>NC_141286.1:8614964-9214964 GCF_037954325.1 Fistularia commersonii
GCAAACCAGTCCGAGGACGAACCACTCGCGCCTCTTGGCCAGGACGTGGGGGAACTCGTCCAGCATGGCCGTGATGATGCCCTCCAGACCTGCGAACTGAAGGTGGGGGGGGTGGGGGGGCAGATATGGGATCAAGAAAAGAAAAACAAAAAAAAAAATGGAGGTGCATCTCGGCAAACAGCCGCCGCCGTGCACGTTTTCTCATCTGAGGGGCTTAGAGAGTCTAAATGTGAAGTGTTATTTAAGATGTCGCTAATCCGCCGTCAGATCTATCAACTCGTGGAAAGACCCGATGAGCAAGCCCCCCCCCCCCCCCCCCCGCCGGCAACCTGAGACAGAAACGAGGGTGGGGGGGGGGAGGCATTATTACAACAGATCGACGTTTCGCATTAATATCCTCGGCCGTAAAAAAAAACAAACAAAAAAAAAAAAAACGGGAGCGCTGATTCTGCAGTGATTATCAGCTGGCGATAAGAGCCTTACAGGCCTCCAAAGCTGGCGCCCTCCGCCCGGATAAACACGAGCTTACGGAGACAAGATCAACACGCAGGCAGCGATATGAAATCCCACACCGCATTGTTTTGCCGAGGATATTCAAAATGGAGGACAAGTAATAGCCCGACGCCTTTTTTTTTTTTTTAACCCAGCCGGCGAGCAAACGCCAGTCAAACGGAGCGAGCGGCGGCTCGTTTCTAACCAGTCCCTCCAGATTGATCGTGCAGTTGGACTGACCGTGCTGTCCAGACCCAGCATGATGATCATGAGGAAGAAGATAATGGCGAAGAAGGTGGCGGCGGGCATGTTGGCTATTGCTTCTGCGTAAATGATGAACAGCAGGCTGGGTCCTGGGAAAAAAAAAAAATATCCTCGATGCCCAATCAAGTCACCAGATCTGCTAAAATGAGATTTAATTTGTTTGCCGTACCGGCGTCCTTGGCCACTGCGTCCACGTCCTGGTGCCGCATCTCGGCCATGTAGCCCAGCACGGTGAAGATCACGAAGCCGGACAGGAAGCTGGTCCCGCAGTTCACCGAGCTGGTGACCAGCGCGTCTCTGGACGGGAGGGGATGGAAGAGCGAGGAGAATTCAGCGGGATCGGAAACCAGTCGGCCTCCGAGGCATCGGGCTCGTGCTCCCAACCCACTTGTAGCAGTTGTTGTGAAACGGATTGTAGCTGGCAAAGGCGAGGAGGACGCCGAAACCCGGGCCCAGGGAGAAGAAGATCTGAGCGGCCGCATCAATCCACACCTGACCAGGAAAGAGGCCGGTTGTGTTTAGATGGCGCTGATTTTTTCGTTTTTTTTACTCGAGGATAACGGTTCCAAGTAACGCTTACCGTAGTGCTGAGCAATTTCTCCCAGTCGGGTTTGAGATAGAACACCACGCCCCTCCAGGCCCCCGGCAGGGTGGCCCCACGGACGAGCAGCACCAGGAGGACCAGGTAGGGAAAAGTCGCTGTCACCCAAACAACCTAGAATGGGAGGGAAAAAAAAAATACGATTTTTACAACTTTCCACGGCGCATCCATCATCTCGACCCATGACCTCGATTTCTCCTTTTCCACACGTTTCATCTTGGCCAGAGGGTGCTTTGAATGCCTTGTTATTAAAAATAAAAAAAGCAGGTTTACATACAGCAGCGGCGATATCTATTAAAGTGAAGGATTGAGCGCTGATCCACCGAAGCACAATATTTTCCCAGGGCGGTGATGGCGTAGAATGGAGAGGGTCTATTGGACTTGGCCGGGGTCGGCGCTCTCTAAATTTCTCCCGGGACGACGGGGGCCTCCCGTTAACAAAAGCTTTGAACGCGAAACGGGTAATACGTCATTTGCTCCAGGTGACAGCGTACAGGAAGTGAACATTGGCGTCGAACCTGGCCTTATTATCGTAGGCTGTTTTTGCTTTACTGCACGAAGGCGCTGTTTTTTTTTTTTTTTTCTTTTTCTTTTTTTTTTAAATGACAGAACCGCAGAAGTAGCCCGGCCACGTGAGGCGGGTCGTCCACTTCTTCAAATCTTTTTATCCGCTTTCTAACAGCCCCTTCCGACCACCATGATGAAGCCTAATGATGATATCGGCCAGACCCCATCCATCCATCCATCCATCCATCCGTCCATCTGTTCTAACCGACGCCGACACCAGCCACGCAGGCGCCGCGCCTTCGGTTTACCTTCCCAGACGTCTTGACTCCCTTCCAGATGCTGAAGTAGACGATGGTGAAGATGAAGAGCAAGCAGAGGGCCAGCTGCCAGCTGACGGAGCCGAGCTGGTGCAGACCAGGGGAGAGATGGACCTGCAACACCTGCCGGCTGCAGAGGGAGGGGGAGGACCGGCGGACGGAGAGGATAAGCGAACGAAGGGCTCGGAAAACAAAAACAGGAAATTCTGATGCCGAGCTGACGTTTCGGAATTGACTCTGCGAGGGAAAACAAAAACTGTTGACGGGACAGCGTCAAATCGGAGGAGCTGATATTTTCTCGAGTTTAAGAGAATTCATCGCTGGACTTTTCAGATATTTGAATTTGTACACCGTGGATCGCCGGCTCAATGCGGGGGCGGCCTTCTGCCTCGACCAGCTGGAGTGGAAATAGAGACCGTAAAAGGACACAAGTGAGATAAAGATGGGGCTAAGGGTCAGATCTCGTATTAATAATAAAAGTAGCGCAAGCAGTTACATGATAATTGCTAAATGATACAATAACGTCTAAGGAGGTTCTCAGTCATCCAGGCCACGATTCATTCTTGTCGAAATGTTTTCCGGCTGGCTGGACATGAATTTCTTCCCTTAAAGACATTTTATCCAAGAGGCTTCCTCAGTTCAATCGTGGCTTTAATATTTGTCATTGAAATTATATTAACATTAATATTCATAAAAGAAATAACAACGGTGGACGCCCGGCGGGAAACGCTGCGGTCGATTTAGCCACGCCACACTGAAAACCTGGCTGGGGATATCTGGAAAACATGAGGTAACAATCAGGGATGAGGAAGAGCATAGGGAAGGAGAGACGTGCATTATGGGATATCTCCCAGTGGAGTAAACCTATGGCTCCGTAGCTTAGCAGCCAGCTTAGCACTTACTACAGCGTGAACGTGACTTGCGAGTGCATCAACTCACGAGATCTGAGTTTTGAGCGTTTGACACCGAGTGGCTGGTCTGTGACGAGCCACTAGGTAGCCCAGTGAAAATCATGGAAAAAAACGAGCCAGTCGGACAGGGACGGAGAAGTTGTTGTGCACGAAAGCATCGTATTTGTGGTCGGGAGATATTTACGGGGATTCGGAGCGGCAGGCGACGGGAACGTTAATGGATGAGGCGTCGGAGGAACGGGTCAAAGCCGGTCAGCGATGGTTTGACCAATTTAAAAGAGGTTCGGGACTCACTCTGTTACTAAACGAAGCTTAGCGATAAAATGTAGCAAAGTGTGCATTTTATATTTAGCGAAACATTGTAGCATTTGGTGTGTAGCCAGTAGGTTAAGTCAAGCGAGAGAGCGTGAAATGGAAAAAAACCCCAAACTTCCTCTGCCACCGCCGGTATCTTCATCACATCTTCATAGAAAATACACTTAATAAAACCAGTTTATTCATTAAGATTCTCTTTTGTATGCATTAGTAAAAATTAAACTTGTAAGGAAACATTTTGCTTTGTAAACTTTGGAAAAAGCAGCTTCCTCGCACTAACAAGCCACGACTAGCTTTATTTCATAAGTCAGTCACAGACCGACGGATGGTTTCACATCTCCTGGAAATAAACATTAAATGAGGGGGAAGAAAAGAAATGAACAACAAATAAAACGGAGGTAAAACTTATCCCAGTAAGTGGACCTCCCCAGACACACACATCCCACTTACATGCACTTACGTATAGAACTCTTCGGCCGGCGAGGTGGAGGAGTTGGACCAGGACACGTTTTGGTCGGTGTAGATGTAGCGCTTGCAGTTTGCGGTGTTCCAGCTGTTGGCGCAGTGGGTCCAGGGCAGGGTGGGCCGCAGCGAGGCCAGCAGGTAGTACAAGGCCCAGGCCATGATGGTGTTGTAGTAGAAGGCGATGTAGAGGGCGATGATACAGATGGCAAAACCGATACCTGCAGGGTGGAGAACCGCCTGAAGGAGTTACACCTCGAACACCCGAGGCCTGTCACTCACATCCTGGTCAGCGCCGACTGTGTTTTTTTTTTCCCCCCCCGCGTTGGAGTGTGTGTGTGTGTGTGTGTGTGTGTGTGTGTGTGACATTTAGAAACAACTGCGATTTAAACGCTATCAAAAATTTACCAGCTCGTCTGGCATTTGCTGCGGAAAATGTGACAATTTCCATTACAGAGAGCGAGGAGGATCTAGATGTACAAGAAGAAGGGGGGTGGGCCGCGGAGGGGGTGGAAAGGTCGGATGAGCTCCTTCTCAAACGGCCGTCCCGTTCGCTTACTGTCAATTTTTCTGTAACTGCTGTTCTCTGATGTTTTTCCCCTCCATCGCCTCCTCACCTTTGAAAATGGGGCAGATGTGTTTCCAGATGGAGATGCAGCCGCTGCGGTGGAACTGACCCAGGGCCAGCTCCATGTAGAAGAGGGGCACGCCTCCGAACACCGCCATCAACAGGTACGGCAGCAAGAAGGCACCTGGGGAGGTAAAAAAAAAAGCGACAAAAAGAGGAAGAAGTGAGTGTTAGAGAGGTAGGGGAAGAAGAACATCAAATATCATGAGCCCTCCAAAAAAAAAAAGTGTTTCCCGGCTAAAAAAAAAAAACTTTCACTATTGTGTCACTATTTCTTTACCAGCTTTCAAAAAAGTAGCAGTCGTTCAAACATGGGAAGTTCAGACGGCGTGTAATTACACGGTAACTACATGGTAATTACACAGTAACAAACATGAAGGGGATTATAAGCCATGAGTGGGCGACAGCTGTGTTCCACCTTTGAGATTTCGCCATCGGCGGGAACAAAAATGAAAATTAGCTGGTTATTAGCGGGGACTAGGTGGAGATATCGCATAAGTTAATCGATAGCAAAAATACAAATGAATCAAGACGGATCGATACGAGTGTTTGGTGTATTTCCACGGAGGCGGATTTGCCCCCCTCCAGACAGACGCTGGAGACAGATCCCGCGACTCTTCACGGCAAAGTTCGATAACGCATCTCTTTTCCCTTTTGTCTCTCTCGCCGAGGTCTATCCGATTATCAATTTATTTTGTGTGCACGCAGCGGCGCGCGTCTCTTTGTGACACCGAAGCGGAGATAAGGCCTGATTGAGCAGCTGTCTCCACCGCAGGTTATTAAGCCGGTGAAAAAGAAAGAAACCGAAGCCTCACTCGTACAAAAAAAAAAAAAAAAAAAAAAGAAAAAGGCACAATTAATACTCTCGCCTCTATCAAGTGTCTCCAACCCCGTCTCTGCTTTGCTGCTTTGCGCACACACAAACACACACAAACACACGCGCAGAGGGAACACAGGAAATTGCAAAGATTTTATTATTTCAGATTCAATAAAGGTGCAGAGGGAGGCCCTGCTTGCCGCCAGGTGAGGACGTTGTGGAAATGCGCACGCTTGCGCGAAGATGGAAGACGTGGAATTACGACACGTGAAATCGACCCCGAACGGGAGGGAGACTCTCTCACCTCCGCCGTTTTGGTAGCAGATGTAGGGGAAGCGCCAGACGTTCCCCAGGTCCACGGCGTAGCCGATCACGGAGAGCAGGAAGTCCATCTTCTTGCTCCAGGTTTCTCTCGGCCTCTCCAGGCTGGTCTGCTGGACCACCAGAGTCCGGAGTCCCCCTTGGGGCGCGGCCGTCCCGGACCCGAGCCCAGGCTTGGAGGCGCACCCGGGGGAGTAGGCCGCCGTCCCCGCTTCCTCCTTGGGGCTCTGCGGGGCGGATGTAGCGAAGCCGTTGGACACCCGCGGGCCGGATGCGGGGTTCAGGCCCCTGGTACCCCTTTCGGCGAGGCCGTCGGCCAGCATCGGCCGGCCGCTCTCCTCCCGCGTCCCCTCCTCGTCCCCGTCGGCCCGACCGCTCGTCTTCTCCTCTTCCCCTTTGTCGCTCGGCATCGCCGTGCCCTTCGTCTCCATTTGGGTCCTGCTGGCGTCGGCGAGGCTAGGTTAGGGGCGGAGAGAGGTCCTCAGCGGGGAGGATGGTGATGATGATGCTGAAGGGAATGCGGCTCTACAGCCCGATATGGTGCCCATCAGGGGAAGAAGAGGGTGGGAAGAACGGGGGGGGATTCGAGCGGTTCTGGACAATCTTTACAAAATGAGTTAATTCAGCTGCGGTCGGTTTAACGGACAGAAAATCGGAGGCGGGAACGGGGAGGGGGGGGCGTTGGTGGCCAAGGATCGGGGCGAGGGGAGACTGGGAGCGGACCGGGCCTGGATTCCCTCTGGAAAATACCCCTCTTCAGGCAAACTCTGCAAAACAGAGAGAAGAGGATTGCTCGTTTCCGAAATCTCAAACCGAGATCTTGCTTAGAGAGTCGCACGTCGACCCCCGGGGAAATGAACGATACCGATGAGAGGGAACGTCCTGGACGCTGTGGAGTTTGCTCTGCGCTCTTTGTCCCGCACCTCCCTTCTTGTCATATCCAAGCTTTTAAAACGTGGAAGAAATTAAGGGGAGACGGGAAAAAAAAAAAGCTTTTATAAAAGGCGTGTCAATCAAATGTTGTTGGGTTGTTTTATTGGAAAGGGTGAAAAGAACGATTGTATCTGCGGGTTTGCGTTGAACCTCTGAGTGATATTGGAAAAAAAAAAAAAAACATTGAAGTTCACGCATCGCGGACACATATCACCTCAAATTGCACATAAAAAAGTTTATTACACATGAATAATTCTTGAAATATTAATTAATTAAAAATGCTGTCTCAAAATGCTGTGACTCAAAGTCAATTCATAAAGATTTAACTGTTAATAGCTGGTTAAAGTTGCCAGATTGGGACGGGGGGGGGATCCGTCTTTCACGGAAAATGGGTTTCTCAATTAAGAAACACCGATCAGCGATCCTAGAGACATCCGGAGCGAAGAAATGTCTTTTTTTCTACCCCCTCTGGAAAAATGGCATCGCAATGGACATTCATGAAGGGTGGCCCGTCCATATCAGCGCAACTTCCAGACGTTTCTGTCACAAAGAAGGATGGCGGCGGGGAAGGGGGGGGGGAACTTCGATCTGACTCACGCGTTCATCGTCACCGGCTGGGAAACAAAAAATAAAAATAAACAAACGAAGAAAAAAAGAGACGTTGCAAAGCTACGATGCAAATTGCCACAAGTTAATTACACAGCTATTACAGACTAATTACACAAAAAAAAAAACTGCTTGGTTGTATTCGGGTGAAGTAACTCCAACGACGGCGATGGGAAAAAAAAAAAAGAGTGCGATCGACCGAGAGAAGAAACACGGGGAAAAAACTGAATGAAATGTATTTTTTTTCTTACCTCTCGTCGTTTCAATTAAAACGAAGCGCTGATTGGATTTCATGCAGGGTGAATATAAAAACTGCGCGCTTTACCTGAAGCGAAGGGGGACGGACGGCGAAACTCACACAGAAAGGAGCGGCGGCGGCGGGGGGTTCTACACCGAACTTAAAGAATCCGGTGGCGTTGCACAAAACTTGCAGGAGAAAGAGCAACACAGCAGCGCATCGGGACGCCGTGGTTTGCCCATGGAGCTCCCCGACCTCTCTCATTTCTCTCTCCCTCTCTCTCTCCCTCTCCCTCTCCCCTCCCTTGTTGTCCCTTTCCCACCAGCTCGCAGGCGCGCGCACGTCCGCGTGGACAGATGCGCTCGCTCAAAGCCGAGATACGGCGATAGCGTCGCGTGCCCAGGAGTTCCGTACGTGCGACAAGTGAGCGAGCGAAGCGCCAAGCTTTGGGTTTGGAAGATGTTTGACACCGATGGGGTCACGACGTTGAAACGATCTGCAGATGGAAGAGCCTCTGCTCTTTTGTGGCAATCTTATGCAACACACACACACACACACATGCGCGCACACATGCACACATGCCCCGGCGGTGCTCTCTCATTCCTGTTTTTCCTGTTTCTTTCCTCCGAAGCTCATTAGGCCCCCACGTTCCTCCCATCGGTCCGTCTGAAGCCCCTCGCATTTTCAGCCGCCCCGCACCTCAAGCCCTCTTCCCCGTGTTTCTGTCAGTCACACCTGCTCACCGAGGGATTAGAGCGCTGCATCGACCTGCCCGACCCCAAAACCACCGCCACTTTTTTTTGTTGTTCTTTTTTTTTACCCCCCACCGGTCAACATTAGGGCTCTGTTTTAGCCGCGTCCCCACCGAGAGGGGATAAATCTGATTGCATCCATTTTCACAGGATTGGAAAGATCCCGGTCCCGAGCGGTGCCCTCTTAGCGTCGCCCGTTCCCGAAAAAACAGCCTCTTGGACCCGGAGCTTTCAGGGTGGCAGAGCCTGTTGCCACGATGTCAGGAAACGCCCAGGAAAACAAAACAACACACTTATCAGAGTCCAAGTTCATGATAATGGCATGATTTACAAAATTATTTACTTAAGTGTCGCAGGGAAACAGGGAACTTCGTCACGTGACGAAGATGATATGATCTGGTGGCTTGAAAATGATTTCCAAAATGGATTTTGAGAAAAACCTGCTGCGTCCCGCTTGTAAAAGGCCCAACTCTGACCTTCACTATTGTTTCGGCACATAAACAAAACAATGGTTGGCGCAGTGGTTAGTGCTTCCACCTCACAGCAAGGAGGTCCCCGGTTCTATTGCCACAGGGGGACTTTCTGTGCCCCCGGGTTCCTCCCACAGTCCAAAAACAGAAGTTTCATTGGAGGCCCAACAAATAAATAACCAAATTGTCAATGTGAATGGGTGTATGTCTCAATACGATGTGTGAATGCACAAGTGAACAGCGGTACGCCTCTAAATGACATGGTGAATGGTCATATGTCTCAATGTGACGTGAGAATGAAAATGAATGGTTGTTCGTATGAGTGGGTGAATGGATGTATGAGCGAGTGATTGGTTGCATACCTCTATTTTATTTTTATTTCTCTATTTAACCAGGAAAGTCCCATTGAGATTAAAAACCTCTTTTTCAAGGGAGTTCTGGCCTGGCTCTAAATAACATGTAAATCAGAGGGTGAATGGTTCTATGTCTACGTGACATTGGCTAGATGATGAATGAATGGATGAAAGAGTGAATTGTTGCATGTCTATAACGTGTGAATGAGAGGGTAAAAGTTGTACATCTCAATATGGGAGAATGAGAGTGAATGTATCTACATGATGCATGAATGATGGGGTGATTGGTTGTATGTCAAATTGTAATTTGCTAGATGATGAATGAATGAATGAATATTCTCCGCTCAATGACCTGGTATTTGGCTTTGACTCATTGCGGCAATTTAGCCTCCAGCAGAACGAGGCTCCTGTCATTCGGAACCAGATGTTGAGGGCGAATACTCGTGTGCAGAGGTTGAGCGGACGAGGACACACGCAAACATGCGGGAAAATACAAGCAGCGTGGAACACACACACACATATGCCAGGGTACAGTAGCACCAAGGGAGACTGAACTTGTAAAGTCATTTATGTTTCCCTTTTGCTTCAAGGACTTTGTGGAATTTCGTTCCCCCCCCCCCCCCCCCCCCCCCGCCCCCATCCCCACCCTTCCACCCCGCCATCAGCATCATGCCAACTTGAACTCCTGCTAAGTGCAAAATAAACTTCTAAGTGAAAAACAAACAGCTCCGGCAGACGTGGGAAGATCGGAGCCGTGCGGCGCGCCGGCCCACACGCCCTCTGCACCACCGCCACATGTGCACCAACAACACTTAGCCAGTCTCGCGGTACTTAAAATAAAGTGCTCCCGGGTGGGAGTGGGGGGGGGGGGGGGAGAAAGAAAACAAGTGGACATGTAAACGCGTTCTGTGGCAATTTGACAAGACTTAAGACCGCGACCGGCCCCTCATCCTGCTCTCGGGTTGCACGGAAAAACCGGGAAACGTGGGAAATCTAAACGCAAACACGATTAGATTTATGCCTGCTGCTATCACGGCTGTGTAATATATGTCCGCTGGTCTGGTTAACACTGCGTATCTTGGAACCCCCCCCCCTTCCCCCCTAGGGCCTCCGAGAAATGATGTTTATGTTTCCCTAATTTGCACAAGTGGATTTACTGCAGCCCAGAAGATGTATAAGCAAATATTTTCAATGAAGCGATCTGGCGAGCGGCGCCGTGGTGATAGCGAAAGTATCAGGAAAGTTCACTGGCACCGTGTTTTTTATCTGTTCTCCGCAGATACATCTAATAATATCCGCTCAGGCGTCCGGGTTAATACTTTGGCAGTGACACAGGCAGGATTGAAGTTTAGGGTTTCTGAAGATCCCAGGTTTAGTCCAAGCACACCATAATAACTCACAATACTAAAATACCAAGTTCTTTAGCCATTGCTATAGATCGTGCTGCTTCAACCTGACCATCGATTGTTTGCTGCACTCAATGTAACCCCAACAAACGCTGCCATTGGACAAAACCTGGCGGGAGTTTTGTTCGTTGCCACAAGGCAAAAAAGGGAAAATCAAGTGCAAGAAGGAAACAGGAAGTAGCATCACACAAGTGGACGCTTTAGCACATCTCGTGTGTGGAGCTTCCATGTTCTCCCAGTGTCAGCAAGTAGTTCCCTCGGTGTCCTTCCTCCAGTCCAAATAAGGACATGCTGGAGGTGAATTGGAGACCCAAAATTGCCCGGACGTGCAAATGAGAGCGTGAATTGTCGTGTGTTTCTACGTGCTACCTTGTGATGAGTAGCAACCTGTCCAGGGTGAACCCCACCTCTGGCTCAATAACAGCTGGGATAGCTGTGTGATACGCGCCGTCTCGGGGCTCTTTATCTGCAGATGTTTCTTCCTGCACCTCTTGAAGAGTTTGATCAGACATGAAAATACAACCTGAATAATCTAACTTAATCCCAATAAGTAATCTGAGATCCGGCGAAGAGTCGTTATGTGGAATGCATTGCTAAGATGGGACAAACCATTTGTTTAGGGAAAAGGCAACTTATCTGGAAAACCTGTTAGTTGAGAGATAGATTTGATGGTCCTGTTTATTTACATGGACATGCCAATTATGGTAATGCGAGTTTTAAGCTTTACACATTGCTTTTGTCACAAAAAAGACCATTATTGTCTTGAAATAAAAATTCAAAAGGCACTTAAACACGTGCGACAGTTAGCAGCAGAGGCCATTTCATATTTAGTTGTCATGTAGCTTAGCGCTAAGGATGCTAGTGCATTGCCGTTGCACCTTTCTTATCAACCGGCGACCTTTCCTGCGTCCTACATCTTCCTCATCATCTACCGAGAGTCATCTGCAGAGGCGAAATGCCAAAGGTTCAATGGGCTGCGGCGGATGCAATACTCCAGGTTACTATGCTGCCGTTTCCACAAGCGACCAAAACAATACGGCATCTGGATGCCTCGACCCTTTACATTCGACCCCTGATTACAACCCCCTTTAGTTTGTCTATACATGACATCTAGAGACAAACAACCATTCGCTCTTTCATTCACGCTACAAGACAATTTGGGTCTCCAATGAATCTCCTGCAGTTTCAAAGCTTGGATTCAAAGGATGCTGCCCTATGCGTGAGCAGGAAGCCCTATGCTGTGAGCATTAATTCATTCATTTGTTCATCTATAGTCTTTAACCAGCACAATGAGTCGTGAGGATGCATACAGAAACATGCAACCATTCACATGTCACAGAGACAACAATTCACTCTCTCATACATGTAATATAAAGACATACAACCATTCACTTTATCATTCACGCATCTAGACAGTCTCCAATGAATCCAATGTTTTTCAACTGTGGGAGGAAACCCATACAGACATGGGGTGAACACACACCTACCCACATATGATGTGCTAACGAGAAAAGTGGCTAGCAAGAAGTTAGCATGGGGGGGGGGGGGTACGAACTGCATGAGGGAGACAGACATCCCATGATCTCAATCAGTGGCTTGGCGACATTACAAGGTGCTAGCAGTGGACATCTGCGGCCCGCTGTCTAATATTCACGGCCCGGTCGGCCATGTGGCCTGTTCCGCCTCGCTGCGGCTCAGGATAATCCAGATGAGTCCATTCACAACATCCCCCGCACCGTTCACTCATGACGGCAACACTTTGGTTGTCAGGTACAACACGTGCGAGGGAGTTTTGCCTAAGAAAATTGATTTTTATCGATTGCAAATTTGCTCTCTTAGTAACAACATCATGTATTATATTCCCCTCTATTTTTAAAAATACACACATTTTTTATATGCATTACATTACAGTCAGGCATATTGAAAAAAAATCCTCTGTGCCTACATCCTTCAAATATTTCTCCCATAAATTTGGTTATAATTATAAATGTGTTTGTTCATTATTGTTGCAAAAGTCAATGTGAGTGATTCAATGAACTGGCTCTATCCCTGCCTTTCCGGGCAGTGCCTTCAGGGTGAGTTTAATATGAATCTCATTATTAAAACAACTGATAATTGTCCTAGTAACTGTTCCGTCGCTTCACACAGCCAACAATTAGTGTTGTGTGTGTGTGTGACAGAGAAAAATCACACACACATACATACAGGCTTGTCTCACATACATACGGTGAGATGTATGTGAACATGTGTACATGTTGAATATGGAGGGACTAGCCTGGAATTAAATTAGAGGTTGTAAAAAAAGCAGGCATCGTGGTCTTACCTCAGTATTTTCTGCAGGACGTGGAGCGTCTGGTCATCTGTCCAAGACATCGTCTATCAACGGAGTCTAAACCCAATCACACAAATCACACATGCCTGGGCTTACGGCGGGCCATGTTGTGCTCTGCTTGGCTTAAGACACAAACACACATACTCAAGCATGCATGCACCCTCTCACACACACACACACATACTCTCATTCAGACACACACACACACACACACACACACACACACACACACACACACACACACACACACACACACACACACACACACACACACACACACACACAGGGTGAGAACAGGATCCTTGCCCCTAATCCAGGACTCCTCGGTGCATAATTTTAAGTACAGATGCATGGATGATATAACAAATAGTGAAACAACAAGATGAAAGAAAGAGAGGTAGAGCGAGAGCGGGTGAGAGAGGGAGAGAGAGAGAGAGAGAGAGAGAGAGAGAGAGAGAGAGAGAGAGAGAGATTACTGAAGTCCCAGCCTGTCAGTGTCCTTATCTAACTACATCCATTTGCAGCCACCTGCATACTACTAAGCCAAAAGGCACCTTGCCAGGTACAGTAGTACAAACTACAGCCAGTTTACTTATGCCTCCTTGCATATGTGTGTGTGCATGCGGGTGTGTGTGTGCACGCATTTGTGTATAAGAAATATAAAAATGGACTGGTTTGTTCCAGACACCACCGTTGTCCTCTTGTTGACATTTATGACATTCAGTCATTGTGTCATAGTCACCGTGTCCTTCCTCTCACGATCACAGACACACACACACATGCACGCACACACACAGTCTCGATACTGTAGTCGCTCCTTTTTGGTCAAAAGCCAGTCTCTGCAAGTGTTGAGCGTCATTCCAATCAGCATCAACTGAAAAACTAGGTTAATCCTCATTGCAACACACACACAAATCCAAGCACACGAATGCAGAAAAACGGAGAGGACTCAAAGGGTCGGAACAGTGAGCTCAGGTGTGTGTGTGTGTGTGTGTGTGTGATACACAGTCCTGCAAGGTTCAACCGTGGGCTAATTCCCCCCCCATTGAACGCAAACGGTCGGGATGGACGTGGAAACAATCACAAGACTCGGCTGTGACGTCAGGATTGTGAGCCACCGGTTCGCAAGTTCACATTTCTGTGACGTTCACTTGCCAATTATCTCAGTCGGTATTAAATCTGCAGAGAGGTTTAATAATGGTGTCTAGGCAGCACATGATTCCTTTTTTTATGGTTCCTTTTTGATTTTCAAACCCTGCTTACATAGAAGTCTTGATCACTGTAAGTCCTCCTCGTACATTTTTTGTTCTTAGCAATCCAACCCCAAGTATTTCTACAATGCAAATATCACCCATGAGTCACGCTCTAGTTGAGCAACATAAGTAAATTAGTTACTTAAGTTTCTGCTGTAAGTAGGGCTGGGTTGGACATGGGCCAAAACAATTGAAGACCTATTTACACTTGTTTGTTTGCCTGTAATACTAAGAACATACTAGAAAGGATGGATAATGCAGGGGTTTTTACATAACTAATGACTTAAAATCAATCATACAAGCAAATAGAAACCTGTAAACCAGGGGAAATTTCACACCATCATTTGACTGTTCTCAATATTTAAACGTGCACCTTGTGAAAGACCTCTATATTAATAGATGCATGCTAAAAGCGCTTTACATGCAAATATTCGTCAACCTTCATTCACCTTTACTTACCCAGTGGCCGTGACATGGAAGTGTCTCAGAATAAGGTCAGCATGTTAGCATGCTACTGAAGTTGAACTCATGTCACTGAAGTCAGTAAATAGACTTGGCTTCAGTTTAATGTTAGCGTAACTTTAGCATGTGACAGAATTAAGCTATGATATTTATGGATAAAAGGTGAAAGAGGACATGAAGTTAGTTTGAGAGAGTACAGAGACTCGGGTTAGACGGAGGAAAAAGAAAAAGACAATTAGGAAGAAGAAGAAAGGTTGGCAAAGAGTGTGGGTCAGTTAATGGAAGCTGTAGATTAGCATGTTACTAAAGTTAGTGAAGAGAGTTGGTTCAGCTAAATGCTAACACTGTTTTAGCATGATATAAATGTGAGCTATGAGTTTGGGTCAATAATGGAAGCTGTGTGTTAGCATGTTACTGAAGTTAGTGAAGAGACTTAGCTTTGGATTAATGTTAGCACTGCTTTAGCTAGATACAAAAAGCTAAAGAGTTTCAGTCAATAAAATGGAGTTGTAGAATAGTATTCAAATGTTACTGATAAAATGCTAAGTGGCAGTTTCAATTTATACACTTATATGCAGTATTTCTCTTTTGTAGTGATTTTTTTTAAAGTTTTTTAGCTTATAATGACGAACTTCCAGGTTTAAAGAGCAAAACAGGTCGAGCGCAATAAATGGACTTTCCCTGTCATGTGCCATTGAACCCATTTGGTTCACATTTTATTTAATAAAGTGTCAAAAAATAAAAACACGTCCGTATGGTCCCCGACTGTTACATACCATTACATCTTGCTGGACAACCTTTTGCTCGACTAAATACACCCCATGTTTCACTTCGTGACTTTTATCTCAATTACAATCAACGATAAATCAAAAGAGGCATTTAAACATTTCAGTTCTCTTTCCCCCGAACCAGATGTTTAACAGAAAGGATTTGATTATATACAGATTTTATTTTTCTTCTTTGGCCTTTGTCTTTGCGTCTCCCTTCATGTAAGCCCCTCTATGAATTACACCTATCTTGCCTTTCACCCTCAGTATTAATAAGATGAATGTACAAAAACAAATGATGGTGATGTAAGAAATCATCACCTCTAAAAAAAATAGTATGAGACCGGTGATTTAAGGCAGATATTATTTACAGCACACATTTTCCTGTAAACGGAACCCAGATGAAGGAAGGATCTGTTCCTCCGAGAGAACAAATCATGGAATGAATTTGGGCCCTTGGGGGTGCATATATTTTCGTTTTAAAACCTCCGCTGAGAATGTTTTTCCCCCTACGATTAGGCTCCCCTAAGATCAGAGTTTTCACCCCCATCGGCCGGCTTGCAAGAGTACAATTTCAGTGTCCGGATAAAAAAAAATAAAAAAAATTCACGTGTGGATCTGTAAACACCCCAAGATGTTTTGAGGACTGTCTCTTACCCATAAAATCCTCCTCAAGAAGTGACATTTAAACCAAAGGTTTCAGTGAATTTTGGAAACGTCCCCCATCCAGCACTTATCTTCCCGCAATTCACCTTATTCACGACTCGTTGCTCCTCCAAACCAGTAGGGGGAGCCATTAACATATTTCACCAGTGAAATGGCTTTTCCTGGTTGCGTGTGCTGTAATATAAACAAAATTCATTCATTGATTAGAAAATTCCAGGTTCAAAAATACGATTCATCACATCTACTCACCTAGTGTATGGAAGCCTCCAGGTCATGTTGTGTTCTTCGAACCAAGATGAAACACTGAAGTTAAGCAGGTAATGCTCTTTAATGCAAAGCAATATAGATAGAGGCATTTATAAATGTCAAATTGGCGCGGGCTGTGGAGAGTGGATGAATCCTGAGCAGTCAAAGTTGAATTTTTGACACGGCATGGAAGGGCAAGAAAAAAATGGGGGCAATGTACAAATATTTTAGAGGGAAACCAGTGTGTTGCAGATAAAGGTGAAGTGTGTGCCAGGAACAGCACAGAACAAGGAAGTGGAGACTGTTGATGCAAGATGAAAAAAATTAACTGTGATGGATGGGATTGTTTTGAAATCAGGAAGAGCATGAATGTCGCCGGTTTTAATTGCAGCAGGCGCAGGAAATGCGCTGGATACTTACCCCGCCACCACAATGTAGCCGCATGCCGCTAAGGTGTGACCTTTTTTCCTGCAGTTAGCGCTCCCATAATACCCGATCAGACAGCGAAAGTAAACACCAAAGAGTCCAGCTGGTGTGGCCGGCCTCATATTGTTTGCAATGAGATGATGTGGTAGGGAGATTGTGCATTATGACTGCGTGGAGGTGCTATTCTTAGATGAGAAAAATCACATCTGACTAAGTCTGGTAAGGTGGTGTCCAAGAGGCTGGTTGATTTGAAATGAAATTTTGAGGAGCCCCCGAATCAGGAGCTAAGACACTTGGGAGTTGCAGAGATATTGATATATATATATTTTCTAAATCGAAATTTTAAACCATTAAAATATAAAAAATGCTTTAATTTAGACATTTGTGTTTGTTTATTTTTTTTAAATTTCAACATAATTTATATTTTAAACCATCATAATTTCACCAAAAAAATCTTAATGAAATTGGCAGGTTACGGTGGGCTTAAGTTTTTCCTTGAGTATCTTTGGGGTCGTGAGTTGAAAAGCGGAGGAAATTCCAAATCGCGCAACAGACATGTGGGTGACATGATATTGACTGCCTTGCAAAAACATCTGCAACTGCACACAACTCAACTCTTCAACCCTGTTTGTGATGCAAACCAGCAGCAGGTTCAAGGGGGAGGCGGGGGTGCCTTTTTAAATTAACTATTACATTCAACCTGGCAGAAAGAAAAGACGCTCTTTTGAAGAAATGATAGACCACACCCACAAGCGGTACAGTAAAAAAAGAAAAACAAAATTTTATTATTTTGTCTAGAAGATCAGGCCGTTCTGGGAAATGGGCGTCGGCAGGGGGGGGCGGGGTGGGTTGGAGGTCTGGATCGGGGTGGGATATTAAATCCAGCCGCGGGAAGAGGGCGGAGTCAAAGACCGGAGGATGGGGTTAAAACCTGGGTTGCTGTCGTTACGCCAGGGCTCCCATCGGGTCCCAGGCGGGAAGTACAATGGGATCTTGTTGCATCACATCCAGGACCTCAGCGGAAAGGAACTTCTTGTCCACGACCACCTCATACACGTACTCTGAGAACCAGTCGTCCGTCATGATCAGGTAGCCTGTTGGGAGTCAACAGAGCAGCAAACTGTCAGCCTCTGACAGTCAACAAGTTATCAAGCGCTGAAGTGAAAAAAACTTCAGCACAGGGCATCTTCTTGTCAGAATTAGAAAAAGATATACAAATAAACAAATACAATGAAAGTAATCCTCCATTAGAAGGTATGCTTGCCTTTAGGACACATTTACTGTAAATTATCATGGTACCTCCAGTGGTATTTGTCTTTTTAAAGTTATGACTGTATCATTGACTATTTGTTTTCTCTTTTAAAAACAGAACAAATTGATGTTCTTAATTTCCACTAATTGGAAAATGAATCTGGTGTAGTTTGCAGTGGAGGGAGCAGTCAAGGTTGGCACATCTTTAGGAAGGCTCCTTCGGAAATTCTCCCAGGCTCGGGATCAGCGTAGATTCTCAGGTCGGCCAGTGTGCACCTTTGTTTCTTCCCATATGAGCATCTTCGTCTTTGCTAAACTAGCGGGCTTTGAGATATGAGGCTAAAATCCACGGGTCGGTTTCGAGAATCAACACATTCCAACAATGAAAAAAAGTTAAAATTATGGGCTAAGTTGGCCTGATGTTCCTCTTCCTTTCGCCAAAAGGGGAGGTGTGCTGCACAAGCGTGGTTTACTCTGAAAACAAAAACGGCGAAAACAAACGGGGGGGGACAGATTGCTCTTTGTTTTAAGTGCTGTTTATCGCTAAAGTCTATTGTTTTCACAGCCAGACGGGTGAAGGAGGAGAAAGGCCCCTCGCAATCCGCCACCCCGCCCTAATGTTCGAAAGCACTTTCGGTAATTTCTCTATCACCCCTGAACACGTGGCCTGATAAAACGGTCCGGCACAGTTCCCCAACTCTTCCCCTCTGTCTAGAAAATTTCAACAATGGTCGGGTGATCCAAGTCCAGGCCAGCGACTGAGCACAATGTGACCAGAAACCTTTGCGACGCGATAAGGCCTTCTTGGACGAGGATAGTCGGCTGACCCGGAACTGAAGGTGTGCGTGTCTGTTTTCTGTTAATGAACTCCATGACAGGCAATTTAGCCTCTCCTCCCATCCTGAGTCAGGAAATTCAGAGTCGAGCGCCAGCCGTCGGCCTGACCTATTGAAGATGTCGGGGTAACCGGGGGTGACGCGCCACATGTACGGCCGGCGTGACTCTCTCCGCGGATGTGTCCTCCTCTGAGTATACAATCCTTATCTGGCGCGACGCCTTGTTCTCGCTGTGGATTCTGGGTTTGTTGATGTGAACTTCTCAGAACCCGCAAGTTGGGTGGCGCGCTCTCGTGTGTGTTTGAGTGTGTGTGTGAGTTGGGTCTCATTATTTGTTTTTAGGGATAGGCTCGCTGTCCCAGCTCGGAGCCGACAGATCGGTAACCCCGAGGACCAGGGCTGATGGGGCAGGTCCCCGAACCAGTGGTGGAAACGCAACAATGGGAATCCGAGGTTGATTTCTACATCGATGTCCCCTAAGAGGAACACGTTCTTTCCCATCAATATTTGCGCCATCGTGTTCCATTAGCTTTCCTACAGGCTGTACCGGCAGGGACCATTAGTTCTGTCAAACTCAATCACACCTCAAACAGTCAATGTCAAGAGTAGGGACTGCTTCATTTAATCTATTTGTAAAAACTATGTTACAATCAGTCTATTCATCAATATCATTGCAGAGAGTCTCATATCCTTCAGTGAAAAAAAACAAAACAAACATACTTTAAATTCAGAACATGCGTTGTTATTATCATTGTAATATTGGTTCAAAATTCAATCAGCAGTTTTTTTGGTTTTTTTTTTGGTCCTGTCCTGTTTTAAAAGAAAAGCCAAACGTTACGTTGAAACTTAATACGATGAAAAAATAGCGTACGGGGCGGAAAAGCAGCAGTGCGCTTAAAGACGAACCAGAAAGCTAAAACCCTCATGAGATGCCCCTTCGACACTAAGAGCGAATATTAAAAAGGCCTGAGGGGGGAAATGTCCGGACCATTCAAGCTCCCCTGATCCAGAATTTCTAATTTCTCTCTTGTCCTCTTTCCAAAATCATCTCAACACGACTTGGATGGTAATATTCTTTCAAACCATTTCAACCAATCCCCGTCCGTCTCTCCTGTCCTACAGACACTCGTATCTTCCCTTCTCCCATTCTCAGCTTCTGTCAACAAACAAGGTGTCCAGACTCCGCTTCTTTTCTGACTTTGTTCTCGAATAACTTTATTAGTTTGGTAACGGACGGGCTGGACGCTCCGGCCATCCTCATCTGCTGGTGTTTATAGAATAATAAACGCGAAATACTTTCAATTTAGTTTTTGCGTGTTTTGCCAACAAGGCCCTCCGGTTTGTGGGTTCAAGCAAGTATTTGCAAGCACGTATGCGTGTGCGCTGCACTCTGTGTGTGTGTGTTGCCAAACGAGGCATGACTGACTGGCCTGAAATTCTCTACCATAATTTCCAGTGGAATGTCCAGAGACAGGGAGGAAGAAGGGGTTAGGGGGAAGATTAAAAGCAGGGATGAAAAGTATTGTGGGAAGAACATAAGCAGACTGTAAATTCTTGCAAAAGGGGAGCTGCTGTCTTTTGCGTCCCATCAGACTAAGTCACCGAATGTGCCCCGGGGCTTCCTGTGCAGCTGCTGGGATTGACTGTGGCCACTGCATTCGGTTGTTATCGTTCCAGCAGAGACATTGAAACAACCGTCCAGTCGTCTTTCCTACAAATGAGATTGAGCAAAACATGGACTGGCAATCACCTGGCAAGATTTGGCGACGAACAATCATTGTTGCCACAGACTCAACGCCTCTTGCACAGACACCGCTAACTTGAGAAATTAACTTCTTTTACTAATCGACAGTTAAAAACAGCCTTATTTAGTTCACAATCTGGGTTTGCGTCGTGCTCTTGCGTTGAAAGAGGGTTAAAAGTCATCTGAGCGGCAGGTTTTTTAGTCAGCATTAATGACTGCACTGGATTTTATCTGATAAAATTTTCTTTTTTTCCACCATTATTAATGAAAACAAGCTCAGAGAAGCATGGTATGCGGCCCCTCTGCGGCTTCACTGAGTCTCTTATGAAACAGGACGCAGCCAATTATGAGTTCATAAAGCGGCATCGAGGATGAGGAAGGGGGGGGGATCAAGTCTAATCCTATCCCTTAATTCAATAGACACGCGTACAGGAAAATAACAATTCACCATGAGATGAGAACGATAGACGGTAGACAGAAGCAGGGGACTGAGGGAGAGCGACTCCGGCAAACACGGTGACTGAAATGTCAAGAGAACATAGGAAGGGCCGTCACCTTTGTTTCCACGGTCGTCGCCCCAGGAGTTTTCCACCCGCCACTTCTCATAGCCTTCCTTTCCATCCTGAGGTGGGGGGGGAGAAAGAGAAGATGACGAAGATACTTCAGATGGGGGGAAAATTAACAAAAAAAAAAAATGTCCAGGCAGCTGGGTTTGCTTAAATGAAGCACTGCGTCCGATTAAAGCACCGTAAACACGCAAGCGAGGCTTTGACGCCATGGGAAAAATCACGGCGTACCTTGTCGGTGACAGCGGTGAGGATCATGGCGTGGGTCATGAGGGAGTCCCCGAAGATTAGCCGCTCTGCCTTGGAGAGGTTTTTCACCGACACCCCGAACACCAGCTCGTGGTTGAAGCTGTGGTTGAGCGAACACAGCGTCAGATAAGAGAAACTTCTTGTTCCGTGAGGGAAATTCTTTGATTCAGCACAGCTGCTTGTCAACACCATGCTGACTTCACCACAATATCTGACCTGATCAGTCGTGTTCTGCTTGAGGATCGATAAAAAATGGTGGTTTTGAGTCCATTTATTTAATTTTATCTACAAATGTATGGGAGTGGGAGGAGCTTCAGCGAATGTGATATTCAGCGCAATAGCCAGTTTGGTTCAGTGAGCGCGTTTTAAGGCCGGCGCCGGCAGTTTGGACACAGATGCTGCCGCACCTGGAGGGTAGTGATGAGCAACCCATCCCCTCTGTGAGGGAGAAACTGCCGGCATCTGAGCTCTTTCCGCCAGGACAGACTTATTTGCAGTTCTGTTACACGGATGTGGAATGTCTGACTGTCGAGACTGATCCTCATGTCATCAGATTGAAATAAATATGAAGAAATATGTCAGAAAACTGGAAAAAGCAGTGAAATTTGATGAAATATTAGAAAAAAATGAATAAAATGGAAGCCATTTGTGAGCAGTACAGGAAGTTCTTAGGTTACAACATCCTCTGTGTTTTGTATTTCGTCACCGTGTCCCATAAATTTACGGAGAAATTCTCATTTCATCATTGCGATGTACAGCATTTGCAATGTTCAGACACAATTTGCGCAGGAGCTAGCTGGTGAGCAGGGAGGACAACAAATACTTAACCGTGCAGCACCATATGCGGAAGACAGCTTTGTTTAGATTCGCTGGTTTCGCTCGTTTATGTTGTTCTGCCTTACGCCGAAAATCGTGTTACAAGAGGACGTAATGAATGGAACTCCGATGACAGTCGAGGATCTCCTGTATTTTGACTTTGACTCGTAACACTCCTTTGTCACTTAATGGTATTTTGCATTTTCACATTTTACGAGTTTGCGTCTGTTATCAACAGATTTATTTTCCTTTTCTTTTCATGGGTAGGAACATTGCGTGCTTCAGTAATACTCACACATTCATGTCATTGATGCCCAGCTTGCCGTGGAAATGCTTCCCGACGTCGCAGCCAAACCAGACTGCCTGCGAGATAAACGGCGACCGTGATCAGATTCAGGCACGCACACTTTTCCACGGTTCATCCCAATCGCCCCAACTTACCTCTCCATCCTTGATGGACTCTGCCGCAGCTTTTTTGAGCAGCTGGATGGGCTGGTTGTTGTACAGGGTGCTACGACCCGCCACCATGTTACCCAGGAACTCCACGCTGTACAGCTTCCCGTAGGGGTTCTGGGGTCGGGGGTCATTCACGAGGCAGATCTGACGGGGAGTTGGAGGACAAGCTTAGACACCCGCAGTTTTGATGGCGTCCAACTGTTAAACAAGACTTACTTTGTCCTGAATGTTGTATAGGGGCTTGATGTGTTCCCTGTAGAACTCCTGAGGGGTGAGTGGTCCCATGCGATGGAAGTTCTTGTCTTTGTCCCTGTACTCCCAGCAGATGGTCTCAGGGGGGCTGCCTAAACAGACGCTGGCCACCCGGAATACCTGCGGCACACATACACACACACTTACTGTTTAACAGTCCACTTTACTACTAATTTGTACTCTATTATTCTTAGAATTTTGTTACTTTCATGTCTCCGTGGGATTGCGAGAAACGTCTTCTCGATTCCTCTGTATGTCCAGTACACGCAGAGAAATCGAAAATAAAGCTGAGGCGAGGTAAACACTGGACTGGAAGCCAGTCAATCACAGGGCCACATATAGAGACAAACAATTCACTCATTCAGGGCAACTTTTCCCAATGAACCTGTTGCATGTTTTTGGATTGTGGGGGGGGAAACTAGAGAACCCAGGGGGAACCGCACACACGGGGAGAACATGCAAACCCAACACAGAAAGATTTCCCTTGTTGGAATCGGACCAGGGTCTTTCATGCTGCGAGGCCGAACTGCTAACCACTACTCCACCATTCCACCCCATGCTTTTTTATTTGTGTTTTTTCACTTCAAACAGGAGCAAGAGGATGATATTGCGATAATATCAGATTAAAAAATGGGATAAAGAAAAGAAGAGGAGACACGGTCCATACGGGATGAAGCTACGGTGATCCCACGGGCTTGACAAAGCGCAGACACTCTGGTCTGTAGCAGCGCATGCTGCAGTGAGGCTTTGAATGTGTGTGAACCAACATACAAACGCCAAACACTCCGACCGTCGAACTCACCACGAGGGCGCTTTTCTGATAAACTGGTTGGAATTCAGCCGCGGGGCTAAACGGAAAGGACTAGGGGGTGAGATTTCTCCCTGCAGCCGGCGCTTAACAAAAGCCCTGGTTCGGCTCGTTTTCAGGTCGGTAATCGTGGAGCTAATTCGGAATGGCGCAAATAAACAAACAACCCTCATAAAACACACACACACACACGCACGCACACACACGGACACGTGGGCTATAGACGTGGCACTTTGACAGAGAGGCTCCTCTTCCAAACAAGGCAAATAAAGTAGGTGTGAGGGAAAAGGCCAGGACCGACAAAAGGGGCCCCCGTCAGAGAATAAACAGCCACTGCGACATGAAAGCAGGATCAATATTGAAACACCTGACGCCTGGGGGACAGACACACACACACACACACACACACACACACACACACACACACACACACACACACACACACACACACACACACACACACACACGTGTGAGTGAAGAAAAAGGGAGATATAAGAGACACGTTAAGCAGAAGAGTAAAATAATAATAAACCTACTGATAAACTCCTGATTTGCAGGAATACAGTATAGAAACGATACCCTGGTTGATGAACGCATCCAAATGTTAATTTGGTAAGACTTACTTTACTAGTGTTATTTGCGTCTGCATTTTTAATTGCTCAACTCACCCTGATGAAAAGCAGCCACAAGTTCAGGAGATTTGAAATTAATTTGAAGCAGTTCATTTTAATACAGTTGATGAATTCTCTCTCGAACCCAGAGACTAGCACAAAGCACACAGTTGGATGATGCTATCAGGGCATGAATATGAAAGTGTGGACTGGTGACCAACAGCAAGCATATTACAGAGGTAAAACTGGGGGCCATGTGAATGAGCATCCCATCCAAAAAGCAACATGCTGCAATGACCAGCATAACCACGCTGTACTTGTTTTATGACCTGAAAAATGCCGGGTGGCGTATCACCCCAGGATATGAACCTATAGGCCTCTGGCAAAGATGCGGCGCAGAGAGTGCATATGGGTGCTGGATCTGATTGAACCATCATGTGATCGGCGAGGTTTCGTGGCAGCTTCACATCACAACTCTGACATCTGCAGGACTTGCCAACAGGACGAAGAGGAATCGCCTGTCCGTTATTAATAGAATTACCCTGAACCGCCACAGTGCTATTCAATCAGTGTGGCGATGCTTGCCCCATCCCTACAAGTCCATATTAATCAGTCCTCCTGGCGCCAAACAGGAGAAAGTTCTGTACACCTGTACTAGCCTGTAACATGTGAGCTGTGCATGGCTTATTCAGTTTCAGGGAAAAACACTGAATCAGATGGAGAGATAACTGGGGGGAAAAAAAGGATTGGATTTTTTTCCACGCTTGTTAATCATAAAATCAACCTAATTCAAATGATCTCCAACTTATAAACATCCTATTCCAGGTGTCTGCTTACAGCCCTCCGTGACTGCTTGACAGGTCGATAAACCGACCAGCTGCACGCTATGGGGGCTAAACGGCTAATGTTTGACAGCGATGTTTGTTCCTGTGTCCAACCGGACGTCTGGAATCTCCTCTGCTTCTTCACCGTGACTCAAAAACAAAGAAACAAACCGTCAACAATCCAGAAATGACAATGAGAAGTACAGTCTGTCAAAGGGGTGCAGTGAAAATGACCCGGATGCAGTACAGCGAGCAAAATATCATCTCCCATTGACCAACTACACTTGTTTTCTGCGATCACAGTACATCCCTATAACCAAGCAACTTCAATAATGTCTTTGTGAGATGTGAATGAGTGAACAAGTATCTAATACTTTAGAGTGATAACGTTTGACAGATTTATAACGGGAAAATTATTTCTTTTGCTGTCGTTTGTGTTGTTGGTTGACCTCAAGACGATGTGATACCTTATATACCAAAGCCATATTACTCTGTTAAATACGCAGAATTCAAGACGAGGGGATGTGATAGAAATTTCAAGCTGTCTCTCATCCAGTCGATGCCAAACTGAGATAAAAGAAAAAAAACAGGACAAAACAAAACCTGTGCCTTGTAGAGACTGACATGAATTTATAACTCGTCCAGAAGTTGGAACCCGTGAGTGTAAGCAAATGTCATCATGCAAACAGTTTGGATAGAAACGGGGACGGTTTGATTACGTTGCCATGGCTTGTAAACATGCAGCACATGCAGCTATTGGAACTCACACACACACACACACACACACACACACACACACACACACACACACACACACAAGTGTGGCTAGGTGCTCTGGGGTTGTAGCGAAAAAAGTTGACAGCTGTCTCATAAATTGGACTCGTCTACGTTATTGCTACACGTACGTTCACATCTGAGAGCTAAGATGCACGCCTGGTCTCTGATTTGATGACGCAATGAAGCGCGAGAGGGGTTTCGCTGCGGCATGAGGCTTACCACATGTGCGTGTGTACCTGTGCAGTTACCAGTGAACGGGCCCATTCCATTTCTGTGTGTGTGTGTGTTTGCGTCTCCTGCTTGTCCATGTAAGTGAAGCTAGAGGGGCAGAGAAACTTACCAGATACGGGGCATGAAAACTGAAACTAATCCCCTCAGCCTGGGTAACACAGCATATGGATAACGTCATGGTAACAAGCTCTTCGGAGAACAGCACAGCAGATCAAACTCTCTCTGCAGCTTGGAATAGGTTAAACGTATGCTTAAGAGGCTTTTAAATAAATGGAACCGGTTTGGTTTTCACCTCCGTGATGAATAATCTTTTCGAGGAACTATAAAATAAAATCGCAACACGAGAGAGAACCGTACATCCCTCTTAGTGGAAGCTTGTCAAGGGCGAGTGTGTGTGTGTGTGCATGCGTGTGTGGCTGGCGTGACGGAGACCAGGGCACGAATGTGAGGATGGACAGCATCATGGCCAAACAAAATGAAGTGGGGCTGACGCCGCGCTTTGATCCGGAGAAAGACGGGCTCGCGTAGACACAAAACACCACTGCGAAACCGCCCCTTTACGTGAGAGAGAATATTCTCACACGCACACACAGGTGATGTCCACGCGGTTATGCAACTCGTGTGGACGGAGCCGCTTTCCCAGTAAACAACAACGATGATGAATCATTCTGACACCGACAACGTTTTCGTTTTGATAGTGTCAAGGCTTTTGAATGACTTTAAATGGATTGAATTACTTTTTCAAAAAAACGCTGTGCGTCGCAGTCAGGTTGCTATGACAATGTTCAAGATGTTCCACATCACGGTCACTTGATTTACTGCTAATCTTAAAAATCGGTATGAATAATAGTTTTGTTTTTACGGAAGATAAAAATCACAAGCTCAATTTTGTGTTCCCATTCAATTCCAAACAAGCATATTTGCTCCTTTGATAACTTTCACCTAGAACATGTGTCAGTATATAAAACCAATATCTCTATGTCCATCTAGACTTGCCCGTTTTTAAAGAGTAATATAAATTACATCACGTTTTTTGTGATGCATATATTGCATCACATTTAAGAGACTCGTGTTTTTAAAGTTTCAGGAAATCCAGCTGCCTGTTTGTGTATCATTGAACTTAATGCTTGCCTCTGACAGTCGTACACGTAAATCTCTTCCAGATGAGGTTGCAGGGAGAGGGTTCGAGGAATCCTATGTTTCAGCTGAAATCCTCACATTATGTGTAATTTCATGTCTATTTATGAAAAAATAAATAAAAAAATATACTACTGGATGACTCAGAGACACACACACACACACACACACACACACACACACATACAAGTTTCCATTGGAACGCTTTTGCTCTTGTCTTTGGACTCCACTCGATCCGCCCTCTATCGCCGCCGGTTGCAGCTAAGTGGTGTTTCAGAAAATAAATCATTTCCAGGTGGACAAACAAACAAACGACAGCCATCAGGCCTCCGCCCTGACATGAAGCGGCGGAGGGAGCAGCCGTAGTGGTTACAAACATGCAACAAATGTGTGTTTATGCGTGTGCAAGGCAGGGCATCGGTGGAGGAGCTGCGAGATACAGTCGACTGCGCAAACAATCGGCTAACTGGCGGCACAGTGCAGCCGAACAAGTGAAAACAAAAGCTGCTGAAACAGACCCCTGTGCAGTGTCAAAAGTCTCAATGGGAGGCTGATTGACTGACTGGTCCCCATCTCATACACACACAACACACGCACACACACAAAACGTGCATGATGCTGCACGCCTGCGTCTATGTAACAACACGTGTTTGTGGGGCCAAAGTGTTTGTTCTTTACATCATAATAAAGGGGTGGGAGGGGGAAAGCACAACCTTTTCTATTGGT
Organism: Fistularia commersonii; assembly: GCF_037954325.1. Lineage (NCBI taxonomy): Eukaryota > Metazoa > Chordata > Actinopteri > Syngnathiformes > Fistulariidae > Fistularia > Fistularia commersonii. The sequence goes on from NC_141286.1 coordinate 8,642,794, forward strand.
TTGCAGCTCTTTGTTTCAAATCCACTGGTTTGGAGGTGAACATGACCATATTTGGTCCCAAGAGAGCGGAAATGTAGTGGAGCGTCTGTATCGTGATTCAGCACCGCTGTGGACAAGCCGCGCCCTGAGGTCTCACAGGATTTGCCTTCTTGTCTAAATTTGAAATAGAGTAAAAATTTACTTTGTGTTGTGCTGAAGAAAAGTAGCTGACAATAGCAATCACTGAGTTTATTCATCAACTCTGGTCAGTTTCCCTCTAGATATTTATAAATTTAGGACACATGCATAAGCTACATATGCAACTTTATCTGCTGCTGCTGTTGATGAGAATTCTAAATAAGAAATTAACGCAGCGCTAATAATACAAAAAGGATGCAAAAAACCATGCAATGCAGAATGATAAATAAGTATACAGACATGCAAACATTTAAGCCAAGTTTCTGTGACAGAAAAACAGATGACTGAGGTCAGAGATCTCTGTTGTGCATTTACAAGACTGTTGCATCACTGAGCTCAACATAGGATTTTCTAAAATATCCACAATATTTTTAAATTCATCCTGTCAATAGATTGTCTTATTGTTCATCTTAGAGAAAAAAAATATATAATCTGTAAATTTCCCATACATCCAATACTGGGTATTTTTCCCCCACTAACGGCTTGTAGGTCTCTTAAGAATTATTTGACGGCTCCCTCTTCTGGTTGAAATGGCACAAGGCTGCGCAACAGGACCCACAATCTCATGTTTTGCAGTGCATTTGTGTCAAGCGGACTGCACTGGTCTTTGAAATGAATTTTATATGAAGACTCTTCAGGAGGGAATGTTACACAGTGATTCACAAGGAGGAAAGTGTCAGCACTGAGGAGCCCAATAGTTGTTCAGTGTGTTCTTCACTTGTGTACTTGATGCACCAATAATAAAAGTAATACTAAAGTTAATGCCGCTGTCTATTTTGATGCCTTGTGCCAATTAATTCAAAGTACACTGACATTTGTCGGTATCTATCCAAACAGAGCTTGTAAAGGCAGCACTTGTGCTCAACTGATGTTCAACACAAACCCATTGAATAATTATAATCTAGGGGAGTATGTTTCTAAAGCACCTCTACATATACACACGTTTTAGAAATTGAAGTCAAATTATTTCCCAGCAGAAGCCAGACACTAGGCAGATATCACTTCTGTCAGGGTTTTTTTTTTTATTTATTTTTGGGCCAGGACTATCAAAAAGGAACTCTGGTTCTCTGCAGCTCCTATTGGCTTTATTTGATTTGAATGTTTATTTGACTTCCTTAAAGGACTTTGCAAGGGAAACTCCAGATAAACTAAACCGAACACACAGGTGGGGCATGTACGGTAACTGTGCTAAAATGATAGTTGTAATACCAAGTGAATGTGTCTGTCATGGAAATTCCTCTACGGAAGCAAATGCTGACAAATGGGAAGAACCCCACAAAATATTACACCGCAACATGTAAATATAGCCATCCTTTTTTCACCTCCCTTGGGCATCTTCACTGGATTCACTGAGAGATAGTGATTTATAGTAATCAATGCATTGGAGTGAAATCAAGTTTCACCGAGTCAATATGCATGAAACTAAAACTCAGTTTCGCAAGTCTTCAACCAGAAAGAATACATTTGGATCTCAAATGGAGGTTTGAGCTGTCACAACAGCTTGAAAAGAGAAGGCCATTATCGTACTGCAGAGCATTTTTTGCATTTGACTACGTTCGTGGCTAATGAATCACTAGAGGCCAAGTCAAAAATACACTCACCTCCTCTATCATGGAGTCCACTGCATCTGAGAGTTCGGCTTTAGTCGCATCGCTGTCCACCATATTCCTCAGTCTTAGACAGTACTCTCTCAGCTGTGAAACAAAGTCAGACAGTCAGACAGACTCCCTGACCGTGAACCGAGACCTAATGGAGGGATTCGACTTCGGAACTCGGGAGAACACGTACCTTATGATTGAGGATGTCATTCATTCTACGTGAGGCCTCTGAGCTGTGCGACTCTGGAAAGCATTTCTTTGGAATAACACCATACTTTTCTGAAAAGAAGGGGAAACTATCATTAACCCAGTGAGGTATATCCAACATAATATCGATCCAAAGAGTATGCTGCTTGAAGATGGACTGATTCACGAAGATTGACAAAAGCAAGCAAAAGCAAGCAAATAATTAAATGATCTGCGTCGTGACAAGAACTGACCAATGAGGTTGACCAGCATGTCCCACTGTCCTCCATCGTTGGTGGGATTGGAGAGGAGAAACTGGACCAGGCGTCCATCCACAGGCTCCTTCCTCTGTGCGGTTTCCACACAGGCCTGCAGGAAGTAGTAGCAGCGCTCCACCTGCAGACAGATTGAGAAGGACAGCAAAGAGTGGTAAATGAGTGGATATGAAAGAGTTGAACCGTCTCATTGAGGAGCATTTTGATATGGCTATGGAAGGCACCATGGAGTGCAAAACATAGTCTATAATTTCTCATTCATTCGTTTATTCGTTTATACAGCACTTGTCATGCACTCAGGGTCACGGGATGCTGAAGCCTATCCCAGCTATCACTGGGCGAGAGGCGGGGTTCATCCTTGACCGGTAAGCAATCGATCGCAGAGACATACACATACAGAGACACACAGCCATTCACTCTGTCATTCACATGTCCGGGCAATTTAGGGTCTCCGATGAACCGGCTGAATGGTTTTGTACTGTGGGAGAAAAACAGAGAACCCGCAGAACATGGGAGACTTTGTGGGGAAGTCTCTCCTGATTGAACTTCTTGCTGTGCCACTGCGCCACCGCTGTAACTTCCTCAAATGATATCAATTCTAAATAAATGAGGGCGCTTGCAAGGGTGCTTGCAATGAGAGCACTTATGATTCGCGTCCATCGTCCACCTTCTTGCTGTGAGGCGGAAGCACTAACAACTGTGCAACCCCGCCATCACTAACTTCTTCAACTGATGCCAATTCTAAATAAGTGAGGGCACTTGCAAGGCTGAGAGCACTTATGATTCGCGTCCATCGTAAATTTCCACTTCAGATGCTCAAGACTTCTAATATCTCACTTTAACATAAAGTGTTCAGGAGTGCGATTTTAAATCTCAAGTTTCTGATGTCAAAGGAACAACACGCTGATTTTCAAGGGGGGGGATTCATCTAAAATTGACTCGCGTGTGTGGAAACTTTAAAAAAGCAAGTTAAGAAAAATGCATTTGCTACAGAGCTGACACGAGTCCAAGCATGTGAAGGGGGGAAAAAAAAACAAAAAAAAACACAAGGCCAGAGAGACGAAAACATTTAGTGCTGTGACGTTTGCCTTGAAGAGCAATGATGGCAACACACAAAGGGGGGTTTTAGCCACACAATGAGTGTATAGTAGTAGAGCGCCACAAAATAACAGCGTACCACTATGCGTGTGTACGCGCTGGCAGAAAAACAAGCAGCAGGGTGTTAAAAACACTAGTAGCTAAAAAAATGAAGCTATTATTCAAAAACCCATGTACTGAACCCTCACTGACCCAAACATACTCCTGACTCACCTTGTCCCAAAAGAAGAGATAGGACTGACTGAACTCAAACTCCTCTATGTTGAACTTCTTCATGAATGGAAGTCGCATGACGTTGAGACACGAGAAGATCCAACATCTCCCTAGTGAGGATAAAAAAATGAGAACAACATTTGGTGATCATTCGAAATAAAATCCTTTTTTGACATGCAGTTCTTGTGTTCTGTTAATAATTCTGCGAAGGATGGTACTACAGACAGTCCTTTTCAAAACTCAAGCCCTCTAAACAAGCCAGGAAGTAGACTGAGGACTGAAAGGCTTTGTGTTGTTTTGATGTGATTTGTGTTCTCTATCTAGTCCGGTTCAGTTCTGATGGGCCCTCATGTTCTTTCTCACGGCAGAGGGAAAAGCCTCCATGCTGGATAAGTGATGTAAACCCTCTCTTTAGACTTAAACCGGCTCAGTTTGCTTCAGCAGAGGGCCGGAATCGGCTTATTTTATTCTGATACATGCACAAATTACTCGGTTATTGCCTTAAAACTTGCTATTAGGGCTGAAAAGGAAGCATCATCACGCGTGCACTAATCATGCACAAAAAAGCATACACTCACTAAATCTATGATCTAAATCTGTGAATAAATAATCGTTCATTATACAACTTTATAACCCCTGAGTAGAGGCTGCATATTTTCTTTCGAACATCACCACTGATTTTTAGAAAGTCGCAGGAACACAATAATCTCTGTGGACCAAATTTTGTACCTTATATTTGTTTCATTCTGATGCGTGGATGATACAAACCTAATGCACGCCTGTTTTGCTTTTAAGGCTGTTTAAAACCAAATCTGTCTCTGGACTCAAGACATAAATCTATTTCAGCGTATCAGCCAACACGCAATGAGTCATATTGGCAGAGTGAAAAAAGAAAAAAAAAAAAAAAGCCGTCTATGAGAAGCTGCGGTTGTCTTTTCGTCTTATTTTAAAAAAAAATCACAATCAATATTTTACCGGTGGCCTCACCTCCAGCGCAGAATAAAAGTATAATAAACGTCAGGTAGCAGAATTGAGGGACGTCAAGGCAGATTGGAATTACTCTTAACTTTCTAGCTGTCTGCTGAGTTATCTGTTTTCAGAATGGATGGACGGGTGCACCATGAGCCTTTTTTAAAATGATTTACAAATATATCTATTTCTACTTTTACAATGAGTAGAGACCTGCACTCAACACAGTGCTCTCCTTTTACTTTTACATTCAGTACGACCTTTTATCCTACCTGAGTTTTTCTGGTTGGTGATAGGCTTGCCCTCTGTGGGGATGGTGTGCTGGAAGATGTGTACAGTATCTTGGACTGTCTGCCGGTGCAGGCAGACCTCCAGTGGGTCGATGCAGGTCGACACATTCTGGGCCAGCAGGTAGCGTGGCTCAGCCCGCAGCCGCTTCATGAAGGTGGTGACCTTCTCCTGACTCAGACCTGGAGGGAAAGGGGTCAGAGATTCAAACTTGAAACCAGAATAAATCAAATGGTGGAAAGACTTCTTGGCTTGACAGTGCAGCTAAGTGGAGGGATCTCCTTGTGTTTCCATTCATCCGTGCAGTTTTAGTGTAAAGACTTCCTCCTCGCCTAAGAGAAGTCATGCACTCAGATGTCACAATAATGGTTGGAAAATGCCCGTTCAATAGTCATAAACTAGTGCTCACTCTACCGATCATTACAGCTGTCCGGTGCGGCTTCTTTTTCCACACCAACAAATAGCTAGTGGAGGAATAGAGAACCAGACAAGGCTTTTGCAATCGAGGAAGATTTTAAGGTTGCGGTCATGATTCATGCACGCCCCATCAAAGAGATGAAGAAGATACTTGTGTAACTCCTATGAATATAGGGCTGCTAAAATGTAGTAATATAGGGATAACATATAGATGATGCACTACGCTGCCTGGAGAATAGTGATCAGCCTGGTTCTTTTACTTTATTTTCCCTCTTCAGCCCCCACTTTGAACGTGAGTTAATGAGCTCCCCGCTCTTGAATTGGAAAAAAAATAAATAAAGAATACTTTAAAAATTGATATTTTCCATCCACTTAGTCTTTGAAGTTACCTTTATACCTTAAATAAAAGGTTGACGCAAGAAAGACTGTGACATTGAGTTTTATCATATTGAGAACTCCGGTTGAAACTTTCCTCTGCTAAAGTAGCCCCTGCTAGCCACACAAGGAGATTAACAATTAGCTTACAGACAAGAAGGATTCCTATAAAACCAGTCAGAGTAGATGTTAGGATTGTGTTATGAGTTATCGCAGTTACAAATGCACTTTGTGTTATTGTTTAATCCACTTTGGTATATCCTATATCATTGTGTTAGTCTGATTGGAGGAAGCAAATACTCTAGTTGCTGGTGCCGCATCATAGCGCGGCCAGCAGAGTAGCCTACTGAACCGCGTCTGAGCACTAAAAGGAGCGTGGCACTTATTTTGCTTACTTTACGCCACTTGGTTTAAGCCAGTTAGCGAGTGGTCATGGTTTTCACGAAGCACTTTGTTCCTTAAGTTAAAAAAGTACATTTTCTTTCCTGAGGAGTAAGTTTATAAGTAATGCAAATGCTGATATCATTATGGCTTGATGTAATGACGACTTCATCTCATCGTTAAAAAAGGGGTGTATCCTTAGTTATTGGTTACAAAAATATATAAGAATATAATTAGAAGTGAATCATTCATTAGTCTGCACTCTGTTTAGATTGGTTTTATGGTTAGCGACAGATTCTGATCCCAGATGGCGAGCCCAGCCCAGTGAAGACTGAGGACGGTCAAAAAAGTGGTGTGAGGAACCTGGATCACTTAGACAACAGATAAGACACCAAATAAGAGTACACCCACTCAACTCAGTCATTGAATTAATACACATTTTTTGGAGGGGGGATACTGTTTGGAATTTTTTTTTGGACTAAGGACTGAATTTTTTTTTTTTTTTGCTTTGGAGAGTTCATTTTCCTGTTCATTTAGACAATACATTTGTTAACTGTTCAACTCATTTTTACGAGTCTCAATTACTTTTGGGAGACATCTGAGCCATACCTCTCTCCCGAGCCAAGGTAGATGTTTAATGCTTACAGGTCCAAGTCTACTAGTGCTACAGAAGCAAAACAAGGAAAGGAAAGATGCACCAACACACCCTGTCAATATCTGGCCTGGTAGTGGCGTGCTATCTGCAACCCTGTCCAATAATGGCGCAAAAGCAATTAGACATGGAAGAGGACATTGACTAGTCATGCATGCCGCCCTGGAGTTCGGCCCCTCTCTCCACTGCATTCTGTTATTTTCCATTGAGAAAAAAAAAAGCTAAACGCACAATCGAGCTTCCTAAACTGTGAAGGCAAAGATGCACGAAGGGAAACAAAGGCCTGAATGGGTTGCAATGTTGCCTGGACCTTTCAGCCCTTCAGACACATGCAGGAGGTGTGCACGTCAAAGAGGAATCAGAAAGCGTCAACTGAGAGATCCATTAATTCTCCCGGACATAAACGAAGGGCAGCCTTTCAGAGGGGCCAGGCATAGCCGTCCCGGGTGACTTGCAAATTCACACACACAAACCACTGGATTGTCGTGGCGCTGACCGAAGTCCAACCATCCACGTATGAGCGGTGACAGCGCTCACCTAAACTCAAAGCCTGGCTCTCACGCCGAGAGAAAGTTTTACGCAACGAAGCGCGAGCAGAGGTGATCGGGGAATAAATAAAAGGAAACCGAAACACTAAACCTCACCTCACCGACTCTTTGTCGGTAACCATACACCGAATGAAACGTTTCAAACTATATTCTCGAAGCTCGTCATGGAGGAATATTTACGTACTTTGACACATGCTAGCGTCTTAAAAAAACTCCATTCACGACAGGCTAGCAGGCTAACATTTCTAATCCCTGTGGCGGACAGGACCCTTCAATCCAGGAATAAAATGTGGAATAGCAAGTGTTCCGTTTTATATCAGGTCAACGATACAATTGCAGAACGTAAATCGGGATAAATTGTCAGCCGATTAGAAGAAACGGCAGCTGGGTCAAGGTACGGCAGGAGGGGAAGTATGCTAGTAGCGATTGCTAGCTTAGCCCTTAAGCTAAGCAGCTGTCATCCAGTCGCTGTCAACTACGGATCCGAGCCCGAGCTGGTGGCTGCTTGAACCTACCGTGACTAAAACAATAAAAGATAACAGCGAACCTACCGGTTTCCATGTTTCAAATGAGCAAGAAGAGCGTACACCGTGTCCAGCAAAAGTCACCGGCTCTTTGTTTATCTCATTCACCGACAGTCAGTAAGTGCGGAGGCAGGGTGCGCTCGTTTACGGAGCCGTTCTGTCTTTGACGTGGCGGCTGGGCGGAGTCGAGGAAGATGCTCTTGAGAGCGTTCCCAACAATATGTCATGTAAATGTACTTTATATGTGGACATTTGGCCAAGGCGTAGGGTAAAATACATAAACATTTTGAAAATGCAGGGACAAAATCATATTCCGAGTGTTTACTTTCTTAAAGTCTCCACAGCCTGGCTGTCACCCCCATGAATAACACGGGCAAACAGGGAGAGAACGCCTTGACAATACGGAGGCCAGATTATCCCCGCCCGTCGCAAGAAGATTCTGCGACTTCCAGCGAGCGCGCCTGGAGTGTAATTTGACAGTGGAGATGCGAAAATGCCACATTATTATTATTATTATTATTATCATTATTATTATCTGCACCATGGGTTTAAGAACAACAGAATTTCAATCCACTTTTTTGTGCAATTTATGGCAGTAAATTGACAGATTATTATTATTATTATTATTATTATTATTATTATTATTGTTATTATTATTATTATTATTATTATTATTATTATTATTATTATTATTATCTGCACCATGGGCTTTAGAACAACACAATTCCAATCCACTGTTTTTGTGCAATTTATGGCAGTAAATTGACAGATATTTATTATTATTTATTTTTTTATTCTTTTTTTTTTTCATTATTATTATCCGCACCATGGGTCTGCACCCAATGGGTACCATTGGATCTCACAGTACAAGATACAGGGCAAAACATAAAAAGCTATTAAGTCAACTAATTACAATATGTTAGAAGCAAAATTACTACTACTACTACTACTACCACTACTACCACCAGTAAAAATAATACAACAATAATTATTAGTAGTAATAATAGTAATGATAATAATGCTAATAAACGGTCTCTGAACTGAAAGGATATACATAAAAAAAAATCCTGCTTCACACAAAATGGAATAAAACCTCCTTGTTTTCTTGTGAGTCTGTCCTTTTTTTTCGATTGGAAATTGGCCCTTTCCTGTTCATATTCGGACCCTTGACGATATCTCTTTCCTGTAATTTTGTGTGTGTGTGTGTGTGTGTGTGTGTGTGTGTGTGTGTGTGTGTGTGTGTGTGTGTTCATCTGTGTTGGCAGTGCCAAACAGTGAGTCATTTCCTTCCCTGCCTCCCTCTGCACATGAACGGCCGATCTTAGGAAAGGAGAGCGAAAGAAACTCCTTAAATGTGAGTATTGAGCAAGAAGCAAAACTTTTCAAAGGAACCATGAGTGCGATTGAACCAGCTCCAAAATCCCAAACTTGAAGACATGACTACACGGAAGAAGAGGAACTACTTTCAAACATGAATTATTACTGTTTCATCATCTCTCTCTGTGTCATCCCTTTCGGTAAGTGACAGCGTTTAGCTTTGGCAGGGTGAAAACCTGATCTAAATTCAGAATATCACGTCTCTCAAGAGCATCTTTGCGAATTCAAATGAAAATGTGCTTTTACAATTGTGAACTAAAACTAGAGGTGGTTGTGGTTGAGTGAAGTGAATGGCAATGTTCTGGTTAGTGTTAATATTGTACAACCTTAAAAATAGGAAAATATAAACTTTACACACACAACAGATCACCAGTTTAAATAATATGTGATCAAATATACCCCTTTAATATTGTGAATAATATCTGTCAAAAAAAAGTGAAACATATTAAAATTCAAGCTAGTCTAGATTTGGTTGTTTTGCGGAAACGCAAGTCCTTCAATGTTAATATGTGAAAAAAAGAAGTTCTGGTTATTTCATATGAACTGGTAAAAAACTCGCCAAAGGCAGAGATTTGCCAGAAGTGCTGAGTCTTGTTGAGCTGAAGAGCACGTCTCTATTCAGGTTTCAACGCTGAAGAATGCAACAAGACTCTTTTTGCTTGGCCTGAGACCTTCTATGCACCGGAGGGTGGCTGTCTGTCGCTGTCCTGCGTGGTCCAGCACTGCAGGGTGCCGTGGACCGGGGCCTGGATGTGGCTAAAGTCCTCGGACGAGCTGCCAAGGGTCTTGAACGACAGCTCCGGGCACAGCCAGAGCGTCGTGACGGAGTCAGACGACCGATCCGAGCTACGTTTGACATTTCTTCGCGTGGAAAAGTCAGACGAAGGTTTCTATGGATGCAGGGTCACGTGGGATGGCGGAGAAAGCGATCAGGGGCATCTGATGTTTTTGAACGTCACAGCAGGTATTTGGAATCATTTGCATCTACCTGTTATAATAACATCTCTGGACTTGTGCTGTCACCTTGCATGCATGTTATGAGAATGCAAACATTTGGAAGAGTCAAGTGAAAAACAGTCACACTCTTATTTGCAAAATTAAAACATTTAAGGGCATCCTTCTACTCCACTTCCCAGCTGTCCTTCAGCAGCGAAGGAACCCAATGCACCGGCTCCTGGTCTACGCCAGCGCTTGTCTCTTCCTGCCCGTCATTCTGGGATTTGCTCACTGTCTCTGTTCAGCGGCGCGGCTTCAGCCACGTCCCAGAAAGCGGTTCAAAAGCGCCGTGCTACCCGCGGCTGCATACAGAGCGCAACCACACCCGGTTCTACATCCCCCTCTCAGATGCTCAGTTCTGCCGAAATGTGTCTCTTCACACAAAGGTATGCTTTTTACACCCCAGTAACTCTGCAATGTACTTTGTGTCCCAGCCGGAGGCCTCACTTGTAATCTGTGGTCTTTTAGGTTCTGCAGCTCTGCTCGAGCCCCAGCAGAAAACCGAGGTGCGTGAAGGTCTCATTTGCAGATGCAAATTTGCAGATCTGCAAATTTTATGTCACAGACACAGCATGTCCCCTCTTGGAGGCCTCAAGAGTTACACGAAGCTTTTTCCTTCGTCACGTTAGGTGGTGTACGCAGACATCTCCCAGGATGCGCTGAGCCCGGAGACAGCCGGTAGAGAGCCCGAGAACGCCACGATCTACACATCTGTCAGGTTTTCTTGACAGCGCAGGAACAAGGATGGACGTTTACAGTTAATCATCATGTATTTTTTTTTGTCACGGTTGTGGAATGAAATGTCAACCAGAGTCTTTATTTATGAATTTCTTTCAGTGAGCTCATCACAAGACCTCAAGGTTTTCCCTGATAACGGTGACAAAAACAATGGTAAATAAAGGAACAACTGCAGAAAAAAAAAAAAAAAGTTTTAATCAGCTTCCTCTATGATTTATTTTAGCAGTTTGCACGGAGGGAACTTTAAAGGTACAATATGCAAATTTCAACATTGGGCCATGCAGTCAGTCAATACCACATTTTACCTCAATAGGCAGTAGGCAGCAGTGAGTGATTGGGGCGTTCCTCAATCAAAGTTGCCTGTAAATTTAATGTCACTTTAAATGTCACGCTGTGCCTCCCTGTGGTTCGTGACTGGTCAAATGCAGAGGATTGATTTTGCAGATGTCATGCTGTATGGACACAAATAAAGGACTTCTTATTTTTTTCTCTTTGTGAAATGTAAATGCCCTGGCACTAGCTTAAGCTGAGGAAGTTAGCATCTCTTGAAAAAAAAGTGTTGGATAGACCCTTCCTGTGAATGGGAAACAGTTTTTCAATAACCACACAAAACTTGAGAATAAAAATTTTGAATCGATTAGGATTAAACAAGTTATGTTGTGTTTTCGGCTTTCAAGTTTCGCAACGTAAAAAAGACAGTAAGAAAACACATAAGTGACACAAAATACAACGTTTTATTTTAAATCCTCAATTGCACATTACATAACGAAATATACATATACATATTTAGATGCCTTTTAAATTAATATATCTCTTCTTTTTCTTATCGTGATACTTCAATGATTTTTATAGTCTGCAGTTTTTACATGATATCAATGCAAAAGAAGAAGTCATTTAATAAATTAAGCGTATGTACAGTGAAAAGGCTGCAGGACGTTGAGGGGGAATCCTGCTCTGGAACTAGACCGACATCTGAGTTTTTCTGGATCGTGGTTGGAATATTTCCATCCCTGCTTCCGTTCTAGAGGTAATCACCGGTCTAACCGTACACAGTTCCCTTTTTCCCCCTCCCAGCATACGAGAGGCGTCCCATCTGGAGTTTTCTAACCGGCTTGAGCTATATCTTTGAACCCTTGGGTTTCGACCCAAACACCGTTGAGCCACCGTCCCAGTGGGAATGGTTTTTCTATACACAGAGAACTTTAACGTCATGAAACAAACAAGACCTACGGGTTTGGTCACGCTGAGGCACACATCACGTGCCTCGAACATCCTCGGGATGCTCCTGCTTCCCTTCTAACTCCGGCCGTGAAGCTCATGGCAAGCGTTATAGTACATTTGAAAACTAGAGCTGCTCCGTTGTGCTTCTACGCGAGTGGCTTTGAGACGATCTCAAAAAGACCGCGTGGCGACGATGTACGAAGTTGTCGATCGAGACAACGAAAATATATCACATTCAGTGTGTATCTGCCAAAGGTGTTTTTTTTTTTAAAGGTTTGTTTTAACCTTAAGGCTTCCCTCACGTGGATCGCAAAAAAAAAAACAAAAAAAAAACACGGTATGCGCGCTTAGATAGGGGGATGTGGGGGTGAAATGCATTCTGCGTGCATTGTCTATTTTCAGCAAAACGTGGGTTGCGATCTGCCGCCCACGTGCGTCGTAACCGCGTCCCAGAGGACTCTGGCGGGTTTCATATAGATTGTAAGACGCAGCTTTGGCTTAATAAAAAAGCTTATGGCAAAATGAGTCTCCTGCCGTGTCCCATGTTATCCACCGCTCAAGGAATGCAAGGCAAGGTCACAAACACACAGGGCTCAGTGTAAAAGCGGAGCAGACTGGGAAAACGAAGATTTCCGAACCCCAAAGTTGTTACGCTGAGACCCAGGAGGACAGCCGAGCGACAACGTCGTGTCCGTGCGCATTTTCTTTTTCACATCGTAGAGGAGCGGATGTACCGTTCTAGGGCAAAAAAAAGAAATACAAAAAAAAAAAAAAACCCTCCAGGGTGCCTGACAGTATAACATCATTGAGAAGTGTCATCTTCCCTTCCAGGATACAGTGTTTCACTCATAAACAGGATTTTTATATTTAAGAAAAAAAAAGTCGAGCTCAACCTTCAACCGGGGCCCGATTTACTGAGGAAGAGAACTACATCGTGCACACACACACTCTTAATAGCTCGCCCATTTGGTGTGTGTGTGTTTTGCGGGTGACTAGCCTGGTCTGTATAAATGGCAACAGGAGCGAAAGAAGGCGGGAACAGCGGTATCTGAATACTCTTCGAATCATTTGCCTACATCTAAGCAGATTTTTCCCGGAATCCTCCTCTTTCGCACCAGGTAACTTCATGTCCTCTTTCATAAATTTATTTATTATCTAAATCACAATCAGGGTCATGGGGGTGCTGAAGCTTATCCCAGCGATTGTTGGGCGAGTCGCAATTCACCTGGACCGGTCGCAAGACGCGTATCATAGGGACACATAAAGAGATAAACTACCATTCAGTCTCTCATTCACATATCGTCACCCTCTTAAAATAATCGCCTGAGTCATTTCTTTACAAATATGTCTTTTTTGCCTTAATCATCTCCTCATGGTGCTGACCACCTCTGGCAAAATTGCCAGATTGTGCCATTCTACCCCTTTAGTAGAAACTGCCTGTCAAGAATGTGTCAAATGGTTCAGTTTTTTGTGTTTCCTGAAAAAATCTGAAAAAATGACTTAGGCGATTATTTTAAAAAGGTGACGCTATGTCAATCAACCTTCTGCTCGTACTTTTTGGACTGTGCGAGGAACCCGGGGGAGGCGGATGTGCAAACTCCTCACAGAAAGGCCCGCCAGTCGGAATAGAGCCATAAATGAAGATTTAAATAACAATAAAAGACAAAGAAGAACCAAACTGGGTGCGAACCAGTGATGGAGGGTTGTGGATTCATCGGTCCCGACAAAACAACGGCATCAGCTTCTTTCAGACTTAACTATTTGCATTTTCCACTTCCTGTACCTTGCACGGCAAATGTCCCACTTTATCCTTAAGGCAAACGCACTGACTGGCCAAGGTGTGTGTGTCTATGAGTGTGTGTGTGTGTTGCAGATCAGGGGTCTGGTCCATGAATACGTTTGCTGCTGATATGAAACAAACCTTTCAGTAAATCAGGCCTGTATGCTGCGCCAGCAATGCCAAGACACTTATATGACACTTAACTATTTGATATGCAGCAACTTGTGACATCGGCAGAAGGACTGAGTAAATTCTGTGGCTAAAAGTTGGTTTAAAAAAAAAAAAAAGAAGCCGAGACCGACTTGTCGCCCGCTTCTCCTTGCTATACACTCACAGTATTTGCAGGTTTTTTTTTTCTCTTGTCTGTACAAACTACGGTGCGGTTGGTAATCTGGTCGGCTTATCCTTGGCTTAGGGATGTGGCTCTACAGTGATTTTTTTCCTTCTTTTTTTTTTTTTGTTTTCCTTTGCAGCTCCTCCGGCAGGCGACTTCTGATTTCACGTAGATTTTACTCGGACTGGAAGAGAAAGAACAGGGAGACAAATGTGAGAATCCGATTCACAAAAATGAAAACTCTGATCAATCATTGTGTAAAAATCCGGGATATAGAAATGCACTCGCTACCCGGGTTTGCGACACTTACACTCGTGGATGAGTGGCTAATTTTGTCGAATCGAAATTTCAAGCTCGACCTGGGCGACATCTTGTTTCTCCCGTCTGCGGGATGACGGAAAGGAAATGCGAGGAGAGGTTGCAGACAGTCGAAGAGAAGTCACTACTCCGATGCCCCGGTTTTACCTGTGGGGCTGCGGCACATGATGACAGGGGTGCCCGACGCCTGGCTGTCCACGCTGAGGGACGGACTGACGGCCGAACAGGTAGCGATGGATTGGTAGCTGGCCTGGTGGGGAGGGAGGGTGTGAAAAGGTAGCATCAGTGAACGGGACGGATGAGCAGGGGGAGCATTTCCTGTAAAATGTGAAAGTGAAAGTTCTCAATGTCGAAGACCGGAGATAATGCACGACTTTATCTAATTCTCCTCTGGGATATGAGGAGGAGGAGAAGAAGAGCTGAAATAGTTGCCTCCATTAGGTGTCCAGGTTACACTATATCAAAAATATGATATTTAAAAGAAATAAAGCAATAAATTGATGATTAATCTCATAAAAACCCTGAGGTTATGCAGCTATGACCGGATGTGTTATGCTATTTACACTGCAGGCATAACCCCCACGCACACACACACACCCACACACACCCACACACACACACACACAGTATATTGATTTGTTTTGTTTCCAACATGATGGGATTTTAATCTGCAAAAAAGGCCACGCGACATGTTCTGGTCGGGTTTGTCATTTAATCATTCATTATCGATACTGTTTATCCTGCTCTCAGGGGGTTATGGAGGCGCCGGAGCCTATCCCAGCTGTCATTGGGCGAGAGGCAGGGTTCACCCTGGAACGGTCGCCGGTCGATCGCATATAGAAACAACCATTCACCCTCTCACACACACATCAGGGCAATTTTGGGTCTCCAATGAACATCCTGCATGGAGGAAACCAGAGAATCCAGACACCATGGAGGGAACATGCTGCTTACACACGCAAAGGCCTCTATTTGTAATCCAATCAGGGTTCTTCTTGCTGTGAGGTGGAATCGCTAACCGCTGTACCTCATCGTCGCCCCAGATTCATCACGCAAAACAGTTTGTGAAATCAAAATAATTTTTTATACTCCTCTGAATTCTCTAATCTTAACAGGAGCATCTTTTCAAGAATGATTGCAGTCTTAGTTATATTCTCCTAAAACAATGAAAGCCTTCACTATATTCTTCTTGTGTTTACTAGTGCAAACTGTCCACTTCCAGGCTGGAGCCGGTGTGCACTGAACCGGTGACTTTAAGCGTAACACTCACGGCCTCCAGCTCCTCCAGGACTTCTGTTTCTCCAGTGGTGCTGCTGAAGCTGCTGGTGCTGGATGAAGATCGGGAGATGTTCGGCCTGCCGCCGCCATTGTTGCTTCCGCCCTCTTTGACTTTGACAAAAGCCCTGCAAGGACGTGTGGGGGAAGACGTGAGGATATTTATCGACCTTGATTGCCTGTTGTGAAGCCACAGTCTCACCTGTCTTTACTGGGGTAGATCTCGGGTGAGCTGGGATTGGACGACGTCTCCGATCTCACGTCCTGGGAGAGCGGGCAGATCTCCGTGGACTTTTGGTCACTGACGGACAAAATGGCGACAAGACCGAATTAAAAACGTCCTTGACGGGATCTCGAAAGTGACGAACATAAGTGGCGGCAAACCTGCGTGCGTGCTTGTCTGAGGGTGTGTCTGTGCTGGAGTGCAGACGAGGAAATAATCCTGAGCGACGTTTCACTGGACTCTTCAGCGACGACTTGGCTGATAACGCAGGAGGCTGAAAACCAAATGTGGACAAATATATTCACACCATTCCCTGTCTCATTTAAGGCAAATTAGGGTAATCAATAAACATACTGCATGTTTTTGTGGACCGTGGGAACAAAACCACTCAGAAATGTAAATATACATTTATGGAAAATACAGTTAGGCCCAGGAATATTTGGACAGTGACACAATCTTCATGATTTGTGCTCTGCATGCCACCACATTGGATTTGAAATTAAACAACAACAACGGAATTCAAGTGCAGACTTTAAGGTTCAAATCGAGGGTGTGAACAAAAATATACATAATCGAGCATATAGGAATTGTAGATATCTTTATGCAAATGCTTATTTCAAGGGTAGATTTAGATACACTTTCTTCCCGGAGAGTGTTCTTCACTTGAGTGGATGTTGTGAAGGGGTTTTTCTTCACCAAGGAAAGGATTCTGCGATCATCCACCACCCAGGCCTTTTTGAGTTCCCAAGCTCACCAGTGCACTCTTTTTTTTTTTTCTCAAAATGTACCAAACTGTTGATTTGGCCACTCCTAACATTTCTGCTATCTCTCTAATGGATTTCTTCTTTTTTTCAGCCTCAGGATTGTCTGTTTCACCTCCAATGAGAGCTCCTTTGAATGCATGTTGTGTGTACACAGCAACATTTTTCAAATGCAAACGCCACACCTGGAATCAACTCCCAACCTTTTAACTACTTCATCGATGGTTACCGAGGGAAGAGTCCATGCAGCCTTGTTATTTTATTTTATTTTTTACAGCCTTCGGAGTCAATTGCCCCATTACTTTTGGTCCATTGAAAAAGATGCGGCTACGTATTAAACCAGGGGTGGGCAATTATTTTGGCTGGCGGGCCACATTTCTTATTTAGTTTTTATGCACGGGCCAACCAGGTAAACAAAATTAAAATTGCAATTTAAAAATTTCAATTTTTTGACATTTTAATTCAATTTTAAAATCATTAATAATAATATAAATGTACCCCGAACTGGCATTATTTTGGAAGAAAAATTAAAGGAAAAAAAAATAAAAAGGAAAGAATTAGTTTCTAGATTCAATATTTATTGAAAATACTTGTTAAAATATTCAAAGAAAATACTTTGGCGGGCCGGATAAGAATGCAAAACGGGCCAGATGTGGCCCGCGGGCCGTAAAATGCCCAAGTCTGTATTAAACCCTTGCTCAAATTTGGATGTGAATATGCTCAAATTGCAGCTGAGAGTCTGCACTTTAAGCCAAGTATGTTTTTGTAAACAGATAAAATAACAAATCTGATGTCACTGTCCAAATATTTCTGGGCCTAACAGCATACAGGACTGTCTTAGAAAATTAGAATATTGTGATAAAGTTCTTTATCTTCTGTAATGCAATTACAAAAACAAAATTTCACACATTCTGGATTCATTACAAATCAACTGAAATATTGCAAGCCTTTTATTATTTTAATATTGCTGATTATGGCTTACATCTTAAGAAAACTCAAAAACACTATCTCAAAATATTAGAATATCATGAAAAAGTATTTTTTGTTTTTTTAATTGCATATCAGAAGATAAAGAACTTTATCACAATATTCTAATTTTCTGAGACACTCCTGTATGCATGGAGTTTGCATGCTCATCTCGGTCATTAAGTGTAAGGTGGTAATCTTACACTCTTGCCGCAGTTGTAGTACAGTCTTTTCCCACTCCTGAGCTTACGACAATATCAAGCATGTTTGATATTGATAACGTTGTTCAGTCTGTACGGTGACGTAACAGAAACCACCAACAGATGAGCTTGAACAAGACCGTGAAAGGAAACCAGGTAGACAAACAGTTTTCAAAATCTCTCGAAAGTCTTTGGATGTGAGAGCCACAGTCTTTTTAAGATCTGGTCTGAGACCAGGCTGAGACTTAAAACCCTAAAAACTAGTCTTTAGATGTGAGCTGGTGTGAGATCATCATTTTAAATCAGTCTTTTCAAACTCTTAAGGTGTCAAACTCATTTTGGTCCAGGGGCCACATACGACCTAATTTGATGTCAAGGAGGCCGAATCAGAAAAATCATTACCTATAATAACACAAAGTCCAAATTTATCCTTCGTTTTAAAGGAGGTGAACAGGTAAATTATGAAAAATCTTTATAAAATATCTTAAAAAAAATCTCTATATGTAATGAACTCTAAAAAAATACATGATGAATTAATATTAAAAATGAATGTTAAAAAAGAATCAGTGAAATTACACCCTAAAAATATTGTTGAGTTATAAGAGAAAATCTTGTCACTGGGAAAATTTGCCACTAGAATTTATGAGAAAATTGATTGGTAGCATGTATAAGAGGGGGTATAATGTTTACAAGGCTAATGATGGCTATTCTGGTTATTAAATCAATCTTTTTAATTTTGCCCATTTTTTTTTTTTGCTATTGTTTTTGTGTTTTTTATAGAAATAAGAATAGCAAATATCGTTTCAACAGTGTCATTAGATGTTTTTTCATCCAAAAATAATTTTGTTTTCAAATTTTGAAGCAAAAAATACATTGCAAAGTTACTTTTTCATTTTTTCCTTGCCTGTTTTGCTTTTTAAACCCACTGTACGAAACCCCCAGATGCACGTGAGAAAAAACACACGGGCCCTACTATCACAAAAATATGATTTCAGGCAGGGGGCCACAAGGGCCACGAGTCTGAGACCCCTGGTGTAACCCCAGCAATCGGCTCCGGCGACCCCGCGACTCCGAACCCAGGATAAGCTTTGTACAAAATAAATGAATGAATACGTGTAAATGTGTGCTTTTGCTTTCAGAATCGAGAAGCTCGGAGAATTTAAACCGAGTAACATTTGGAGGGGCTCAAAAGCATAATTAAATCAGATTTACCGTTGAATATTTGACATCATTTCGTTCAAATTACATATGAAGTGTCAGAGGTCAGGCTACACGCATTTCCACTCACGGTAAAGGTGCTCTTCGTGCACTCGCTGGAACTCTGCGGGAGCCCACCGCCGCTCAGGCTGGCCGGCACCCCGCCCCCGACCCCCGGGCTCCTGTGGCGATGCGACCCCACCATGGTCTCCATCGAGTGACTCCGGACGCGCATGGCTCTCTGGAGGAAGAACGGAAGGAGAGTAATAGGTCAAGTGGGAGATCCCAATCCGGGTGAAGGTACGGAAACCGACTGGTTCGGGTCAAATATGAAAAGACAGAGGAGAGAGACACGTTAAAGAGGGTTCGGGTCCACATGGCAACCACCAGAGGGAGCAACTCTCCAGGAAAGAAGGCCAGCAAGGAGTGGCGAATACATGGAGTGTGAAGATGTTAATTGCTTATTCAGTTAATTCTCCAAGAGGTAACGGATTAGTTAAGACATTTTGTATGTGTGAGGTGAACCTGATATTTTACACATTTGCTATATGCTGTGGGTATGATTGTGTTTTTAAAAGCATAAACACAAAACAACAGAATATAATAAAATGTTTATTGATTATACACGCAGTTCACTGGACACCTGAAATTGACAGCATGAATGAGTGAATGGTTGTATATCCCTTTATGTGACCTTTATGGCTCCCAAAACCCCGAGCGCAGGATAACGGTATTGCTCGTGAATGTAAGTCCCCTCATATTTACGGCAAAGTGGTCAGATAATACAGAACCACTGCCAGAGCAGCAACAAGAACAGCAACCCCTTCTGTTGACTCCAAAAACTGCAATGTAGCCGTCCACAACGCCTGCAAGGAGCAAGAGCTCAATTGTTATAGCTATCTCTGATTCACATTGTCTCTCTCTCTCTTTCTCTCTCTCACACACACACAAACACAAATATACAGCTGGAAATACAAATTCTAATGGTGATATTAATATCGCTTAGCCTTTGGCTGTGGATGGATGCATGAGAGATGAGAGAAAAAGATTAAATTCACTTTCTTGCAGGTGTTTAATGGCAAAATGGTGCTGTTAGCTGAAGGTGTCTGAGGAATTGATGATAAAAAGCATTTTGTTTTCTGATTTGCACACACACACACACATACACACATACACACACAGGAGTATAAGGTCAAAATATTCAGCCGCGAATGTGCATGAAACGACAATTTTGACAATTTAGCACCTGTGACATTTCAGTGACCTACAACACACCGCGACTCTGTCCTGTACAAATGGTGATTAAATAAATGTCACGCGGCTCGGAGAAACATCACACACTGACATTCGTACTTCCGTCTGGGTTTCGTGTTCACCTTGAACGATTCCAGCAGCCCGCCGTGGCCGCCGTTCTCCAGCTTGTCCTCCTCCCCTGCCTGGCTCAGGCCCAGGGTGGCCTGACTCTGCCGGTGGAGCTCGTCGTGGAGGTTGTCCAGCAGCGCCGCTCGCGTCCGCCCCTGGAAAAAAAAAAATTGAAAAATCATTCAGCGAGCCCGGACCGGGGCGGCGGCGTCCGCGTGCACGCGGGTCGGAGTGCTCGTGCACATGTGTCACCTCCAGTTTGGCGAATTTGTCAGACTTGTAACAGGCGTTTTCCGCGTTGATCAGCTTTGTCAGCAGAAAGTCTCGGAATTCGGGGCCCTTAGGGGGAGGAAACGGAGAAGGAAAGATGATGAGAAAATACAAAGAGGGTTCGGATTGAGAGAAGGTGACCTCCATCAGCAGGATTTACGCGTCTGATTTTATTTTTTTATCCAAGAGCCAATTCTTTATTTCACTTCCTGAGGGTCTCCCTCGATGCTAATTGTGCCCGGCCGCCGCTTCCGCTCCTCCATCAGCCCCTGATTGAACCGGAGTTCTTCTCACACCTGGATTTATCACCGCTCTCCAAAGATCTACCATTTCGCTGAAACCCTCCTCCTGGCACCGTTGACCGTTGTCTCCGCCTGCTCCCAGAATAGCTTCGCAAATTCCTTTTTTTTTTGTTTTTTTTTGCGGGAAAAAAAAAGAAAATCCCGGCCCGACAGAAGGTCCATGCAATATGGCGACCAAATTCATGGATTCATTTATTTTAAACCCGCCGTCTCCAAAATAAGCAGTTGCACGGTTGCGTTACTTGTCTGTAATTTCATCTGTATTTACCACATAATAGCATCCGCCTGGAGTAAGACATGAGCCAGGTCTGTGTGCCAGACAAGAAAAACGACTTGTTATAAAGACTCGTAATAGGGACTCAGCGATGCTGTTTCTGAAAACAGGTTCTGCGGCGACATCCGTGGAAAAGCCGCATCAATGAAAATCCGCCGCCCGCAAATCGAGACACTCGTCCCTTTGTAAATTTGCTACCCGCCACGCGCGTCAATACGATGGTTTCCGCATCAAACTGTTGATTTAGCGGCGCACGCCAAGGCTTCAAATCGAAGCCGCTCCGGCTGAAAGGTGCTCTTGTTCCGGCGAAACACCGAAAAACATGACCCTCCTCTTCGGGGTTGTGATTTTCTGAACACATAATGAGGCTCAGGCTGTCTTGTTAAGTTGAAACCTTGTGCTAGGGGGGTTATTTTTATCCAAACCTCAACTCCATCCCGGTGAAAAGAACACCTTTGGACTACAGCAAGCGGTTATACTAGACATATTATATAAGTTTTCACCACTGCTAATGTTTAGCGGAGTTATATATAGGAAGACAATGATGTCCACCAATTATTTTATAAGCATGCTTGTTTGAATTGTCTGATATTGTGAGTTACATACCATTTAAGGCGATAAGACTGTGTTATTGCCGACAGGAAGAAAGAGAGCTTCATGATTTCTATCTCCGTGTTGTTGAGAATTCTCACATAATAGCGTGCTTTTGGAAAATACAGCATTCAAATGAATGAGGTCCCTGACCCCTAGAATCCTCATTCAATGTCAAATAACAGGATTGCTGCATCTCAACCTTCCATCACTGGGCGAGATGGAAGGTAAATGATCACTTATGTAGCCTTCAAACCTTGCAGTTTCAAAGTACTTTACACGTAATAGCATTCACCCATCACAGATCCACAAGGCGCTAGCCAGGCCATTGGGAGCATTCAGGGATTCTTTTGCCACAAGTAACCTTGGCACTTTATCAAGAGGAACCCTGAATCCAACCGCCGACTTTCCTATTGGAGGGATGCCCACTTGACCATAATCTAATTAATGAGGATTTCTGTTTCCTAAAAATCCTAAATGCTATGACTTTGGGAAAAGACTGGAGAGTACAATGTGCATTATCATTATATGCTGATGACAATATAATTATTTATAGAAATAATTATCATGAAAATAACTTCTCGTGTGTGGAAAATTAACTTATTCATTTTACCTTGACACATATTTATTCTCAGTATGTACGTTAATAAGCCCCCAGATTCTGTGTACAGGACTGTCTTAGAAAATTAGAATATTGTAAAAGTTCTGTAATGCAATTAAAAAAACAAAAAATATTTTTTCATGATATTCTAATATTTTGAGATAGGATTTCTGAGCTGTCTTGAGGCATAAGCCATAATCAGCAATATTAAAATAATAAAAGGCTTGCAATATTTCAGTTGATTTGTAGTGAACCCAGAATGTATGACATTTTTGTTTTTGTAATTGCATTACAGAAGATAAAGAACTTTATCACAATATTCTAATTTTCTGAGACAATCCTGTACATAAATTCCATTCTGATTCTGTAGGTACATTTTTATCCTTCTCAGTCTCTCTCTATATTTTCTATCCATCCCATTTTGTTCACACTGAATATATTTGTCTTCAATTCATCTAATTAATTATATATATTATATTTTATTCCTTTATATCTGTATGAAAAAAAGCTATCCATGTGTCATTCATGAGTCAAGGTTATATTTCACTTTAGATACTATTGTGACACGGACGCTTTTTACCGCTGATGACACCCCGTTCGCATTAAACCCAGGCTTATATGTTAAAAAACAGAATTCGCGCTATTATATTCTCCTGCCTGGATTATTGTCAGACACTTTAAAGGATTACTGTAAAGGCTGCGGGTTTTGCACAATTCAGCAGCCGGTGTTTTACAATAAACAGGGAGAAGGAACACCAGGATCGCTGTGACTGATGTCGTTCACGCTGCCGGAAACAGATTTATACAAGTAATTGAACTCCGCGTTACAAGACCCTCAGATCTGTCCCTCGTGTATCTACGACGTCACATCGCATTGACGCATTAGTCGAGTCTGTATATTAACTGTCCATGTCGTCTTGGTCTTCTTGCGTTCTATTTTTGTGCTCCCCTCTTATTGCGACCGGTTTGAATGCATTTGTTTATGCCGGGTTGACAGATGAGTAAATTAATTACCTCACGTGTCATGCAACTTTTGACCGCAAACAAACAGGGTGCTAGTCAAATCCTGCGGGTTCTGCGGTGAAACGTGAGCTCAAATTTAATGGTGATATACATAAATTAGCATAAAGGCAAAAAAGTACAACGAGAAGCCTGTTACTCCCTGAAGGAAATGGATTCCACCCCACTGCACGCCTCGAGCTCTTTAACATAGAACCCAAAAATGAAGAAACAATGGTTTTCCAACGTTAACCCCCTTCAATAGATTTTGGAACGTGATTTTTTTTTCTGATTAGCAAATTGAAGTTAATGTGGAGCATCACCAATTATACCTCACCTTCTTGAAGACAGCTGGGTTTGGGAGCGGGGGACCGAAGGAGGGGACGTCCTCCCTCGCCGCAACAGACACCTGTCGACATGAGAGGAACAACAGCCATTAGCATTTATTTAAAAAAAAGATTTGAAGAAGTGTCTCGGGGTGAACTATTTTTGGACATCGCCAGACATGAGCCATGAAGTGTCAATTAATTCGAAAAGCAGCAAGTGGTCAAAGAAGGACGGGAAGGAATGGAGAAATGAGTAACCGCTGTTTGAGTGAAATTCCTGACCGCTTACTAACGCGCCCGCAGCAGGGTTTTTTTTTTCACCAACGGCTGAAAGCGAGAGCGGTGCCGAGCTAGCGGGCGGTTTCCAGCTGCCGATGTGAAATGAACTGTATGTTCAGATAAAAAGAATGCAACATGTGGCGTCAATCCTTCATCCACCTTATACGTCGTGTTCTCCGTGCACGAGTTCTCGACCTGCACCAGGACATAAGCGTGCAGGAAGTTGGAGGCGATCATATCCGGGACGAAAGGTGTAGCATCTTCCTGGAAAACGGCGGCCACGATGTCGTTCCCTATGTGCCTTTTCCTCTGAAGCTGTGGAGGAACAGGACAGAAACGCTCATTCGGTAGTTGTTGGATGGAGAGGTCGCGCGAATCGGTTGCTTTGACGGTGCATCCCGGAAAAGAGCATGCGTTACAGACTTTGGAATAATTTACCGGTATCTCTGAGCCAGAATATCATTCAGCTGCTACATCCTCCGTGTCTCCAATTTAATAACAACAAAAAGGGAAGCTTTCGTACCTGCTGGACGTCTCCCTCAGTGAAGGGAAGCTTGGTTGACACATGGAACATAATCTCTCTCTGCCTGAAGACGGTGTAGACAGATTCAGACCCCGTCTGTCCATGGGACACGTCCAGCCCGCCGCGGAAACTGTTACAATCAAAGCACACCAGTCACGCTTGTTGTGCTGGCCTTCAGCAAGAAGATTATGTTGTTTTTTTTTTTATTTATTTCAAAAATGCGCGTGTCACTTTTATCGTGGCTTGTGAATCGTGGGGTTTATCATAAGGTACAGGTTACAGTCGGGTTTGTCGGGCCAGAAGGAAAAGAGACACGTGACGCCAAACACGAGCTATCTGTGCGGAACGTCCTTTTTCAGAACCCGGATTAGCATGATCGCACACCGAGGCCGAAACAACAGGGCAGGAAGTCGGACCTGAGGGGATGGGAGCCCTTGAAGTAACGGCTTTGCATCGTACTTCCTTTTCTTGCTATTTGACTTTGACTTCCTTTCCAAATTCCATTCCACGTTTCAACCCCCGCCTTCTTACTTTCTAAAGCCCTTATGGCATAGCTGTTGTTGGTGATGCATTCGGAAAGCCTCGGGATCTCAGTTCCTTGAACAATCTTAGTTCCCACTCAAAGGCAGGCGCTTTTTATGGTTCCATAAGAACTAAGTGATGTAGGTGCTTGCTGATTGATGGAGCTCATAAGCTACACCCATAACAGGATACTTCTTGGGGACCACTGAGTGCCATTTTTGAAACCAGCTTGGATCATTGGTCAAATGTTTTCTTGCGATAATAATAAACAGAGCCAGCATGAAATGGACCGGCAAAGGGGTCGAAGCTCTCCTGGCCGTTTCAAGAGTTCGCAGCCGAACATGACCATTTTTACCCAAATAAGTGCAGAGTTAGCTAACGCCTGGGTTCTTCATATGGCAAAATAAATAAATACACTTGGACCCCTTTTGATTGTCAATGGTAATTATTCCTGTGACGTAGAACATGAATGCTGTAGTAACTACGTTCCCCATGTTGTTCTGGTAGTCTTTTTAAGTGTGATGCTTGCGGTCCACGTTGCATCCTGGTCCTACCCTTGTCCCTTACTGCCCGTGGGAATGCAAAATTAAAATGTTCCTCTGATGGGGCAGGGAGTTCCTACAACGAAATTCGAGCTGTGCACTTCTTCGAACCGCGTTTTTGGAGCCTTTTCTGCCCGAAAGAGGCCGATGACTGAGGGGGCTTTTGCTTAAGTTTCGCTCACCCTTTAAAATCCTGGAGGTCAATGGTGTCGCCAAGAATTCCAAGGAACTCCTTGAAAGCCGGCGTCTCTTCGTTGTTCCCAAATAACTCCTCCTCTGACGTCTGAGGGGAAGAGGGGCATAAACATTACCCGGACAGAAACCAAGAAAAGAAAAAGAATGGTATCTTTCAGCATAAAGTGAAGACATTGTCGATGGAAATACATACCTGGCCAAACCTCTGGTAGACAACTCCAAATTTGAAGGTGTTGTTGACCTCGTGTTCATCGTAAGCCACCACCAGCTGGGACCCCTGAGAACCCGGGAAAAATAATGAAAAGAGGAGGAAACCTGTAAACACGGGGTTCTGTACGGCTGACATGTGACAAACTCTTGCAGCCCCAGGCGAGGGCAATGATCTGGCGGCAGCCTCTCGCAGGCTGAGACACAGATGGTTTGTTTCCTTCCCCGAGGCCCTGGCTGAAAACAACATCCATCACACTTCACCACCAGGCTCACAGGAGGAGGAAGCCCATCCTTCGCATCCATTTCTGCTGGATCATCAGTCAACGCAAAATAATGTCCTCACTTGAAGAAGGACAATGTTTAAAAGTTCAGGAGGCTACATGAGAGATGTAATGTAAATATATATATATATATAAATATATATATGTGTTGAAAAGTTAATAAAGGTGTTATGAAGGCAATGTAGGCAAATGTGGCGCCACGGGTTCTAAATCATCGGCTCTTCCGAGGCGGGTTGTAAATGCGGCACGGTCAACAACACTATTCATCTCTTTCTAGAAGTTGACAGGAAATTGTAAGTCATGTTGCGGTAAAGAAATAAATGCATCATTAATACCACCCTTATGAAGAATTATGGTTTGTGTGAGGTTTTTATTTTAAGCACAGGCAGAGCTAGTGCCAGCTTTGGGGATGTGAAGCTAACAAACAAGGTCACGCAGGCACTTCTTAGTTTTTTTCTTGTTTTGATGAATCACTGCGTGACATGGTAAGCCATTGAGACGCACACTGTCCGAAAAGAGGAAGGAGAGGCCGAGAGTTTGGGACTCACCCGTGGGTACAGGACCGGGTTGAACTTCAGTCCTGTGGCATCATCACAGAGAAGCTTGAAAAAAAAAAAGAAAACTTGCAAGTTCAAATAGAGTCTGTAATAAATTCATTCATTCATCATCCGTATCGCTTATCCGGAAGTCAGAGTAGCGGGGATGCTGAAGCCTATCCAAACTACTACCAAACTACTATTTAGTCTCTCATTAACATGGCCGGACAAGAAAAATAATTACCTCGAAGTAATTTTTCCTTTGTTTTAAAGGAGGTAAACAGGTAAATTATAAAAATCTTTATATGTCATGAACTGTTAATATTAAAATTAATATTAAAAAAAAATAGATGAAAATATTACTACACAACTCTTAATTTATTATTATTATTACTTAATACTAATACTCAACAATATTTTTAGGGTGTAAAGAGAAAATCTTGTCACTGTGGGAAAATTTGCCACTGGAATTCATGAGAAAATTGATGTATAAGAGGGGGTATAATGTTTACAAGGCTAACGGTGGCTATTGTGGTTATTAAATCAATCTTTTTAATTTTGCCCTGTTTTTGTGTTTTTTATAGCAATAAGAAAAGAAAAGATTGTTTTAACAAAATCAATAGATGTCTTTTTCATCAAAAAATAATTTTGTTTTCAAATTTTGAAGCAAAAAATCCATTGCAAAGTTACTTTTTCATTTTTTCCTTGCCTGTTTTTTTTTTTTTTAAAACCCACTGTATAAAACCCCCAGATGCATGTGAGAAAAAACATGCGGGCCACATTATCACAAAAATATGATTTCAGGCAGGGGGCCACAAAATATTGCCCTCGCAGGCCGCGAGTCTGAGACCCCTGATGTAGAGACATACGGCTATTCACTCCCTCATTCACTCATTATACAGAGACCCTTTATTCACACACCATATAGAGGCATTAAACCATTCACTCTCACGTAGAGAAGTAGAAAAACAAAACCATTCCTTCTTTCGTTCACACATCAGAGACATGCAAGCATTCACGCTCTCATTAAAATGTAATAGACATAAAACGGTTCACCCTCTCATTCCCCCGACACAGAGACATTTAACCATTTACTCTCATTCAAAGGTCACATAAGGACAATCATCCATTCACTCTCTCATTCATCCATCATGCGGAGACATAAAACATCCGCCCCTTTGTTGACGCCTCATTGAGACATTCAATCATTCACTCTCATGGAGAGACATCCAACCAACAGCAAGTGTTTACCCTCTCATTCACACTTTTGGGAAATTTAAGGTCTCCAATTAACCCAATTAACCTTCTGTGTGTTTTTGGACTGAAGCTGGAGGAAAGCCTTCAAACCAGAATTGAGACAGAAGCGCTAACCACTGTGCCAGCTGCGCCGCCCCATCTTCATTTAACAAAGCGAGCTATGATAAGACATCTTTTTATGCTGTTTCACATCCGTTCATGAACACGGATACACGTTCAGCACCAGATAAGACGGAATCTCAATGCATCAGCTGTCTCGGGTAATGAGATCTAAGGCACGTAATTATAGCCTGAGCTTTAGCCGCGCATTAATTAAAAAGCTCTCGCTGTAACCAAGAGTTTCAGACCATGAAACTGCATCCCGTTTCCTAAATATCAGCGAGTCCTACTGATTGGGAGGCATCCCTTTTTTTTTTTTCCTGTACAGTAAATAATCCCCGCCGATCTCTGACCACCGTCACACAGCAAAATATCGGAGAAAAACAAGAACAGTGTTTCAGCAAAGTTCTTAAAGTAGAAGGCATAAGCTGCTTAGGAGATACTTATCTTTGTTTTCACTGAATGAGTCGGCCTAAGGGTAAAACCTGACTATTTGGTTGCAGCACTCACATATATACAATATATATATAGGGAGAATATAATGTACTTCCTATATGAATTGCTTATCAATTACT
Organism: Fistularia commersonii; assembly: GCF_037954325.1. Classification (NCBI taxonomy): domain Eukaryota; kingdom Metazoa; phylum Chordata; class Actinopteri; order Syngnathiformes; family Fistulariidae; genus Fistularia; species Fistularia commersonii. Next base: position 8,671,625 of record NC_141286.1, read on the forward strand.
TATTATTATTATTATTACCATTAGAATGACAATGAATAAGGGTCACTTTTATAGTATAGACAACTTATGTTGATTTGAGAGTCCAAAGATTATTATTTGGCATTGGAAACATTACGAGACAATAACATTTGATTTTAACGAGTTTAAATGAAAGTGTGTTTGTTGTTACATATCAATTTGATTAAATGTCTGAAATGTGCAAATGACTTGAAACCTCTGTTTGTGATACAAAAAACAAAAAAGGTCTTTAAATATGTGTAAAATGTGATTTAGTTTCCAAGCTAAATACATATTATTACTTTACACGTTATGCAATTAATATTAATATGACATTATCATGTATAATGTAATGGCGAGATAACAGATATAACAATTTATTGCTCAATATTTAGCTATCATACAATCAAATGGTGCAAGTGAATAAAGGTGGGCTGGTTGGATGTGAGCTTTCATTTTTTTTTTTTTTTCTCAGTCTTACCTTTGCAATTTGAGGCACGCTGGGCAGCTGACTGATGCCCGCGAGAGAGATCCTGTCATGGACCGTTTTGGTCCTCGACCTGCGAGAGCGCGATGGGATTAGATAAGGAAGCGAGAGTACGAAATCGCCATTTCTCAGAGGGGACAGGAAAAATGAACACACAGCAGCGCAAGAAAAACGGATCGTTGTCATTTCTGCAAGGTATTGATTTTTTTTTTAACCAGAAAATGTCATTTGGCGTGATGATCGTAGGAAAGCCGGCCTTGGCGGCTGAGGGAATCATGAGGGGAACATGCAGAAGCCCAACCTCAAACAGAGGTTGCTATGTAACCCCTCTGCAGCCTGCGTAGCGCCAGTAATTGCAGTCTGACTCAGTGGGATTGGAAGATAAGGACTACAAGGCCGATCAGAGGAGGGCGAGGAAAGCCGGCAAAAGGAAAACGGCTTCAGGTTGTCGTGGCCGTACCTGAGCATGATGCGTAGGAACTCCTGCCCTTCGACTTCCTCGTGTTTCAGAGACATGATGAGGTTTCCGATGCTGCTGGCAGTGCAGTAGTAGTTCATGTGTTCCTAGGTTGGGGGGGGGGGGAGGGGGGGGGGAGACTTGTTGTTCAACTCAGTCATCGGGGTGAAGGTGCAACTTCGTCCGACAACTAGAACCGACAACTTTCTGGGTGGAGGGATGCCGTCCCAAAAAGACAACATAAGCCAGGTTGTAACGGAAAAGCAAGCAAATTATGTTGATGTTTCAAAAAGTTTTATATACATACACATACATAAATACATATGTGTGTATATATGTGTACACACATATATACATAACAGACAGTAGTAGTATATAAAAAATGGCCTATATAAATATATATATATATATATGTACACTCATAAATACAAACACAAACATATATATGTACACACAAATGTCTATACAAATATATACATACGGTACATAATGTTTATATATATATATATATATATATAAAACAGAGAGCAGTAGTGGGATATAAAACATGGCTTATATATATTTATATGTATATATATGATCTTTAATTTAACACTGCACTTTAGTGCTAATTTGCATATTATTATTATTATTATTATTATATCGTATTATATTATATTATATATTGTTAGTTTCACTTCACCATGGGATTGTGAGAAATGTCTTCTCACTTCCTCTGTGTGTGTATATATATACATATGTATACATGCACATATATACATATATATGTACAGGCAGGTATATATACACATATACATATTTACATGAATTCAGATATACATGTATATATAAATACAACAGACAGTAGTTGTATATAAACCATGGCTTACTTTATAGAAACTAACATATATACACAAACATACATATATATATACCGTTCATATATACATATGTGCATATATTTTCATGTATACATATACGTATTCTTTAAATCAAATACACTTAAGTATTAAATGCAACTTGGCTTATCATATATATAAGCACAAATAAAGACACACACAGTATGTATATACATTATGTATTATCTTTATATAACTATAGTAGATATAGAGAGAGTTTATATGCAGCATGCAACACCTTGCACATATCTATATGTATGCAAAGTGTCTGCATTCACAGCTTAAACTCTACCATCAGCATTTATCAGCAAGTATTGTATTGGTGTCGATGCAATTCTGGCGTGTGTGTCTGTGTGTGTGTACGTGTGTTTGTGTGTGTGAGTGAAGATTGACTAACCTTGCCAAGGAAGTGTTTGCGGTAGGCCCGGGCTGTGCTGTTGCACTCCAAGCGGTAACTGTGACCCTGTCCAGGACTCATTCCCTCGCCGCCGTCCTCCTCGCAAAAACTGGACTCAGAGGAGGACGGCGTCCCAGCCTGCGCCTCCGCATCCTCGATCCAGTAACCGCCGAACTGCGGGAGGATCACCTGGGGATACGGGCCGCCTTTCTCCAGGACCTCGGGTTCCACGGGGGGGGGAGAGTCAGACAAAAGGAATAATGAATAAAATCCACCATAACAAGGACACAAAAGTATTTTTACCTTGAAATGTATAATCTATTTTTGGAAGCACTCCTAGCCGGAGGTCACCCCCGAAGGGTCGGAATGTGTGTGTTTCAAGTGTGTGAGAGGGATGACTCACATCTTCTATTCGTGGGTAGGGGATGTAATCATCCTGTGAAATAGACATGTTATTATTAGTATTTTGCTTTTTTAACACAAAACAAGATCACCTTTGTTGACTCAAGTGTAATCGCGCCGCAGGAAGGAGGCGACGTGACGAAAAACAAAATACACACTGGCGAAATTGAGTTTTAGTGAAATCGACGGCCCCGGATTGCACAGTCATCAGCGGACGTCAGTCAAGGTGCCCCCCCGTACCCCCCCGCACCCCCAAACTTCGTCAGATCCAGAGCCCTCAAATCAGGAGCTGCTCCTTTTTGGCAGTCTGTAACGGTAACGGCTCCAGCGCCTGACCTTTAAGTATCGCCGAAGCCCATCTGCTGTTTTTTTTTACATCCTGCAGCCACTGCTGCATGATGGAGGAGGGATCGTGGGGAGCAAATAGACAGCTGGAGTTCTTTTAGCGAGAAGAAATCAATCGGGCGGAGCGACTAACTGTTCAGCATTTGAGGACAATTGTGAAAAACTACTTGCGAGAGCTGTGTTTACGGCGGTAAGGGCGGCGAATCAGGAGGTACAGCGGAGGCATACATGCATCGGTAACGCAAATGTATGTGGTGTGTGTGTGTGCGTGCGTATGTGTGTGTGTGTGTGTGTGTGTGTGTGTGTGTGTGTGTGAGTGAGTGTGTATCTGACCACACCTTCCATTTTTTGGTCTCTTCAGCATTAGGAAGCTTTTAAGTGTCCATACGCAGCGTGAGATCAGAGAAAGAAACAAAACAAAACAAAACAGCAAGGTTTATCTCCGTGCACGGCACACACTCCCTCTCAGACATTATTACTTCCTCGCCCAGATGACGGCTGAGTGAGTCATATATGATAATACAATTTCCGCCATGAACGGCTAACACAGACAATTAGTCACCATCTCACTTTAGGTCTCGGCTTCCAGACCTGATAAATGTCACTTTGCAGGGTTGCCGCCCTGAGGGCCCCCGGGCACTTTGGCCCCGCAGTTTTTTGTTACACATTTGATTTACCGACCCCCAGCGGAACAAACATGCAAATTATATTGCAAAGACGGACAGGCCAGTGCAGAGGGAATAGTTGAGATGCATATCGAATGCGCAGATTCAGGAGGTTCTGACATGAAGCTGTAGGCATAAATGCATATCGATGCAAATCACTCATTCATTATCTGCACTCTTGGACGCAGAGGGTTCGAGCCGATCCCAGCTGGACCGGTCACCGGTCGAACACAGGGCCACATTGAGACGTACAACTGTCCGTTTTTGTGGCCTCCGCCACGGGAACAAACATCAATACTGTAAGGAACTGATTATGCAATGAGTGATTTATTAAAGGTCAAGAAATAAGATAACCAGGGTCCGAATGAACGTCACCCCGAGGGGATCGTTCGACCTCGGATGAGGAAGATTCGGCCCCCCTCTAAGGGAGAGTGGGTGATTTATACCACCATTTCGATGGTCAAGGTTACTTCCTAATAAGGAGTTGTTTTTCACACTTTTTTGGAAGTGGGCAGCTAGGTGTCCCAGACTGTGTCTTGGACTCGGCCTTGGGATACGTCATTGATAGTGCGCGGGGGGGTTGGTGGAAAAATACAGAGTTGGGTGTACTTTTGTCATCACGTGATGCGTTCTCACGTGCAAATTTTAACACACATTCACCATCTCATTCACACGTCATATAGAGACTTGCAACCATTCACCCTCTCTGTTTTTGGAACTGTTGGTGGGGAGATGGGGAGAACATCCAAGAGGAAAGGCTGCCTGTACGCATTTGAACCCGGGACCTTCTCGCTGTGTGGAGGAGACGAAGGGGTAGCGGGGTAAAAGAAAAAAAGGTTAGCGCCATGCGGGATTGACAGGGATCGACAGCAGAACCTTCATCATCGCCACCTGGAGGACGGATAGAAGGCGATTTTGGACGCAAAGGTCCGATGACAGCGTTAAAGGCGGCAGAGCGCCGCTGTGTCTCCACAGCGATGATGAAGATTCAAACATAAGGTTGGGACTCATCTGGTTTTTTTTTTCACAATACGTGTCAGAAACCTATTAAAAACCTATTAAAATGCGAATCGGAAACATCTTTCTCATGAAAAAAAGCGAAAGAGTGTCGACGAAGGCAGCCGCGGGGACAAAGCACACTCTTTGCACCTGCCAAGGCTCCATGCAGCAGGAGATGCAAATTAAGAGATCGAATAAAAGCAAGCCGGGAAGTGGATTACCGTCAGTGGGCTCCATCTCTCTGAGACCCAGTCATGTCTTGTTCTTTATTATCATGTTATTATGCTCCTGATTTTTACCATTTAAGACCGTTTTTTTTGTAATTCCGGCTCAAAATCATTTAAATAATTGCCTCCTGCGCGGGTACCGGCTGGCCATGGACTGGCGCTACGTTAGCAACTGTGGCATCTCATGGGTATGGATGTTCAATGCCAGATATTCTTTTAATTTTGTTCAACTTATTTTCTTTCCTTCCAACTTAACCATGAACTGAACGACCGAGAACCTCCAGAGACCGCTGTTGATTTATTTGATTTATTTAGCTTCCAAAGAAAGACAGGCAGGATGGAAATGTGAAAGTATAGAGGACCTAGGGTTGCATGTTGCAGAGAAAAGTAACTTATTTATTGCTCATCCTGCATTCAGTGTCACCGGGGGCTGGAGTTTATCCCGGCCAGAGTTGGGGTTCACCCAGGACCCATCGCCCCTCAAAAGGCAGGGCGACATTGAGACATTAAACCTTCACTCATTCACACATCATAGATAAATACAACCATTCTGTCACTCATTCACACATTATATAGACACATAAAACCATTCACTCGCATTCATTTTTTCATATAGAGACATGCAACCAACTAGATCTATATTTTTTATTTTATTTAATCATTTTTTTAATTACTTTGCTACTTTTATTGTTTTTATTTTCTTTTTTTCCTTTAAATCTGTATTTTCTGTATACGTTTGTACGGTGTCCTTGAGTTTCCAGTAAGGCTGCTAAAATAAAATGTATTATTGTTATTATTATTATCATTATTATTATTGTTTTTCACTCTCTCAGTCACATGTCCTACCAAGACAAACATCCATTTATTCACTCATTCCCCGGAATTCAACCAGTCACCTTCTCGCCGTGAAGCAGAATTTAATTTTTATCGTTTTTTATGTTATTTTTGAAAGTGAGAACGTTTCTATTTCTCCTGCCATCTTCTGGTCCATCAGCAAAGATCTGACGGGAGATAAAGCTCGCTTGCATGGAAAGCACGAGCCACGACACGTTTTGCTCGAACATTTGAAAAAGAAATAAAAGCCCACATCTCAGCTGGGCCAGGAAACCACAGGCCACCTTATCAGCGTCCAGAAGCCGTGAACATTGACTTTCCACGATGCATCAAATACATAACACTTTATTAATTATGATTTAGCCTTCTGTTACAAAGGCGCCATTCCAGTGTCGACCCAAAATATGTCTGGCTGCAGAGCACGGATTATCATCTTTGACTGAATAAACACGTCACATGGTTCATCCTATCTTCGTCCAGACTATATTGTGAAAAACGCCTATTTCACTTCCCTTTATGTTTCCTTTTAGCGCTCCATCCTCCTTTTTAAATCCCCTCACAACTTTCTACAGCCTGTGTCCTTGGAGAGAGTACAAAGAGGTCCCAAACGGCCAGAAACGGACTTTATTCACAAGAAGGAATTTTAAAATAAAATCAATGTATTCAATATAGAGATGCTCAAGCAGTCTAGTTTTTTTTTTTTATATATATTGAAAAGGCATGATGGTTTTTTTGACAGTAATGAGTGAGGAGTGTGTGCAAGGGACATAAAGCGAAGTTGTTTTGTTCCATACCTGCATCCTCTCCAGCATATCGAAGAATTCTGCAGACTGTAAAAGAGACAGCAGTGAATTAGAAGGGGGCGCTGATCCCTTGCCAGAGCACCGGGAAATTCAGGGCCCAAAAAAAACTCCCGGCATGACCTTCCCGGTTGACCCAGGCCAGCTTGTCACACGCGACGCAAAATCTTGCATTTAATATCACCGGTGTCCTCGGCAGAAGAGCCACAGCTGTGTTAGATTCGGCAGGGCGCCCTTTCAAGCCCTCATCCCCTTGATAAGCAGTTACTTCCTCAAAAACGTGCCGTCATGTTGCATCCTGGAACGCATCCTCGTCACAGAGGGCCCGACCCCGTCAGGCACCCACACACACACACACAGTCCGCTCTGTGTGTGTGACTTAATGCCCTTTCAAACAATCTGGTGGATATCAACAAAGGTGTGCAATCGCCCAATTCTTCCTCCTCACCGTGCAACGTCTTGTGATTTCCTGGTAAACACAGCCGTGCACGCTGTGCGTTCAGCGGAACCAAAAAGCATGTCGCGGTCAGAAAAGTCAATACATTTCAGATTAAAATAGTTCCTCTTAACAGTGAGGGTGGGGTCTACCTTCCATTTTATGGCAGCTTGAATAACAGTATTCATGCAGTGAAACGTAAATTACTACATTTTGGCAACACCAATAAACACTACCTACATTTGGTATCGTCACTATTTCCACTGTTGAATTAAATGCACACATATACACATAAAAACACACACACACACACACATGCACGCATGCACACACACACTAAACCTAATGCTTGGTTGATATCAAGCCTGTGAAGGGTCAACACAAGGGAACTAAAATAAAATAAAATAATTAATTTAACACTGAATGTCAGCCACACAGTATAACAAACATGTTACCATGTGTGTGTGTGTTTGTGTGTGTGTTTGTGATCAACCTTTGGATAATCTTTTTACAAGATAGGAGTGGAATGGCACATCTGACAAGCCTGAATGTTTCAAAGTGATTCAGCTTGTCTCGGTATCATTTGCGTTGATGCTCGCGCAGCGGCAGACATGAGCGAGGACGGGAGGCGGCTAGCTGCATTTTTATTTATTTTTTTCCCGTCCTTTTCTTTCCAGTTTTTTCCTCTCGCTCTCTAACCTCTTCTCTTTATCGTTTCTCTGCCACTTTTTCTTTTTTTCTCTCTCTCTCTTGCTTGCACTCTCTGGCCCGGCAACATCATCTGCATCTTTTTATCTCCCATGGCAACCGGCAGGGTCTCACACAGACCGCAGCAGATAAACGCGTCCGTCTGTCTAACCGGCTAAAGTTCGCTCGTGTACATGCCAGATACGTGCACGATTAGCTGCACATTGACGGAAACAGTAGCAAGCCTGAAGGAGAAAGCAAATTAAAAACGGGAAATATTCCATTTAGTTTTTCTCATTAAAATGTTTTTTTTTCTGATGCAAAGGAGCACTTACATATCTGTGGCATCTATTTGGCTTTATTTAGCTGCTCCACGCCCGGCTCTGTTTGCACAAACGGAGGGTGTGTGTCCGAGAAAAAAAAAAAAAAAACTTTCGCCTTTAGCCGAGGTCAAAGGTCATCCAGCACAACTAATCTGGCCTCTTATGCCTCCCGCAGGTTAGTCGGGGGAGTGAAATAGCTCCAAGACACAGGCAATTGTGTGTGATACCCAAATGAAAGCTACTCTGATATGTTCCAAAATATCAAGTTAAATACCGTTGATACTGCGTAAAAGCAAGCGAACATCAGTGAGAGCTATTTATAGCAACACTGAGTCTTTCAACCGTCGCTACAACTGCATAGCTTACGCGGCTCGTGGGATGGCTCTTAAAGCTGCAACGCGGGATGCTAAGCGTGCCAAACATGGTGGCATAGCAAGTCTCGAGTGTTTTTTTTTTTTTTATTTGCAAGAGTAGCGGTTCCAACATGTTCCTAGATCCCCACCTGCATGATTTTTTTGCAATTTTTTTTTCAGCTCTTAATTAGAGCTTTAAGATTATAAGAAGGCTTACCTCGGCGACTGCATTTAAAACTCTCTCTTCTCCACCAATACGTATGAGGCTTCTCCTGGAAACCGCCAGTATAGGCAAAAAAAAGCCCCGCCCATCCTGCTCGCCATATTCCGGCGCGGCGGGTTCAAACTGGAATGTCAAGTCCGACAGCAAAGTGACTGTTACAACATATTGGAGCAGGTTTTCCAGGTGTGTGTTTGTCCTCGTGCACACACACACACACACACACACACACACACACATGCTCGAAAACTGCATCGACATCCATTAATCATGGCCAGTCCAACCCCAGGAGTTTGTCATTATACTGCAGATAAAGTAGCCTCATGCTAAAATTCTAATCTTTACTTTTTGTTTGTTTTAAACATCGCCGCTCCAGATAAAACCGCCCTGATGGCCGCGGCAGCTAACCAGCCAGGACGGCAGCTGCTTGGACTTTTTTAATCTTGATATTTCAAATTGATGAGGTTGAGCGGTTCCATCGCTATTTGCTGTGTTTCTTATTTCTAGTTGTTTTCATACTTATTTTGCAGCTGCTAAGCAGAGAGCCACCACGGAGTGGTAGATGATCCCTCCATTACTAATTCAGAAGATGCCACATCCCTGTAGAATCCATGCACTCACATGCACTCACCCCCCGCAAACATCCAGAGAGAGAAACAAAGCCATGGCTTGCTTTCGCCGCCTTGTGCTGAACTTAAAGATGTGTCCGCGTATGGAATCCCACCGACAAATGCAGAGCAGCTGCAGATCCTCGGCTCCCGTATTGCGCCGCTGCGCACGTACCGCCTGCACAAAATCCCCTGTTCCTGCACCGGCATGTCCACTTAGAAGACCTCTATTCAGAACCAATGACCGCGTTGAACCGAAAACCTCTGTTTCTTAGACAGGTTATGTATATATTAGCTTTACCGAAACACGGGCCAACTTTTGCTTTCCAACAGCATCCTCACTTTCAGTTTGTGAATCTCTAAATCTGAAATGGACGCCTGAATAGAAGACAGGCAGCCATGATTCCAAAGGTAAGAACTTGCATCGATCCAACATCTTCGCATTGACCTCATCCTTCCACTCAGATCTGTCTCCTAAAGCTTCTAGCCTTGCTAACTTTCCACCTGGTTTCCTGGACACACAGTAAATCCACCTTCCTCGCTGCACATAAAATTCTATGGTTTCGTTTTGCACCATTGGAACTTTTAACAGTTCCCAGACCCTTCGTTGAACTGTTTTGTGCATCGAGGCAGCATAGGAACTAGGAACTCGGGACATCGGCTCTTAGAAGCATTTTAGCTCATACGATGAGGCAGGGTCTTTTTAGGATCTCGTGATGTCGGTGGTTGGTGATTGGTGGAACTCGTAAGCCACACACATCACCAGATACTTCTTGTTGACTGCAGAGCGCCATTTTAAAAATCTATTAAGGTCAAAGCTCAGCTGTTTTCTTGCGACAAAATGGACAGAACTGTTGCGATATGAACCGATGAGGAGGTCCAAGTGCTTTAGGCCTTATGACATAAGGGTTTCCAGAGGAACATTGACATTTTGGACCAAAATATGTCCACAGTTGCTAATAGCAGGGCTTCTTCACACGGTGACCATTGCAGGGCGCATACCTAAAAGCTTCCTCTGGAGGAGGAGGGTAGTTCCTGAGCTGGACACTTCTTAAAACTGTTCCGACTGAAAGTAGCCCTACTCTGGGTCCACTCCTTCCTCCTCTCCTTCTAACACCCAGATATCTACTGGGAGAATTGAAATGCATCCCAACTGGAATTACATCTCTCTATACGAAAGCTGTTTTTTTTTTTTTTGCCCACCCACCAACCCATGGACAGACACATACTTCCAGGAGATTAGCCCGTCCGTCTCATATGACGACATCTTATTCTTTCCCCTCTCTCTCCCTTATCGCCCTCTAAGTCGCCTGTCTAGAATTCAATAACGAAGGCCCGCGTCAAGGTGACACCGTGTGGAAAGTTGCGCGTCCTCTAGATCACGTAGTTCTCACCGTACATGCCGTTTTTTCTTCCTGGCCCCAGAAACCCAGCCAGAGATTATTGTTTTCAAATACGTCGCAGCTCACCGTCTCTGATAAATCTTGCGACCGCCGCAATAAATCTCCCTGCGCATGAATCAACGTGACAGCGTTTGAGAAACGTTACCCCTCCCCCCCTCCCCCCTTCCCCTGCTGGCCGATGGACACGATCCAGATTCGTTTTGCTAATTTACACTTTGCTGAGTCACGGCTTCGGCGATGCAACGTCCTGTCCTGGCACTAATAAAGGATTATCTTATCTTTATTTTTATGATCCGATGGAATCTGACAGTGTGTCGCCGGGAGCCGAAGCATACCGACGAACTAGAATAGAGCCGTGGATTCTTCATTACCGGTTTAATGTCAATCAGACGCTTGACTTTGCTTTGAGTTATGTTATCTGGAAATAACAAGTCATGACCTTTCCTCTGAGGCGAGGTTCCTACCGACATTTGGCCGTCACTTAAAGCGCTTTCTCAACGAGGTTAACCACAATCAATACATTTTCTAATAATCCTACGGGTTCAAAAGGGCAAAAAAATCGTCAACAAGATAGTCTATCTAAAAATGCGTATGTCTGAGAGCGTACAGATGGCGTTCTTGTCCTACCTTCATGCTGGGCGGCGCGGTGCGGGGTGGTGATGGGGGGCATTCTCCAAGAGGGACGTTGGAGATGGTCAGCAGCTCTTGTTTCCTGCAGGAAGGAGGAGAGATGCTACGAATTAGCCAAATGGGGGGGGGGGGGGGGGGTCACAAACAGTCGGGGGATTGTGTGACTTTTCAAAAACCTGATATTGTATTTCTTTGGCGTTCTGTCATACAATGCATGAATTGAATGTCTTAGGTTCTTGCCTACCTAAAGGCAGCACGGTCAGCACTTCCGCATCATAACAAGGAAGTCCCTAGTTCAAGTTTGCATGGGTTTTCTCCCATAGTCGAGAAAGATGCAATAAATTTCCTAAATGTGAGTGAATGGTTGTTGATCTCTGTATGCATATAAGTGAGAGGGTCAATAGTTGCTGGAGGTAGGAATGAGAGGGCAATAGTTGCATGTCTATGACGTGTGAATGAGGGAGTGAATGGTTGCGTGTCTGTAGATGTGGCCCTGTGATCGACTGGCGACCGGCCCGGGATGAACCTCGTCTCTTGCTCAACCGCAGCTGGGATAGGTGCCAGCCCTCCAGCCCTCATTATCTATAAGGATAAGCCTTATAGATAATGAATGTGTGAATTATTACTCTAAAGCACTGTCTTATTTCCAGTTCAATCACTGGCCTGCAGGCTTCGAGTCACATCTCATGTCTTTTCTGCATCTCATTAAAAACACAACTTGGAACAAACCCAAGAGACGAGTGGAAAAACCGAGAAACCAGCCGACATGGTGAACCAGTGAGTGAAAACGTGACCGGACGAGAAGAAGAGCTCAAGGGAAGAGTTAAGTGACATCCAACAGAACGCAGGTTGCATAAGCAACATATGGCGTTCACTTCGGTACACGAAATGCAGTATCAGCAATATTTCGGATTAGCTTGTAGGTCCGGTGTTAATTTCTTAAACGTTTTAATGAATCGATTCATTCCGGTTCCAAGCAAAACATCCAGGGAAAGTGCGCTAGCAGAGAATAGCATGGATCGCTCCAGAGTTCCACTGTGCTCCCAGGAGCCCGGGGGCTCTCCAGTTGATTTCAAATGTACCTTTCTTCTTAAAGCCTCGACGTGCTTTTTTGTACTTAGCGCTCAGGTAGAGGCATGAGTGCGCATTAATGCTACTGGGTATCACACGGGGAGGGGACGTTTTTTGACCCCGGCGCCCAGCGAGTTATTCCGAGGTAAGGACGGTGCACTTCAAACCTGAGTCTTCGAATTTCTCTCTGCAAATTTGAACCGGGCGACACCAAAGGAGCTTTTTTTTTGGGATATAAAATTCTTCTCCTTTTATTCATTTCCTTGAAAAAATACCAAGAAACTCTCATCTCTTTGCTTAAACAGGAACTTTGTGAACTCTCGCTGTCGACAATTCAACATTTACCCCCAAACTACTTGCAGGATGCTTTTGCTTCTCACCACCAATGAATCTATTATTTGTGATTGTAAATGGAAACAAATTTGACCGGAGGGGGGACTTCTAATAAATCCAAAAAACATCAAAACACAGATTAATTTCCAAAACATTTCCACTGCACACATTTTGACGACCACTTCACCTTAGAGAAAAGAAGCAGTTGCTTTTTTTGGGTTTTCATGGACTATGAAGGCTTTATAACAGTGGCACATATACATACACACACACATACATACATACACACACATACATACATGCACACAAATGCATACATTCATACATACATACATACATAAACCATAACATTATTTTTCCTATAAATATAAAGTGATCATCATATCATGTCAGCAATTAGCATTTAGCTGTTAGCGCCATTGTTATTAATATGAGATAATTTGTGCCGGTCCCTTCCAACCCTCATACGCCCCCTACCTGCTGACTCTATCACACTCCTGCCTCTATTTCTCCGTCCTTCTTCCTCGTTCTCTCTCTTTCCGACCCAACCAGTCGAGGCAGAAGGCCGTCTGCATTGAGCTGGGATCGATCCCAGGTTTCTGCACCGGCAAAAGACAGCTGTTTCCTGCCCTAAGTACCAGTGTGCATTTGTTCTGCTGCTTCAGCATGTGCCGCTCCCATAATGGGATGCGATTAAGAGCTATAATCTGTATTTTGGAACATGAACATTGTCCTTGTAGCTCAACCTCTGTTTTCTGCTTGCTTTCAGGAGCATAAAAAAGAATGCTGCCAAAATAGGAATGTGTGAACACGGGAGACTACAGGAACTAAAAGTTGTAGGGCATATCGGCGGGGGTTAAGGTGCATCGTCACCCGAAAATATTAAGTCCTTATAGCCTCTTCATATCACACCCACTTTTATCCCACCGTCTACAGATGGCCAGTTCTTTGTGAAGCCTAAACACACACAATGCACCACTGCATGTCTGCATTACTGCAGTATTGCTGGCTCACAGTGGTCAAGGGTGCAGGATGCCAGAAGAAAAACAAACTCATGCATCAAAGCAGAGCCAATTGAGGACGAGACGCGTTTTCCATCACCGGCCTGCACAGAACAGGCAGACCATAATAACTCGGGGTGCTCTCCCTGACTCTCACCTGAAAACAGAGATGCTGTTTGTGTCCCCGAGTAAGGGAGGAAAAGACAGTCGCCGTCGTCCTTGCCGTTCGGACGGTCTCTGCGGTGATGAAACAGCACCTACGTCATGCGCGCTGCTCAGAGAGGGAGGAGTGGGGCGGAAAAAAACTATTTGTGGAGAAAGTCAGGGGAAAGATGTCGGGATACGGGATGATACAAAGAAAAGTACCTTTCATCCTCCGTTCAAAGAGTAGATGACCTTCCCTTTTCATCCTGTATCAGTCAAATAATGCACTCGTAAATGAACCACGCGGCACCGAGTGTGCTGCAGTTCCCTTTAGACCCATATTTGGTGCTGAATGACTCAGCGTGAGTCAGTCGCCAGCTAAAAATCAGACGGAGACGCATTTCTGTTCCATGTGGCCTACAACTGACCCCAATCCAGCCCAGGTAAAAATCATGCTTCAGCTTCCCGCCCAAGATTCCAACCTCGGTGGAGGCAAAGCGTCAGAATCCCGTGGGAATAAACGATGGGGTTAGTTTTTGGATTTTCGAGCACTTCCACGGGGGGGTTGTAATCGCGGATTCGAACCGCGTGGTTCTGTATGCTACAATCGCAGAGCTCTGCTAACTACTCCATCACCCGCGTCCTTTCCCTCTCAATTCTCTAATCCAGTCTGCAACGTGAAGATTATCACTTTAAACCCATTTCTCTGTGGGACTGTTTGACCAGATAATCAGTTCAAACTAGCCTCAAGTTGAAAACAGCCCACAGTGACGGACTGGGAAGTAAACGCTGGGGTCAGGCGGTCATGAACTTTGGTGGCTCGCTGTCTTTTGCAGGATTTCGTTTTTCTGCTGAATGTGAAAGAACAGCTCAGCGTCCCTTTTTTAAAATGCCATTGCTTTTTAAAGCCCATCGAAATGCAGCTCTTCTCAAGGTTACAGATGACGTCCTGAGCTAAGCCCAGCAGAGTCGCAGTAATAATAAAATATATGAAGACACCGTCTATACGGCATGATCAAGGTATTTTTAAATACTCTCCAGTGCATTTAAGATGAGATCTTAAATCAAATTCATGAATTTGTCTTCTGTTTTTTTGCTACATGTCCTGCGGTCAACCACAAACACAAACATAGACTGTATGTACAATCTTTGCTTTCCATGTTGATTCGGAAGAAGCCTGCGCCCGGGCAACAGGCACAAGCGAGGCGTGGCACGAGTTTCCAACCCCCTCGAGCCGGAAAAGCACGTATGACGTTTTCAAAACGCGGTAATCGCTGGCTTCTGGGAACGCAACGCTTCTTTCCTGGCACCCGGCCAGCATTCAGGGAGTCGCCGCTGAAGGACTTTTCAGGCCACAAACAAGGAACACCTTCTCAAAGGCTTGGTCACCTGTAACATCGACCAATCGGGAACGGATGTCGGCCCGCTGGTCACGCTCCGCTGAACATGTGAATAAAAGCTGGTGCAAGATGACAACCTTCTTGCACAATAGCATACAATGTACGTTCCGGTTGCATACGGCCGGTACTAATGGTTGATTCTACTGCAATCATCTAATAATGCAGGCTGAATTTGTGTGTGTGTGTGTGTGTGTGCTTGTGTGTAGGAGGAAGGGATAGTAATATGTCATTACGTGTACTGATTACGCCCCTGAGATTAGATTAGGACAGAGGATGGCACATTTGTTGAGCTCGGTCTCGGTGTGGCAGAATCTCAGCGGGGGCCTCCAGACAGAAGTAGGAAGCCAGGATGATGAGTCCAACGAGGGTGACGGTTCAGAAAAGACACAACTGAGACTCGGGCGGCTGAAACGGGAGGTTTACAGACCCAAGAGCTATATATCTGCCATGAAACTTGATAAGGAGACTGATCGTCATGCCGATTAACCAATTACACAACCGCTGTTTCCTCTAACTCAGTTAATATGATCATTACAGGACAAAGAGAAATGAGGAAAGATGCACACGAGGGAAGGGAATATGAGATGCCTTGCTTTCGGATATTAAGCAAACTGAGTATGAAGACCTGAAGGTACGACAATCGACAATTGTACTTAAGGACACAACTAGAAGATCTTGATTTTGTGGATAATTTGGCCCTGGGGTCCCCAAAGCAGCATGTCCAACAGGACAATAACAGATGTACCACACAAACTGGCCTTTACATCAATTCCAACAACACGAATGTCATATTTGTTTACCTTTCAAAACGGTCACCAGTTAAAGGCATGTGGATGACTTTTTCTACCTGGCTAGCATTGAGAGAAAAGACCAGGGTACCAGCAAACATGTTAGAATAGACCATCCAAACTTTTCCAAACTAAAAGATATTTGGAACTCCATAGAACCCATGTGAAGATCTAAAAACAGCCATGTCAAGAAAGTGTTGCTGTACGGGTCTGAATGTTGGAGTGTTGCTAAGAGAGACATTCAGAGAGTTGCTGCCTGAGAAGAATCGTCAGATTTTTTTGACCAAACAAAATCATATAGAACCGTTGGACAAAAAGACCAAATGAAACTGCATCCTCCCATAGATCATGTATCTTGAATGAGCCTCCAAAGCATCATGTGAATTGCTCTCCATTGGAAACCGCAAGGGAAGACCTGGACGCCCAAAAAACAACATAGTGTAACAACCAACTGTCACATCAGAGCTGAAGGAGGCTGGTTATTCATGGCCACGGACTCAAGTGATGGCAGATGACCTGGAGAGGTGGAGAAGCCCCGTCGCAGCCTTATGTCCCATCTTGGATCAATAGAGGACTGAAAAAAAAATCTCAACTAAGCAGCTGCTAGTTGATCCGTTAGCCATTTCTAGGCTCCCGCATACCAAACAGAGGTACTGAGACATCATATGTCAAACAATTCCATAAATAAAGAATATTCAAAAGGCACCACTCAGACACTACTGTTGGGTTTCTTCCACACATGTTTTGGGGTTTGTTCAGAAAGACACTGAAGGGAGTGAAGATACAACAATACACGCTTTTAGAGGATCTACCAGCATTGTTTCATTCTTGGCAGCCCGAACGACTGCATACGTCACCGAGCGGCACGACTGGCCTCCGCCGGGGGGCAAAACACTGAGCGTAATTTACGGAGACATCAGACGGCCTCTCTGTGCAGCTTTTAATCAACCTCTCCCGCCGGTCGGCCGCAGCAGAGTCCATCACTGAACCTCTGTGGGGGGGGGTTCAAAGAAAATTCCGTCTTCATCACGTTTAAAGTTAAAGTTTTATTCGGCTAATTGCTAAAATGAATCCCTGAATGTGAGTCCTGTGAAAACTTCCCGCGGATCAGTTGTAACATTTCAATCTATACCCGATGTTTTTTATGAATAATTCCCTGGAAGTACAGCTATTTGTGAAAACAAATCTCTCTTTAATATCATGATGTTTTATGCTCCGCCAACATCACGGCCGCTGGGGGAAGAGAAATAGTTTGAGGTCGGGGAATGCAATCTGACATCCACCTTTGCTCACATAAATAAGTCACATCGGTCTGCTTTTATACCAAGTTGATCCTGCTCCTTTTTCTTGAAATGAAATAGCAGATTGTCATAGTTTAGAGTCTAGAAGTGGTAAACGCCCGATACAGCTGCTAGCATGATGTTAGCATGCTTAGCAAAATAACAACCAAAGATCACCTGTTGCATTTCATGTCTCCAATGGCTGTAAGAGGCAACTACAACAGTACCTTTCGCACTCCAGAAACTGCAGTTCCTAGAACATTCTAAGGAACTAGGCCATTTCTCTGCATTCAGACAGCAAAGGGACCGGGGACCGTGGACCTCAGTTCCTAGAACCCTTGTAGATCCTACTTTAAGGTAGGGTCTTTTGACGGCTCCATAGGAACTCTTATGACGTAAGTGCTTGGTGATTGGCGGAACAGTGAGCCAAGCAAATTATGAGAAACTATTTGCAGGCTTTTAAAAAATTGTTGTCGCTGATCAGTGGTTTTCTTGTGACATGCAATTATAATGGATAGGGCCAACAAGAATTGGACTCAAGAGGCCCAAGCTCTTACGGCCCACAAGCCACAGAGGGGATTCCAGGGCTAGCATTGGAACATGAACATTTCGGCCAAAATAAATTAGCTCTTCGTCACACAGCGAAGCAAACTTCAACTCATCTGATTGTTCATGTTTATTATTCCCACCATTCAGGACATGAATGCAGTGGCAGCTTTGCTCTTCATGTCGTCCTCTTCCTTCTTTTTTGATGGCATGCAGACGCTTGCGTCACTCCGGCCCCTCCCAGGGTCCCTTACAGCCTGTGCCAATGCAGAGAAGAGCAGTTCTTAGAACTGTGTCCGGTCCGAAAGCAGCTAATGACTACGCCGCTGTACTCGTGTCCTTGCCCAACAGAGGATGTACTCTCTGCACCGGTACATGAAGTTCAACCTGCCCTCAGGAGCTGCTGATTCAGATTTACGCTGCGGTCATCCGGTATGCTCTTTTCACCTCCGTGATCGTTCAGTTTGATTCATCCACCAAGCAGGACATGAACGGATTTGAACTGAGAATCAGGACTACGAAAAGCATCCAAGATGCCAAACTGCCGTCGATGCAGGGCCAAGAGTCCAGACTCAGGGACCAGGCAGTAAACGATCTCCTTCTTCCCTCTGGATGGAGGTACACGACCAGACATTGGACCAGCTTCTTCCCACAAGCCACATTCAATGTTGTGCACCAACAATTGCATCATCTGATCACAACCTTATTTATCATTTTATTTATCTAATCATCTCATCTTTGCACTCCCTCCCTGACC
Source organism: Fistularia commersonii (assembly GCF_037954325.1). Taxonomy (NCBI): domain Eukaryota; kingdom Metazoa; phylum Chordata; class Actinopteri; order Syngnathiformes; family Fistulariidae; genus Fistularia; species Fistularia commersonii. Next base: position 8,690,093 of record NC_141286.1, read on the forward strand.
CCATTACTCACGAGGATCATCGCCTTATCACTTAAACAGACATTGCACTCTGCACTTTGTATGTCTTCTTGTCAACAGCAGGGATGCCCACACTTTTTTGCTTTGTGAGCTAATATTCAAATGACCATGTGAAAATGATCGACCTCCACTAAAAATGCTGAATATATATTTATTGAAATATCTACTGAGTATACTTAACACAATAAATGTTTGAGGATCTTACATAACTGCATGAACCCTTATGGCACACAACAACAGGTTAATACTTTATTCTGATGACTTGAATGGAGTCAACAGCATAGTTGGAGTTAGCTGTGAGAAAAATGATGCTGTCCTGACAGCTGGGATTTTAGTTCCTTCACCTTTCTATTTCTCAGCTCACTTTTCTGAGGGAAGTCAGTGCTGTCGTTTTTATGAACAGTCTGAAAATGCCGCTCCACATTTCCCTTTTTCTGTAAAGCAATGGCAGACTAGCAGATGAGGCAAACGCACTTTGAAATGACATAGTAAAAAAAAAAAGTCCATCTCCCATTCCGTATGGAAGTGATACGTTTTAGTCTTTTTACTTGGTCCAGCTCCCCCACTTATTTTTATACCCATAAGTGTAGAAGACATAAATTGGAGGCATAAACTCGCTAGCTTGCTAGAACGCGCTGTTATGCACACATCCGCAGTGACGCCCGTGTCAGAAAAGGTCAGATTAGACAGACCGACTGTCAGTCAAATGACAAATTTCATAATGAAGATGATAGGCTGACACATACGTTTTAAAGCCATGCAATCTACCCACACTACCTTTGCCATCGACCGGTAGATCGCGATCGACATATTGGGCACATCTGGTCTACAGCAATATCTGTTTACCTTCTTCTGCATGATCTATCTATCTATCTATCTATCTATCTATCTATCTATCTATCTATCTATCTATCTATCTATCTATCTGAGTATAAGAGTATAATGTTTCAAAACTACTTGCTCTGGTTCTTAGGTTACTTTCCAAATCATTCAGCTGTCCGTCCGGAGAGTGAAGACAGTGGCCGACATTTGGAGGGGACAGGAGGGCATTAATCAAAAGGCATCTGTGCTCTTCATCACCATTTTTTGGGGGGGTGGGAGTCAGACCTCGCCCTCTCTTTTCATGGGATATTAATAGAAACAAATTTGACAGCCGACACGGGGGATGAGACCATCCAGCCAGAAATTTTGAAACGCTCATTATTGATGGGAGGAGAAGACAGGGAGCGTGAGAATTGAAGGGAGGTTGGTTTTTAGTGTTATTGAAATTGAAAACTCCATCCATCCATCCATCCATCCAACCATCCAAATGAGATATACAATCCCTGCAAACTCAGAATTGGCCAGCTGGACATGCCTGGCAAGACTCCGGCAGGAGGTGCCCTGAATTGTCTGGATACTCCGTGTCACATTTTTAACATCTCACATGTTTCAGAAAGCTTTCATCGCGTCCCGCCCTCTCCACACTGGGGCTCGGCAGCTGGGCTAAGGGGTTCCTCAAGATCCCCCCCCCCCAAAAAAAAATTCAAGGTCAGCGGTTTTCCCTTGCTGTACACAACATGGGATAAGCCCCTGCTTTCCTTTCCATCCGAGGATCACTGAAAAGTCCTTTCGGACCAAACCTGGGTCGTCACTTCTGTCTGAAAACCAAATCTGAACCAAGCAGGACAAACAAGTTAGCATTTCAACCAGGTTATTTCAGTGGCAAACTGGAACCATGCTCATGTTTGAATATTTATGTATTTTGATGTCAAAAAATACACCTGCGGATTATTATCAGCAAAACATATCTTTTGTTCCTCCTGCAATTATATTTCCCCACGTTTTGTTTTTCTTCCTATACGCAATTATACGAGCACGTCGAGGGCCCGGCGATGCAAAAACAAACAAAGAGTTTGATTGGTGGATATGCGGTCGCCTTGGAAACAAAACATGGACATTTTCTTTTTGTTTTAATTCACAATTTTGATACCTCATATTTCATGAATAGCGCCTGGCAACTTTTCAGTCGATAAAAATACCCCCCACCTGTCGGTGTCTGGGGTTGCAGCCGTCCCATCGATTTACTCATCTTTTCCAGTTCCCCACCCTTTTTTTTTTTTTTTTTTCATCTCTTGTCCAGCCCCCACCTCCTTTCTCTCACTCCCTTTGCCCTCCCTTGTCCTCTCCGCTTCTCTCTCATTGACTTATGTAACAAATCCAGGCATTAGACCGAACCGACACCAGTGTCATTTTCACCCACTCCCTGTAGCACGTCTGACACTCACATTGCCAGCAGAGGAAACTCTGAGTGTGTGTGTGTGTGTGTGTCATTCTGGTCCTCCCAGAGACCACAGGTTAATTATTTCGCAATTACTTTTACCTCGGTGGATACCCTTAAGAGTACACTGTCACATTTAACTGTACTATATCAAATGTCTACAAGTACAGCAGCCAATTGATTTTCTAGCACAAATGATACATTGTTTTTTCACTGGTACTGTATCTAAACACTGAAGGAAATACTGCAAGAAACGCGACCTGGCTGGGTTTGTTGGGCATTTGCAGCTTGTTCGGCCGATTCATGCCCGCTCCTTCGTCCGTGGCTGTAGTTCTTACATTTAATTCCATTTTGTTGGCTGTTCCTGTAGCGCTTAATGAAACGCGACGCGACTAAAGTGGCCCCGGCATTCTTGCGAATACTGGAAAAACAACTCCGACACTCAAAGTAAGCGTGTCCGTGAAAGAAAAATGTCACGGAAGAGGTTGACGCGTGACTGTGGGTGCACTCTGCTGCTATTTTTCACAGGGCCGTGATGTTCTGTGGGCTCACCACCTGTGGGGGGAGAGTCATCGGGGTTGGATACGGTGCCATATGGCCGGCAGGTGGAGGCGGAGACCTTGGCGTGTAGCCCCCGGGGGTGCCAGATTCGTTCTTGGGACTTGGGAAGTCATAGATCTAGCTGGCCCCACCTCCAATTCCGCAGGCTTGGCCTCCAATAAAGAGGTTGGATGTCTCCAAGGATGAAATGAGTGTGTCATCCACGGGACGACATGCAGGACTTAATCGGTATCCGGCCTATTTCAAGGAACTGGCTGAAAATACCATTTGGGTACATAAGAGGGGTCGCCCTTCTTTTATATCTTTCTCTGGAAAAGTCAGGTAAAGAGGTAATCCAGGTGGTGAAGATATTTAGCCCAAAACAAACTATAATCTGGAAGGATTATGTATACATTTATATATACATATATATATACAGCTCCAAAAAATAAAGGGAACACTTTGTAACTCCAAGTCAACACAATGACAACACAATGTAACTCCAAGTCAATCACACTTCTGTGAAATCATAGTGCAACACAGATTCATTTTGACTTGTTTTAAGGACATTACATCAGAGTTGGATCAGCCTGGAGTTTGTTTTTACACTTTAATTTTGAGTGTGATTCCTAATCCAGACCTCCATGGTTGATACAATTGATTTCCATTGATCATTTTTATGTGATTTTGTTGTCAGCACATTCAACTGTGTAAAGACCAAAGTATTTCATAAGAATATTTCATTCATTTAGATCTAGGATGTGTTTTTTATGTGTTCCCTGTATTTTTTTGAGCAGTGTATATATATATATATATATATATATATATATATATATATATATATATACCGTGGAAACCTGACTTATGAGTTCATACGAATTTTTAAAGATACAAATCGTAGCTCGGTCAATTCTTTTGTGATACTAGATCTGAATTAGGAACGAGATGATGAGCGTCTGATACCGACATGGCCGTCGCTGTCTATGAAGTGAAGTTAAAAAAGTCAGATGCATTTCCTGATACTAGCTAGCTCGCCCGGAAATCACGGAGAAACGTGCTTTTGACTCGTCCATAAAGAGACATTTTCAAGGCTTTGGTGCAGCAGACAGCGGGAACGTCAACGAAGGAGGCATCGGAAGAGTCGTTCAAAGCCGGTTGGAGCGGCGTTCACTCTGTCGGTAAATTAAGTTTAGCAATAAAGTGTCACAAAGTGTGCAAGTCACATCTAGCAACACCTTGTAACATTAAGTGTGTCGCGATTAAGTTAATCGAAAGAGCACGAAATGAAAAACCTCCCCCAGCCTCCTCCACCGCCGCCAGCATCTTTGTCTTCAAGTTAAATACACCTAATAAAACCAGTTTATTTACTCACATTCTTTTTTTATCATGAATTTTTTATATACATTGTTTGCTATTTATGAAGTGCGTTCTCCCAAAAGGGCGGGGAAATGAACGGTTTTCAAATAATTTCAGCCGGGAGAATTAAATTTGATAAATGAGCACATTGAGTTTTAAGCTCAATCACGGAACAAACTCACAATTCAGTTTATTACTCCACAAACAGGACTGTCTCAGAAAATTAGAATATTGTGATAAAGTTCTTTATCTTCTGTAATGCAATTAAAAAAACAAAAAATACTTTTTCATGATATTCTAATATTTTGAGATAGGATTTTTGAGTTTTCTTAAGACGTAAGCCATAACCAGCAATATTAAAATAATAAAACACTTGCAATATTTCAGTTGATTTGTAATGAATCCAGAATGTATGACATTGTTTTTCTAATTGCATTACAGAAGATAAAGAACTTCATCACAATTTTCTAATTTTCTGAGACAGTCCTGTATGTGTGTGTGTGTGTGTGTGTGTGTGTGTGTGTGTGCGTGTGTGTGTGTATAAACAGGGCCACAATTGTGGATCTACTCGTGACCCAACTCCAGATGAGCAGACATCTGAGATATCAAGTGATGCACGCTCTTCAACACAACTACAATGCAGGGGAAAATATGGTCGCCCGGCCAAACGGCAAACCCATTTCGCTTCACTTAAAACGGCATGAATTTGATTTCATCGAATCCCTTTTCAAAGGAGACGCTTCTTCTTTATCTTTGCACAATCTCACCCCCTCCTCCGCACCCTCACACAAGGTAAAGGAAAACAGTTCGGCACCAGTCTGACGACACTGAATGCTTCTCACTTTAAAAAAAAAAAACAAAAAAAAAAACGCCACTTCAGACTCGCTGATAGCCACGCTAGAAAAGAAAGATCTCGAAGAAAAGCCAGGAGATACGGAGACGGGGTAGGGGGGTGTGAGAGGCACAGAGTGAGTAGATGTCACACGGATAGCTGAAAGAGTGAGGTATGAAGAGAGAGAATAAATGAATCTGTGCAGACTAAAAATAGAGCTCTCAATCCCCGGTGAAGCGCTGGGTAAATAGGGCTGCCTCGAGTGGGACACTTGTTAGAGAAAATACCATGTCATCCGTTACACGCCAAGACAAAGCTGTCATTAACAAAAAAAAATAACCACACATATTTGTAAAAACAAAAAGCGAACTCCAACTGCAATGGATAAGGTGAATGACTTGTTCTGCTCCTTACGCGATCGCCAGACGGCGAAGTTCGGAGGAGGATGCGGCCGAGTTGCCGACGGGGGAAAAACGGACGGGAGGATTGAGAAATGGAAACACAGTCTAGTCAGCGAGTAAAAAAATAATTCATCCTGAGGAGCTGGAGGGAAGAAACAACGGCAAACACAGAGCCATTGTGTAAGAGAAAGCCGCCGCTAATGATATTAGCCTTTTTTGAATGCTATTTACAGGGGACCAAAAAATAACAGGAGATAATATAGGTATGTTTAAAGCCGGTGGCCTATTTTCATCCAACAGGGAGGGGCCGGGGCTGGTATTAATAGAAGGGACGGCATTTACTGGAAACAGCGTAATATCGAGAGAAAACAGGATGAGCGGGGGCTCGTCAATCGGCTGCAACGGGGGCAAGCGCCTGTCTGACGCTAAACGGCTATTATTATAGATAACACGCGAGAACGGATCCCTCCCGTGTGTGTGTGTGTGTGTGTGTGACATGGAACAGACACGAAGACAATTTATCCCCCCGAATCCTCCCGTGAAGGGTCGTCTTCGGAGACGCTTGACAGTAGGAGCCGCCGCGCCGCACGCCGATATTTGCCGTGACCCTTTCGGCTGTCATGACTACGGTCAATCACAGGAAGAAATCCTCGATAGCAATCTGGAGAAGAACTCCGGCTGGAATGATTGGAATGGAAGGAAAAAAAACCTCAGCCGGTTGTGTGTTTATTGGCATATCATCCTAATTTAATATAAGAATACCGCAAGATGGGCCGACTGTGCCTCCTCTTGACATCCGCCGGGCCGCCGTTCTTTGGACCGGATGACGAAGCACCTTTAACTCGGGTCGGGATTTGGTATGATTGATTCTGTCAATTGTTCCGCCCTCCACCCGTTCCGGCCGAGTTCCCAGCCGTAAACAACCGTGGACGATCGTAACTCCTCAATAATTGCGCAATCCCGTTTACGCCGTTGTGATTACCGCGCTTGTTAAACGGAAACACCACTCGATTTGTATCCGGCCAGTTTGTTGCGGCTCCGGCTGAACATCGAGTACTCTCTCCGAAGCCCGTTTCTCACAAACGTGGAATTACTCGGAACGCGTTGGCTGGAAAAAAAAAAACATCAAATTGTTTTTTTAAACCACCGCCTCCCGGATGCCACGTCTGAGTTACTGCCAATCAAGACAGCGGGGGGGCTCCCTCCAGGGGACTTGAAAAGTGTGTGTGTGTGTGTGTGTGTGTGTGTGACGCTGCCGAAGAAGCATCATTTATACGAAAGTCACTGATGAAGTACAATCACGGCGTCACAAACGCCCCAATGGACAAACAAAGGAATTTTGCCATCGACAAACGCTAAATGGTCTCCACTTATGGAGCGCTTTACACCATAAAGCGTTGACTCATCCACACACCGACGGCGGCATTGGGGGTTCATTGTCTCGCTCGAGGATATTTCGACATGAATGCGGAAGGAGCCGGGAAATTAAACCGCCAACCCTCTGATAGGAAGGACACCCGCACCACTAACCGAGCCAAAGCCAAAAAAACCAAACAGCGGTCAAGCGTCTGGGTCACGTTCTACCTCCTGCTCCTTCTGGCCTTCGCATCTGGCGCAGAAGACCTCCCGCCGTGCGCTGAGCTGATGAAGCCAGACGCCAGATCGCTGTTACTTAATATTCCACACACCGGTTGCCATTTACACCCGAGGAGACAACGGCTAAAAAGCGACTCGTAACCTTCGAATCAAATTGTTCAAATCTGATGGGAGATAAAGACGCAGGTGGGGATTTTACAAGGGTTAACATAATTGATTAGCGCAGCATCGCCAGACCGACTCACTGTTGTGAAGTGGCCTGTTCTCCCTCACTTCACCTCCGATTCCCAGGGTTGTTTTTAAAAAACAGCCGCGGGTGAAACACCTGTCCGGATGCATTTCGCTCGACCTCGTGCCAAGCGGAGCTCAGAAAAGAAAACCGCTTGTCGTCAAAAGTCAAAATTTAATTGCCATCTCCGGTATGCTCTGCCGCGAAAGCTTCCGGCCCTTCTTTTAGCATGCGTTGGGACTCGAAGGAGGGGGCGGCGGAAAGAAAGCCCCGGCCAGTGCAGCATTCATCAATGAGAGGGGGAATAAAGACTGATAAGATCGTACATAGCGGGAGCTCAGGCAGTTGCGGGTTGGTTGCAAGGCATCGTGGAGACGACGCGGGGAAGGGAATCGTGCAGGGGATGATGTGTCTGTTTGCTAACGCGGACCGGCCGGGAGGTGCCTGTCGCCAGCTAATGGAACAGAAATGAGAAAAAGAGCTTGACCTTGTATCCTGCCCGAGCTCACAGCATGCTCCCATCACCAAAACCCTCATGTAAAAATGAGAAAATGAGAGGTTACATGCTATTTACCAAATCCAGTTGGATTTTTTTCTCACGTGAAGAGCTTTCAGAGCTGTTTACGTCCAGTCCTCGCACAATAGGGGAAGACTCGACATTTGCACTTCAAAAAGCCACGGCTTCACCAGACCACCCCGTTCCCCTGCTAAGCCTTGGATCAAACCCCAGCCTCATGACCTTGCCGGCGGTGGCTGGAAATCGAAGTGGCTGTTTGAGGCCTCGGAGCTGGAAAAATGGAACCCGAGTTCGGGAAATCCGCGTGGTTGCCGGGTTAACGCCAGACGGCCCGCGCAATCGAGCGCCAAACAACGGAATGAAATATGAATCGAATTAAATCGAGCATCAAGGGCAAACGCACGAGAGAAAGTTAAGACTTTGCAGTGCAAAAGGAGGCAAAGAAAGTTCAGTGGAAGATCATTCATTCATTCACTCATTATCTTTAGAGCTTGCGGTCAGAGTTTCGGAGGGGTTTCACAAAGTTGGCCCTCGGTTGGTCGTCAGGCCACATGTAGAGAAATACCATACGACCGTTTACACTCTCATTCCAACCTCAGACAGGGACGTACAGCCGGTTTGCGAGCGCTTCCATCTCAAATAAACGCTCCACGAACCTTTTCCGAGAATATTAACTCCACGCATGTTCCCGGAAACCGGGTCAAAAGCTAATGGTTGGACAAAAGATCGGGTTTTGTATTTTGGCGGTTTTAAGTCTGGACAAACCCCAATTTCAATAAAGGAGGGGAGACGTCTGAGAGCTTCACCTCGTCCATAAAGTCCTTGAAACACTTGAATTGTTAATCAACACGAACATTTTCACAGGCGAAACCCTAATCCCGTATAACACCCAGGAGAAAACAGACTGCAGGGTAATACGGTTCCCCATAAATGCAGAGATGATTTCAAATTAAACTATGAACCGCGCTACCGGCTTATATCCCGTGACTGCATTTTCAGCAACCCTTAGCTGTAAAGCCTCCAGCGGAGAAGCGACAAAGGGGTTTTTTATCACGACGCAGCAGCCGGATGTCTCATCTTATACGGCGGTTAGCAGCCTTATAGATGGCGAAAGCCGAATAGCTCATCTGTTCTTTGAAAACTCCGAACCTGCTTCGGATCTATACTTGGGATAGAAGGATCATCAAGTCCTCTTTAACACACTTTGTTAAAATGATAAAGTGCTCATTTACGTTAAATACGCATATGGATGGAGCCTTTCACAGCTAACGGTGCAGTACCGCAGTAAGTCCTGGGGAGGGGGGAGGGGGCAACGTTGCACAGTGCGCTCAACGACACCATCGAAATTCCATCGAAGAAAAACACAACACGGCATGGATACAACCGGGAAGAATTCTCCATCCGCGTTCGTTTAATGGACCTTCGCCGAACTTGGAAGTGAACTCCACACTGCCCTCTAGTGGATGCACTGAGAACAACCACGGCAATGGAAAGCACACATGGCAGGTATGTAGGTATGTGGTAACGACACACCTGATTTCACAGCTTGGATTATAAGGACTTTGTCCAAGAAGCCCCATACTGGAGAATAAATCCAAACGTCCTATAGAGACAAACAACCATTCACTCTCCCATTCGAATATCATATCGAGACAACAGACCATCCACCTGCCACACAGGTGCATGGGACCAGTAACCATCTCATTCGTGTCTGGCTAATTCAGGGTCTCCGGTGAACGTCATGCATGTTTTCAAATTGTGGGAGAGGACCAAAGAACCCAGGAAAGGAAACCAAGGCAGACGCATGCAAACAACACACAGAAAGGCCCCCATTGGAAGTTGAACTAGGAACCTTCTCGTCATGGAGCAAAAGCGTTAACCCCTGCACCACCATGCCGCTAGCGATTATAAATTAATTCTTATTTTTAAATTCAATCCCCACATTGAACAAACCCGTTTCGTTTCTACACAAATTCAGCCGACGGAGGCCTTTCACAAATCACCCGTAATATAAACATGACCAGCAGAACCCAGGCACCTGTTGTACAGCGCCGACGGAAAGCAATTGATGCAAAATAAGCACAGGGCGCATGCAAACAAATCTGCAACCGCAGATAAATGGAAACATTAATGCGTGAGAGCTAATATGAACGTTCAGATACAAGCAAACGGTCCTCGCGTCGTTGGGTGTTTAATGGAGGGCAAATATACAACGTGGCTCCATCGGCATGGAGTAAGCAGAGGGGGAAAAAAAGGGTTCATCCTTTCCTATATGCTATTACGTGTCGACTATATTCATGAGAAGGCGTTTAGCCATAGTAATGTAAATGTGCCTGCATTCACCGGCGGAGAGAGGGATGAGATGTCGCTATGGAGTGAGACAGAGAAAAATTAAAGCGTGGAAAATTATGTAGACATGCGGAAGGAAAGCTTTTCTAAAAAAAATAAATACATTTTCCAAAAAGAAGACTTGAAATCAAACATAAACATTAATAAACTGCATTATGGTATTGACACATTCCACAGGTAGCACCGGATCAACCCACCAGAGGGCTCCTCGGTGAAAATAGGCCTAATTGGACCCCCGCTGGCGCAGCTCGGCTGAACTCTCACCACTCTGTGTGTGTGTGAATGCGTGTGTGTGTGTGTGTGTGTGCGTGCCCGCTGTCCGCTCCACGTGGGGATGTGTATCATCCTTTAAATACAATCTGGCCGCTAACCCTGCGCTAACCCTGCAGCCGCGATGGCCCCACCACGTCTGGGGGCAGTCGCCCTATTTGTACAGCTGCTAATCCAGCTTTTTGGCTGACTGGTAATTTTAACACTTTCTGAAACTAAAAAAAACACACACACATTCACAAACACACACACACACACACCCACACACAATAAGTAAAACATATCAGCATTCGCGAAGGGGGGCCTATTTGGATTCAGCTTATTTTTGTTCGAGCTATTAAGAGATGGTAGAAAATTGTATGCGCGATCGCACACACACACATGCACGTACACACTCACAATCACAAACAGGGGTGTGTGTCGAGATTAACAGAACAGTCCATAAATGCGTCTTAAATTTCCCCCTTTACTGTGCATTTGTTCAGCCATCTCCTCCATTGGCCGCCCTGACCCTGTCATTCATTACCAGGTGGGATGTTCCCAGCGGGTCTTGTTGTCATGGCTCACATTAGGCACACACACATACACACAGGCGGACACACACACACACAAACACACACAGGTGCACCCTGGTGTGTTTTGGACACATTTCCCAGGACATTCACATCTCCTCTATAACAAACCGTAGCTCTTCCACATATGCCGTCTAAATAAATCCGCTTTTTAAAAAAAGACTCAGCAGACTCTCTCTCTCTCTCAGCCCTGGATGTGTTCTTTGTCTGCATTGTACTTTGCGGCTCACCTGCTGAACCCCCATGCCGCTAAATTGCACATTTAAATGCGCACTCTGGCATCAACAAGTACCACACACACACACACACACACACACAGAAAAGCAGAGGGGGGACCTCCACCCTGCACCTTTTTTCTCTCTTGTGTATTCTCGACAGCACTCTGAGAACTCTTCACGTGTGTGTTCTCTCTCCGTCTATCACATTCTGGCGCCGGTCATTCTCGCGGTCCCCTCTTATTTGCTCTACAGTACCCGTGTCCCCTCTCTCTCTCTCTCTCTCTCTCTCACTCTTTCTGTTTTGACCCAGATACGGTACACACTAACAAGCATACGCTAATAAAAAAGGGCTTTTATAAAAACCCATTGTAAAAAGTGGTGTGGTGCACCGCGGTCAACTGTGAAGAACGTTCCCAATAAAGTTTTCCTGACTCAAAGAAGGGGGGGAGGTCTGTGTGTTTTCAGCACGAGCGTCAACCCACCCTTCGCTCTCCTCCTTTTCCTTCTCCTTCTCCTTCTCTTTCGCCCTGCGAGACTTGTGCAGCAGCCCGATCAGGATCACCGCCGCACGGATGCCCGCTTTTTTGTTGTGGAACCGTCCGCCGGCGTGAGACATGCTGGGCGACCCCGACGGCTCCAGGAGGGGTTCGGGCGACAGCCGCTCCGGCGTCTGGCCGGATCCAGGGCTCCTGGGCGAGAGGACCTGCTTGGTCGTGGCCTTCTTGGGTTCCAGTGTGAGTCTTTAGAGGTGTGCGCCGATTTCGAGAAAAAAGGGGGTAAACCCGGCTTTGGCGGCTTCTCGGCTTGTCAAGTCAGACCCCCCTCCCCCCGAACCCTCCTGATCTAAGTTTGAGTCAAAAATCCAGAACTTTCCGTGCGGAGGGAAATTCTCGGGGTCCGGTGAAGTCCCGGTTGCTCTCGGGAAACCGATCGATGAGCGGCAGTTGTAGTTCTCGTCTGTGCTCGACTCCAGCTCAAGGTGAACTTCTATCTGCGTTCCCCGCCGTGGATCCGCGCATCGCAGTTCCGTAATGACACATGGTGACGGAGAGGAGGGAGAGTTTGGCCGTCGGCAGCCTCACACACACACACACACACACACACTCGGGCGCGCACACACACACGTTGCATTACTGTCTGCCCACATCTACCTACCCACCTCTCCCTCTTTCTCTGACATGCTCTGCTTCTTCTCCCTCTGTGTCTGCTACCGCTTGGCACCCTCCTTCCTTTCCTCCAAGCCCCGCCCCCTCCTCCATCTGATTGGCTGTGGTTTGTTCTAAGCCTCACCCTCCATCCACTTCCCTTCGCTTGGACAACTCCCTCTATCTCTCCCTGCCCTTGTTTCTCCCTTGTTAAGTAATTTCATATAAATCACCCCGGTCCCATGCAGTCACACCCACACCTGTCTTTCTCACTCTGTCTCTCACACACACACACACACACACAGACACACTCACACACTCCCGCTTGTGTTTCCTTCACACCATTGAAATTACCTCCATTTCTGTTGCGTGAAATTACAATTCACTTTATTCGCATTTTGCTCGGTGCACTTTTTTTTTTAACACGTCAAAACGCAAGATTAAGGTTCTGACAGTTTTTCTGTGCACGGACCCGTTGACAGACACATGGATTTTTGTTCCTTCCCACCTATTAGCCGGTTTTCATATGTATTTTAATTCAGGTTTATATATTCTTGACCCTCCGATTGGTAACCTTTTCACTTTCTCCTGCTAAGCATGTCAGGGTTTAGAACCGGCGTCCTGTCCGAGGGGCTGACAGTTGAGTAAACATTAGCCAAAGCGTCTGTCGTCTGTTGAATTTATTGATCGGTTCTGTTCTCTTTTCCGTCACCTACCATCTGTTCTGTCTTTTCTCCGGACCGACGGGAAATAAGGAACAAGAGAGGGGAGAAATGCTTGGCTCATAGGCAAGTTTTTTTTTTTTTTTTTTTTTTTTTTTTAATGTTGTTAGAGGGGCGCGGCCTCGAATGAATCAGTCTTTCCAGGTGAAGGCTGCTGCCTTGCCCGGCGTGCAGGCCCTCTTTGGCCGAGGGTGCGGAAAGAATGCGAATGCATTCATAACGTTGGCCGCAGAAAAAAAAAAAAAAAAAATTATAATCAAATTAAATGAGCCGTCAATGTTGTGCATGAAAAAATCCTCTGTAAAAGGACTTTTTGATCGAAAAAAGTTCCTTCTTTCAAGAATTAATTGATCAATTCATTCTTTCATTCATTTATCTATACTCTGTGTTTGTGCCATTTTCCATTTTTTGTAATTTAGTCTCAGATTTGGATATAATATTATTGCACTATATTTTGGTGATTGTTGATTATAGCATAATTATTTATAATTACTTTATTGTATTTAATTTTGCTTTTTTGTTGAGTACATGCTTATTCATGGCACATGTATTTATGTTTATGTTAACCAAATAAGGTTCGGAGCGGGCGCTGAGCTATGACGTGATCAGTTCAAATGTGTAAAAAGGTAAAAACTGTTGGATTCCGTGTGTGATTCAGTAAAGGACGGAGCGAACACACCGTTTTCTACCGTCGTCAACAGTAAACACGCGTAGAGATTCGTTCTTTCTGTCTTAGAGTGGTTAAATGAGTGAATACTTTAGCAAATACTTAGAAGGAACTTTAGCCACTACACTCTGTTTTACTAGCATCAACGCTGACCCTGGTTGTCCTTTTATGGGATTATTGTATTATATAGATCCGTTACTGGAGTTTTGATGTTGATATACCAACATTCATTAATCCATCCATTCATTCATTCATTATCTATAATGCTCATTGTACGCTTAGGGTTGCCGGGGGTTATGAAGTCTATCTCACTTGTCATTAGCCAAATATGGGGTTCACTCTGGACTGGTCACCTGTCAATCACAAATAGAGACAAGCAACCATCCACACTGTAGTTCACACGTCATATAGAGACTTAAAACCATTCACCCTCTCATTCCTGGCACATAGAGAAAACACATCTGTTTCATTCATGGGTGATACAGGGACATCAACTATTAACCCACTCATTCAGATGTCATGTAGAGACATACATCCATTCACCCTGCACAGAAAGGCCCCGTGTCGGAATTAAACCGGGAACTTTTTGCCGCTGCGAGGCAGAAACCACGATACCGCCTGCTCTTTCTTTTATTTTGGTTGAAATACGTTCACATCAGGTGTCGTCAGTTTCAGACTGGAGTTGCAGGTCCGGGTAAAAGCTAGAGAGCATCCGTCGCTCTCACCCTCGCGGCAAAGCTGAACAAAACAACTTCGCGCGCAACAGGAACTCGTGATTACTGCGACCATTTGCACGAAGGCCGAAACATCCGCGAGTGTCATTTTTCCCACATAAAACGGGAACTTTCAAGAAAGCGGCTACGGCGATTTATCGCGGGGCGGATAAAAGCCGGTCGGACAAGGACGCGCATAAATCTGCACGGGCTATTTTTAAAAGCCTGACGATGCAGAAAAATACAGGGGTGAATCATGAAGCGCATCTGGTGTCGGAGCAAGATTGGCGACGACAATAAAGGGGAGTCTTTCGGCCGGGATGGACTCTCTGACTCCCTCTGCAGAGAATAATTAGGGAAATACATCACTCAAGACAAGAGACAAAGACATCGAAGAAGATGAGACGCCTCGGTAATTGTCCGACGGCAGCCGGGGGAATAGAGAACGCCCAGGAAACAGCGGAGCAAACACCACAATTAAACAGAGCGCCCCCCCCTCCCTCCACATGCTTGGCTCTGACTGCGTGCCATCAGCGCCATGACAACAAGCCAAGCTGCCACTGGATGTGCCCGACGGACCCGGTGAGGCAGGACGCCCTCGGCGGCGACACGAAATCATGTCGATAAACCGCACTAATATGCCGCCGATGTAAGTTTCAACAACTTCTTTGCCCCCTTGGGGTCAAGCTGTTAAAAGCAAACAGATAGCTTGCATGGAAACACACACTCTTACTGTCTCACACACACACACACACTCGGCTATTTCACCAGGGTCCCGTCGTGCGTCATCGAGGGTGGAAATTAGACACCTGCATCTCCACAGCCTCTGATACACAAACACTTTTTCGCTCCTTCACCCTCGCCCTCCCTCACACTTACACGACGTCGAGTGCGACATTCTTCCCGTGCGATACGCCGAGGGCCCCGCTGCACTGCACCCCGAATTAAGAGCACCAATATGTGTGTGTTTGTTTTTCTCAACAGCATGGAGGCGCTTTGGAAAAATGGAAGGAAATCAATTCCAGGCGGATGAAAAGACTAATCAGACTCTGTTGTAAGTTAAATGTCTCGCTTTTTATCGGAGCTTGTAAATCGGACTTGTATGTCTCTTGCAGTTATTTGAATGAGAGGGTGAATGTTTGTTGAGATCTTCTTCTCCCGGCGGCCGGACTCGAATTTCTTCACTTGGAGAAGTTCGACCCCTCTCATCCGAGAGGCTTCTTCAGTTCTGGATCAGAAGTGAAGTGAACACTCGAGTCGATCCTATCGGCTGGATTTTTGGATTCACCTCGAACAGGAGTTTCTGCCTATGTCGAGAACCCAGTGTTCTACCAAATTATAGATCCCCGACAAAACTGTGTTGATATAAAACGCCGGCCTTGAATAAACACACTTAAACTGTGCGCGCGCACACACACACACACAGCTGCACTTCAGCTTGTGCCTACAACTCAGATAGATAGGTAGATAGGTAGATAGATAGATAGATAGATAGATAGATAGATAGATAGATAGATAGATAGATAGATAGATAGATAGATAGATAGATAGATCGATCTAAATCTAATCCTAAAGATAATCCTAAAGTATAATACCAACCAATGACAAAGAATCATGTCTTGTTGTATTAGTGCGGGTACTGTAACTCTAAACTACAGTCCAGCTCTGTTCCTCTTTCCACACACACACACACACACACACACACACACACAGTCACACACACATTTGTGTCGGTCGAAATGGTGCCAGCCAGCCTCTGCTGTCACTTCACAGTCTCTCAAATGTCTCCCAAACAAACAGATGCCAGTCTACAAATGTCACCTCTCTTTGCAGCTCATTCTATTACCGGGCGCACACACACACACACACACATACATACTGTACACACAAACACATATGCATACACACACACATACTTAACTCCACACACTGACCTACTTGAACACAATATGCTTGACCCCACTGCACCTTTGCATGCAAGAGCAAATGACCTTCACAACTGCTACTGAGTAACTACTCCTCCCCCAAAACATACAGACCCACACACACACACACACACACACACACACACACACACACACCAACAAAAATGCACCAACAGACTGTGCCTTCCCAAACCCTTTTTTTTCAAACAACTGTAAAAAAATGAGTACAAGACTCATCAGGAGGGTTGTGAAATCTGATTTAGTTGTATATATATGTGTGTGTGTGTGTGTGTGTGTGTGTGTGTGTGTGTGTGTGTGTTATTTAGTGTCTGTAGCCCCAGCAGCCTCACTGGTGTCCAATGTTTATCAAAGAGAAGCTCTACAGTTCAACTGGAAATGGCAGATGTACCATAAATAAGAGATTATCTGCAAAATGCCATGTGTGTGTAAATCAAGTCTGAACTCTGGGCGGGAAATAAAGGGAAATGTCACCTATTCTTATCATTCGTGGGGGATTTATTTGTCGAAGTGTCTTCGGGTATTACAGGTTTCGCACGAAGAACAATGACTTTCACGAGCCGGAATTTCCGTGAAAATGACCCTCGACGTGTTCATCACTTCAAACAACTGCATCTACAAACCCGACAACTTGAACCCTCATTTCCTGATTTTTTATTTTTTTTATTTCAGATGCTCTGCCATTTTGGTGAATTCTCACTTCCTGCGGTTTCCAGGCTTGATATTCCTGACAAAAAATTTAATCTGCCGGCACGCTGACACACACATCTCGCAAAGCGGGCATACAAGAAATGGCCGTGCACACTGTATTCACGTTCAAACAGTTGTAATTTATGGAGACGTTTATAATCGTAGCGGATCCATAAAGCACTAAACGCTGACATTTGCACAATCACAAACTTCCTCTTTCGTTTGCACGGCTCTTATAATATAATACGGCATATCGTCTTACAACCTGTTAAAGAATGCTATTTACAAGGTGAAGATGGACGCCAGCAGCACGGCGGTGCAGTGGTTATGGTTCCCACCTGTTCCCACCTGACAGCAGGTGCATGTTCTCCCTGTGTCTGCCAGGGTTTCATCCAGTTCTACGGTTTCCTCCTCCTTCTTTCTTCTCCTTTCGGCGTTTGCCTTCAGGGGTCGCCACAGCCAATCAATTTTCACCGTCTAACCCTATTCTCCGTATCCTCCTCTCTCGCACAAACTACCTTCATATCCTCTCTCACTACGTCCATAAATCTTCTCTTTGGTTTTCCTCGAGACCTCCTGCCTGGCAGCTCCAATTTCAGACCTTTTTCTGACCTTCTCTCCGATAGACTCATTCCTAATCCTATCCATCCTGGTCGCTCCCAAAGAGAACCTCAGCATCTTCATCTCTGCGACCTCTAGCTCTGCCTCCTGTCTTTTCATCATTGTTACTGTTTCTAGTACGATACAGCATCGCTGGTGTTTCCGCTGTCTTGTACACCTTTCCTTTCACTCTGGCTGATAGTACCCCTGACATGTTTCTCCACCCATTCCAACCTGCTTGAACCAGTTTCTTGACCTCTTTTCCACACTCTCTATTGCTCTGTGGACTGTTGACCCAAAGTACTTGAAATCCTCCAACTTCTTGATCTCCACCTCGGCGTTCCACCTGGGACGTTCCTCTCGTTCACACACATATATTCTGTCTTGCTCCCGTTTCCTCCGACGGTCCAAAAACATCCAGGAGGTTCATTACACACCATAAACTGTCCAGACATGTGAATGACAGACCGAGAGTTGTATGTCTCTGTATGACTAGTTAATGAGAACTGTTGTTTGTCTTTACATGAGACTCACCAACAGCTTCATACACCAGGCTGTTGGGATACTGAACTCTCTTCTCCATCCCACTCCTCCATTCCAACCCACCCCAAGATGGTGTAACTTAACCACATCTAACTTAACCCGCTTTGAGGCAGGGCCACCAGACGCAGAAAGGTCACACAAGCCAATCCCCGCCAGCCAAATCCTAACAGTGCGGGCACATCAGCTGAGGTGTACTTTGAGATTAGTGAAACCCCGTAAAGCTGCCGGACCGGACGCAGTAACCGGTAAGGTTCTGAGAGTCTGCGCCGACCAGTCGGCCTGCGAGTCGCCGGCATATTCAACCAATCCCTAGCCCTGCCTGAAGTCCTCCACCATCATCCCCTTACCGAAAAAGACCAATGTCAGCAGTCCAAGAGACTACGGGGCCAGTGGCTTTTGTACCCATTATTATGAAGTGTTTTGAGAAACTAATCAGGAGTCACATCTCAACAACCCTGCCACCTACATTTGACCCCCACCAGTTTGCGTACTGGGCAAATAGATCCACTGAAGACACCCTTGCTTTAGCCCCCCCATTCCACACTCACCTGGAACATCAAGGGATTTCAGTTCCGCTTTTAATACCCTCATGCGTGGCAAACTGACCACCAAACTGCTCGATCTGGGTTTTTCACAAACCATCTGCACTCCCAGAGGATAAGAGAAGGACCCCATCTACACCCATGATTACATGTTCCATCACTCCAACAATGCAATCATCAACTTTGCAGATGATGCCGCCATCGCAGGACTCATCTCAGGAGAAGATGAAACAGCTTAAAGGGATGAGGTGGGAAAATTGTAACCATGGTGCTCCGGGAATAACCTCATCCTCAGTGTCTCCAAGACTGATTTCAGGAGAGGAAATCGGATATTCAGCTTATCTTGATCAATGGAAATATAGTGGAGAGGGTCCAAAACTTCAGGTACCTGGACACTCATTTTAAGGAGGACCTGATGTGGACAACTAAAACTGCAACGCTGCTGAAAAAAGCACACCAGAGGCTGCATTTCCCAAGAATACTCCAAGAAGCGGCTAATTTCCTTCTATCTGTATATGCGGAGTCCGTCCTGAGTTGCGGTATCTCGCTGCGACTCGCCAGCTGCACAGTAGCAGAAAGGAATGCACTGCAGAGGACCAAAAAACATCGCCCCAAAAAATTATTGGTCATCCTGTCCCGTCACTTGAGGACATCGATAACACACACTGCCTCAGGAGAGCCCACAGCATCCTCCGAGATCAATCCCACCCCGGCCACCACCTACACCATCTGTTGCCATCAAGAAGGCAACAAAAACAAAAGCAAAAAAGATTGAAAAACAGTTTTTACCCCAGAGCGATCATCGCACTAAATTCGGCACAACCCTGAACACTTGAACCTCACATACAATACAGTACAATAAACACTTTTTTTTCCCCTTTTCACTTCTTTACTTCTTTACTTTTTTTTTTCTACATCTTTATCTATTTATTCTTCTCGCTGTTATTCATATTTTTCATATATTTCTACTATATTTTTGGTCTTATATTCTTTTTCTCTTCTGTCTCAAACCCAGAGATGCTGCTATTTTGTATCATTGTGCTGTGTCCTGCTTTTAAGGTTGTTTTTGTCTGTTTTTTTATTCCACTGAACCTGAGAGCTTCCATCTCTAATATCTAAATTTCATTGCACTCTGTGAAATGACAGTAAAAGTCTTGAATCCTTGAATTCTCGAAAAAGATGCTGAACTCTGTCGCTCTTCATTCTCCCCACCCCACCCCCACCCCAAAGATGCCAAACTCTCTCCCACTCTCTACTAGACTCTGATAAAATATCAAAACAGTACCACTTTTTTTGTACTTTTCTACACAAAAAACCTCTGCTGCTACTCCCTCGTGCACTCAAATATTAGTCTTGAATCTCTGTGCACTCCGTATACTGCATACCTCATACTTTAATGAGTCCTGTTTAATGCAACAGTGCCCTTCACTGCTAATTTGCACTCCATTATTATTATTAGTTTGTTATTTTCATGCCATCATTGGGTTGTGAGAAACTTCTTCTCCATTCCTGTGTGTGTCCAGTACATATGGAGAAATAGACAATAAAGCTAACTTTGAAACGTTGATATGTGATGAGAGGCTGAATGTATGTCTCCGTATGTAGCCTTGTAATCGACTGGCGAACAGCCCAGGGTGAACCCTACCCATCAGCCAATAATAATTGTGAATGAATGAATGAATGAATGAATGAATGAATGAATGAATGAATGAATGAAAGATGGATGCCCATCAAATTTTTGTGTTCTGGTTTTCATATTAATGTTTGCCCAGGATTCACATCAAACGTGTCTTTTGTGAGAAATCCTGCCAGCCCAACCTTCTAGAATCACCTTTTTGGGAAGCAATGCCTTCTGGTGTCATGTTCGAGTCAACCCCAGATTGGTCTCATTCACAGCCAATTTGAAGTTGTGTATGTTTCACAGGTTGTGCAGGAGGAAAGCAGGAGAACCCCGTAAAGAACCTACAAAGTCAGAGAACATGAAAACCTAACGCTGGACGAGTGAGGTCAATCGAACCTGGAACATCTGATTTCCATGCGATCAAAATTTTGGGATCGGAGTCCGAGACCTTGGACCTTTGAGCAGGATGTTTCCGGAAATACTGAAGGGAATACAAGTCGGACAGATAAACTTCTGCAGATGATTCCCTCAACTCTTTATTTACATCTTGAGCAAAAGATTCCCATTCCTGATACAGGATTTCTTCCTTCTTTTGCAAGGGGGGAGGGGTTTAAGGGCGGACGGCGCTGAATTGAAATCTGTTCGCTTCCTGAAATGGATGATATGTAAAAACAACTACACCAGGCAGAGTTGGACATCTGAAAGAGCTTGATTTCGCCGATGACAGTCCGGTAATCATATTACCACTGCCAGATCACGGAAGAGATGAGCGTCTCCGCATCCAACAAGCGCCTTGTCCAGATCTCCGGGATGTGCGCGTTTGTTTATGGCAGTTCCCGGAACAAATCCAGACAACAGATTGAACTCAATGTTATTTTAGCGTTAAAAAGCGTTCGCATGCGGCCGTGTGTCTCTGAAGTGTGTCAAAAAGCTTGCGCGACGCATGCCGAGGTCACCGCAGACCCCTCGCTCGATCGGTTGGTGCCTGACCTTCTCATTCAAACGGTGTCCCGCAGACCGTCGCGTTTGCGGTGACCTTTAAGACACAGGCGATAACTGGCGGTCAAGCAGGAGAGGAAACCCTACACCGCTCGACTCCCAACGTGAAAAAGGGGTGTCACAACACGCAACTCCGACAATGCTATGAGTCTCCTCATGCATGTTTTTGGACTGTGTGAGAACATTTAATTCCTCGTGGTTATCCGCAGAGATCTCATCTCGAAAGACGACATAGTCGCTGCTTTTTGAAAGAAACGGCCGAGAGTCTGAGAAGCCTTGAATATCTCAGAGGGTAAGATTTCACTTAATACAACGCAGAGGTCAGGGAGGTTGACGGCATCTTTCCTCCCCCATCCACGGCTTGTTTTTCATGTTGTCAGAGCTTACATTTAATAGCAGCACCTTGTAAATCGAAATACATTAAGAACTTTAAAAGCGATCCATTTTATGTTTTAAAGCCTCTGGTTTTTAAACTTTCATGAATCCAGTGAATGTGTTTATCATTGAGCTGGCAAAAAAAAAAAAAAGAGTCTGACTGGGGATGTCAAACTTGTGATTTACGATGTTAAATATTCCAATGTCAATTGGAATATTGTCAATCAAGGGCCCCATAGAGAGACATAAACCGCCACATCTGGCCTGTTTTGCTTTTTTATCCGGCCAGCTAAACAATTTTCCTTGAATATCTTAATAAGTATTTTCAATCAGTATTGAATTTATAAACTCCTTATTTTTTTCCAGTTGTTTAATTTTGAATGGATGATGACACACAAAGCAATGTCAGGACAATTACATGATCATAAATGATTTTAAAGTTGAAATAAAATGCCCGAAAAAATTGAATTGAATTGCAATTTTCATTTTGTTCAACTCATGTGATACCTAATTGGCCCGCGTATGAAAATGAAGTAAGAAATGTGGCCCGCAAGCCAAAATAATTGCCCCACCTTTGTCTAGATGCATCTACATACAGATCGAGCAGAGCTCAATAACATGACATTTCCATACGAAGAACCGTGAATATGAATGACACCAATACAGCGCGACATCTGATGGCGTGTGTTTAGCGGAAAACGACTTTAACCAAAACAGATTTAATCTGTTATAATAAAATCCAATGATTTGGAAAAACAACATGCCCTTTAGCAGGAGGTCTGCGTGTCTGCAGTATGACTCAAAAAAACAAAGAGTGTTTTTGTCAAAACACCAGACGGGATTTTTTGTTAAGACATTCAAGTGAAGGACTTAAGGCCGATGTCTTCATGCCAGGGGATTCATTCGTTTTAATTCTTTAATCGTCTACACTGCTACCCTGGACCCACCAGGGTAAACGACCATTCACTCCTTTATGCACGGTTTATTGACAGTAAATCCTCAAAAAGCATACATTTGGAACATTGGAAGCATAAATTTCCAGTGAAATAATTATCTATTCCTTTGCAAACCTTGTTCTGAACTGCCAAATATTTTCTGAATCGGTTCAAGTTCTTCGGTTTTAACGAAATCTGCGTATTCTTTCATAAGCCGGGCTTCACTTCATCCTTTGGCATTGTAACGGGAACTGTGATTTATTAAACAAAAGCAGGAGGTATCACTTTCAAAATGAATGGCATCTCCCATTTTTTTATATCCTTTCTTTTTAATTCCAGGCCAAGGGACGAGCTGAATTCATTTTCTTCGCTGGTAACCTGACGTTCTAGCAGAACAATATCTCAGACTGGCGGCGCAGTCGGCGTCCGGGGTCACGATTATGCAAAAGGTTTGGTGCTGAGGAGTCCAAAAAAAAAAAAAAAAAAAAAAGAATAAAATAAAGTAAGTTTCTAATTGTTGAAAGGGAATATCAAACGGCTGTGGGGATGATGTCACGGTTTAGTAAGACAGATAAAACGCATTCAAATATTCATGGCGGCGCCGCAGCCCCACTGATACTGGTTCGTGCACGCCGTGTGGTTCCTGTCATCTGCTGCCCTTTTTAGTGTTCGAACCAGCGGTTTGACACGGCGGATGACAGAGCAACACCCCCACCCCCCCTCAGATGTGGACTTCAGAGAGCAAAACTCAGATTAATATTCAGTTTCGGTTTTTCCGCGACAGCTCCGACCTTCTGTTTGGTTTCCAGACGCGGCCTGTCGTCGTGTTTGATGTCTTTGCTTTCGTGGGACGGACGCAGGTGAACCGGGTCACCGGTTCGTGGGGGTTTGAGAGATCTTAAGGATCCATTTGATCTCCGCCGTATTTTTAACGGCTCCCCGGCCTCCGATATTCAATATGACGGGGGGGGGGGGGGGGGGGGGGGGGGGGACGGGACCTGGAAGGATGGAAGGAGTCTCCATGTTCAGGCTGTGTCTCGGTGGGTTCCACCGATTTCCCACTACAGTCTAAAAACATGCAGGAGGTTCATTTGGAATCCTAAATTGGTCAGACATGAGAATGTAAGGGTGAACGGTAATATAGCTCTATAAGACAACCAAATGACAGGTTGAATAATTTTAGTCTCCAGATGAAGTAAGTGAAAGGGTGACTGACTATTTCTCTGTCACATAAATGAGAGGGTGAATAGTTGCATTTCTCTATATGACGTGTGTTTGAGTGGTTGTATGTCTGTTTACGCCATTTAAATGAAAGGGTGAATAGTTGTATTTCTCCATATGATGGAATGAAAGCGTGAATGTTTGCATGCCTGTATATGTGTGAATGAGAGGACACATGAATGAGAGGGTGAATGGTTATATATCTTTTTTTGAGGCAACTTAATAAGAGAGTGTCTCAAAATGACGGGAGTGAAAAGGTGGATGATCGTATGTCTCTAGAAAATGTTAATAAGAGGGTAACTGGTTGTATTCTCTATATGATATCGAGATGATAGGGTGAATAGTCGCCTGTCTCGATATGACATTTAAATGAGAGGGTGAACGTTTGTATATCTCTATACGTGGCCTTGTGATTGACTCGTGATTAATCCAAGGGGTAATATTACCTCTCGCCCAATGAAAGCCAAAATCAGCTGAGGAGATACGGAATAAAATGAATGATCCATGCATATTTAAAGTAAAAATATGGTTTTATTTCTCTACGTTCCAATCAAGGTCCCATCAAATGGCCAGGAGGAGCCAATGCTTGGGGCACAATAATATATACATCTATATAATCTTTTTCTCTCTCTCCCTCTATATATATATATGTATATATTTATGCATGTCTGTGTGTATAGATACAGTATATACACAAGTGTATATATATATATATGTGTGTGTGTGTGTATAGATATATATACACATCTATATATATAAATATGGAGAGAGAGAGAGAGAGAGAGATCCTTTTTTTAACAAAATTAAAAGTAGATTCGAAGCTCAACTCAGCAGCAGCTTCATGTCTGGTGTCGCCCGGCGGCACCCGAGTGAAGCGCTGACCACGAAGCTCAAAGTTCAGCACTCCTCACCCTTGACCTTGCTTACAGCTGACCTTTTCAAGCACGGCCGCGGAGGTAAACTCTTGATTTGACCAAAGCCGACACCGCAAATGGTAGGGGAGCAGAGGACAAATAAATAAATAAAATAATAAATAAATAAAACTTGTTTGCCGCCTGAACGGCGTGTTAGTCTCGGCCCGCCGCCCCATTGATCCCACATTATTAAAATGAGGTGACATCTCACCGGGCCTGCTTGCGCTTCTCTTACTCCCCTCCCCGCTAATTGACAGTAATTTGTATGGCGGCTCATCTTACCAGCCTTTTCCTCAGCTCTGACACACACACACACACACACACACACACACACACACCTTTAATTTATGTCGTCTCATCCCTCAGTGTCCCTGAGAAAACGAATACTACGGCGGGGATTTAATGGCGTGCAGATAAGAGCACGCCGCCGCCATCAGTCACCGCTGAGAGTTGACGCGTCATTATAATCATCATCGACAGGTTTCCGCTCATTTCCATATGAATACATTCAATCCCCTCGCATAGACGTTGTCGCCGACGCATTTTATAACATATTATCGTTTCCGGAAAGAGTAACTGTCGCATGATGCATTTCACTCGCCTCGAGTGACCCTTCAACCTCCTCCTGCAGCCCCATCTCGCAAGAAACATCTCCGCTGCGATTGTTATTCTACACATACACGCAGCGTGTGACTATACATGTAACCTGCGGGAAGTGTGTGTGTGTGTGTTTTGGTTGGGAGTGTGTGTGTTTGTGTGGGGGGGGTGCTGAGTCTGCCCAAAACAAGACACCATGTGTTTGTCAAGGGGTGACAGATGGAGAAGGTGGAGAAAAGAGAGAGAGAGAGATGGAGAGAGGAGGCAAGGGACAGATTGTGCAACGTGATGGTCAGCACACACATGCACGGACGCACCCACACACACACACACACACACACACACACACACACACACGCGCGCAGGAGGCTTCAAATAGTAAGAGCTGCATTAATAATTAAGAGTTTCTTGCAGTTTGCACTCTTTCAGGAAAAATCTGCCTTCCCGGTTTGGAAATTACCCCACCAGACAAAACTGTTTACTTTTAAGCGAGTGTGTGTGTGTGTGTGTGTGTGTGTGTGTGTGTGTGTGTGTGTGTGCTGGCAGCGCCTTTGGACCTCAGGGGCCAAATTATCTTTCGTGATACGTGGAACAAGAAAAAGCTTTCATTAAGTGACATTAATCGCCGCTTCTCTCCTTTCTTAATCAATGTCGGCAGTCAAAACATCTGCAGAGGCTCCGATCCGTCCTCTTGTCATCTTTTGTGCCGTCCGTTTTTTTTCTTTAATCGCCACTGGAGAACTTCCATCACGGCATCACACACGCAGTGTTTAAATCAATGACTGTAACACAAATGGATGGTCTGCAGTGTGAAATCCACATATTGAACTCTCACACCGCCCATCGCCCCGATTGTTCCCGGGTGCTCGGTGGATCCGAACATCCGGCGCCAGATTCGGAGAGGGAAACGGAGGAAACTGAGGATTTTGTTCCAAGCCCCCGACTTCGGTATTTGGTTATTATTCACCCAGACAGGTAAAAGGTCATCTGCCAATTTTCTCTCCTCCAAATTGGTGGAATTCACCATTTTGTAAAAAAACATACAACTGTATACTCCTCTCATTTACACGTCAAAAGGAGGAAAATAAACATTCACCCTCTTAAGGTCTGCCCGAACTGCATGTTTTCGGACTGGAGAATATGGAGACTCCACACAGAAAAGCCGCTGTTGGAATCCAACCGGGGGCCTTATTGCTGCGAGGCGAAAGTGCTAACCGCCGCTCCATCGTGCCTCCCGAAAAATAATTATTCATTTTTCAAAAGTAAATCATAATAAGCCCTTTACAGACCATTAAAACCAAGTCTGTCGAGCAAACCTTCAAGTCTAGGTCTGAAGGTCAGAGGCAAACTTTTTCCACTAATAAATATCGATTCAGGAAGCGGTCTGAGTGATCCGAGCCACCCGAGCTGTTTCCCGATCGCGATCGATTAATTGAAACGACACTTCCGGGTCCGTTTTCTCCACCGTCACCTTGTCTCATTAACGCCACAAAACCCGAGTGTTTCGGCACAAAAAGCGCACCAAAACAAGTCACCGTCTCTCCCCCTCCGGACGAACGCCGTGGGATCGGAGAGATTTTCCAAAACTGATTTACGAGCGCGAAGCTGCAAACGGTGACTGGCATCGCTGACAAATCGGTGGCGCGGAACTTTCCAGCGGAGGACGCCCGACGCTATTAAATTAAACATTCACCTGGGGGTAGGAGAGGAGAGGAAAAGGGGGTGTGATTGAGTGACAACTGTGATAAAAACACACATGTAGCAAATAGTAGTAACTGATTTGACACACACGTGCACACACGCGCACGCCCACGAGTCAAGGAGGACGGCTGTAAAACTAAGGGAAAAAATAATAATCATGGAGAATGTGTGCGTGCGTGTGTGGAAAAAGTATTAGGGAGGGGACAATTGAGTCGTCCTGTAACATTCAGAGCAGAACGGAGGCTCGCAGGAGAACAGGCTCTTTTTACGGGGGCCACACACACACACACACACACACACACACACACACACACAGACACACACACACACACACAGCTTGACAGCCCAGACAGCTATTACGAAGTGCTCCCTTGCCCTCGGAGCGTCCAAAGTGGTGTCTGATGGATGAGCCATCAGCAGGACTATTGGTGTCTGGTCTCGAGAGAGAGAGAGGCTCTGACACGGACGACCCAGACAGCCGCCACGCAAACACCCGGGCCCCGATCCGTCCGAAAGAAAAAAAAAAAATCACGCCTGTCGTGATCTTTTGCGTCATTACCCGTTTCTCAGATTGACGCTCGCGACGATACGACGCCGCGTTTGCATGTGTTTATCCGCACCCAGGAGGTCCAAACTTTGGAGACACACCTGTCCAGCGTGGAAGTCTTGAGAGGAAAAAAGACAAAGCGGCAATTTTTTTTTTTTTTTGCCCTCATCTCTTTATCCATCCGTCCGTTTTCCTGAACCGCAGGCTGGAGCGTGCATTTTTGATAAGACACCGGTAGAGATATCTCCTTTCACAAACAGATGATCTGAGCTGTTCCTGAAATGTCGGGGGACGAGGGAGGGGGGGGTCGTGATGTGAAGGGGAGAAAAAAGAAAATAGAGGGAGGAAGAAGAAGGGGAGAGAAATTGCGGACGAGAGATTGAAGGCGAGGGGCGAGACGATGGCTGATGAATAGGAGATATATCTGTCCCCTTTGTGCTCATTGATTAGAAAGTCAAATCACCGGCGGTCCTTTTGTTAATGACGCAGCGCCGCGGCCTTTGACTGTCTGTCGCCCGGCCATCGACGCCGTCCATCCGTTCGCCAAACCAGACTGTCATTTCCATCACATCCGCACAATTATCTCCCCGCACGATTGTTCATGGAGGTGCGTGTCATCGCACCGCCTTTGGATGATACTCCGCTTCCACAGCCACTCTCACTCCCAGCCGGTGGTAAATTGCCATAAAAATACAATTTACCCGGGTTCGGACATTGTTTTTGTTTTTTTTTTTGTGTGTGTGTGTGCGTGTGTGAAAACGCATCCCTGAAATGGATTTCTGACAGCCTCGCTGACGCCACGCAACGTCAAGAAAGATGAGAAGCATGTTTTGTGAGGATGACAAAACACAGAATTCTTGAAGTATCTTATGCCTCGTTCAGTCGGTCAGTCATTCATTATCTCTACCGCTTATCCCAACCTATCTCCCATGTGATTGTGCAAAAGGTGGGGTTCACCCTGGACCAGCCGCCAGTCGATCACAGGGCCACACACAACCATTCACCACGTCATTGACATGTCAAATAGAGAAATACAACCACTCATCCTGCTATTCAAACATAGAATTATCATTCACTTCCTCTTGAATACATCATATAGACACATATAACCATTCAACCCCTCATTCAGACACTACGGGGCCCATACCGTGATTCACTTCCTTATTTACATGTCATATAGAGGCGTAAAATTATTCACCCTCTCATTCACGCATCGTATAGACACACAACCTTGCACTTTGGATCTCAAATGAAGTAACTGCATATTATGGGAATGTGGGAGAAACCATGGCGACCATACAGAAAGTCTCGCCGTCAGAATTGAACCACTAACCTTCTTGCTGTGAGGCAGAGGCGCTAACCGCTAACCGCTACCCACCAACCGCCTCCTTGCCGCCTTTTTATGCGGTTTCCTTTTACTTCCCTTATTTAAGGTATAAGTCAAGAGCCACTCCAGAAAAGGTAAATCAGTTTCCTGTTTTTCCATCATGCACGAGGCAGACAGCTGCCCGAACTTCAGATCCACCAACACACACACACACACACACACACACACACACACACACACACACACACACGCGCGCGTGTCTAGCTAAACACGTAGTTATTATCCTCCAATACCAAAATAGAGACATACAGCATGTGCTGCGTGTTGCTGTATATTCCAGCCTGAGATGTAACCCTAGCTGTTTGTAATCGGGATAGGAATCTCACGGCAGCTGCCCCCCTTCCAATAAAACCATTATACAGATGCTGCACGGCCCTTTTTGAAACTCGGCAACAAGGCCGGGGGGGCAGCTGGGCGTACAGATCCAAGGCTCTCTAAGTGCTCACAGAGCTTTTGGCTGTAACTGATGGGGGGGGTCCGACCACATGGCCCCCCATTATCGGCCTGGAGGTGCCAGCTGGCCCGAGGAGGCACTTGAACACTTGTCGAGGGGCACGAGGGGGCCAGGTGCGCCCCAAAACAGCAGTCAGCACATCCTTGCACCTGTGCAGACTACACTATGTATGTGTGCGTGCATGTGTGTGTGTGTGTGTGTGTGTGTGTGTGTGTGAACGGGCATTGCAGGTTCTGCATGCAGCATCTTACGGGTTGAGCTACAGTGATGCCACTCTTACCCTTGCCACACCCTGAAGAGTGTGTGTGTGTGTGTGTGTGTGTGTGTGTGTGTGTGTGTGTGTGATCGGGCATTGCAGGTTCTGCTTGCAGCATCTCACAGGTTGAGCTACAGTGATGCCACTCTTACCCTTGCCACACCCTGAAGAGTGTGTGTGTGTGTGTGTGTGTGTGTGTGTGTGTGTGTGTGTGTGTGTGTGTGTGTGTGTGTGTGTGTGTGTGTGTGTGTGTGTGTGTGTGTTAGAGAGAAAACAGCAGCCGGAGGCGAGCATCGGGCAGGGGGTTTTCATTTGACCCAGTGACTCATCGAGAGGGTAGCGAGCTCACACCTCTCGCCTCGAGAGAAACGGACATTTGAGAACTGCTTATGTGGGAGACTTTTCTTCCCCCTGATCACTCAAGTAGGTGTGTTAATGCAGGTCCAAGTACATGGTTCAACTACCAATCCTCATCTGGGGGATCTGGTTCTAGGTCGTTCAAGGTTGTTTTATTTAGTTATAATTTGGCTTGGGAGTTTAACTGGGTCCATAAACAAGTTCGTAACGTGATTCGCTTGTATGTCAAATTAAATTACCCCATTGAAATGAACTAAAATGCTCGTAATCCATTCCAGCTCTGAGGTTTTACCATGTGCTTTTGAATTAAAAACTTGGCTACACTTTATTGCTAACCTTCATTTAGTGACAAGCGACAAAGTGAATAGCTGTCCTCTTTCTAAAAAAAAAACTGTCTCCGACCGCTTTGAATGACTCTTCCACGTCTCGTCCGGTGATGTTCCAACCATCTGCTGCACCAAATCCCGATAAATGTCTCCTGCCCTCTCACAGATCATGGTATCTCACTGACAGCAACTTCTGCATCTCTTCACAGATAAGTGCACAATAGACACATGTCGCTCATGTTTTTCCCTTTTCGCTAGGCTACCACATGACGGCGGCACGTCCAACAGTCTTTAAATCCCACTTCATTGACAGCGTCAGTGCAAACACTCTCAGAACTCAGATCTCAGCTCGTATCACAAAGCGAAAAAAAAAAAAACAACAACTGAGCGACAACCCGAAACACAACATGTGGAGCATCTTTAAATGATGAACCCAAAAATCCACCCGTGAGCAAGTACGGAAACAACTTCCTTTTACCCCTGAGACCTCAGACCGGCTCAATGCGGTCGGCCTTCTGCCTCGACCTGATTGGGTAGGAAATAGAGAGACGGACAGATGGACTGCTAAGATTTTTTTTCAAAATAAGTGATTAACTTGGAGATGCGGTGGGCAGTTCACAAACCCCCGAGAGAAATGATTAGCAACTTAGCAATTAGCATGACTGCCTATGCATCTTAATGGCACGTCACATGGAGAATTCCCTCCTCTTTATTTTGAGACTTTCTCAGAACTTTTGAGCGGTAACACGCCACGCGTGCACGTCTAACTTTGGATTTGAATCTCCTACAGCGCATCTTATTGTTGGGGTGAATTGCCTCGATCTATCAACATTAGCATTTTAGCTGTTAGCAACGACGCACTGGCCAAACGGCCAAGGACGAGCCAAGGCCCGTCTGAAAGTTGCTTGTATGGAGATGAATTATTCCTTTAAAAAGAAATTAGGTTTGTGCTCAGCTCCGCTGGAGCGAGACCCCGCTCTCCGACTCGTGCGCACAAAATGGATGCGACGTGTGTGTGTGTGTGTCCGAGGGTGCGTCGGTGTGTGTACACAATTTAAGATGGATTCCCCCCCCCCTTGAATCCGGTTGTGACAGCAAACAAGAGCTTGAGAGGAAAGAGAGAAAAGAGAAAAAGCAATCTCGGCTGCGGGGATGAAGACCGTGGATGTGTGTGAGGAAAACAACTGGTGGCAAGCTTTGGAGGCTGGACAATGACAAGAGCGGCCGAGAGCTCAATCATCTGGATGTGGAGACGGACTTAATACACTTTCCCTTGCAATATTTTATCCACAAAGGTCGAACTTCACAAGGTCATGGTTCCCTTCTTCCTCCCGGGCTCATTCCTTCTCAAGTGAGACCGTCTCCACTTTTATCGCTCCGCACGTCCCTTTCATTATTTCCCATCTAAGGAACAGGATCCGTCCCTCCTCCCTTCCATCAGCAACTAATAGCAAGACAAATTCCCTTTCCCCGTCTGTCAGATGTCAGGGAGCCGTCGGATTCGTCGATCGGGTGGTAAATTGCGACCGGCGACGGCGGAAAAAACAAAACAAAACTTTCAAGGCCCATTTAGTGCCTGCGAAGAGTGTAAGATGTGTGAGAACCAGCCTGGAATCTGCATAGAAAGCAAACTAACACCACATGGACCGTTTCAAGGTCAAGATTTTATTTCAATGACACATAATCACAACGCTATCCGAGGACGCATTTCATGTTTAGCGGCTCTGGACCAACACTCTGTGAGATGATCAACATCAGGATTGTCAAACTCATTTTGTTCCGGCCACATACGTCCTAATTTGATCTCAAGGGGGCCGGACCAGTAAAATCATTACCTAGAAGCAACACTAAGTCCAAATTTTTCCTTTGTTTTAATGTAAAGGAGATACACAGGTAAATAATAAAAATCTTTAAATGTAATGAACTGTTAGTCTGAAAAATATGTGACAAATTAATATTTAAAATGAATGTTAAAAAAGAATTGATGAAATTACACCCTAAAAATATTGTTGAGTTAAAAGAGAAAATCTTGTCACTGCAGGAAAATTTGCCACTAGAATTTATTAGAAAATTAATTGGTAGCATGTATGACAGGAGATATAATGTTTAAAAGGCTACTGGCGGCTATTCTGGTAAATAAATCTATCTTTTTTTATTTTGCCCATTTTTTTTCACAATCGTTTTTGTGGTTTTTCTAGATATAAGAAAAGAAAAGATCGTTTTAATAATGTCACTAGACGTTTTTTCATCGAAATATCATTTTGTTTTCAAATTATGAAGCAAAAAATAAATTGCAAAGTTACTCTCATTTTTTCCTTGTCTGTTGTTTTTTTTAAACCCACTGTATGAAACCCCCAGAGACAAAAACACGTGGGCCGCACTAACACTAAAGATTTGATTTCATGCAGGGGGCCACGAAATATTGATCCAAGGGACGCAATTGGCCCGCGGGCCACGAGTCCGACAACCCTGATCAACATAAAACCAACATTCCCCCGTATGAGCGAGCACTGCCTTTTACAGAAACCTCAACAAACATCCCATCTACATGCAGGCGGCCTTTTGCCTCAACCACGGATGCAAAAAGAGAGCAAAAGAGGAGAAGGAGTGTGAAGGACGGAGACAGAAATCCTTTCTGAGTATTTGTAATACCTGATAAAAAACACTCAACTCTCCCCATTCACCATCCTTAGAATGTCACACATCATATTATATTTTAGTACATTCACATTCTCTGTCATTACACAATGTCCACGTACTGGGTAACCAAATGTAGTTTAGCATCGAACCAGAAATTCAACAAAAGGCAGCAGGTGCCGATATAATAAATAAATTAGAAGAATGATAAATAAATAAACAGTCTGACATGGTGTATTATGTCAATAATATACAAATTGGGTGCTCTGTTCATGTAATACAGATAGATAAGTGCATTAAATGTGGAACTCAAGAGGAGGGAACTTTGGACATAATATGCTAGAGGAAAATTACAGGTGAGAAGAAAACAATGCACTTGAAATGCATATCAAATAGTGCAAAAATAAATAAATATCGACAGTAGCTACATTGGGTTACTAAACTAGAGTGGTATTGTGTTATAGAGACATGTAAACATTCACGCCCTCATTCACAGGTCATATAAAGACACACAACAGGTCACCCTCTCTTTCACAAGTCAAAAAGACGTTCAAGCATTGTGTCTTTGGAGGTTCTCAGTCACCCAGGCCACCGTGAACGTCTTGTCAAAATCTTCTTGTCTTGGCAACTGAACTTGAGTTTCTTCACTTGAAGATGTTTCACCTCTCATCCGAGAGGCTTCTTCATTTCTAATGACCTATGGGGAGTTTCCAAATATAAGTGCCAGGGTTTCGTGCAGGTCTAGGTTACGGTGGCTTGTTGTGAAAATGGAAGAGTTGATCCAGAACTCTCCGAAACTAGGTGTAAAGGGGTTGTTATGCTAATGGCGGTTTCATTCGTTGGAACAAAAGAGCAACTTTGTGGGATTACCTGGATTGGGCTCAGTAAAGCTAAACAAAGGAGTGAAACCTGTTGGATCACATGAACCGAGGCTCATGTGGACTTTACTGGGGGCTGGATCTGGTGGTGGGTCTTTCCTGATTGTTTGGAGGGTGCAGATGGTCCGTGTGTGCAAATCCGTCTTAGTATTGATCCCATTACAGCGTGATACGTTTGAGAAAGGGTATGTCTGAGGCCCCCCTCCACGGTTGAGAGATGTTTTTTTTTTCTGTATTGACAAAGACGGCTTCTTTGACTTCTATCTCGAACTATCCTGTGGTTACCCTCATTGGGCCAAATCAGAAACCACCAGACGCAGGAACATAGAACAGGAGGAAGATAACAACAAACAAAAGAACATCGTCGAACACCGGTTCGGGAGAGGGGTCAAAGAAGCCATCTTTGTCAAAACAGAAAAACCATCTCTGAACAGAGGAGCGGGCCTCAGACACAACCTTCCACAAATATATTGCGCCAAACTGGGATTAATACCAAGACGGATTCGCGCACACGGATCAGGCCCATCTGCACCCTCAAAACAACCAGGAACGACCCGACACCAGATCCAGCCCCCGGTAAAGTCCACATGAGCCTCAGTCCATGTGATCCAACAGGTTTCACCCCTTTGTTTAGCTTTACCTTTTCACATTCCAATCCAGGTAATCCCACAAAGTTGCTCTTTTGTTCCAACGAGCAACACCGTCATTAGCATTACAAACCCCTATGCACCTAGTTTCTGCAGAAAAACTCTTCCTTCTATACAAACCACAATAACCTTGACCTGCCCAAAACCCTAGGAGTGATGTTTGGAAACATAACAACAACATGGGACAACATGTTTGGTGATTAGAAGTGAAGAAGCCTCTTGGATGAGAGGTAAAACATCAAGTGAAGAAACTCAAGTCCAGTTGCCAAAACAAGAAGATTTCGACAAGATGTTCAATCATTCACTGGTACATTTACACATCATTTAGAGACATGTTTGTTCATAAGGGCGATCTGGGCAATGCAACATTGTAGATGCCTCTGGATGTAACGTCCGATCAGCATGCAGCGCCATTTTGCAATTTTCAGTGGGGTTGACTCGTAGAGTCTCGTGAAAACCTTTTTTTTTTTTTTTAAACTGGTGCTTCAATGTGTTCCCTATGGGTACCAGGAAGACTAGCACATCTTACACTCGTAAACAATGTACCTTCCTCATAGCTAATGTAGCTAGAGGGATCATCTGTGTTTATCTCGCCACCTATTGGTTACAAGTTGTTTTGCTATGAAATTGTGATGTAAATTGACAATTGTGTAGTCACCTGTGAATTTACCAATTTAATGGGTCACTTTAGTCATGATTGCAAAAGTTGCCCATGGAGACATACAACTATTGGTTGGCGCACAAAAAGAAACCAGACCTCGGTGATGCAGAGGAAACCTGGGAGCGCAGTGCACGTCCATAGCACTAACTATTTTATAACAGAGACGGAGCACACTAAGAGAGAGGCCAGTATAATTCTCTTTTATTGGTCTTCTTGTTTTTCCCCAGTTAAAGTCCTCTGTTTCTGTCCTGAGTCCGAAAAAAAAAAACGACGCGGGATGAGCCCCGCTCTACCGATCTTCTTATCATTTTTTTGTTCATTTTCCTGATTTGAATGACTAACACGCGTGGACCGGTGGGATCGGGCCGCTGGTCCGCAGAATAATTCTAAGATTATTCTTGGACAAAGTCATAAATAAGAAAAGAAAACCTCAGCGAAGGCGGCGGAGATGTAAAAATCCACAGAATATGGACAGGTTCATCCTCTGATCCTCTCACCTCCCATCTGCCTCACCTCCTACATCCCCCCGCGGTTCAGGCTGCGCATGTGGGTGGGCGTGCGAAACACAGCGGATGTGCATGCAGGAACCTGCATGTGTGTGTGTGTGTGTGTGTGTGTTTCAGAGCTTCAGAGGCTACTTTGAGGACACTTTACTTGGCCACACATTTTGCATAATTTGCCATGGAGGGGTGACATCATGAAAACAGTGTACTTTTGACATTGAGGATGAAAAAACGGGCCCTGACTGAACATCACGTGCACATGAGGGGGCCCCTGGTTTCGGCAGACGCCGCCCGTACCCTTCCTAACAGGGTGGCGTTTTGTTTTACGTATCCTTTAACAGCCAGGTCTCCGACCAGATGGTGCGCTTATCAGGTACTCTGTCTGAGGGGAGGCTGGGGGAGGTAAATATTTGTCAGAGGCAAAGAGGCGGTCGGTCGTCAAGGGGGAATTCGGAGTTGCCGCGTAATCGACTGGGGTTCGGTGACAATGTCAGGGATTTTTGGGGGAAAACCTTAAATTTTGTTGTATTCATTTCTAACTGCCTCAATCCTTATCAGTAAGAAAGATAATATTTAAGATGATATATTAAGAAATACATATTATTACATTTATCTATTTGTACCCTTTGGGGGATTATTGGTGCTTCCGCCTCACAGCAAGACAGTCCAAGGTTCGATTCCCACAAGCACCCATTGGTTCATGGCATGTGAATAAGAGAGTGACTGATTGGTTGACTATAAGTGGCATCTGAATGGTTGTTCACCTCTAAATGACGTGAGAACTTGCGACTGAATGATGGGACATCTTTCAATGGTATGTATGAGAGGGTGAATTACAGCCTGTCTCTACATGATATGTGAAGTCCCTATGTGATTCGTATGTGAGTGTGATTGTTGCACGTTGATATGATGTCTGAATGAAGGAGTGAATAGTTGTGTTTCTAAATCACATGTCAAATGTGATGTCAAATGTGGCCCGCCACGTAATTTTATGTGGCCCGTGATGATTGTCGTGAAAGCTGATTGCCTTAAAATAAATAAGTTCAACGTGTGTTTTGACATTAAACTACATTTCCCGCAACTCATGCCGATCGCATTCCCCGCAAAGCGACGGCATCTCACCATTGAAAACACAAATGATCTCCAAATGTCCGGGAAAAGAAAGTTGATGCAGATGGAAGGCTGTTTCAAGAAAGATAGGGAAGGCGATTATATGTTTGTGCTTCAAGAATAAAAAAGCGATATTCCTTTTGTGATCAGTTATCAAAGCGTACAACCTACGTCGACATTTTGACACCAAACACGGAGCTAACTGCGCTAAAGTTAGCCTTCCAGAAAAACAACAAATTGTCCAAGATTAAAAGCCAAAGTACGCTGGCAGCAGA
Organism: Fistularia commersonii; assembly: GCF_037954325.1. Taxonomy (NCBI): domain Eukaryota; kingdom Metazoa; phylum Chordata; class Actinopteri; order Syngnathiformes; family Fistulariidae; genus Fistularia; species Fistularia commersonii. Next base: position 8,727,217 of record NC_141286.1, read on the forward strand.
ATGCGTTCACGAAAGCCGCATCCAAAACACAGCAGCAGTGAAAGCTAGCTTTGTAACAGAGCAACTTGTAAAAATATTTTTTTTACATCTATGCAAATGCATATATTACATTCTGGATTTGAATGAGTGAGAAATTCCTCATATCCGAGTAGTTACATTTCTTTTACATTACAGTTGGTTGCATTTATACAGTTACTGTATAAATGGCCACTTTGAGGGCCACCATGATGCTGATGTGGCCCCTCGGTGAAAAAGAGTTTGACACCCCTGCTCGAAATGATGCGTGAATGTGTGAGTTAATGGTTACATTCCACTATATGTCATGCAAATGGTAGTGAATGGTTGCTTCTCATAATTTGAATTCTGAATTAAAAAGAGAATAATTTAATGTCTCGAAGTGATATATGATGAGAGGATGAACGGTCTGTATGTGGTGAACCCCAACGCAGCCGGAATAGACTCAGGCACCCCTTTTGACCGCAAGAGCAGGATAACCGGTTTAGATAATGAATGAATGAATGAATGAATGTGCAGAGGTAGAAGCTAGATTGTCTTTCGGATCCCCAGTGCAAACTGCACGTTCGGCTTACCTAGTCATTGCAGCTCATAGCAGCTCATAACAGCTCGCCAAGTGAGTCGCATTGAGCCAGAAAGATCACAATAATCGAAACTTAAAAGGGGAAATTGCGCGCAACGGCTGGAAATGTTCTCCTCGCTTTCTTCCTCCCTAGTGTTTATTCTTCACTCGCTCCATTGTGCTGAATTTATTGTCCAATTTCTATAGAAAGCGCCCCAGAACACGCCGTCCTCTGCCAGCTCTACCATGAAAGTTGGAATGAAACTAGAGATCGTCTCCCCTCCAGCTGCTGCTTCGCTTGTTTAATTCACCTGAACAATTAATTACGTTTAACCCCATCTTGTCCTCCCCTTAGTCTATCTGTCTCTTCGCCTCTCGGCGTATTCCCGAACCCCAAGGGTTCGGCGAGGCTTCCTTTTAATAAAAGCACATGGAGCCATAAATGCAATGGAAAGACCCTCAAAGAGCCCTACAAGTCCTGTGCGGAGACACACACACACACACACACACACACACACACACACACACACACACACACACACAAGCAAAAAGGAGAGAGAGAAACCATCCTTACGACTATAATCGTAAAGAAAACAATCACTCGCTTATTGTGTTCTTGTTTGTTTTCTTGTTTTTTTGGGGTGAAACCAGATCCATTTTTCCTCAAGACACGTTTAAAATCTCTGGCTGCCAGACAAGACAGCCAGGCCCCATCGTCATGGTAATGAACCAAACTGGACTTTCCCTTAGGTGATCATCAGTTCTTGCTGCCATGGCAACTGCCTCGGCTCCCTATAGGCTGCCATGTTGAGACTGGGGAAAAAAAAAAGGCGGTGTTTGTCTTGCAGTGCTAACCTATGGATTCCCGCCTATGGATTTATGGACCAGCATCAGGTGAGATGGAAGATCTGCTTTTTGTTTTGTTTTTTGCACCCTTCCCATGTCATAGAACACATCTTTTGAACTGTTTATACAAGAACGCTGCCTAAATAAGATGCGGCTTCAATGAAGACCATTTTTTTAAAATGCTCTAAGGGCACCAACTTACATTTATTAACTCTAGGATTGAAATAAAATGGCATTTAAAATCGTGACTATTTAATGCAGAAGCGCACGTTGCTTAAATGGAGCTTCAACAGGTTTGCAGGTGAACAGGTGGGACGGAGAGCGACACCGGACGAGTAGATGAAGAAATGGCTCCCTCTAGTGGTCATTATGTGGTACTGCAAGAGCATTAACTTTCTCTTCTTTTTTGCTCCTCCACTAGGAGCGCTTGCAGACGAAACACGCGCAGTCAACGCCCCCTTGTGGCCATAGTAAGAACATTTCAAATGCAACGGCTTTCTTTTTTTTCTTTTTTTTTTTTTTTTTAGCAAACCCTAACATTGACCTCGGGATTTCGAATGATTTCTCTAATGGGTGTGTTCAAAATGTGATATGGAGCATAAACTCCTCACACTGCAGACAAGAGGAAGCGTGCCATCCTTTCTTCTGCACTTTAGGATGGGTGGGGTTCTTAACCACTTCCCATAAAGTTCTATCTGTGTCACCGTTGTTTCTCTATCGATCTGTCACACAGACAAACACATTCTCAAGCGAACACAAACCAGCAGCCTCATGCAAAGTCACACAGCCAGCAAAACATCTGAATCGAGGGCGGCGAAGCAGTTCAGTGTGTCAGTCTCACCAGATGTGTGTGTGTGTGTGTGTCCTGTATCCCTCCAGGTATCAGACTGTAACTGTGTACACAACGTCAGCAGCTTCAATAAACGAAATTTAATTAAACCGACAGCTCGTTAAGTTCTCGTATAACCTCGCGAGGGCCCATCATTGCGTCCTACCGAGCGGGGCTTCATGAAGCTGACGTCTGAAAAACAAACACGCCGCAGCCCCGGCGTTTGTTTGCCGGTCGCAATTCACCGCCGTTCCCCCGGAACATCGGAGGTGCATCGGGAGATAGAGCAAATGCCAGCCTCCAGAAATAGCAGCGGGTCCGTTTGCTCTTTTCCATGATGCTGGTAGTCAGATAACATTTACACCTGCCACTGCCCCCCCAAAAAAAACAAACAAAAAAACTTCATTAAGCTACTGATCAACAAGGGAAGATGATTTTGTTTAAGAAGATGAAGACTAAGACTCTTTCCCTTTCCCGATGCCATTTTAAATGATATTTCTAAGAGGCGGGCGACACCGCTCCTGCGACGAGGCTACAGGTGCGGGGGAAAAGGAAAGTGGCAAGAACAGTTTTTCCAGCAGGTTAGATCATACTGTGCACCACACATGGTGAGCACAAGCAGATGGTTTTCAATATTCATTCATTCATTCATTATCTGCACCGCTTATCCTGCATTCAGGGTTACAGGGGTACCATAGGGCTGTCATCGGCTGGGAGGCAAGGAGGGTTCACAGGGCCAAATATGGAGACGTACAACCATTCACACATCACATAGAGAGAAGCAACCCTTCATTCTTTCATTTCCATGACATGAAGTGGAATGTAACCATTCACTCACTCATTCACACATCATATGGAGACATCCAGCCATTCAGATATCGCATAAAAACAAACAACCATTCACTCACTCATTTACATGTCGTATAGAGACATACTGCTATTCACTCTTTCACTAGGACGTGTCATAGATTCTTGCTATCCCTCATCCTGTCTCCATCCTCTTCACCTCCAACTTCTCCAATGACTCTTCCATCGTTGGATGCATCGACGATGACAACGAAAAGGAGCACAGAGGTCTGATCGTGAGCTTTGTTGAGCAGAGCAACCAGAACCACCTCCTACTCAACATCTCCAAGACCAAGGAGGTGGTTGTGGACATCCGGAAGAATCAGAGGAGATACCAATCGCCATCCAAGGGGAAGAGGTGGAGATAGTGGACTCCTACAAGGTTGTTTGGTGTCTGTAACGGGTTCCTCAAGACCATCTACCTGTCTATGATCGCCAGCGGATTCTTCTTCGGTATAGTGTGCTGGTGCGGCGGTACCAGGACTGGCGAGGTCAACAGGCTCAAGATAGCAAGGAAAGCCCACTCGGTGGTGGGACTGAATTTGGACAATCTTGAATCGGTGGCAGTGGGGAGAGTGAAGGACAAACTGGGAGCTATCCTGGACAATCCTTCCCACCCCCTGAGTGGCGAGCTGTGGCTGATGTACAGCTCCTTCATCCCAACCCGGTGCAGAACCGAACGCTTCAGACGCTCCTTTGTGCCCTCAGGCATCGGACTGTACAACAGCAGTTTGGACTTCTTAGCTGCTTAGCCATGCTCTAACTGCTGTCTTTCTTATCCTTGTTGGTCCCAGCCCGCAGATCCTGCCTATTTTTGTTTATTCATTTTATTCTTGTCATTGCTATCCTTCCATTTAGTAGTCACATAGAAACATATAGCCATTCACTCACAAATCCTCTAGAGCAGAGGATCTCGATACGTCGATCGCGATCTACCAGTCGATCGCAACGGTAATACTGGTAGATCGCATGACATTAAAAAAATAGACGTCAGCCAATGGTCCATCCCGTCACTTGATTGACATACAGGGCAGCCAGTCGGATGACGTTTGACTTTTTCGGACACTGAGGACACTGCACATGCACAAACAACGGCGGGAAGTGCAGCAAGGTCAGCAAGTTACCTCCGATTTTTAGCCCTTGTTTTTTTCTCTTAAATTTAAGAAAGGGTATAAAATGAGTAGGGGAGCCGGACCAAGTAAGAAGACAAAAACTTATCATTTTCATACGGGATGGGAGGAGGACGTTTTTTTTTCCACGATGGCATTTTCGGAGTGCGTTCGCCTCATCTGCCGGTCTAACATCGCAATACCAAAGAAGGGCAATGTGGAGCGGCATTTTCGGACCGTTCATGGAAAATACGACACGGGCATCCCGCCGAAAAGCTAACTAACCAGTTGTCCAGAGAGCAGTCACTTTCAATACAACAAACTTCAAAAGCGGAGGCCGCGACTGACGTCATCGTTACTAAGGCTGGCCGTCAGCAGCTACTTTCAGGACTATGATTCAATTCAGTAAGTCATCAGAGTGAACGTGGGTAATGACAAAAAATGTACATATTTATTTTGTGTTGTGGAATATTGGCTCATGCGATTATGCAAGGTACATCAACATAAATTGTACGTATAAAGAATGTTTCGCATTATTGTTCTGGGTAGATTATTTTGACTTGGTCATTTTATAAGTAGCTTGCATGCTGAAAAAGTGGGAGCACTCAAAATCAAATACACAGTGGGCCAAAATTCAAAACTGGAACAAAGCCACGGGCCAATATTAAAATTTATTGAAAAAAAATTCCTCCAGATATAACAATAAACCCAAACAAGTTTTGCTCAAAAACGAAATACGGAACAAGCATAGCTTAATACTATACAATATATAAATTAATACTGCACACATGCAAAATCTGGTTTTCTGCCTAAGTAACAGGGTACCAGTATTAGCATGAGGTTGCTATGACAACTGTACACAGAGGAGAGGGCGTTTAAGGGTCCTGTTGTGATTTTCGTGGAAAAACACCAGCAGAATATTATGGGATTTGAAGAATTAGCGATACATGCATTGTAGACTGTACCAGCAGGCCAGCTCTAATAGTAATTTGCGGGCTTTCAGGCCAAATATAATTACAGTGCGGGCCAAATTTTGCCCGCGGGCCAGAGTTTGACACTTATGCTTTAGAGACATAGAACCATTCACTCAGTTATTCAGATGTCTAATAGATACGTACAGCCATTCATCCTTTCATTCAGATGTCATGTAGAGGCAAACAACCATTCTCTCATTCATTTAATAGTCATATAGAGACAAACTGACATTCACCTTTTCATTCACACGTCACATAGAGATTTACAACTCTTCACTCACCCATTCAGACGCCATATAGAGACACGTAAATGCAAATCAAGGGTCTGCATCTGACCTGCCGTGGGATGTGACGCTGCAGCCGATCGGGTGACACTTCAATCAGAGTTTATTCACTTCGCTAACATAAATACAATTTAAAAAAAAAGACAAATCCCTTCTACATTCATTTCAAAGTGTTGCCTCTGACGGGAAACTCTCAGATGATCCATAAATAAACTCAATCAAAGGCGTGACGGGACAAAAACTTGGAGATAAAAAAAAAATAAAGTAAAAGATTTGCACAAAATAATTGAATAAAAGCCACCGGATTCGGACGGACGTCACTCACCAGATTTTGCGGGGCATCGTATCACGCGTGCCGGACTCTACCTCCCGCCGTATTCTCTCCTCCGTGTCCCCGATTGTCGGCTCGTCATATTCATCAGCATCACTTCAAAAGCGCACACGCGTGTTTGCTCACACACACACACACACACAGTCAACACAGGTGCACTGGATTGATTATGCGGTTATTAATGAGGTGTTGTGTGTACCGAGGAGGCGGAGGGATCCCTTTGTGGCGGCCCTGAGCCGAGGATCACCGGAGATTAATGACGGAGGGAGAGGAGGAAGGAGGGGGGTCGGGATGTAGAAAAGCCGTCCGTGAACCGGCGAGGGGGAGGAAGGCCGGGATAAAACCCCTCTCACCTGCTGCCCCCGCAGCTGCAAACTTTGAAGAGAGCGCTGGCTCTTTTGATGCACCCAACCTGGGCACCCGTCTCTCTCTCTCTCTCTCTTGGTGGCCTTCCAGTTTTGTTTTGTTACATTTTTTTCCTGGCCTGATGTTCAGAAATGATTAACCTGAAACACGGGTGATTTGAAAAGATATACCGCAAAAAAAAAAAAAAAAAAAAAATTGAAAAAAAGGGAATAATTTGAAATAATCACTTTGTGGCGAATAGTTTGACTTTCATTATCCCGGCAGAAATCGTCTTTTCCAGAAATGGGATATTTACATCTCAGGAGCAGGGGGTTTAGATATGACTTAAAGCAAATGATTGCGAAGCTCACATTCATTCATTCATTCAGGTCTTTCCTACCTGAGGCTATCAGACTTTTTAATTCCTCTTCCCTCAGCCGCAGGGAATCTTCAAATCTTTATAGTTACAGTTAACAGTGAAGACAATTTATATTTCATTGTATTTCTTATTCTTCCTCCTTTCTACTATTGTCTATTACTGTTATGTTTTTGCTTGAAACTCTGGCACAACAATTTCCTTCGGGATAAATAAAGTTGTTCTCATCTCATCTCATCTCATTCATTCATTCATTCATTATCTATACCGCATATTTGCCTATTCCAGCTGTGATTGGGCGAAGGGCAAGGGCCACATATAGAGACCTCCAATCGTTTATTTTCTAATTCACACCTCACACGATTCCCTGGGCAATTTGATTTAATTCCCTCCTTGTACAAAATATTCAACTAAAAAGGATGTTTGTCTGAAATTGAATCTATCCATCCATTTAATGTTTTTTTTAGTAAAGACATCTATCCGCTCTGCACAGCAGACTGGATTTCCCTCTGCGCCGATTTGATCAAGCAGTGTTCCTTTCGGTAACCTTTTTCTCACATTAAACATGAGGTCGAAAAAACACACACGCGCATGCACACGCACTCACACACCAAGTGTGTAGTGCTAAAAAGCGGCTACTCAGTGTTTATGCAGAACACCAATTCAAGGGGAGTCACGACACACATTCATATTCATAGCCACTCCGGAGGCGAAGGCCTAATGATGATACCTGGCCCGGCAGAAGTGTGGGGTGAGCATGTGAATGAGAACACACACACACACACACACACACACACACACACACACACACACACACACACACACACACACACGCATACACACGCAATACATAATAATCCTGTATTCTGCTTTAGATTTTGCTTAAGATGAATCTAGTCGTGCTGTTTCCAGACTGATTTTTCCTGGGGACCCGCCTCATTGTCGCAACAGCATCATCAGGGGACACATCTTACTTCGGACGTGGACCAATCAGTGACTGTGTTTCCTTCTCCCCCTCTGCCAATCACCTCCAGGCACATTTGGAGAAAAGCCGCCCGACTTGGTTGGGATTGTTTGTCTGAAATCGAGGATGAATTCACTGCAAGGATGGTGGTCAGTCGGGGTCCCCCAAGGACTTGGGGGACCCTTCAAACTCCCCCTTTAGCTCGTTGCTAATCTTCTTTGTCTCCAGCGGCACAATCTTACCGCGCAAAGCACAACCACAATATGGAGATCAATCAAGAAAAGGGCATCTATATAGAAAAAAATGTTTTTGAAACCAAAATTGCGTCCTTCAGATCTGCAACATTTGTTAAACCTAAGCTGAACCTGGCTCAGTGTGTGTGTGTGTGTGTTCATGCGTGCAAAACCGAAGCTGGTCTGGTGATCAAAAGGCGTTAACACAAACTAGCTCAGACAGGAACGCAAACATACTTCGCCTCTCATCACCGCGACGACCCTCCGCGAAAGGCCTTCGCCCTTTGGTCGGCTTTAACTGACACCGCCAAAAAGAGTATCCTGGGGGTTCATTTGACCGAGAGCGACCTTTTTAAACTTGACTCATCGAATTCCATAAATCTCAACAAACTCAAATCGATCAGTCAGTCTGAATGCAGGGGGAAATAACTATCAAACTATATTTGATATGCAGAAATACAATCTCCTGGCGGGGCCGAACAGCTAGTAGAGCATTAGCTCGACGCCGAGGGAGCCACGTTTGGTAAGCGCAGAAATCAGGAAGTGCTTCTTTACTTACCGGGCTTTCAGTGCTGTCAAGGTAGACTTGTCAATCCTGGAGACGGGGGAAAAGACAAACAGACAAAGAAAGGGATATTACTGATCATGTCTCTGAAATGCAAAGCAGTCATTGCCGCGCTCGAGCCATAAAGACGGTACGTGATAACAGCGGCGTTGGTGGTGGTGGGGATTTATGGATTCATCTCGGCACGGCGCAGCGGGTCCCCAGGGTGCCGAGGCCTTTACACGAATTTTTATCAGTGAAATTAAGGTTAGGCGAGGGTTGCCCAACATGTGAGCCTTGAGGTTTTACTTGAAACCAATTTGGAAAAAGCCCGTCTAAGGATGTAAACACACAGACAGCACTTCTAATATATCTCTTGGAGACTGAAGATAACGTGCTTCCTTGTATTTTCTCCCCGGTGCAACCAAACTAAAAAGATGATGGAAAAAAAATGGAATTTTCATGGATTTTCCTGGTTGGATTGGAGATATTGGGGTCTCGACCAGAGCTGGAAGTTTGCAGTCGCAAGAACCTTTTCAGGAAGTTGGCTGTTTCTCCAAACCAGGGACCATGGAGCTCAGTTCCTGGGACCATGTAAGCTCCTACTCTGAGGTGGGATGTTATTATGGTTCCATGTCACGTAGGTGCTTGGTGATAAAAGTTTTCTTGCAGACTACCAAGCACCATTTTTAAAGATCACCGCAGTCACCAGTCGGCCATTTTCTCGCAACCTGGGATAACAATGGATGATACCAGCAAGAAGTGGGCCGACAAAGAGGTCGGCACAGAGGGGAATCCATGCTTCGCAGAGGAACATCAGTGTTTTGGCCAAAAGTAATTACAGAGTAAGCTAACAGCAGGGTATTTTCACGCAGCGAAGCAGTGCAGGGAGAAGATAAAAACGCCTCAACCCATTTGATACTCCATGGCAACTATTTCCACCGTGCAGAACGTGAACACTGTGGCAGCTTCCACCTCCACGTCGTCCGTGTCGCATTTCTCTTTTTCGGAGCGGTTTGTTTTTGAGTGTGGTGCTGAAAGTGTACGTTGCAGACGCTCGCTTCACACTCATCCCCACCGTGGTCCCTGACTGCCCGTGAGGATAGAAAGCGAGAAAGCCTCCTCTGGATGAGGCTAGTTCCTGGAACAAAATTCAAGCTGACTGGTCTTAGAACTGCTCCATCCGAATACAACTTCGGTTACATTTCTACCCGAGCTGCTCGGACCGGTTTTGAGATCAGGCTGTTTATAAGGGCTTTATTCATGCCTCAATACATCGTGTTCCTACTAAAAACACGGGGAGTCACAACATCTCGTGTCAAACAACCTTGCCTTGCCTGATTTTCTCCGCACTGGTGATCTCGCCGAGTGTTTCCGGCAGGCACTTGTTTTAGCGGCGTCGGAGACACTGGAGCCAAGATGTAAAAATATCTTGGATCAAATCTCACATTTTCTGCGTTCGCAATGTGTGATGACGTGTTCGTGTGATCGTCCGCCTGGCACGTATTCATTCCACGCCTCACGGGCGATCTCAGCTATGATGTTAATTTTCAAATCCTATTCATTTCAAGATCACTCTGTGAAGCGCAGAAATGGTCTTTTAACCTCTTCCTGAGTATTTTAATCTGGATTTGTAAGGTTTTCCGGGGACGTTCAACGCCATCCAATGAACGGGAGCCGGGTTAGCAGAGAGAAAAACCGAAATGAAAACTCTTTACAACTAATTTTCCATGTGCTCAATGGCATCTGATGGCGCACCGTGTGACACAACAGCCTCTTTCATGTTTTAATCGGTGCTGCGGTGCTTCCACGTGAGAGAACACGCAACCGCCCACCTCACGGCTGGATCGCTGACAAATCACACATCCGAGTCTAAGCTTCATTCATCCCGCGTTACCGAGATTAACAGGGAGGCTATAATTGGCTGTATGTGATCACATACTGGAGACCATCTCTAATGGAGAGGGTTATTTCTCTCAGTATTGAGGCGTGATTTCCTACCGCAGGGTGTTTTATGGTACGTCTCCAAATAATAGCCTGTATTGGTGAAATCGCTCTAAGGAGGATGTTTATTCACCCATTCATTCATATATATACCACTTATCCGAGACTCAGGGTCATGTGGGGGGGGGGAACCATTCACTCTCACATTCATACTTCATAAAGATACATGCAACCATTCAAACATTCATTCACACATCATATAGAGTCATACAATCATTCACTCATTAATTCACAATCACATTTTGGGAAACGATGGTCCCCAATATTGGACGGACATAGAAATCTACCGTTTTGGAGAACAACATACCAGCGGAGATGTAAAAATGGGCATCGCCGTCTCATCCGCCAAGAGTCTCATTTCGTTTTCCTTTGCATTTATTTGGCAGAAAATGCCAAACCATCCCACAATGATGCAAATGGAGAAAAGAAAATGAAGCATCGATACGAAGGTCTCGTCCGTCAGCACGTGCAGTTATTCAAAGGGTCGAGCTTTGTGCGGCGGAAAAGTGGCAAAAAGTGGTTTAGCGTTCGAGGATACTCCTTTCAAACATTAGCTAATTTAAGTTTCAATTCAATTTTTTTGTTGTTGTGTCCCCAAGGTGATATGAATGTGTCAGAATGAACCACTGATATCGGGTGAAAGAACCATTACTTCTCACAAGGACACGCACACTCGCCTCAAATGAATGAAGAGGAACCCGGAGAGCCAGATTGATCGACTTCTGCCCCGTCGCACTCATGTGTGCGGTGTCCCAATCACTTGAATTATTGATCCGTCCGAGAGCTGAGAACGGGACGGTAAACGAGGTCAAAGCTCTCGTCTCCCAGGTAGGTCTGGCAGGTCGCCCAGGTGGGCGGTCGTCTACGCCCGGGGTTATTGCACGATGGTCTTGCCAGGGGAGGGGTCTGGAAAACACCAGGCCGGACTGTCCGACACCAGGAGCTAAACTTGGCACGCAAGTACCTGAATGATAGCTAAACTATCCGTTCAATAAATGGCTTCAGTTCATACAAAGCATTCATACCTTACGGTTTGAGAGGGCTATGCACTTGATAGCGTTCACCCGTTCACACACCAAGACAGCAAGCAGGCTATTGGGAGCATGTTGGGGCTTATTGTCTTCCCAAAGACACTTTGGCACCCAGACAGAAGGAGCCAGCTTTCCGACTGGCGAGACGCCTAATGTACCAACTGAGCCGATGAGCCAAAACCAATGTGGGTGTAAAGTGGCTAGTTTGAGCATTTATAGTATTAGAAAATGCTGCTATTTGGGCAGCGTGGCGCGGGGGGTTAGTGATCGTCCTGCAAACAGAAGATTCCTGGTTTGAATTTCTAGCTCCTACTAGTGTGTGGAAGTGTTGTCGAGCAAGACACTGAACCTCTAACTGCTCCCCTGGCGCTAACGGATGGCAGCCAACTACTCATGGTTCATCCATGATGGATTAAATGCAGAGAGGAGTTTCCCGCAAGGTATTAATGAAGTATAAAAAATTATTTTGTGCTGGTCTGAAAACTTTTAACAGACTATGTGAAGCCAATTTTTTGGGGAAAATTGTCAGTTTACTCCAATTAAGCTTTTTATATTGAAAATCTGTGCAATTTGTATAGTACAGCACAGTATGGGATAGGCTCCAGCGACATAAGGAGACATACAAATATTCATCCTGTCATCAAACACCACAGAGACATGCAACCGTACATTCACTCATTCACGCGTCATGTAGTCATACAAACATTCTCATTAACACATTTTTAAAGACACAATCATCCACTCCGTCACAATTCAAATGGAGACCCACAACATTCACATGCAACCATTCACTCACTCATTTGCATGTCATGTACAAACATACAATCATTCATCCTTTCATTCACTTGTCATATAGACATATACAAAGATTCACTCATTCATTCAGGCATCATATAAAAACAACCATTCACCCTCTAAATCACGACTCAGATAAAGGCATACAGCCATTCACCCTGTCATCACACGAGACAAACCCATCCTGGAGCCTCCACTTAGAAAGGCCCCCTGTTGGAATCCTACCATCTTGCTGTGATTTGTTCACAAAGACGATTCCATGTTGAAGCATCGATTCTTTATCGCTTTTTAAAGTTCAAATAAGCGAGGTGTTTTCACTCCTCAATAACATTTAATAGTTAACTAGAAAGTATGTTATTGTGGCCCCGGGGCGGCCATAGCCCAAAGTCATGCTCAGCTCCCGATCACCCGCCCATTTTTTTCCCACAAAGGCCGATGGGTGGCGGCGGCTGCCCCTCAGCCTCTCGCAGTCTTAGGTGATTTCGGCCTGTCTGTCGCCACCTCGGCCCCGCTGGGGAGGTTAAGTGCTCTAAAGCAGAGCCTCGGCGTCGACATGACAACCAGTCGCGGGGTGGGGGGGGTCACTTTCGGCGGATGGGCTCCTTTAGAACCGCGTCGTAGGAGCTTCCTCAGTAAGAACAGCGGGTAAACAAGCTCTGCTAGGGCTGAATCCAATGTGTGTGTGTGTGTGTGTGTGTGTGTGTGTGTGTGTGCCATAACACAGACAAAAGAGAACAACACTAGACGCGGCTCACCACCTCTTGAGAACAATTCTTCCCAGAACGGAGACAGTGCAGAGCAAAACTGTGCACTCACACACACACACACACACACACACACACACACATGTGAATACACTGTCAAAGCTGGTGTTCGAGGTGTGACATAGAAGCCCTCCACCCATCCTTCCTTTTTCTGAAAAAAAAAAAAGTTTTCATTGCTTTACAGCACACACCCACAGACCCAGCACACACTTTCTCACAGCGAGAATTGACTTAAATGTACTGTTTGTGCGGCAGTGAGTATGAAAGTCCGCCGCGCAGAGCAGCCAATGGAAATGCAAACTCACCATCCAAATCCGCCGAACGACACGCTTCTCCTCCTCCTCAGCATTGTCTCCGGCCCAACTTGTCAACCGTCCGTCTCGGGCTTCGAGTCTGCTGGAGGTTTGCTGTGCTGGCGCCTCTATCTCTGCCGCTCTTTGCCTCTCCCCTCACATGATCGCCCGACCTCCCTTTCCTCACTCGAGCTCAGGTCTCGCCTCTATTTGTCCTCTGCCCTTTTTTTTTCTTGTTTTTTTTTTTTTTTTTTTTTTTTTTTTACCTCCCCTTTCCGCTTTCGGCCTCTACATCTTCTCCACCTGCTCTCAAAGTGCTGTCATTTTCCCCTTTTTTTTTCGCTTCTTGAGCATTGGGCAGGTTTTTTCATGAAGCACTGCTTGCTCTTCTGGCTTTCTAAGGCTGTTAAGCACACACACACAAAGCACACACACACTTAAGTACATATTCACATACAATCTCCGCAATCTCCCATCTGATGGCCTGAATTTGTTTCCCACACACACAAACACACACACACGCATTAAACAGGTGCATTTCAGGTCCTCGAATCACCTTTTATCGCAGCCATCCTCAGACACACAAAACGCTCTTTTTTTTTTTTTTTGTAAATGCATTCCTTTCTTAAACACGCACACACACTGGATAATAAAAGAAAATATCTCTAATACAATAAACCTGTATTTGATATCAAGTGTGTGTTAGAGCAAATAAAAGAAATGGTTTAGTGCATGTCAAATGGGGAAGAATGTAACTCGCCATCCTGCTGAAAGTATATATTTAGCGAGGTGAAGGAGGCGAGGGAGTGTCCTTCCTGCATGCTTCCTCCTCGCACCCCTGGTTTCAGTGATTCCACTCGTCGACTGAATCCACCAGATATATTTTGGGTTATTTTTCCATAAGAAGCTCTAAAAGACTAGCCAACTGATGCCCCAACTGCCACTGAGTGAATGCAAATGTGTGTGTGTGTAAGATTTTAACCCTCGTGCGATCTTAACATTGTGTTTACTCCCCTTGTCCTACGGGTCAAAAATGACCCATAAGACAATCTTTGTACCCTAGTGGTGAACAGCCCACATAGAAACATAAACAAAAAAGAAGTATCACTTTTTCTAATTATGGGGTCTCTTTAGGAAAAGTCATAAAATTTCAAGTTGGAAAAAAATATGTTAAGGTGTTTTTTCTACAGCTTAACATGGTAGTGGGTCACTTTTGACCCGCAAGACAACACAAGGGTTAAAACATGCACATCAAAATATACCTTCCCTCCCAAATGGGGGTAGATGTCACCTCGGTGTGTCGCAAAAATCACTCCCGACCTCCAATTTCAGGGTGTGTCAGAAGGTTGCGGACACTTCTAAACATCTCTACTTACAAAATGACATCGGCCCGAGCAGCCAAAGCAGAATTTGAGTCATAGGATTTGCGCAGGGTTCATAAGTGCATTTGTGAGATGGTACTATGCGCTAAGGGTGAGTACAGTGGGGATTTTCGCTTTCAGCCACGGGAGAACCTGCCGTCTTTGCACGGTGCGGACGTAACCGAGGCACCTCAGTTGCACAGGGACTGTTTTGTAAACACGGACGATTTGAGTTGGATCCAGGCGGCGACTGGGAGATGGTGGAGGGATGTAAGCAGCAGGTTGAGTTGTGCTTTGTGAACTTGAATCATCATACATGGGACTAAAGAAGATGGAATAAGGAACTGTGCTTGGGATTCTTGGTACAATCAGTTCAGGACTGAAGAAGCTTCTGAGATGAGAGGTGAAACTCAACAAGTCCGATAAACAACTACCCATGACCAGGACGACCGGGACACTTAGAGCTGCGCAGACTGCTCGGACAGCGAGAGGCTAATCATCCTGATCCTGCACGGGGCGAATCGATGGTCGCCCCGAACCTTTATGGTCAGTG
The DNA here is from genome assembly GCF_037954325.1 of Fistularia commersonii. Lineage (NCBI taxonomy): Eukaryota > Metazoa > Chordata > Actinopteri > Syngnathiformes > Fistulariidae > Fistularia > Fistularia commersonii. The sequence goes on from NC_141286.1 coordinate 8,742,276, forward strand.
GTTAATCAACCAGGACACCTGGGATTTGGGTGGACGAATGATGTTGACCAATCATTGAAAGGAGGCATTGGCTGGGGAAGTGCAAGGCTCAGTCTTAAATCTATCACTCGTACGGAACAAAGATATCGGCAAGGCGTTCATCCGAAGAATTCCAGTTCATGAGAATCCCCTGCACAGTAAGGGCAAGAGAGATTTTACAAATGTGCAACTCAGAATAAACATCGCAATCAGATTTGCTTGCGTTGGACGCAAATAAAGGAGAAACACTGCATCCAAAGACCACGTACAAGAGTTGAGTCCTCACATGATACGGCTCGATACAGAAACAGAAATGGCAAAACCCATCACCGGGCGAGCAAATTATGAAGCCGCAGGGTCGACTGTTTGTACTGGTTGTGACGGATTGGCGTCTGAGTAAAGGGATTTCAGTCTGACCGATGTTCTAACAAAGCAAATTTCTGGTTTACCTTTAAATCCTTCAGCACCGCTTCATACTTAGTAGCTTTGTTTTTCTCTACAGCAGCAGACTGTGACCCTCAAAGCTCGCTCCTGAGACTCTGTTCCAAAGAAACACAGAGAACTCTCTCCCTTCTATACTCCACAATGCCCCATCTCTGGACTGTTTGAAAGAACTCCCCAAAAACTCAACTCTTCCACAAGGCCGATGCCTGACAGATACCGTTTCTCCAGTTTATTGCTGTTTTCGTTGCAAAGCGCCCTTGGGTTTCGCTAACGCGCTTATAAATCCAAGTTATTATCGTCATTCACTCATTCCCTTATCTATACTGCATATTTTGCACTCAGGGTTCCGGGGTTGCTGGGGCCTATCCCGCTTTCACTGGTTGAGACCGATTGCCAATTGATCACAGGGCTAGTATAAGAATAAGAATAAGAATAAGAACAACTTTATTAATCCCGAAGGAAATTGCAGAAAATAGTATACAAGTATAGTAGTATAGTATACAGCTATTCACCCTCTCATTTAAATGCATATCGAGATTTAAAACCATTCTCTCCCTCGTTCCTCAGCGTCTCTAATGAACTTCCTAAATCAGGAGTGTCAAACTCACGTCTCATCGCGAGCCACATACGGCCTAGGTAGACGTCAAGTGGGCCGGACTATTAAAATAATAGCATACTCAGCAATAAATAACCAAAATATCATGTCTTTCCTCTGTTTTGGTGTAAAGAAGTACAAGGACATTTGATTAAAAAAATTTAATCCTTGTCTTTTATGCATTTTTTTCTCTTTCAAATTATCCTGCGGGCCTGATCGGACCTCCTTGCGGGCCGGTTCCGGCCCACGGGCCGTATGTTTGACACCCCTGTCCTAAATGGTTTTGGACTGTAGGAGAAAACCGGAGAACCCAGAGGACTCCCACACAGACAAGGGGAGAGCATGGAGACTCCCTGTCAGGAAATGAACCTGGGACCTTTTTGCTGTGAGGTAGAAGCGCTAACCACTCTACAACCCTTATCTTTATCATTATTATTATTATTATTACAAATCTCCTGGTGACCTTGTGGTCACATGGCCTGTGGTGCAGGCTTCTGCTAGGATTGGTCGGCGTGTCGTTGTCACAGGGAAGGTTCATTTCCTTAAAATGAACATTTGGGAGAAAAACCTTCTGTGCTAGCGTAAAAGTCAAGGCTGGCCTGAGGCTCCTCTGAGATCAAGGTATTCATCATTTCAGGTGATAATTCAAACAGAGTGTTGGCAGAACCTCATCAGATTCATCTGACAGATGATAATAACAATCCTTTAATGACAGCACTGAAAGCCAGCATCAATCAGTGAAAGTTGCATAATCTACTCTCATGGCAAAAATATAGATATGTTAAATAAACAAAAGGAGTGAAGCACTCAAACTCTGTGAGCTAAAAGTTTTCTGTGATCGTGACTGGCAATACTGGAAAGCTGAAATCCGATAAGAAACCCGCAAACACTGCTTCCATATAAAGCGATGAGGAAAAAAAATGTCTGCCGATTGGTAAATAATACACGTTAGCTGATTATTGAGCAACCGTTTGAAAGGTATTGACGCAGAATCAATTTTTCTCCCAGGACTCAGAGTCAGTCATGATGACCCAGGGGGCCATACCATAATAACATCATTTTGTAGGTGTGTCGAGTGCATTCTCTTCTCCCGCGATCATCAATCCTATAAAGCTTTTTTTTTCCTCCCCCACTAATGCCTGTTTGGTTTCGGCGAAAAGATCTTTAGAGCCCATTAGTGCGTCAGCAAACTAGCTGAAAGAGTGTTTGTTTTGGGAATGTGACACTGGCGCTGCTGCAACACAGCCGCCACTTTTCCTGTGACCACAGACGCGATGGTAAGTGCGCGAGAGTGGCGTCACTCCAGTTTTACCAGTTGGCTTGAATTTGCAAGCGTACACTGAAGATGGATTTTCGATTTTCTTGGTTAAGTCTGAAAACAGCAGTCTGGCTGACGTCCGTCCTAATAGATGCTTTCAGATTGAAACAATGTTCCAGGATTTACCCTCCTGCAGAGGAACCTTTTAGTTTTGCTCACACAGGCAGTAAGGGACCGCCATAGGGACCGGTGTGACCTTAAGCACCAAACTAAAAAATAACAAACCGCAGTGGAAAAAAAGGAAAGCGAGATGGACAACATGGAGGAGGAAACTGCCACAGCATTTATATTCTGCATGGCGGGAATCATAACCATGGACTATCAGATGACTTGAAGTGTTTTTATCTTCTCCCTGCGCTCCTTCACCGCGTGACGAACCCCACCTTAAGCTAACTTTGAACTTATTCTGGCAAAAATGTTTATGTTCCTCAGCAGCAGGTCAGAAGAGCTCGGAACCTCTTCGGCGCTCCATTTCCCGATCCTTCTGTCCATTATTGAACGTATTAGTGATTGTATATGAATTTTGAAAATATTTTGAAAAATGGTGCGCCACAAGAAGTATTTGGTAATGAGTACCACCAATCACCAAGAACCAACGCTCCAAGTACCGATGGAACCGTGCAACCCTAGCCAACAAAGATAACAAACGTTATCTCCCTCAGTGGGATCTTACGGTCACCGTGAGAGCGTCAGAGCTGTTCTACCGGGTTATTGGGATCTTGGGATGATGAGATGTTCAAAACGTCAGGTAGATCTGCAGAAGCTCTTACAGCCTTCGCCAAGATGATCCGAAATGATGCAAAACAAAGCGGACTGTCGAATTTCTCACAGTAACGTCGTGATTGAGGTCAGAATTGACAACAACTCAAAACGGGGGACGGAGGAGGGGCGTCATGGTAACTGCACAAGCTCGGATTGGTTTTAGAGATTTAGCAGAATGACACTCTTCACTCATACGCATTCTCAGCACTTCATTAGAACACGATTTGAAAAGATGCCACGGCCCAACGTTACAAACACTTCGCGTGTTTATCGGCGCTACCCAAGCCACAGGTGTCATGGCCGACGCAACGGCTCGGGACTGCCGTTCGAGGAACCGCGGGCGATAACGCGGGACCCGCTCCCCCCCCCCAACGCACCAACACGCAACTGTTAACTGAAGATACGATTCTCCAAGTGGAGAGTGAAACTCTCACGCAACGTTCCGGAGGTACTGAGTATGAAAGGAGTGTTAGAGCCACACACCACACCAAGCGCTGCCGGTAGGTGTGTGACCTACTTGGAGAGGTTGTGCTGTTTCAGTATAATCCCCCTTGACTATCTGAAAAGCCACACTCGTGTCCAGGCCGCCTTTCATGGTCCGAATATATCCTGCGGCAAGGATGGGGCCATGATTCTCCGTGCGATAATTAACTTCTCATTGGATTTGCAAGAAATAGGGGGCGGATAAGATCCGAAAGTGTCATTTTCTTCTCTTTTTTGAAAATTTCGGTTCGTGCACGACGCCTGAAACCGCAACGTGAACTCATTAAAAGAGGGCGTGGCCGTGACAGCTGAAAAGGGAGCAACATAACGCCTTGTCAAGAGGTGAAAACCGCCTTCTTGTCTAAGGACATCGGGAAAAATCGTTACCGAAACAGAAGACTCCTCTGATCGTCTTCTTACAGAACTAGTGTACATTGCGTGAGAATTTTTCAGGTCTGCGTCCGTGGGAGGAAGGAAGGCAGGAGAAAGCGGTAAAAAAGGCCAAAACCCGGTCCGAGGAAAAAAAATGACAATTTACACCATCTGGTTGAGCTGCACAATAACCTCACAGGCGATGTCTATTTAGAGTCCACCAATTATTTATGTGCCGATTTGAAGCTGCGGGGCACCGACCTAGCGATTTGCAGGCTGGGTTCATTGCAGGGCTCTCCTTCCATGTTGTGTCTTTTAATTCAAGACAGTTATTTAAGCAATTGATTCATTTATTATCTATATCTCTGTCATTGGGCGAGAGGGCAGGGTTCACCCTAGACCGGTAATCAGTCCATCACAGGCACATATAGCGACATGCAAACATCATTCAAACATCATATAGAGAAACAACCCACTCTTTCCTTCACTTGTCATGCAGACATTCAACTATTCACTCTCATTCAAACGTCTGGGCAAAAATTCAACAGATCATGATTTGTCAAAGTAGTTTGTCACTGTCTCCCTTTGCTTTTGTTAACTTGTGCTGGTCATTTGTTCATGTGGATGCGAACACACACACACACACACACACACACACACACACACACACACACACACACCAATCTGCAGATCTGCAACCTCCTACAAAGCAAAGCATGGCGCTGGCATCTTTCTGTCACAACCAGCAAGTTTTTTAGCGATTCAGCCTTCAATCCCCCAAATACACTGTGCAGCCTTGACCTCCCATCACCCCGTCACCGCTATCGGGATCTGTCTTGCTTCTTGAAGCAACTTCTGGTCCATCCTGACAACTGCAGAACCCCAGGAGAGAGGAGTTCTGGAGACGCCCCGATGCTCTCACAATCAAAACTCGGTTCCTCACAGGCATAAGTACATGTCTCCGCACCTCAATATGAAGTGTAAATGAGAGCGGATGGTTCTATATCCCTTTGACGTAGGAATGAGGAAGTGAATATGGTTGTATGTCTCCATGTGATGGTTGAATGAAAGGGTGAATGGTTGGTTTTCCACTTTCTTTATCCCTGTGATCGCCTGGGGACCGGTGCGGGATGAACTCCGCCTCTCAACCAATGACAGCTGGGATAGACTCCAGCACCCCCGTGGTATAGATAATGACTTAATCACACACACACACACACTTGCTCTCTCTCACACATAAACACACACAAACCTGTCAGTGGTATTTTTCCGAGCGATTTTGTAAATGATTCATTTCTAATTCAACCCGTTAAAGGAGCCACACCTTTGATTGCACGTTGACATGCAGACGCCTGTCAATCAAACGTCTGTCTTATTGAGGTCGGACGGATTTTGAGTTCGAGTGGGACAAAAAAAAAAAAAAAACAGAAATAACATTGCTTTTCTTTCCTGTTTTATCAGCCCAGCTTTGGTTCGGTCCGTTCTCAATAACCCTCGGATCCCAAAGCGGCGCTTCAATTTTTCATCACTTGTGCTGCGTCCCCACCACAAGTTGTCTGTCTCTCTATCTCGCTCTCCCTCCACACCATGTAATAAGGCAGTTAGTCATAGACAGATTCCCAGAGGGCGATACATCCAGACAAATACTGTATGAGTCTGTCCTCTTTTCCTTCATTATCATCCTTCATTTCCTTTTGTGCCTCTAATAGGTTCCTCCGTCATACTGGAGGTACAGCGTGGGGATCACAGATAAAGACACAGCCGATTGCTGCTTTTTAACCGACTCAACCGCGTCCGCCTTACTCTTGTGCAACAACCGAACCCACGTGGCCCCGAATCGCAGAGGTTGGGGTCCCCGGGGTAGGATCCACCGCAGAGCAACATTTCCAATATGCTTTGTTATTTCTGTTCCCTCGGCACTGAACTGTCCACGTGGATATTCAGACTGAATTTGGTTGTTTGTTATCAACCCTTGTAGAGGGATAATTCTACAATCACGGAGGCGGGGCATGCAAGACTTAAAAGAACCCAGCCGGTATCGAAACAAAGGGCGTTATCACTATGACGCAAGAGCGTAACAACAAATCTGATTTCGCTGTCCTAATTTTTAATGAAAAGGGTGATACGAAAGCGGTAACATGAATGGGTGTGTGTGTGTGTCTGTGTGTGTGTGGGCGGGTGCAGCTGCGTTGTGGCTAACTTATTCCTTAATTGAAATGACAGTGTGAAAGCGGGGGGATTAATGGGGACAGACACGAGGCCCTGCTGCAAATAGCAGAAGGCGTGATAACACTTTGCGGTGGAGAAACTTCCCGACGCGCTCTTCCGACGGAGTCGCGAAGTTTGCAGAGCGAGCGGAAGCAGCGGGTTCGTTGTCGGGACGATGATGCTCGGGGTCACCCTGCTGTCGTTGACATTTGCACTTCATTAGCTTCATTAGCTCCGTTAGCCCAGCTTCCTGCAGCCACCAAAGTCCACAAACCAGCTATAATGTGACCGAAACAACAGCTCTCATTTAATATAGGCAGAAAAGTCATGTTTGTATCACCATGGTTGCCAGCAGCGTGTTGCTGGCTTAACACTGCCTCCGGTGGCGGGAAAGGGTAGTACAAGGCGAGGAACGCCGCACATGGGTCGAGTGTAAATGATGTATTCATAAACCCTGCTTTCAACCGGGCAACTGGCATACATGCAAACGGTCTCTTACAGTAAAAGGGTTGCTATTTTATTTCAATATCAGGAATTCAAATGGGAAGATTTGGAAATCTCAACTCCCTCCTGTTGATGGAGCAACAGAAGGAAAAGTTGTTTAAATTTCTTGAATCACCCTTATTTGCCTTGCTTCCTCCTCTTGCCGCATTCTATTTTTACCCCCCACCTCATCGTTCTTCTGCCCGTGGTGAAGTGAAAGTGACAGCATGCCCACCCATACACCCACTCCTCCTCAATCACACACACACACACACACACACACACACGCACGAGTGTATGCGTCTATATGCATCTATTCACACACGACCAAGTTTGATATGAAGGGTTACCGCATGCACCCGTGCACTCACACAAGCTGACGTGTGTATTTTAATGCAAATTAATAACCTATGACAGATCCACACACATGCGCATGCACACACATGCACATGCACACTTCCTCCACCCAGGGCCTCCAAAGTGCCTTAAGCATTCTCCTCCCTCTTGTTTTTTCCACTCTTCTTGGCGGCATTGATCAGAGGGAAAAAAAAAAAACCATCCATTTCTATACTTCACTGCCGCCCTGCCAGGAGATAAAGAGCCACGCAGGGAGCCAGGATGACACGGGTGCAGATGAGCGGCGGCCACGGGGCCGCATGGGAAAAAAAAAAAAAAAGCACACGATCAGATTTGGCCAAAGGGGAAAACACAGAAATGTCCCCGCATTTCATTTCCCACCTCATAGGAACACAAAATGAATGAACAAACAAACAAATAAAATGATTATACTATGCTATATGTTTATAGGTAAATAGATGAATGGACAGCGATTACATAAACAGAAAGAAAAATATGTAATTAAATAAATGGAGACATAAATCTATTAATATATTGATTTTAAACTACATAGATGGATGGATGGATGGATGGATGGATGGATGGATGGATGGATAGATAGATAGATAGATAGATAGATAGATAGATAGATAGATAGATAGATAGATAGATAGATAGACAGACAGACAGACAGACAGACAGACAGACAGACAGACAGACAGACAGACAGACAGACAGACAGACAGACAGATAGATAGATAGATAGATAGATAGATAGATAGATAGATAGAATTTTAAAATAGAAAAATAAAAAAATGAATAAATACATAGTTCATTCATTTGATGGTTACATAAACAGATTAATTATTCATTTAGAAAATCCCTAAACAGATGGACGGATGAAATAATAAAATAATTGAATTAAAGGCTAATTAATTATGAAAATAAATGGCTTAATAAAATAATTGAATGAATATAGGATAGGATGAGAAAGTATTGGTTTAAGAAAGTGTTAAAAAACAAATAACAAGTTGGAGTTTTGACAGAGTATCAGAGTTTGGAGGTAATAAAACGGGGTCATGGTGTTAAAGGGCGAAACATAAAACCACAGCGCTTCGTTTTGTTAAACGTTATTCATCACAATTTCAGAGACGCGCGACCTGATTTAGATGTCAAATACGACAAAAGAGGGAGCCAGGAGAGAGGTGTAATTACCACAGGCGCAAAGGAGGAGGAGGAGGAAGGGCTGGAGGTGAGAACGCTGAGGAGACAAGAGATGCGAAATGTTTAGGGACCGGTGGGAGGATTAATGAACCGGAGACGATGATGAGGAGGGCGGACGTTGGGGGCGAGGGGAAAAACGTAAAATCTTTGATCTGTCTCTTGTCAGCACTCAAGGCCTAGAACGGCGGGAGGATATTGAAGGGAGCTGCAGCCGTAAGGTTGATAAGAATATGCCGCCTTCGCAGCAGCAGCATAAATCCCCAGGGTAAAGAGTGTGTGTGTGTGCTATCTCAACCCAATGCATGTTTCCGGGAGAAATCCTTAATTCCCTCCTCCCCCCACCTGCGAGTTGCAGATTAGCTTTTCTCATTCTGCAGGTAATTCAGGGACCGTTGAGCCAGAGCAGTCACCATCGCTACTAAACAGCGGCCGATATCCAAAAATCCAAAAGCAATTCCGGTAACCAAAAAAAAAATGAATGCGCTTCGCCCGGAGGCTTAAAACAGGAAAAGACACTCGGGGATAGTGACCTTAAATATTACATTAAAGGGTTGTTATTTTTCGGATTATTAAAGTGTAGTGTTTTTGCCCTCCAGCGGTAACGGCTGTATTGCAGTAAAAGGAGAGGCGCTTGTTGTCTGCTTGGACAGAGAGACTCTGAAACCTCTGCAACCTCTGAAAGACCTCGCTTATTTTCTCCGTCCATAAACCTCCTCTCCGGTTTTCCTCCAGATCTACAAACTTCCATCTCAGCCCGGCTTGGATCTCCAAAACACCTAACATGCGCCGTCCCTCTAATGGACCGGTTCCTGACCCGCGCCCCCAAAGAGAGCCTCCGCATCTATCTCTGCCGCCTCCAGCATAATGGGTATTTTTGTTTTTCGGTGAGGTGGGGAAGGGGGGGGGAGTTATTTGTTCATGTGGACAGCAGGGGCGGGTGGAATGCAGCTTTAATAAGAAGGGAGAAGAAACTGTGGAAATAGGGATAACAGGTGGTCGGGAGAGGAAGTAATAGTAATACTGTATTTCAGAATATTTTCCAAGATACTCCGCGTTTTGTGTACGCTTGACACACTCTCAGCATGCAGTGTATGCTGACATGAACTTGGATGAATGCCTACTGGCATAAGCACACACACACTCACACACACACGAATGCCACGGAATGCATGCAGGCATGCATGAAGTCATTCACCCACTGGCTGGCACACAGCTCTCACATGCGGTTAACATGCAAAGTCCACGTTGGCTCTGTTTCCAACCTCTTAGTGACGAGAACTGAGAGAAAACCTCCTTGTGTTTTCCATATTTTCCTATTTCTTGGCGTCTATACGTTCGCCTTCCAGTTGCCCTTTACGCCACGAAGGCAGTGTTTTCAGATACGTTTCTTACCCGCCCACGCACATATGCAGAAGCCTAACTTCACCCCCCCCACACACACACATACCTCACACCCCCCCACCCTCACTGCTGCTCCCCTACACACACACCATCACAATAACAAACACGAACACATAAACACAACACGGAGCTATTTACCCATCAGCGCGGCACCATTGCAGCATTTCATCCGGGATCATTTGCTCACTTGCACATGCACGAGAGCACGCACGTTTCACCTAAACAGCGGTGTTTTCCTCAAGTTGAGTGAAGCAAAAACAAAAATGCTGAGGGGGGACCTGCACTTTGCAATGTGTGTTTCCTATGTGTCACGCAGAACACGAGTGTGAGATCAAAACCCGCAACTCACACAGCCGCGCTCTGTCCAGCTGGAGAGTTCCCACACACACACACACACACACACACACATACTCTCACACATTTCCATCAGTCATTTGGCACCCAGAATGCTGTCAGCAGCCAAAGCCTTACCTTGGCTCCCCCGCGGATCCTTTGCAGGCTGGATTGAACATCTTGCAGTCGGTGGATGTTGCAGCATTAGCTGAGGACCAGCTGATAGGGTGGTCGAGTAGATCTCAGAGTAAAAGAGAGAGAGAGAGAAAATGTGGGAGAAAGAGGGAGAAGGGAATCTGAGAAAGGGAGTGCACATGGGGGGGGGAGGGTAGAGTGATAAAGCGCAGGGAAGGGCAAAATTACAAGATGAGAGAAAGTGAGAAACTGCACCCATGCTTGACTGTGTGTGTGTTTTTGTGTGTGTGTGTGTGTGTAAGAAAGGGAGATGGTGTTACCATGGAGAAGGCTACGCCTAAAACTCCAGTAAAGCCTTTCAAGCCCGAGAGATGGAGGGGAGGAAGCGAGAGGCGAGATGAGAGCGGGAGGCAGGAATGAAAGGGAAGGAAAACAGTTTTTCAAAAGCAGCCGCAACTGGTTGTGGAAAAAAAGCCAGAAGATGAACGGATGGAAAAGGAGGGGAGAGAAAGAGACAAAGGGGTCACCACAGATGGGAAGTTTACAATAACGTTGGCACAGTTACAGAAGCTGGTACACACTTGAACAGCTGGCTGCAAATATCCGAGGAAACAATTAGAAGCTGGACTTATTATCAATAGACTCATTAGCGAGTGTTTCCGCCCCACAGCAAAAAGGTACCTGGTTGGATTCTGACAGGAGGCCTTCCAGTACGGAGGAGTCTCCCTGACACCGCCCTACCGTTTCCTCCCATAATCCAAGAACATGCAGGAGGTGCAACAGACCCCAAATCGTCCAAATGTGTGAATGAGAGGGTGAACGTCTGTTGACGTGAACGACGGAGTGAACGGTTGTTTGACTCGAAACCTCTCCACCCTCGCGTGCAAGATGAGTGTTATAGTGAATAATTGAATGCCGAATATCAAACTGAATCAAAACATCCGTAATATACAGGACTGTCTGAAAATTAGAATATTGTGATAAAGCTCTTTATCTTCTGTGATGCAATTAAAAAAACAAAAATTACTTTATCATGATATTCTAATATTTTGAAATAGGATTTCTGAGCTTTCTTAAGATATCAGCCATAATCAGCAATATTAAAATAACAAAAGGCTTGCAATATTTCAGTTGATTTGAAATGAATTCAGAATGTATGACATTTTTGTTTTTGTAATTGCATTACAGAAGATAAAGAACTTTATCACAATATTCTATTTTTCTGAGACAGTCCTGTATACATCGAGTACAGATAACTTCTGTTCCGGCTAAATACTAAACAGGTAGCTTTCGCTCTAACTAGCCGTTGCAGTAACCAGATAACCAGCCGAGTATTTATGTAATTTAAAGCATACATAATATATATGTGTATGTGTACACACTTATGTATATTTTCGGGGGCAGATGTGGCTCATTTGTGAGAGCGGAGCTTCGATTCAGGAGGTCGGGGGTTCGATTTCCGGCTCCTCCTGACGGCCCGGTTAGCGCCTTGCACGCCATCTGTGTCTGAGTGAACGGGTGAACGCTATGGAATAGTAAAGCGTCTTAAAAGCGCAAGGTGTGAAAACGCTCTTTAAGTTAAGACCAATATACAAACATTGGAGATATATTAAAGTTCATCGTGATAACGCATCTGGACACACGCGCACAAACACACACAGTGTTTCACGCGGAGCTCAGGAGCAGCTCCTGGGTCCACCGACGTCCCGAGCAGAAGAAGGAAAATAAAAAAAATCAGCCGCTCTAAACTACTTGTTATTGATCAGCTTCCTGCCCGTGGCTCCAGCACAGAGCGAGGAAGAGAGACAGCAGCTTTAATTAAATCTTTCCTCCCTAATGGATACACCAATGCGAACGCCACCGAGCCAACAGGTGCACGCTCGTGCAAAGCAGCGTTCACTGCCTCTCCTCACACACTCACGCACAAATATAGATGCACACACACACGCACACACACACAGCAACTCGCACCCCCCCCCTTTTTTTTTGCAGTTTTTTTTTTTTTTGTCATATCTCTCCCCCCCATCATCTCCAGGCAGTTCAGTGCGCAGGGATCCTTGTCAGTTCTAATTGGTCCTGGTGGTTGAGGTTGCCTTGGAAACCAGATTAGAGAGAGTCGGTTGGAGGTCTGCCAAAGGTTGAGGAGGAAAAAATAAAGAAATAAAAATCGGTCACAACAGTCGACTGTAACTGACACTGTACTGATGATAAACACGAGCACAACTGGGTATTTGGACATCCTGTAATTCTATGCAAAATTCAGACTTTTGGAAAATCCAGAGATAAGTTGGAGTTACGCCGGCAGGGAGCGGCCGCAACCTTCCACCGCCCACCCTTTGGGTCCAGTGGAAAGCCCCTCCTGGGTGGTTGCCGTCACCTTTAGCCACCTTCACGCCCGCTCCCTCATCTGTCCAGGTTTGTACCAAAGTCCAAGGCGTCTTCTCGTTGGACGTTCCTGCAGGAGGGAAGTCCAATCCCAGCTTCACCACTCGTCTCATCCCTCTTATGTTACCAAGCGCCATCTTCAGCCCGTCCCTGTGAAGGTGAGCAGGAGGATTGCCGGAGGAGCTTAGCGACGAGGTCTTTTCCACACACGCGAGAACCCAATTTGGCTGCGGCTAGCGGGCCATAAGCAGAAAACGATGCTGACTATTAAATGAACACACACGTACATGAATGAAAGAGTGAATGTTTGTGTCTTAACCCTCATATTATGTTAAGGGTCAATTTGACCCATTTCACCCATTGACCCAATGGGTCAAATTGACCCTTAACATAATATGAGGGTTAATGATGTGTCAATGGTTATTTGTTGCTATAAGATGCATGAATGAAAGAGTAAATGAGATGGTGGTCTAGTGATGGACTGAACCCTGCTTCTTGCCCGATGACAGCAAAGGTCCAGCACCCCCAAAGCTAATAAGTTCAGGATTAGTGGTCCAGATAATGACTTAATGACTGAATGAATGAATGAATGAAACAGAGCCAAAGTTCTTTGGTTCTTCCATCAGTGAGGCATGGAGAGGCATGCTTCAGCTCACTATCGCTCTCTTCTGGTCAACGTTAAGTAATACCACAACCACGAACTATTGTACCGCTATGAACACATACACTTCATCTTCTTCTTCTTCTTCACTTCCTTTCATCTAATTCCATCTAGACCTTTTATCTGCATCATCTTCAAATATCGTGTCCTCTTCCATTCCATCAGTGAATCTCCTCTCTGGTCTTCCTCTAGATCAGTGTTTCCCAACCTTTTTTGAGCCACGGCACATATTGTACATTAGAAAAATCGCATGGCACACCACCAAATAAATATGTCAAAAACATTTTTGAATGAGTTAGAATGAAACCGTAGTCTCAATTTACTTAGTGTGAAATCTAATATATCTAATATCTGTAGATTTGTCAAGTTGCAATTCAAATTTGCAATTTTCAATTGCAATGTCCGAAGACATGGCTTCAATATGTTTGGAAATGGTATTATTTGAGAGAACTCCGGCTATTTCTTTATCAACGCCAGAGCTGAGCATTTCTTCGACAATGATTTTGCCGGCAGGTAGTATTGATGTTTTGCTACGGTGTGTGGCTGTTTGGATTTAGAGATGAGTTCAGCAACTTTGTAGCAAGCTTTCACTGCTTTCTCACTCATCTTGGTAGTTTTCAACAATGCTGCCTGTTTGTTTACGCAGATACAAGTACCGTAATTTCCGGACGATAAGCCGCGACTTTTTTCACGTAAACAACAATACGGCTAATATATGGACTTTGGGTAGGGGACGCTAACGAGCTTCACGCCGCAAAACGTTTATCCTCGTAACATCAGACCAATGACGACTTTGACGGTTTTAGTGCGCAGGAGGAAGACCGAGATAGCGATCGGCTAGCCGGTGCAGCTTATACTGAGATGCGCTCAATAGTCCAGAAATTACGGTACTTTTTATTATAAAAATGTATCACGCAAAGCGTCACTAATCACTCTGATACACTGATGCACAAGTTAATTCACTACCCGTTGCCATTGAATGGGCACGCTGCCCATTTAGGCATAGGAAGACACATTATTTGCGTTGGATAAATCATTTTCGGACCAATCAGGTGAAAGTGGGCGTTTTTCCACGGCACACCTGATGATCTCTCACGGCACACTAATGTGCCGCGGCACAGTGTTTGGGAAACACTGCTCTAGACCTCCTGCCCAGCAGTTCGGACCTCAGTGTCCTTCCATCCAGATCCTCACCATCTCTCCTTTGTCCGTCTCAGGTCTGACTTTATCTGTAGAACATCTAACAATTCTGATTCCATGCATCCTCCTCCCTCCCAAAGAGGAACCTCAAGAGATGAAACCAGCCAATGTGGCTGCACATCTCCAAATTGCAAAAAATAATTCTGCAGAGATGTGAGCGTGCGCGTGTGTGTTGCTGCCGCAAATCCTGCGGCCTCCGAGCCGGTCAGACCGAGATTCAGCTGCTGTTCGATCCAGCGTCGGACGCTCGCTGACGTGTGCGGCATCATAAAAGAAACGCTGAAGGTATATTTGAGCCGTCTGGGCTGAGCAGATCTGGGATTAACGGCTAAGAAGGCAGGAGAACAAATACGACGGGTCTTTCTCCGCCTCCAACATCTAATCTTGGATGCATTCATCTGACATTTTACAGAACGCTGGTAAGCCGTGAGCGATCAAGTGTTTGATTTGAAATTCCACCGCCAAACGCGGTGCGACATCCAAGTGGGATTAAGCACTAATCTGGGTTTCATCCGCCTGCATTATACATCAAAACAAAAGAATCCGCCGCGGGTTCCAGGCAAAAACTAAAATGTCTCCGAGCTCTTTAGGGAGTCCCCGTTAAGGTCGCTTGCAGAATCCTTTCACATGGCCCACAGCAAAAGTGCTAAGATAACAAAGGGGGAAGTGAAAAAGGGCACAGTCGTGTGAAAGGGTTGAACAACCCCTGAGAAGCAACAAAAATAGAATTATCAATCAGGCTATATTTAGCTCAGTTTAGGATATGTTCCTTTTTTAAACCTGGACAGGCAACCCGAATGTATGGTATTTTCCAGAATATCAAGGTCCAGGTACATCACCGTGGGTTTAGCGCCCAGACCAGAGTAGTTGAGTTGCAGCAGAAGACCCGAACCTTTTTTTGGGATACAGGTCAAATACAACCCATAAACATCGTTCATCCTTATGGTCGTCTGGTGAAACCTGCACCGGCTGTCTTACGAGTCTCATGAACCCTCACTAAACTCCGATGACTCCATGAAAACGCTTTTCAATTGAAGTTGATGTTCATCAACGACAAAAATCGCAATGATAAAATGGCTCTGGTTCGCCCCTTTGTGTTTAACAGACGACTGGACGGCACAAAACTCTGACCAGCGCTGAGGTGAATCAGTGCTACCACTACCTCACTCATTCACACGTCATGTCCTCATTCATTTTTATCCTTGTTGTTGTCTTCGTCCTTTCAATTGTCTCTTCTATTTATATTTATATTCATATTTATTGTTATTGTTGTGCTGCTGTGACGAATGAATTTCCCCTATGGGGATCGATAAAGTGTTATTATCTATTATTATCTATCTAACAGGAAGCGCTCTCCATATAAGCTCGGCTAGCAGAAGATTGATTTTGCATGTATATATAAAAGCTGATATTCTTCAGCCAATTCGTAGCAGTGTTCTTATGAATAATTCTAAGAAACTTGATAAATGCGGGTGCTGACCTTTAAAGGAGAAAGTAATAGCAAGACCCAAATCCCCGGGGCGTCCATCTCCACCTCGCAGCCCAACAGTGCATTTCCGTCTTCCACACACTTGGTCGGGCTCCCTGCTGAAGAAACACAAACACGACAAAGAGATCGACCGGTTGACAACTTTGATTCAAGCTGGCGGGTTAAATAAACAAATACATCGCCTACGCTTCTTACCACTGTGAGTGCGGAGCCAGGAAATGACCTTTGCAGCTTGAAGCCTCCGCTCGAAACCTCCTCCCTCACCTGTTGCGACCAAATGGATACAACTTTAGTGGTGGGACCAAAAAGCGACTCACAAAATCCAACGTAGGCTCTTCACATAGATTCCTTCTGACCGACCGACGCTGGCTTGGAGTCTTCGGTCTCGCCGAAGACTCGCATCTTCCCCGGCGTTGCATCCCGCCGGCTGCATTTCTTCATCCAGAAACGGCGTTGTTACGGGTTGAAGTGCTTTGAGGGTGAAGAATCTGCCATATCTGCTGAAAGCTGTCAAGAGGGAAGAGTTATTTTTCCTGTGCTTGGGATCACAAGGGGAACTACGTTGCTTGAAGAAGACATTTCTACAGGGTAGTAATTCATCTGCCGTTATTATGGTATCTTTTTATTTGTTGGAATCCTGCATGTGAAGCAAATAACAAAACAAAAAACAATGGAATAAATAATCTTTACTTGTTTTACCTGTTTTGTTACAGATACACCTGATTTGCTAGCAAATGTTTGAAAAAAGCAAGTAGAGAAAGACTCTCCGTCAATGCAAATGTCATATCGTGTGTCTGAAGTCTCGAATAAAAATAACAATAGCATCAACTGTAGTTCTCGCAAGGGTCGTCCACAAGATTACTCAGAAACAGATCTTACAACGTGATCTAAAAGGAAAAGAAGAGCAGAAATTGACTTCATGTTTAATTGCACAAGTTAAATAATGAAAGTGTCAAATAAGCCGCGATCAAATCGGATTATATGCAATCGTGGTAGCCGTAGAGGACTAAGTTGTAACTTTATAGGAATAAAATTGATGAGCCATACAATGACGTTATGGGCTAGGAGAAATTAAGGGCAGAGGTGAGCATTTAAGAGCAGCAGTATTGCTTTTTGCTAAGAGAGAATTCCACATGCATGCTTTGAGAACATTGACCATTGACCTCTCCCTCTGACCTTCTCCGCTCATCTGGTTGAAAAGGAAGATGTGCCCCTACCTGCCCGATAAGTTGGGGGAAAATTGCCGTGACCAGTGGAGACAGAAGGGTAGCGGCAACTGCGCAAGGCGAATCCCAGGAGAATGAGATGTCTTTGGCAACCGGCTGTAAGGCAAACTTCAACTGCATGGTCTGGAAAGAGGAACTGACTTGACAGATGATCCCAAACCCTCGATACCCGTATGGACTCAAATGTCTTGTTGGATTTTTATGGC
This sequence comes from Fistularia commersonii, assembly GCF_037954325.1. Taxonomy (NCBI): domain Eukaryota; kingdom Metazoa; phylum Chordata; class Actinopteri; order Syngnathiformes; family Fistulariidae; genus Fistularia; species Fistularia commersonii. The sequence continues at coordinate 8,759,555 of NC_141286.1, forward strand.
AAGGTTTTACTTTAGGCTGCATTTTGTCAGGCCCTGTGATGAGCTGAGCGTGGCCCCGTCCCTTCCAAGCCATCCCGGAGGTGAAATCGGTGCCGTCGTCTTCCCCGATCCCAAAGACAAAAACCTACAGCAAGGGACGGAGTTCCATTTCCTTTTCAACAGAAAACGGGACAGATTCCAGAAAACTGAGCAGGTATTGGTTACATTACATTACATTACATTACATTACATTGCATTTGGCAGACGCTTTTATCCAAAGCGACTTACAATAGAGGACATAGGGACTGCAAATACACTTGCAAATACACGATGCACAGGAAATATGCAGAACAGTAAGCTTGGGTTAGTTCGTTTTTTTTGTTTTTTTTTGGACAAAGACATACACAAACGTACACACACACACACACACACACACACACACACACTGCCTTGCCTAACTTGCTGCCTAACCTGATCTGGGGCATCAGCGCAGTAAAAAGTCCTGAAAGAGAACAGTTTTTACCTGATTACATGTTTGCCCTGCCTGTGGGACGCAAAGTTCTTGCTCACCAAGGCAAGATGGATTACATTTAATGTGACCATCCGAACATGAAAACAAATATGAAATCGGACTTAAGCAGGTTATTCACTCACTATATTGTCATAAATATATCAGTGTTCTTTTAGTCCGTGGATGTTTTCACTCACTTCTGAGGAAATTGTACTCTCGCTGAGGCGGAGGCCTGTACAGTGAACACACCTTTTTCCCCGATCCCTTCCACGTGAATATAAAGTGCCTGAGGCACACCGTGTGAAACGGAGGCGCCAAAATACGTGTCGGAAAAGGTTTTTTAGATTTCCGAGGCCTTTTCCGATCCAACTACAACCCTGAACAGCTGCTCTGTGGGCGTGAGTGCTGTCACTAACACATGCACAGGAACAGACTGTCACGAATTAGCCCCTTTTGCACTGCAGGAACTTTTTGCAGTTCCCAGAACCGTTTCAGGAGCTAGCTAAGCTCTCTCTCCATGCATTGGGACAGCAGAGGAACCAGGAACTATTTTAGCTCCTATTCCAAGAAGGGGTCTTTTCCAAGGTTCCATAGGAACTCATGTGATGTACGTGCTTGGTGACTCGTGGAATTCATAAAACCAGATACTTCTTGCGGAGAACCATTTTTAAAGACTCACTGGATAGCTGATTTCTTGTGACAATAATGGACAGAAACAGTGACAAATAGAGCGATAAAGAGGTCCAAGCTGTTGTCGTGCTATGCCGCGGTGGGTTTTCCAGGGCTCGCAAAGGAACATCAACATTTTGGCCAAAAGAAGTCCAAAATTAGCTAACGGCTGGGATTCTTCACAAAGAACGAAGCAGTACAGGGAGAAGATGAAAACCTTCAACTCATCAATGGTCATGATACTCGCCATGCAGAACATGAATGCTGTGGCAGCTTCCACCTCCATGTTGTCCTTCTCGTCTTCCTCTTTTTCACGGTTGGCAGTAAATGTTTTTGAGGGACTTCCCCGCCCGGGGGAAGCTCCGGGTCCAGGCTCAGCATCACAGCTGGGTCACCACTGAGAGTACCTGAAACAAATCCATGGGGTAACAAAGAAAATATAGATGCTTTTTAGCACAAATGGTTTGTATGTCCAATGGGACTCTTTCATTCGGACAGTGCATCACAACCATTAACCATCAGTTAAAGGATGACCTTCATTTTCTTCTCTCCCAAGTTGGCAGAGGCCGTAACAGTTGACTCGTTGTTGTTGTTGTCTTCGTAGTGAATCACCACCTCTGACCAGCAGCCAACATGACCCGCCGTTCACACGGCATGCTTTGTAAAAACCAGGATGAAACAACACAGAGGGACGCCGGCAGCACATCCACCGTGGCCTTGGTTCGCTGACTGTTGAGGTACTACAGAGGATCCAGTGAACAGTTGGACTCCACTTTTGAAAGAGGTCAAGAAGAGGTCACCCCGGCAGAGAGCGAGAGCGTTTCGGGCACCGAACAGACCGCAGCGGAGGGTGCGGAAACTCTGCGACGTTGCAAATCTGAAAAATTCAGATTCAAAATTCAAAATTCATCCAAGGCATTAGGGACTACAAATGAAAGCAAGTCAAGGGGGAGCAGAAATAGAGACCTTCGAAAGGCTCCCTGGTGGCCTTGGAGCAGTGACTCAAGCACCCTCAGATTTACAACCTTCAGGCAGGATGACCGAGGTATGGGCGTGACTGTGACCAAATCATTCAGTCAAAGGTCAACCAGCAAGCACCTCATCCTGCACAGGACTATCAGTAGTGTGTGAAGGGGAAGATATGAACTAAATGTCCTGTTTATTAATCTGTGTCATGACACAGACCAGCTGGATTACAGGGAGAAAGGTGCGGCAGAAGAAAGCTGGGAAATGGAGGGAGATTAGCAACATAACATGGAGAGTCTGGAGTTTCGTATCATCTGCGACGCAACTGAGGGGGTTCGGGAACAAGAAGGACATTGGCAAGTTCAAGTAGATCAGGATCTTGTGGGATCTTCCTGTGTTGGGAGTACCCAGTGCAGGGAGGTCAGGGACTGGAAGGACATCGGCAAAGGAGCTCAGGGCGGTCAGGAACTGGAAGATGCAAGTAATGTAGTTCAAGGGTTCAGGAATGAGAAGGACATTGGCAACGTAGCTAAAGGGGGTAAGGGAATGAAAAGATGTCAGCAATGTAGTACAGGAGTTCAGGAACAAGAAGGAAGTTGGCAACGTAGCTTAAGGAGGTAAGGGAATGAAAAGATGTCAAAAAAGTACCTCAGAAGGGTCAGGGATTGGAGGGACGCTAGCAACAGAGCACATATTCCACGATTTTGTGGCATCAACAGGACCTCCCCATATAGGGAAGCATGTAGCACAGAGAGTTCAGGGAATGGTAGGACAACAACAACATAGCACAAGGAGTTAGGATGTTCCACATCCCACCTGTAAAACAGGTAACACAGAAGGTAAGGCAAAGTGCATGAGGCGCTTTTAACACTGTAATCAGTCAGTCTTTGCTTAGAATTTAAAGCCTATAAAAAAAGGGGGAGAATTTGAGCTTTTCTTTCAGGGGTTCAAGGAGCTGCGGATTGCTCTTTCAAGAGCCAAGATTAATATCAAATTCGATGTATAATTTCTGAATTTTGCAAAAGGCGTCCGTCCGCCTGTAGCAGATCGACAATCGGACCATCTTTGCCAATTGAGCAGAAAGAAGGAAAAAGGCAAAGAAGTTGATCCTCAAAACTCCTGCTTAAGGAAGGACGGCACTTTTGTCCTCACTGGAAGGGTGGGCTTGATTTGAGTATGCATGCGCACTGAATGGGCGGGTGTTAAATAAATGGGGGGCGGGGGGATGCACACCTTTCTTTCTTTCTTTCTTTCTTTCTTTCGATAGATTAGATAGATGGAGCGACAGACTTCGCATTACCACCCCCATCCCCTGATAAGAGGGGATGGGGGTGGTAATGCGAAGTCTGTTCATCAGAGGTTGCACTTTCAACGGCAAAGGAGTAGTCAGACGATCGCACCCTGGACCGTCCACAACTAGTTCTCAGAACATTCGGATATTATTTGTTTAATCATTTATCTATCCATCCATCCATCCATTCATCCAACCATCATCTGCCGCTTACCCTGCACTCAGGGTTGCCGGGGATGCTGGAGCCTATCCCAGCTGTCATCGGGTGAGAAGCGGGGTTCACCCTGGACTGGTCACTTGTAATTTGATGTACTTTGAAACACAGTAGAGCTGTACTTGTCAAAGTACTTTTAAGAACAACCAATAGTTTTGTTGTGTTTTGAAGTACTTTGAAACACAGAAAAGAAAAGTTGATTTTGTAAAAGTCCTTTGAATTGCCGTAAAACCGGTTTTGGGAAAGTACCTTAAAACAGTTTAAAACTATTTTAAGGTACAGTTGAAACAGCAAAACAACTTGGTTTGTGAATAGAATAGAATTTTTATTTATTTTTATTTTATTTATCCCACAATGAGGAAATAAAAAAAAAACGTTTAACTGTTTGATGTATAAAAATACTTTAAATCACAGATAAAGTGCACTTGTAAAAGTACTGTAGTGTTTTAGTCAGGGAAACACCTGGCTGACAGTAAAATGTCAGTTTAATAAGCAATAGCTGTTGTTGGCCACAGTCACGCCACACAAGCCTGCAATATAAGTAACTGTTCCCGGTCAGTTCCAGGTAAAAAAAAAAAAAACAGAATTCATAGCACCCCAAACCACACCCACAAAGTTCCCAGCAACGCCAAAATTGAGATTTAGTAAAAATACTTTGAAACACAATATAACTGTTTGGTTTCGTAAAAGTACTCTGAAACACCAAAATTGGTTGGTTTATCAGTTCTAGTACTTTTGGCTATTACTTATTCATTTATTGATTTATTTTGATTTTAAAAGTACTTTGAAACACAGTGAAACTCTGTTGCTTGCATTTTGAAGTACTTTGAAACATACTTAAACTGCTTGGTTTTGTGAAAGTACTTTGAAACACCAAAATCAATTGGATTGTCAGTTCTAATACTTTCATATAATACTCATTTATTTATTAATTTCTTTTAATTTCAAAAGTACTTGGAAAACAGTGAAACTGTTGCTTGAATTTTTAAGTACTTTGAAACGCAGTAAAACTGCTTGGTTTTGTGAAAGTACTTTAAAACACATGAAAACTGTTTGGTTTTGCAAAAGTACTTTGACACCAAAATCGGTTGGTATATTAGTTCGAGTACTTTTGGCTTTTAGTTACTCATTTATTGATTTATTTTGATTTTAAAAGTACTTTGAAACATAGTGAAACTCTGTCGCTTGCATTTTGAAGCACTATGAAAAACACTAAAATTGCTTGGTTTTGCCAAAGTTCTTTGAAACAGTAAAATTGCTTGGTTTTGTGTAAGTACTTTAAAACACAGGAATACTGTTTGGTTTTGCAAAAGTACTTTGGAACACCAAAATCGGTTGGTTTGTCAGATCTGGTACTCTCGGATATGACTTTTTTATTGATTCATTTATTTTCATTTTAAAAGTACTTTGAAACACGGTGAAACTCTGTTGCTTGCATTTTGAAACACTTTGAAACACAGTAAAACTGCTTGGTTTATGAAAGTACTTTGAAATGCAGTAAAATTGCTTAGTTTTGCAAAAGTACTTTAAAAACACAGTCAAACTGCTTGGTTTGTGAAAGTACTTTGAAATGCAGTTAAACTGCTTTGTTTTGTGTAAGTACTTTAAAACACAGGAAAACTATTTGGTTTTGCAAAAGTACTTTGAAACACCAATATCGGTTGGTTTATCAGTTCTAGTACTTTTAGCTATTAGTTACTCATTCATTTATTTATTTTGATTTTAAAAGTACTTTGAAACATAGTGAAACTCCGTCGCTTGCATTTTGAAGCACTATGAAAAACACTAAAACTGCTTGGTTATGAGAAAGTACTTTGAAACACAATAAAACTGCTTTGTTTGGTGAAAGTACTGTGAAACCCAGTAAAACTGCTTGGTTTTGCAAAAGTACTTAGAAATACATTAAAACTGCTTGGTTTGTGAAAGTACTATAAAACACAGGAAAACTATTTCGTTTTGCAAAAGTACTTCAAAACACCAAAATCGGTTGGTTTATCACTACTGGTACTTTTGGCTATAACTTATATATCGATTGATTTATTTTGATTTTAGAAGTACTTTGAAACACAGTGAAACTCTGTTGCTTGCATTTTGAAGCACTTTGAAACACAGTAAAACTGCTTGTTTTTTTGCAAATACTTTGTGCCAACGTAAAACTGCTTAGTTTTGTAAAAGTACTTGAACGCATCACGAGTAGCCAGCAGCCACACAGGTTCCCAGCGGTCCCTTCAGACATCACCTACATTGTCCAAGCAGACAAGCGGAGGTTCAGCCCTGCAGGTGCGGACATGTCCACGATCCACTGCTGGGGGGACGGTTCCGAGGGACAGTTCGGACCCCGGGCCGATCTCCTACCCGCCGCTTGGACAGTTCCAGGTATCGTGACCGACGTCCGCTGCGGGAACCAGCACACCCTGATCCTCGACAGCGATGGAGGCGTTTGGACCTGCGGTCGAAACTCCCGCGGGCAGCTGGGGCGTGAGGAGCCCGGTGACGGGGAGCCCCTGGGTAAGAGGAGACGCGGGCGGGTGAAGAACAAAATCAATTAAAAAGAAAAGAAATAAAGAATATTTCAAGTGACTGTCCTAATTAAAATATTTCTTAAAAATGAAATAACTTTGGGTAAAATATTCCCTTATTGTCTGCTTCATGCCTGTCCCTGCAGTTTCGATTCCTAGCGTGCGGTTTCGATTTTGGGTTTGCGTTGAGTTCAAGTGTCCACGGAATTTCGAGCTTCATTCCGTATACTTTAACTGGGTTAACGTCGGTGTGTTTTGGCACGGTATCCATTATAAAGCGATAGACCAAAGTACCATTTACAAAGTATTAATGATATATAAACTTGTTATAGGTACCATCTGAATTGTATTGTAATGTCCGCGCTCAACGATGACATTTGGCAGTTAACAAACTGTAGGGAGTCACAAATGTTGATGATTATGTTGATGTTTGTTTTCTGTGTGATTTTAGGGTTGCTGGGAACTATGTGGTGTGATTTGGGGTGCAATAAATTTAGTTTCTTTTTTTTTGCCAGGAATTGAGCGGGAACAGTTAGTTGTACTGTTGTATACATCTATTGCTCATTAACCCAAGAACACTTACGTTAAAATAAGTAACACCATCACTAACATTTGGTATATTTTACCCAATGCAATATCCTGGATAAAATACAGTTTTCATGAATTCATAGATGGGCCGATGAGAGGAGGGTAACAAACATACAATTAATAACATCAATGAGCAGCCTTAAGCTACCCAAGGACCCATAAAACACAATGGCAACACAATGAAAATCACATGACAAGAATTGTGTGGGTGAAAATCACCCGACGTTAGTGTTCTCGGGTTAAACAGACGTTTTACCGTCACACAGGTGTTTCCCTGACTGACACGCTGCAGTACTCTTTATTTTTGCAATTAAACAACAGCGGCTTCACTTATCTGCCGTTTCCCCAGTCACTCCCCCTAAACAACATCAACCCCAAAACACCTTCTGTCATGGTAGGTCCGCCTGACCCGAGTGCAAGGACCCTCAGGAGGTAGAGCGTCTCAAGGGTTTATTGACAAGGAAGGTAAATGGAGATCTGTGCAGGGCAGGGTTGTCTCCTGGGGAATGTCACAGGGGTCTCAGGAACCAGGAGCTGGCCAGGGGTGACAGGAACCAGGGGCAGGCAAGGAAAGGGGTCGGCCATCAGGAACTAGGAGATAGGAAGAAAGACCAAGACAAAGAATGCAGGGGGGTAATGATCTAGCGAGGAACTACCAACAATCTGGCACTGACGGGCTGGAAGGCTTGGAAGGAGGGCACAAGGCAGTCGCGCGGACAGGCTTTAAGTTGGACACGTGGAACGTCGGGTGAATTGGGGATGATTACGGACTCTATCTCAAATGGGCCGATGAATCCAGGGGCCTACATGGGTCCAGCACACTACCCTTGCCGACTCAGCGGCGTCATCTGCTTCTGGGGGGAGCGGAGCCCCGCCCACCTAGAGGCATTTCCCTGAACACCTGAGCACTACTTGGAGCACTGCACGCTGATATGGCCGAGCTGGCCACACACCCAACACACAGGAGGGGTGGTCGCTGTGATACATCTCTAATCAGTTCCCCCATGCTGGCTGCTCCTGGACCGGGTCCACCTGTCCCGAAGCCCCCAAAAAAGGCACAGCCCCGACAAAGACCTCCCTCTCCAAGGCCAGATCCAGTGCCTCCTGTAGAGTCCAGGGATGCGCTAGTTGTGTCTGAATGCGTAGCTCCCTGGGAGTTAAGGAACCAGTCTCGTGCCAACTCACTCTAGCTCAGCGGGCACGTGGGCATATGCTCTACCCGCCAGGGTTTCAATGTCCAAGCCATCACCCGGAGCGGATCCCCAGCCTGGCTCTGCCTATTTGATAGCTCAGAGCGTAGAACATGTCGGTGGCACTGTGCAAACCAACACTGTAGAGCATCAACTATGGCCCCATTGTTATCCCTTTTGGAAGGGCACAGCATTAGCAAGCATGTCCACGCTTCTTTAGTGAGACACAGGGCAAGCTGGAGTGCTTTACTGTCCTCCAACCAGCCTCCAGCCCATGCCAGCAGTTCAGACTGGGTGTGGAAGGCCCCCCAGTTCATCTAACCAGAGTATTTCGGCATATTGACATGGCGCTGACAACCGCGGGCGCCATTGTCTTTGCATTCATCCGACCCTGCATCGCCCGTGGCGGCCGTTTTCCCGGCGCCGCTGCCCGCTGCACTCGATGAGCCAAAACCAGCATCAGCAGCTAGCTTCTAGCTAGCTTCTCAGACGAGCATAATGCTCTGCAGCACGGTCAGATTCCGCCTCACGCAACGACGTAACCGCACAAATTTTGTCCATTGCCTCCTTCTTGACTGACACACGAGCATCTGTCTCTTCTCGTCGCGCCGCCATAACTCCGGCTGAAGAGTTAGCCGGTGCGAGCTCACCTCGCCAACAGGTTCAGTCGGTTAAACTCCGTCGGTGTTTTACTTCTGACACCAATGTAATGTCCGCATGGACGTGCTCAACAATGACGATTTGGCGATTTACAAACTTTATTTCCTTTTTCGCCATTAAACAACAGCGGCTTCACTTATCTTCCATCTCCATGCTCACTCACCCCACCACACCCCCTCACTCCTTCACAATCTCAAAACACTGTCATAGCCAGTTGGAAAACACAGAAGTCAGAACTTCCGCTAACAGTACCACAGGGTCTTTACGGTATATGATAAAGTAATTATGAAATTTACCAGTAAATTTAATTCTCAAGAAATTTTCAAGTTTCCAATTTGTACTTTTTAAGACTGTCTGGGAATGAAATAAATTAATAAGTAAATAAATAAATAAATATAAATGAAATTTATAGGTCTAAATACATATATACATAGACACGTATGTATATGTGTTTTAATGAGAGGTGAATGGTTGTGTGTCTCTATACATATTCAGTACAACTTTGGCTTAAGAATCTAATTCACTCTTGTTCACAAACCAAATCATCTGTTCTCCAGCCCCCCAAAAACACACTGTACTCTTCTTAAACTTTTTGGGTTTATTTGTAGCAAAATTAGAGAAATGAATTAAAGATAACCGTAATAATTACTGTGCGGCTGTTCTTTCTCTTCTTGCCAGAACTTGTACTCAGCATTTCCTTCACTAAATCGGCAAAAGAAAAGACTTCACGCATATGAGTTTATCCCCAGCAAGCTGACTTGCATTCATCCAAACTAATAATAAATTTGCTTCGTCGACGTAGTCGCCTCTTTAGCCACATCAGCCGTCTTCAGCGTGTCGTTCTCCTTCAGGGTTGTACAGTTAGTTGACTTAACCATTTTGTCGTATCAGTCGAGATCTGGAACACCAACGGCACTTTCATGTTTAGCTATTATTTCTCTCTTCTGATCGACTGTAATTCTGACCTTCTTCTTAACACCACTACCCTTAGCACTCTTAACGTTTGGGAGACATTATGAGGGCTCGCTTACTGAAAAAAAAAAGCACAAAAAAGTTTTATAACTGAACACAACAGTAAACAACGTAAACAACACGGAGAGCCACACATGGCTGCTGTGATGCTACAACGCGGAGAGCTTGTGTGTTTGTGTCTTCGTGCGCTGAGGCTTGTTTGTAAGCCCAGGTGCTACTATATATGTATATGTAAATGCGTGTATGTGTGTGTTTTTTAAGTTCTTGCAGAGGCTTATGTTTAGTTTGTCTTCTGACAGGTCAGGTGATGGTCCTGGGGAGGGTGCTGACCATGGCTTGTGGTGCGGACTATTCCCTGGTCGTCACTTCATCTGGACAGGTCTATTCCTGGGGCGGCAAAGAGGACGGGCAGCTTGGAACGTCGCACATCTCGTGAGTTGACCATTGCAGACCAAAGCAAGTGTCTCACCAGCATTTACACCAAAATTTTTTTTTTTTTTTTTTTTTTTTTTCAAAACTGCGGTGTTAGAGCTCGATGTACCGTAAATGTAATGTTAAATGCTGACTATTGGGGTTTCTTTTCAAATGCAGCCAGGTGCCGATACCACTGCAGATACCTGTGGTCCAAGTCGCTTGTGGAAAGTCCCACTCTCTGGCATTGACCAAAGGTAAGACAATGACAATGAGTTGAATGAGTGACAACCTTTCGCAGAGGCCTCTCAGAAAATACGTTTGAATTCCGTCTTGAACGCCCGAAAACCTCACCTGCATATTGGATTGTATCTTTTTTCTCCTCAGGAGGCGACGTCTTGTCCTGGGGTTCCAACAGTCACGGCCAGCTGGGTCTGACGAAGGAGGTCCCCAAGCAGATGTCACCTGTCCTGGTTGTGGGTTTGAGCGGCACGCCGGTCACCCAGATCTCAGCCGGCGCGACTCACACTCTGGTCCTGGCGCTGTCGGGCCTCGTGTTCTGCTGCGGGGCCAACAAAGACGGCCAGTTGGGACTCAATAGGTTTGATGAAAAAGGTACAAAGCACTGGGTATGAATCTCCTGACCGCATTCTATGCATACTCATTCATTCATTCATTATGTAGACCGCTTATCTTACACTTAAAGTCTCAGGAGCGCGGTTCACCCTTGACCGGGCTGCACCAGGTCCCAAGGCCACTTCCGGAGACATACAGCCATTCACCGTCTCATTCATACATTGTACAAGACATACAATCATTCACTTGTCATTTTGAGAAATTCAACCAGTCTCTCATTTCTATGGATATACAACCATTATAGGCATACAACCATCAATTCTCTCATTCACATATAACATATACACATATCACCATTCACCCTGTCATTCACATCTAACATAAAGACATACAACCAGTCATTCTCTCGTTCTAATTCAGGAGACTGTAATCCGTTCCCGTGCCGACGACCTTTTCGCCAAAAGAATCAGAACTCAAAAGGCCGTTGTCGCTGTTTTGTTCTCTCTGATAGGTCGGTTCAAAATGTGCGCCGTCCCAGCGCTCAAACCTCTGGCCATCTCCTCCATCAGCTGTGGAGAAGCCCACTCTGTGGTTCTGACAAAGGTAGCATCCTCGGGTTCTTTGCACCGCCAGTGGACCGACCCCACAGACCTTGTTTAAGACCTTGTTTAAGACCTTGTTTTGGATAAAAGCGTCTGCCAAATGTAATGTAATGTAAGTCAGATGTACTGTGATTTGGCAGAACGGCCAGGTTTACACTTTTGGCGAGGGAGCGTACGGTCAACTGGGCCACAACTCCACCGCCACGGAGAAGGCACCCAGACTCGTCGAAGGGCTCGACGGACCAGCTACGCAGATTGCATGCGGCAGGTAAACCCCTCGGCGCACCTGAAAGTCTTTCTGATATCTAATCCTTTCTCCATGATTTCTTTCAACAGGCGCCACACCCTCGTTCTGGGCTCCTCAGGGAAGCTTTGGGCTTTTGGCAATGGGGTTAAAGGTCAGCTTGGAACCGAGCAACAAGAGGACAGTTCTTCGCCTGCTCTTGTCCAGCTTCCGTGGAACGCCAACAGCCCTGCTGCCACACCGACTGGTAACCGCCATTTGTCAGAACTCTCAGCATAATGGAACCAAATTTGGTTTGGGAGTTGCCCCCAAAGCTGTAGCCGTTCACCTATTTTACTTGTCTCCTGAACAGGCTTGAGAATATCAGCAGGGTGGGATACAAACTTTGCTTTCACGTCCCCAATACAGGTGAAACTCAGAGATCTAGACTTCCGCCAATGGCTCCTGTATACTAATGTATACCTGGCGCCATTTGTCTGTCTCTTCTAGAGCTCTGAGGCATGTCAGATCGTCAGGCGGCTCGATGAGACCAAGCTCCAGAAGTGGCTGGCGATGGGCAACGCCGACCCCGAAGCCAACGGGGAAATTGCAAACATTTTCCTCACCAGCTCAAGTCTTGTCGCGAGTTTCGCCAAAGAAAAGTTAGCACCTTTTTCCCCAGAGCTGGTGGTCTTCATCGAGTTCTAACAGCAGATCTGTGTTTCTCTGCTAATTTGACAATAACCTTGCCATTGGCAGGCTCCCACCTGAGGCAGGTGCACCAATTGTGGACCTTGAGGCTGCTAGCAGAACTTTTGATCAGCTGTTTGCAACTCCGTGGATCAAACAGACAGTTAAGAGACTACTGGTTTTCTGGTTTCGACCAATCATAACGTTTGTCTTTTCTTGGTAAACATGAGCGAGGTAACCACTGGTGACATGTACATTTTCCTCGTAGGTCGACCTGAAGCTCTGCATCAAGTTGCTTTTGGAATCAAAAGAAGCGCTCAAATCGACTGAGATGCTTTCGGTCCTGCTGACGTGCCCCCTTCTCCAGGAGGACAGCCATGTAACGGCGGCAGTGTTGCCTTTGGCAACCGTCATAGGAGAGCTGAGCAGCCAGGCACTGACCTCGCTGAGTGAGTAGACCGCTTGGACTAGTCGGCACGGAAATACAGCGGTGCTAAGCACTCGTGTGGACAGGGCCAACAAGGACTCCCCAAGAACTCGGTTCCTGGTCTTGCAGATTTCTGGCATCCTGCGGACGATGCTAGGGCATCTAAGGCTCAATGCAGGAAGGACCATGATATGGCTTCCGGTTTGCCCAGCAACCTGAGTTACATCTGCTTTCCGTCAGTGATATTTGTTATCCTTTCCGCAGAGAGCTTGTGGGCATCCCTGTCGCATGACATATTGATGAAACACATCTCAGTGTTCAGGGGAGCCTTGGCCTTCATGCTGAGAAACACATTTTATTCGCCCCACAGTCAGTCACCGCAAGTCAGATACTTGCTGGAGGCCCTCAAGCTGCTCTTCAAGGTAAGTCATTAGTGGGTTTGGCACTGAATCTCCATCTTTTTCACTTTTCACACCCAGTATGAAATGTACTTTTTCATCCTATGGAGACAAATTTGGTTAGAAATGGCCAGCAGTTGTTCCTCAACAGTTAACTGAGTCCTTTACCAGATTCAGGTGTTGTGAACAGTCATCCATGAACATGAAACCTTTACTGATGTGATGCATTTGCGACCCTACAGGCAAACAAAGCTGGGAAGTACTACAAAGTCCCGCTGAGCACCTTCTATGTGGATGAAATCAGTCAATATGTGACAGTAGATTTCATACTTTGGCAGCAGTACTCCAAATTGGAGGTAAAAAAAACACAACAATCCAGTGCGATTAATGCGTTGCATTTGTTCTACAACTGATCCCCTGTGTCTATTTCTTTAAGGACGACACCAACAAGCCTGCTTTCTTTTGCCAGTACCCATTCGTGCTCAATTTGAATTGCAAGGCTCATGTCTTTAAGTCCCACACAAACATCTCAAAGGTACGGCGCCCATGTTGCGGTAGGTGTTCACTTGTAATTACCCGGTGCCAGTCTGATATCTGAACAATAGTGTGATTGTGACAACAGGAAGCGTCCATTGTTGGCCATGACTTGCTTGGCATCGACCGGGAAGCCATGTTCCTCCAGCTCATTGTGAGGCAAGGTCACATATTGGAGGACACCTTCTCGCAGCTCAGTACGGTGGACCACTGCGCCTTCAAGAGGCCGCTGCAGGTAAATACACGTTCAGGACATAGAGGTAAACTCGCTTCCTCCAGAGTTGTAGACTGAGATGAGGCAGGGGAAACCAGAGAGGGAACCCACATTGGCCAGGGGAGAACATGCAAACCCCACAAGAAAGACCAGCTGTATTGTGTACACATAAAAACTATATATACTGTGTATAGACACACAGTCGGACAAAAAGTATTTAGTCAGACACCAATTGTGCAAAGAAAAAAAGAAAAAAAAAATTCAGAAAATCACGTTGTCTGATTTTTAAAGAATTAATTTGCAAATTATGGTAGAAAATAAGTATTTGGTCCCCTAAAACAAGCAAGATTTCTGGCTCTCACAGACCTGTCACTTCTTCTTCAAGAGGCTCCCTAGTGCGCCACATGTTACCTGTATTAACTGCTTATCATAATAAAAGACAGCTGTCCAAACTCCACTATGGCCAAGACCAAAGGGCTGTCAAAGGACACCAGAAACAACATTTCAGACCCGCACCAGGCTGGGAAGACTGAATCCGCAATAGGTAAGCAGCTTGGTGTGAAGAAATCAACTGTGGGAGCAATTATTAGAAAATGGAAGACACATAAGACCACTGATAATCTCCCTCGATCTGGGGCTCCAAGCAAGATTTCCTCCCACGGGGTCAAAATGATCACAAGAACAGTGAGCAAGAATCCCAGAGCTGGGACCAAAGTAACAAAGGCTACCATCAGTAGCACACTCAAATCCAGCTGTGCCAGACGTGTCCCCCTACTTAGGCCAGTACATGTCTAGGCCCATGTGAAGTTTGCTAGAACATTTGGATGATCCAGAAGAGGATTGGGAGAATGTCCAATGGTCAGATGAAACCAAAATAGAACTTTTTGGTAAAAACTCAACAAGTCATGTTAAGAGGAGAAAGAATGCTGAGTTGCATCCAAATAACACCATACCTACTGTGAAGCATCATGCTTTTGGGTTGTTTTTCTGCAAAGGGGCCAGGGCGACTTATCCATGTAAGGGAACGAATGAATGGGGCCATGTATCGTGAGATTTTGAGTGAAAGCTCCTTCTATCAGCAAGGGGACTGAAGATTAGATGTGGCCTTGGTCTTTTAGCATGGGCCAAAATACCAGCAACACCGTGTGTGAAAACCTTGTGAAGACTTACGGAAAATGTTTGACCTCTGTTCTTGCCAACAAGGGGTATATAACAAAGTATTGAGATTAACTTTTGTTATAGACCAATTACTTTATCATTACTTGCAAATAAATTCTTTAAAAATCGGACAATGTGATTCTCTGGATTTTTTTTCCTCATTCTCTTATAGTTGAAGTGTACCTATGATGAAAATTACAGACCTCTATCATATTTTTAAGTGGGAGAACTTGCACAATTGGTGGCTGATGAAATACTTTCTTGCCCCACTGTGAATCCACACAGTGGCTTGCACAAGAACTTATATTTATGGTAGTTGTCTGAATGTAACAAAATGTGGAAAAGTTCAAGTATGAGTACTTCTGCAAGCCACTTTTACATATTCTATTTATACACTGTTTGTGCCTGAAGACCACTGGATCATTTTCAGGTGAGGTTCAAGGATAACAGAGTACCGATGAACGTCAACAAGGAGGACCTCTTCCTGTATCTCTTCAAGGACCTGATGTCGCCCTCTTCCGATATGGTCAAGTACTACGAGGAAAACACCGTGGCCTGGTTCCCCCTCAAGGTTCCCGAATATACGCATGGAAAAGCTCTTTTTTTTTTTTGCCAACACACGAATAATGCGGTCTGTCTTGGTGAAACCTTGTTCATTTGGTGATATGTTGTGTTACCCGTTTGCCCTCAGCCAAAGAAGGAGAATAATTACTTTCTCTTCGGAGTCCTGTGCGGTCTGGCTCTCTACAACCAGAATGTCATCGACCTGCCCTTCGCGCTGGCTCTCTTCAAGAAGCTGCTGGGCATTCCGACTTCCCTGGAGGACCTGATAGAGCTGGATCCTGTCATGGGAGCGTAAGATATCAGAATGCGTAAATTTTAACCATGGACTATCAAATCGGTCAAAGTGTTTTTATCTTCCCATCCTGCTGGTGCCTATAGCTAGCTCAATACAACTATTTGAACTATGTCAGGGTCCAACTGGGTAGGCACTCTTTGGTTTGGAATATATATATATATATATATATGTGTGTAGTGGCGTGGGGCGGGGACTGGCCAGCGTAACCCCAGAATCCTTTGCGAGTGATGATGATGACGACTGTTGGGAGCCTCTCTTGGTTTTCTGGTTGAATGACTGTTCGATGTGTTACACTATCCTGCATTGAGTTATCATTACAGGGGAGTGAACCCTCAGGCTAACTGTTAGCACTGAGAGACACCCACTGGGTTTCCACTGTTTGTTGACTGGAATTAAAATCATCTTCTATAGAGCATTATCCTAAGAGCAGTTTATCATTGACTGTGGTTGTTGCTTTGCTAAGCCCCAGCTCACCACTATATACAGTATATATAAATGTATAAATAATGCTCTATAAAGCTTTCACCCATTCACACACACGCCACTGGCGGCAGGTCTACCATGCAAGGTGCTAACTGGGCCATCAAGATTGAATCAAACTGCCAACCCTTCTAACTGGAGAGAAGCCTCCGGCCTACCATAGCCGCTCAAATTTTTCAACCCCGATGTTTTTCAATGTTAGCCATTATCTGTCGGAAACAGCCGTGTGTCTGTTTTACCTCATCTTCAGGAATCTACGCTCCATCTTGGTCAGCAGCCCCGACCAACTGGAAAAGGAGATTCCTTTCTCAGTACGTTTCCTTCTTGATGTCCCCCGTGAACGTCGCCGCCCTGCATTAATGCAGCACCGTGAAACGGTGCATCGTCCCGCTGAACTGGTGCTCGTGTTTTCCCAGGTCTGTTGGGGAGGGGAAAACGTCGAGCTTGATCCGGACAAACCCGGGCAGAACGTCACAGTGTCCAACAGGTATGGGTGACTCCTCAAGTGTATTTCTAGGGAGTGATTGACAATGTCTCTGGAAAATGAGATGAAACATACTGTTATTCATTTGAAGGAGGCAAAGTTATGGTCTGGATTGTGTTGCATGGTTACAGGTTATAAAGAATGACAGAAAATTGAGCACTAATTATCTAAAGCTATCACAACCTCACTACCTCACCCATTGACACGTGTCATGCCCTAACATTTTATCCTTGTTGGTCTCAGCCCATTCGCATCCTGCTTATTTTTGCTATTGTCACTCTGTTTATGTTGTCGTTTAGTTTGGGTCATCTATTTTCACCCCTACTGTCTTTTTTTTTCCATTCTGTTGTGCATTCTTATCCGTGAGGTTGTTGTTGTTCTCTCTGCTGTCTATTTGTGCATGTCTTTTGCTGTTTTATAATTGTCTTTTTATATTTATATTCATATTTACTGACACTATAACTATGCTGCTGTGCCGAAAGAATTTCCCCTATAAATTATACTTCCGCCTCACAGCAAAGAGGTCCCTGGTTGGATTCCAATCCCGGTTTCTCCGTGATGTCTCAATGTTCTCCCCGTGTTTGCGTGAGGTTACTCTGGGTTCCTCCCACAAGACGTTCATTAGAGACCCTGAAGTGGTCCAGATGTGTGAATGGTTGCGTGTCCCTATACGTGGCCCCCCTGTCATATTACACCTTTGATTGATTACATTAAGGCTTCACAAATTAAGCCTTTTTTTCCATCTACACAGAACAAAGTTTGTCGCCGCCCATGTCGACTACATTTTCAACAAATCAGTGAAGCAAGCGTTCGAAGCCTTCAAGACGGGCTTCTACAAGGTGTGTGAAGAATCAGCCGTGGCGCTCTTCCAGCCGGAGGAGCTGCAAACCATGATGGTGGGACTGCCGGTCTACGAATGGGATGTGTTCAAGAAGGTCAGGTCACCTGATTATCATATTGCTCATTTAAATTTTATTGTGCAAATTAGTGTTTTCTCTTTTATTACAAGATATTGTTGTCATTCATTCACCGCATGCAGGGATTTTTAAGGTATTATAATTAAAGCTTCATTAGCTCGCGCCGTGAAGTTTGGCTGAAATTCTCACATCCTCATGCACTCCAGCTTTTACGATGAAAGAAACTGAATCCAATCCCCATTTGAGCCCACCGATCACTCAAGTTTATCAATTGATTCTATCGGCCGATCAGAACACTGTTTACGAAGGGGTGTACCACGCCGAACATCCGAACATCGTGAACTTCTGGGAGGTGTTTGAAGAGCTAACGGAAGAGGAGAAGATAAAATTCTTTGGTAAGCGTCGGAGAATGTTCTGCTTTGAAATTGGACCGACACTAAAATCCAGCTTGAGGTCGCGCCCTAAGCTCACCTCCATTCCATTGGTTGTCAGTGTTCGTCATAGGGATCAAACGTGCTCCGATCGAGGGCATGAATAGCATCCGAATGAGGGTGACCCCCGTAGTCGACCCCACTGAGCTCACACTCCCGGAAGCTCTCACCTGCCACCGCCTTCTGGTGCTGCCCATCTACCAGCTCCACCCAGCCAAGGTGAAAATGCAAAGCTGTCTCCGCCGTGCCATCGAGAACAACAGAGCCTACATCGAGGACCAACGCGCCGCCGCAGTCCAATGCTCGCCAGACGTGTAACCCCAGCAAACACAGCATTTCTGTTAATCCACACGTAGATTTTGCTTTGATTTAATCCAACGAAAGCGAGTTATGAAATCAAGACCACAGATCAAGAACTTCTTATAGCCTGGAGTCGGCCTTTTTTAAAAACATATTGTGAATGCGTTGAATTTCGCAAACTTAAGTACAAGCTTCAATAATTATCTGCATGCCAGCATGGAAATCTAATGTTGCATAATTCAAGATTAGCATTAGCATTAGTGTTTATGACACTTCACAAAGAAATAAAAAAGATCAAGAACAACAACTGTGTCACTTCCCTCTGTATTTCCCGAATGCGGTTGGTCGAACAAACAAATCTGTTCAAAGTGGTTTGTTACTTTGCGTGATTTTGTTATTAATGTTGAGTATTTCTAGCCTACCCACCCGTCCGCATACGGGCGAAGATCTAACCGAAACGTGTTATACATTTCAGATCGATTGATGGCGGAAATCGGAAAAATACGCAAACACGGATAAAATCAGAATTGAATCCATATGTCTTGTGGATTTATTAATGTGTTGAAGTGTTTTGTTCTGCCGGATTAAATCGAGGATGATTCTTTGTTTCTTTTTTGTTGTGTTGGACTTTTTTGACAGGGCGAGAAGGGAGGGTTTTTCACTTTCTATGTATATAACAAGTTGAGTTTTTGGACATTTAATGGAGACAAAATCATATACAGTCAATAAGGTTATATATCATTCATTCATTATCCTCACTTATCCTGCTGTCGGGATTGCAGGGGCGCTGGAACATATCCTAGCTGATCGGCGAGGGCCGGGGTTCACCCTGGACTGGTCACCTGTCAATCACAGAGCCATATATTAATATATAGACAACCATTCACTTTCTCATTCTCACATCATATAGACACATTCAATTGTTCACTCTCATTCACACGTTTGGACAGCTGAGGGTCCCCAATGAATCCCCTAGATGTTTTGGACTGTGGGAGGAAACCGGAGAACCTGAAGGCACCCCTCGCAAGGAGACCCCCTGTGGGAATCGAAGCAGGTATCTGTGAGGCGAAGGCACTAACCACTGCGCCATCGTGTCACTTGTTCTTTTCAATTTTTAAACATTTCAAATACGTTATTTCTCATCCTTTTCTGTTTTCATTTGGTGTCTGAAACTCATATGAAACCCACACGTAAGGACTTTTTGAATGATCTAGTGGCATCTAATGGTTATGTTTGGGAATACACCTTCTTCCTTCCTCTTCCGTCCTTCCGAGACTGTCATTTGGAATTCCAAACCTCAGTCGATTGTAAAGACATTAGTAGCTGTCAGTTTTCTAGTCACAGATTCCTGCAGAGAAAAGAAATCGGCCCAGGTTGTTGCCAGGCTATGTGACAGGAACCCTGGTTGTGACATTGTTTTTTTTTTTTTTTTTTTTATAAATCCATAGACTTACCTCTGTCGTAGTAGAAGTAAAAAGGGCGTCCCTTCAGTGAATTCTAATCCTCGGGTTGACGACCAGTCGATGGAGCGGCCATGATCCTGCAACTCCCTCTGCTGGGCTGGAATTTTAATACATTTAACACCAATAGCACAATAATGTCTAAATTAGAATGGCTGCACTTACTCTTCTGCCAAGGCTTGCCTGGTTCACCTTGAGAAGCTCCTGACTCCCCTTGCTCTCCCCTGCAAGTGCAAACGGCTCCGACCATAAAAACATCAGGATCAAATTCAGAGTATGCAGAACTGTAAAAACAACAGCTTCTAAAATGCATGTACGCACCTCTCATCCAGCTGCCTTCGGGCAGAAGACCGATTTTCACCTGGGCAAGTAACCTGCTACGGACAGAGACATCTAATCAATCACGTCCTGATTCAAAGCTGTGGATAATTTGTAGTCTTTGGTTTAACAGCTGCTTCAACTATACCTGCATACTTCCCTCCAACACACAGACAGAAGACAAGGATATATAATCTGGAATATCTGGACCTGTTTACAAGATGAGACATTAAAAATCAATTCCTTCGTTCACTATCTTTTCCACGTATCCTGCAGTCACAGTACTGGGGTGGCTGGAGCCTCTCCCAGCTCTCATTGGGACAACCATAACAAGTATCATCCAAACATTTACCAAATAACCACCTATTTTCCTAAAATGACATGTAGTAATTAAAATAACATTTATTACAAAGAATACAATGCAGTCAGGAAAGCAGGTAATAATACAATACAGACTGAAATGGAGCGGCCCTGGTCTAGCCCCCAACACACTCCCCAAAGGGGAGAGACACACAGATAACACATAAAGTAGGTAACACAAAATAAAATAAAAAAAATTAAGGCATTCTCTGAAATTTATTTGCAACAATCTTTATTATCTCTTCCAGTTTCAGATGTGAAAAGAAGCATTTAATTTTCTTCAATTAAATATCTTTTTTTTCTCCTTTTTTTTTAATAAAGTAAAGCATAAAAGTATTTACAAATTTTCAATTGTAATCAGTGACTTGGGCTGGGTAGTTACAAGCACCTTCTGCCAGCTGAGGAGAGACGAATATAAATACAGGGGAGGGGGGGGATGCTGCCACTTTTGTTTCAGAAAGTGACATGGCGTGACATTAGCCTTTCATTCTTTGGGGTGGGGTGGGGGGAGAAAAACAAAGAAAAACAAAAACAAATAACTATCTATGGTGTCCAGAACTCTCCTGAAATGCATTTCTACCCGCGGAAGCAGAAAAGGCCTTCGGATGCGCGCTGTTAAAACTTTACTGTTTTAATCTTCATAAAAAAAAAAATCGTCATAAAGTGGATTTTTCATTTATATACCTTTTTTATGTTTCAAGTTTTAATAACAATATTTATTTAAAACCCAACATGAGGCTTTTGTAGCACGATGCAGCCACGCACCCCCCCAACACACACACACACACACCCCCCTCGACCCCGAATTCCCTCTTGCTCTTGCAGTTTCTCAATGGAGGCGTGAACCGACGCGCCCCGCGGGGGTCGGCGAGGGGTCGGGGGTGGGGGGACAAGGGGTGGGGGTGGGGAGGGTGTGGGCGCGTCACCCCCCCGCCCACCCTCCCACCCCAGCAGCAAAATGGTCAACGTTCATCGTCCCTCTCCTCAGTGAGCCAGTCCTCGTGAAAGTCCGTGTCCGGAGTCCACAACCGTTATTTCTGGTGTGAAATGTTCGTTAGACAGCTCTTTATAGTTTTTCTATTTTTATTACAAAACACACTCCAATCGTCCAATGCCAGCCAAAAGAAAGACTAACCGTCTACATAAAGCGCTTCATGTAGATCAAAAAAACGCAGGTGTCGTCGTGCCGACGCAGATGAAGTCATCAAAAATATAGATGTGAACGGCCTCTGTTTGACTTTTCTTTAAGCAAAGTGTTTCGATAGTGTTGCCGTGGCGAGAGAAAGTCCTTTTGAACGTCCAAAAAAAAAAAAAATACTGAAGGAAACGGCATCATCTCCCATGGCTTGTAACACTCACGTTTCTACTCTCATCATTAAATCCTGCATTATTGTTTTCAAAAAAGACATTCAGTTGCACAGGGAAAAAAAACAAAACAAAATCCAAAACAGAAAAAATAATAATAATAATAAGATCGAATGTTCGATCCAGAATACAATCTCTCCCAGTTGAAGAATTTTTTTTCTTAATTTTTTTTTTCTGTTTATGCAGAAGGATTTTTGCTGATTCAGGCTTTTCTGAATCCATCACAAATCATCCATCTCCCGAGGGAGGGCATGGGGGGGGGGGGCTCCCGACAACCCCTAGCTGTTGTCAGACTCGTCCTCGGCCTCACGGAGCCAGGTGAAGAAAGCGGTGACGGACTTGAGCGCCACACCCTTGCCCTGCTGCTCCGCCGGGTCTTTGCTGGACTCCCAATTGTAGAAGGCCTCCTCCTTGATCACGTCCTCGTCGTAGAGCGTGTCGAAGAACATCCGCAGCAGATCTGACGGGGGGGGTGGGGGAGGACGGGAAATGACCATGTCAGCCGGCGTCGAGACCGCAATTAAGAACGTGGCGTTGAACACTCACTGGCCGGCTGCTCCATGTGCACCATCAGGGCCTGCAGGGCATAGAGTGCCTGAAGCTCCTTCTGCTCGTCCCTCAGGTACTTCTGCAGCAGCTTCGCCCTCTGCTTGATCTGGTCGCCGTCCACCTTGTAGGGATTCTCACCTGCGGGGTTGAGAGAGGGGAGTTCATCACTCAGCAAGCCTCCACGGGAGCTGGAAAAACCTCCGCCTGTTTAGTATTTACAGATTCGACTGGGAGAGAGAGGAAAGTGACTCACAGATGACGGCAGACTGGCAGATGCAGGTCATTAGCGCTCTGACAAACACATTGGCGGACGTCTGCTGCTCGTCCAGGTTGGCCTTCACAGGGACAAATTTCATTCTTGAGATGCACAGCAAACACGGCGGTTTCACAGCTTCGTTTTGTTTCACGGACACAAATGAGCACGGGATTGACGATGAAAGCCTCGTTTAGGAGCAAGAATGCATTCGGGGCGACGGACCTCCACCCAGTCGAAGATCCTCTGGTTGTCGGCCTTGTCCTGAATCAGCCTGTCCAGCTGCTTGGTGAGCTCCGTGGAGCTCAGCTCCTTCTTTTTGCTCCTCTCCGACTCGTCGCCCAGTGTGAACTCCACCTTCTGCTCCAGAACAGGGAGACAAGATATGCTGGATGACCCCAGTACATGAGCGTAGAGTTCTAGATTTTTCCACACTCTACATAAGCACAGTTACAAAGCACCGTGCAGGGCCTCTCCTTCTCCTCTCACCTTCTCCGTCACAAACTTGTTGACGTCCACATCCTCGGGGAGGAAGTCCTTCCACTCGAGCCCTGCTTCCCTCCACAGAGCGCCCGCCTTTTTATGGCTCTGGTCGGGAAGACGAGACACGCGCCAATCAGATGCAGGCGCTGGTTCGCCGATTCAAACGTACCGGTGAGAGCGACAACTGTGTGCTTTTACGTAAAAAGCGTTTGATGAGAGGTGACAAAAACACCGGCCCCTTTCACACTGCGGGAACTTATCGCCCCTTTTCAGGAACAAGGCTGTTTCTTGGTGCATTGGGACAGAAGCGGAACAAGGCATCTAAGTGAGAATATTATCTCTAAATCTGAGGGTTTGGTGGAACTAATAAGCCATGTCCATTACCAGATACTTCTTTCCGACTGACAACCGACATTTTTTAAGCCTATCACGGTTACTGGACAGAAGCAGCTAGAAATGGCACAATGAAGAGTTCAAAGGTATTCTGGCCAGCTACACCACAGACGGATTTCCAGTGCTTGCGGAGGACCATCAACATGTCAGCCAAATAAGTGCAGAGTTAGCTAACACCCGGGTTCTTCACACGGTGAAGCAGCACAGGGGAAAGATAACAGCACTTCAATCAATCTGATGGTTATTATTCCCACCATTGTCCTCCACTGCTTCACAGTCGGTTTGTTTTCAAGCGTGGCGCGTAAATTGAACACCTCTCCCTACCTCCGTCCCTTACTGCCTATGCCAATGCAAAACTGAGCCAAATTTCGACCAGGATGGTTCTAAGAACTGTTCGAAAGCGGCTAGTGCCTGACAGAAACGTATCCTATATCAATGCAATAAGTTGGATCACATTAATGTAAATCAGTATAAGATGCTGGGTTGGAGTTCAGGAAGTGTCGGCAGAGTCTCACCATTCCTTTGCAGAGTAAAGTGAGAATCTGGACCAGCAGGGTTCCGGCGATGCCCAGAGGAATCAAAGGCTTGGAAATCTCCCTGGAGACAAGTTCAGTCATCCGTTGAATGAGTCGAGTACAATCCCCAAATCATCCGCACCTTGTTTCCCCGTCGCTGTTTTGAGCAGCTACGTGCCAAAGACGGCGGCTGACCTGAACAGGCTTCCCATGGGGATCCCGCCCTCGAGGAGCATGGGAGTGGTGAGCTCCGCCAGATATGTCCAGATGTGAGGGATGTCTATCGCCATGTCTTCGGCCACCTCCAGGATTTCCTGAAGCCTGCGGAAGCACACACCTCCAAGATCACTCATAGGCGCTTTGTAGCTAACCGACTATCGGATCAACTTCACCCTGTCTGCAACATCAATGTTTCACACAGGATCTTTCCCGAGGTGAGGACATTCATTTCCCGTGTGAGATTCTGGTGGGAGAGATGTGCTTCACCAGCCTCAAGGTTGAGGGTGCAACTTAAACGTCACCAGTTAGAATCCAGAGGACTGACCCTTTGTAGTATTGCTGCGTGGGGATGGTGCCGGTCTTGATGAGCTGGTGCAGCAGCAGGCCCAGGTGCTCACGGGCGATGGTGCTGCGCTCCAGGGTCGACTCCAGCCCGACTCGGACGAACACGAAGAGCATCTGGGGGCAGTTCATCTCCTGCACGCACTGCAGAGCCTCCTGTTGTCGGGGACGTCACGGAGAATGGTGAGCACGTCGACGTTTAGACCCTGAATCAACAAGTTAGCCGTCGGGGCTAAACAAATGCTGAAGCGGACCTTCATGTCGTTGATGTGGAGGTACTCCTCGATGATGGCCGTGGACTTCTTCACCAGCTGATCCTCAGTCAAGGCAGGTTTGGCAGGGGTCTGAGGAGGCGGGGGCGTGTCAGCAGCCTCACGCTTTACTGCTCGAACATAAACCGGTGCAGGCAAACTGGATTAGCATCCTTCAAACACCACGCGGTACAAATCTTTGGACATGTGGCCGGCTACCGTTCTCTTTGCTCCGGGCCCGCTCTCTGCTGCCGCGGTCCCTGTCGTCCGTCATGTTCGCTACCCGGCGGACCGGATCCCCCGATCCGCGGTGCTCCCTCTCGCGGCTCCGCTCCTCGTTCTCGCGGCTAAAGCTGCGCTTGGTCACCTGCAGGCGATTCCGGTCGCGGTCCTCGCGGCGGTCAAAGCCACGCTCGGAGCGCTCGAAGCGATCGCTGCGGTCGCCGCGCTCTCGACTCGAGCTGCTCCTGTGGGACACAGACAGAGCAGACACAGACAGGACGAGGCGGTTTGATGAGTAAAGTCTCCGTGAATATCAACAGCGACAAAATATAGCAAGACCTTGACTTACAAGTTTAAGTCATTCCCTGAACAAACTTCTATGTTACATTAAATTTCCCCATTGAAATGAACTGAAACGGCATCAATCCGTTTCAGCCCCTGCCCGGCCAGTGTTCCATGTTGTCAAATAAGACAAATAAAAACTAATTTATAAAGAATACAAACATATACTGCTCAAAAAAATAAAGAGAACACTTGAACAACACAATGTAACTCCAAGGCAATCACACTTCTGTGAAATCATAGTGTCCACTCAGGAAGCAACACAGATTCATTTTGACTTGTTTTAAGGACATTACATCAAAGTTGGATCAGCCTGGAGTTTGTTTTTACACTTTCATTTTGAGTGTGATTCTTATCCAGACCTCCATGGGTTGATACAATTGATTTCCATTGATCATTTTTGTGTGATTTTGTTGTCAGCACATTCAACTGTGTAAAGAGCAAAGTATTTCATAAGAATATTTCATTCATTTAGATCTAGGATGTGATTTTTAAGTGTTCCCTTTATTTTTTTGAGCA
Organism: Fistularia commersonii; assembly: GCF_037954325.1. Lineage (NCBI taxonomy): Eukaryota > Metazoa > Chordata > Actinopteri > Syngnathiformes > Fistulariidae > Fistularia > Fistularia commersonii. The sequence goes on from NC_141286.1 coordinate 8,785,409, forward strand.
GTGTATAATAAAACAGAATGTAAAGAAATAAACTGGTTTTACTATGTGTATTTACCTTGACAATCGGATGAAGATGCCAGTGGAGGTGAAGGATGGGGGAGTTTTTCATGTGGCGCTCTATTGCTTAACTTACTACACACTTAATGCTACAAGGTGTGGCTAAATGTAACTTGCGCACTATGCTACACTTATCACTAAAGTTTATTTCGCAAGAGTGAACGCCGCTCTTCCTTTTAAAATGGTCAAACCATCCCCAACAGGCTTTGAATGATTCTTCCGATGCCTCGTTCCCGCCACCTCCTTCACCAAATTAACGAAAATGTCTCCTTCCTTCTCACAGATGGGACTCTCGCTCACGATCGGTCGACAACGGGCACAACTTGCCCTCGTCTTTCCATGAGTTTCGCTGGGCCACCTGGCGGCAAGCGGTACGTCCAGCTGTTTTTAAACATAGCAGCGGCCAAGTTGGTGTCACGCGCTCCTTCCTAACTCAGATCTTGGCTCGTATTATACGGAAAAAAAAAACGGCCGAGGAACGGCTTGTATCTCGGAAAATTAGCGAGATGATGCTCGCGCAAGTCAAGGTTCCCCTGTATTCTTATGTCTGTTCTCACCTCTGAGGAACCCGTCTGTCGGACTCCAGTGAAGCGCTTGGAGAGGATGCAGGCTGCTGCAAAGCTGAGAATCTGTTCAGAGTGCTGGTGGCCGGCCGACCTCCTGACTCCTGGGCTGGAATTGACATTAAAACCCAAAGAATGCCGTTCAGTTTCTGCCCCGAGGGCATTTATTGCTGCATTCCTCTTCAACGGCCGGAAAACCTACCGGGATCCGCGGGTTTGGTGCTGCTGCCGCCACTGCTGCCCTTCCCCCAGCTGCCCCAGGTGCCTTTGCCCCCTGGGGCCAGCAGCTGAATGTTGAGGTCAAGTACAGGAGTCTGAAAAGCACATGTTGCAGTTCAAAAGCCACGGACTTCCTGCTTCATGTCCTAATCCTGAGGCTCGGGATGGTGTGAGCTCCGTGCTCCTGAGGAACCGCTCTCTCCTACCTTGGCGATTTTGCTAAGGAGTGAAGGATCGATGGGCCGGTTCTTGGAGATGGGAACCGTGTTCCAGCCCTCGTCTTGCTGCAGAGCGCCGCGGCCCGGCTTGTGAGGCCCCCCGCGCCCGCCGGGCCCTCCTCCCCCCATCCGGCTCCCCGGGCCGCTGCTCGACTCCTTCTTGGAGATTAAGGCCTGCTGCACCTTCATCTGCTCCCTGTGCTCCTCCAGCTCAGCCTCCTTGTGAATCTGGTCGATGGTCTTGGGGCCCTGGTCGCCTCGCCTCGGGACCCAGTTATTCTAGGATAGAGGACGGGGAGGGAGACACATCACTTAGTAGCCCAGCCAACAGGGCGCATTGCGTAAAAACAATAAATAAAGCATTACTGGGACCCCTTCATGGCTTGGAATGACTTTCCGGGACTTTCCGAGGACAATTTCGACGCGTTCATTTCCGCAGACACGCTGAAGGCGGGTTCTCCATTCAGCGTGGCAATTGTAAACTCTTTGTGTTCAGTCCGATTATTTCATCAAGTCTCCCCAAAAGCTAACAAGTAAGAGGTTTTTAAAATGGTTTTCCGGGGTGTAGGCGAACCTGGTTTTAAGGCTGACGGAGCAAGGGAGCGCATAAGCGATGAGAACAAAGTTTCAAGAGGCTTTTTCGCCGGATCTTATCTTCGCCTTTCGCCCCAAGGAGGAAATACAGGACGTGTGTTTTGCTGTTAAACCGGGCCAGTGCGCTGACTGTGGCCTGTGAAAACACTGGAGACAGCAGGTTTGGAAGCCCCTGTGTAGGCGGAGCCGACAGCCTAACTACAGGACTGCAGCATTCCTGCAGGGAAATAGGCCCGGGCAGAGCAAACGGATTTACTTCGAAAATAAAATGGAGGGACTAAAACAAGCGCCGCGAAGTTGGTATGGGAGCAAATGAAAATGCTGGAAATAGAAAGAAGTGAAAGGCTGCCAGAGGCGGGCGGGATTAATACGCTGCTGGGAGACTCGGTCAATTTGCATATAAGTTTTTCGTTGCAACGGCCTGTGATTTGCGGAGCGGTTGTTTTAAAAGCTGCTCCTGGTTAAAACGCTCAGGAAAGGTTTCTATCTGACAGTCTTTTAGTGTGTGTGTGTGTGTGTGTGTGTGTATCCAAAGCTGCAAATGACATCACCGGACAGTCTGACATGTCCAAAAAAAAAGTGAAACGGTCCCAACAGAAATGTAATAACGGACCACTACCCACTGTGTTATATGGCTGTGCTCGGCACTGCATGCAATCATTTCCCGCAAACATTTCGCAGAGCAGTGTGGTTTATGCATGTATGTATCCTGTTTCTAGGATTTACCCGCCGAAGGTCCAGCACATCCTGCAGCATGAAGCGTATCCTGGAGGTGGTCTTCCTCTCCTTGATGATCTTCTCCATCTGAGTAAAGTACTGGTCCATACGAGGCTGTGGAACGGCACAACAGCTTTTGTTGAGCGTGCGTTGCCCTGAATTACTAAAACGCTGCCAAACTGGCACCACCACGTTGGTTTCGTGTGTGCATGCGCGTGGGTCGGTGCCTCTACCTTGGCCCGCTCGAAGTCCAGGTCTTTGCCAATGGTGGACAGCAGCCTACAAAGGCACTCCAGGGACTCTTCGTCGTGGTTCTTGAGCAGCTTCACGATGCAGTCGTGCATGATGACCTCGGTGAGCATCTTGAGCTTGAATAGCTCACCGATGAATTTGATGTTACCCAGTGAGCGCCTCCTGGCCTTGTCTTTGGCCTCTTGCAGCTCTTCTTTCAGCCGCTGCTTCTCCTCCTCCTGCCAAAGGACGTCACATGTGAAGCAGGTCACGGATGACGTGTTAGCTTAAAACCAAAAAAAAAAAAAAAAAAAAAAAAAAAACACACACTGCCTCCCTTCCAGACACCAAACGTATCTTCTATGTGATGCATTTTAATGTGCCGTACCACTGCCGCAGCCTCCAGTTCCTTCTGCTTCTTCTCGAAGATCTCATCATCGTCCTTATCCTTCTCAAACTCCTTCTGGCATCGGTTAAGTAGCAGCTTACGGAAATTCACAGTGGATCCCGGTTTATCTGTGGTTTGGACTTTTAGCTGAAAAGTGGGTAAAAAAAAAGAATTACTAGACTTCAGGAATAAGGAACACAGATAGTGTCAAGGGTTTTGTAGCGCAAGAGGCTCCTCAGCTCCTCCATCACATAGATCAGTGGCCCAGACACATGGCACTAATTCTACTTCATAACAGGAGCCAGGTGAATATTACTGTAGGTTACCTAGTGACTGAATAATAATAAAAAAAAAAAAAAACACCAACGTAGGAGTGAATTTGAATAATGCATGAATTACGACAACACTGAGCGTCACCCCGGTATTTCCCTTATTCAGAAAAAAGTGGTCCATTTTGAATACCTGAATAAAACACACACAAAAAAACGCATTGGTTCGTCTCGTCTCGTGATTGTTCCGTCCGTTCGCCGTCATTTCCTTCAGCTCTCCCCGCTGGCGGAAGATCTCTGAATCCCGACGCAGCGGCATAAACAAACAATTTCCTTTGTCAAATGACCGGGTTTTACTAGCCTTCGGTGAGGGAAACAAAACTCAAGTGTTCCAGTTCGGTCCTCTGCAAATATCCGTGATGATGCTCGCACCGCAAAGATGGGACGGTTTTAATCGGGGTCGCTCAGGGATCCCTGCAGAGATATCCAGGGTTTCCAGCACTCCCCTCATTTCGAGGCATAGCTTGAGCTCCATTTCTCTTTCATTCACCCCAAAAAAACCTGCACAATTTGGAAACTGTTGACAGTCCAGGCTGGGCTGCGACTAGATGGCGCGTTAATTTGGGGCAGATAGAAAAATACCATCTAAAGTTCTCGCCGAATGAAGTTGGAGAACATTTAGATTAAACTGATAGTGGCGTTCCACACACAACCTATCATTATTATTATTCACTTTCCTCAGCAGAGAGGAAATAAGGTCCTTCCTGTATGCTTGAATCGGGAATGTTTTTTTTTCAAACCATCAAACAGGGTTTTTTGTTGAATGCTCCCGAAGACGTGTGGGCCTGGAGGACATTTCTTAACAACAATGATTCATGAATGGCCCCGGCTGGCCGCTGCCATAAATAATGGTTTTCGGATCTACTCCTAAACAAGAGGGCTTTCTGAGTCCATTGAAAATCTATTATGTCCCTCGATGCCGCTGCTTGAGCTATATGATTATATTCTGAAGAAGAGGGAGAAAATAAATCAATATATGTATAGGGTTTATATACTTTTTTTTTTTACAATGTATTTTAATATATCGATATATTTATATTTTTATTTAAGCTCTCTAGGATCGCCTTGTTGCAGTAAAAAGATCGACAGTGGGTGAAACCCAAATTAAACCCCTGTTATATTCGACTGACAGACAAATAGGGGATTCACTCCAATAGCGTGTGTGTGTGTGTGTGTGTGTGTGTGTGTGCATGTAAGTGTATGTCTGCGTGTGTGAGTCGATGACTTTATTGTGGGTCTGGAATTGAATTAGAGCAGGTGCTGCTGGAGAAGCACAAATTACAAAAATGATAATTTGGCTGCAATGCCAAAAATAGCTAAATGAAGAAATTGAAAAGTCCTGTATTTTGCTGTTTCTTCACAGCTCTGCATACTGGAGTGTATGGGTTGGGTTTTTTGCTTACGAACCTTAACAAAAAAAAAAAAAAAGGAGCGCGGATTCAAATTCCACTACTTCCTTGTGCACTTTGCACAAAGGAAATATAAGAGTACATGCTCAATATGAGATTTGACCAAACCATATATGGGTCAGGCAGGAGGGAAGCAGGATGTTCCAAGCGTATCTCTGAGTACTCAGAGGAATAAGATGATAAAAGGGGCAATTCTTTCTTTCTTTCTTTCTTGCGAGAGCCTTTGTTTTGTCTCAGCCCGCTGGAATGTGGGGCGATCATGACCTGCTGATGGGAGTGAGCGAAACGGCCTGGGTGGTTTTGGATTCTCAAGGAAAAAAAAAAAAAAAAGGCCCGAACTTACAGACGTCTGGTCTGTTTTTTTTTCTTTTTAATGTTTAGCCGCAATGACCTTCATCCCTGCAGAAAGATCATTTGTGGGGAGAGGCTGATCTCCGCTGCAGACAGAGGGACACACCTGGAAGCCGGGCCCTTCAGGTCGGCGACCTTAAACGCTCAAAGAGCCATTTGGACCCATTTCCCAGGGAAAAGAAAACACAGGGAGCCTCAAAACCCTGATATTTAGAATAAAGATAACGCTATATCATGTTTTATTTTATGCTATGTATATATAAGAAAAAAATGTGTGTTGCATTTATTAAATCAATAAACTGCTACAGTGAAAAAAATCTACTTCTGCATGCAACAAAAACATTTTGAACTCCAAAAAGAAAAAGAGCTGCTCGGTTGAAGGTTAATTTCAAAATAAAATGCGTCTAATAGTGTCCTCCTCCTGTTTATGCAATAAAATTAAAACAGAAGCAAACCAAAAATGTTGTCTGCTGTCATCCTTTTATCAAGGTCGGGCAGTCGGTTGTCAACCCCGAAATAAAAAAAGGGACAATTAAAATCTTTATTCAATCTGAATGTCAAGAGCACCGTGTCTGCTGTCAGGGCTGTAAAGCTCAAAAAGATTGTGTGTCAAGCATCTGCCACACAGCTGCGGTTGTGGCAATTTTTTTTTTTTTTAATTTTGAAATTAGAAAAAAGTTTTGTTTTAAAGTTGTAAGATTAGCATAACCTTCAAATTTAAAATAACATTTTAAAACCAAATACAATTAAATACATTTCATGAAAAAAAAAATCCAAAGCTGCAGGAAGCTGCAGCATAGGGATGAAAGATAAGTTTGTTACTTTCGTGCAAAAAAAAAAAAAAAAAAAAAGATGATTTCAGCACAGCAGATGAAAATCAAGCCAGTGAAATAAAGCGTCACTTACCCCCATAAGGCAGCGGCACATGTTGGCATAGGCCACGGAGAAGTTTGGCTCGGAGATGGCCTTCTCAAAGGTGAGGTCAATGACGCCTTTCAATCTCTCCTCAGTGTCAATAGTCAGTTCCGTCACCTGTTTCATCAGTTGCTGAAACTTTTGCGGGGTCAGCTTGTTGAGGATGCTGCGGACTTGCTTGAACAGCTCCTGGGTCTTGAGGTTCTCCGGATCATTGTCCACAGGTTCTTCTACACGAGAGCGTACCACAACCTTCTTCGCCGAGGGCTTCCACGCGTTCTCCGCTTTGTTGAGCTGCACGTCATCAGTGAGCGACATGCTGGTTATGATCTTCCGGGGCTCCTTCCTCTGGATCTGCTGGGAGCGACGTGGGCCACCGACGCCCATGCCCATACCTGGAGGCTGAGGAAGGAAGGGGAGGCAGGGCTAAACCGCAGGATTGGAAAATGCACCACGCGGAGTATGATCACATTTAAAACAACTGCCAAAAACCTACTGGTCCTCTGCTTCCACCTCCCATGCCTGGCCTGCCCAGGTTGGCAAAGGAAGGCGTGAAATCGGGGCCGCAGTTCATCCCCGGTAGCCGACTGGGATCCAGCTGACGTAACGGGGTCTTGTTAGCCTGAACGGATGAAAATGCAAGTAAGAACGGCACAAAGACATCCGAAAAACGTTTTTTTTTGCCAATACTAGCAGGTTCCTGATGTTTTCATGCAACTACGGTATAAAAGACCTGTTAGCCACCAATAACTGACTCAAAGGACTTGTGATCGAGCACATAATATATCATTAATTCTCTGTTCTGCTAGTCCTGCACTCAGAGTTACTGGGGGAGCTGGAGCCCGTCCCAGCTGTCACTGGGCGAGAGGCGGGGTTCAACCTGGACCGGTCAACTATAGAGAAAAACAACCGTTCACTCCTTCATTCACACCAATTCTAGGGTCTCCGATGATCCTCCTGCATGTTTCTGGACTTTGGGAGGAACCCGGAGACTCGGGGAGAACTTGGGAGCTTCCACACAGAAAGATCCCTGTCGGAATCCAGCTAGGGACCTTCTTGCTGTGAGGTGGAAGCGCCACCGTGGCGCATAATATATTCACACGGTATATAAAAACAAAATGTGAATGACTAGTGTTCAAAGAGACTGTTTGGCCATTACTGCAGGGTCACCTTGTCTAGAACAACGTCGCTGATGGCCGGCAGACCCTCTGGCTTGTTCATGCTGGCCGAAATGAACTGAAAGCCCAGGAGGAACTCCCTGTCGTATTTTTTCTTCTCCTCCGGGTTTATTGGCTTCCATTGTTCTGCGGGGGGAAATAGAAATCGCAATGACGCTCGCTTACTCCACGACAACATTCAAACTGCCAACTCGTGAATGTTTCTCTCTCGATCCCGAATCAGAGTTGAGCTTCCGATCTGGTACAGCCAAAAGTAATAAGAGTGGGAAATAAACCGCAAGGCTCTGTGAGGAAAAACTCTTGTAGGTTTATGGTTTTGTTTCAAATAATGTTAATTCTAATTCTAATCATAGAATATAACCTTGGATCAAATCCCACATTACAAGTGCTAACAATGGGTGTGTGGCTTTTCCTGTGAGGCGGTGAACGCCAAAGAGGTTCGAGGATACACACCCTCCTTGTACTGGTACTTCTTGTTGGCGGCCGTGGGCTCGGGAGCATCCGGCTGGATGTTCTCTGCATCCAGCTTGTCCTCCTTGTCCTCCCACGTCAGGTCCGCCTCCTCCGGGGCCGCAGGCGGAGCAGCGGGAGGCTGAGTTTCCGCTGCTGGGGCCGAGGCCAGCTCGGGCTCGGGAGGGGCCACGACCTGCTCCTGGGTCACAGATGAGAGAGAGAGGTGGAAGTTGGCCGACTCCAATCTGGAAGCTGAGCTTGATTTGTGTCTGGCTGTTGAATGTCTCACCGGGCTGTCGTGAATGTTCAGGAACTAATTGTAGCCTGACTGGTGTCAAAATGAGGAAATGCAAGAGAAATACAGTAGCACCTCAGCTTACGAATTTAATTTGTTCTTGTTGGCGAAACATATCTTTTTTTTTTCCCATTGAAATCAATGTTAGTCTTATCGATCCATTCTTCAGCGTCAAAAAACATTTTGCACTCTTTCAAAAGTTTTTTATGGGTTTATTTTTGGCAAAAATACAGAAAGGAATTAAAGATAACTTTAAATATGACCATGCTTCTTTTCTTGCCAGCACTTGTACTTGCCATTTCCTTCACTAAATAAGTGTACAAAAGTAAAGCCTCTCTACCGCTAACGCTATCTCCAGCAAGCTGTTTTTCATTAATCCAAACTAACAATCTTTTTTTTAATTCTTCTGAGACATGAGACCTTTGCTTTGTTAACGTAGTCGCCCCTTTAGCCACATTAGCCGTCTTTAGAGCGTCTATGTTCTTCAGGATTGTAGAAATGTTTGACTTAGCCATGTAGCTTGGTGAGATCTGTAACACCAACACCGCTCTCATATTTAGCTATTAATTCCTTTTTCAGATTGACCATAATTCTCAACTTCTTCTTAACACCACTATTACTAGCACTTTTAACTTTTTGGGGAGCCATTATGAGGGCTAGCTTGCTGAAAAAAAGAACAAAAAAAAAAGCCTTAAAACAGTGGAACACAACGAGTGATGTAAACAACATGGAGTGTTACGCACGGCTTCCGCTAAGCTACAACGCCACAACGTAGAAAGCCAGTAAGTTTGTTTGTGAGTGTGTTCGCCACTGAGGCTTGTTCGCAGCTCGAAAACAATGTTCAGAGGCGGATTTGTTCGTGGTGAGGGGCATTTGGAAGCTGAGGTTCTTCTATGTATAATTTTATGAACACACACACACCTCTTTGAAGGCATCCAGGAGATCCCCCACTGCCTCCTTTTTGTTGAGATCCTTCATCTTCCTCTTCTTCTTTGGCACAGACACAGCAGCTGCAGAGATGGGGATTTGTTACATTTAAATGGTGGAGATTTAGAAGAATAGAGCTCTCATCTGAATGAATGTTAAAATGGCGTGAAAAATGATCATGAACAAGAATTTCACCATTTAGCAAATGAACAAGTAGGACACACACACACACACGCAGTGACTGACCTTGCATAGTAGTTTCTACAGGGGACGGGGTGGCGGTCTGGGGAGGGGTGGGCACGGGCTCTGGTATGGCGTCGCTCGCAGGCTCCTCTTCCGCTGGAGAAGTCGCCTCCTCCTTGGCATCGGCCGGCACCACCGGTGTTTCCTCTTCCGTGTCTGGGTTAGCGGCGGGAACCTCTTCCTCGACTTCGGCCGAGGGGGGCGCGGTGTCGACGGCCGGCTCAACAGGGTCATCTGGGGCGACGGGGTCGGACGCCGGCTGGTCGACGGATGCGTCCTCAGCTTCAACTTCGGGTGTCGGCGCCTCCGCGGGGACATCTGCGGGGGCCTCGGCGTCGTGATGCGTAATCACTTCAGGCTCGGCGATGGGGCTGTCATAATGCTCCTCTGCGCCGACGGCGGGGGCCTCGGGGTCCTGCGGGCCCGGGAGTGGCAGGCCGTTGGGAAGGCACAGCTCCTCGGGCTGTGCGATGGGAGACTCCAGGGCAGGCTCTGGCTCGCCGGGGGGTAAACTGACTGAATCCTGCTCTTCCTCCGCAATGCCATTCGAGGTGGAGGAAGGAACGAGGGATGCGTCCGAGGGGGGGGGCGGCGGCGACAGCCTCGTCCGCTTCCATCTCCGTCGCCGCCTCCTCCCTGAGCTCCTCTGCTGTCTCTGGTTTCTCCTGTGATGCGGCGGAGGGCACGGGGTCAGGGAGGGGAGCGGGGTAAGCGGGCACCTCAGGCGCCAACTGGGGTGCTGGAGAGGGTTCCCGGGGAGGTGGAGGAGCGTCCATTACATCTGCAACGGGAACGCTAGATGCGGGAGTGGGAGTGGTGTCAAGGGGGGTGTCGTCTGCTTCTGGAAGTAGAGGCGGCGCAGCGGGCTTAGAGTTCAAGTCAGGGGGAGCCTCTGCAGGGACAGGGGCATCCTTGGGGATCTCGGGGGTCTTTGACTGAGGTGGTGGCGACGATTTCGTTTTGTCATCTGGAAGGTTGGACAGGGAATGCGTTTTTTTCAACCTTCATTCAAAACTTTGGTATGTCTTATGCAACTAACGTACATTTCTAGTGCTCACTTGAACAGTTGTTTTATTACGCAACGTTTCTCTTATGAGGCGTTTTAGCAAAGTGTTCACTGTCAGCCACTGATTGTTACAAGTTTTTATTTATAGATTTCTTTTCCGGCATCCAGTCGGGTCTGATGTTTCTTTCAGCCACTGTGAGAGCTTCCTGTCCTCGGGACTATCTTGGTAGAGAGATCTCAATCTTTATCAGTTTGACTCAAACACCGAAAACAAAACTGCAAATCCCTTTATCTGGCCCGTCTGGTTGCCATTTCTAAAGCCATCTGCAGACACACGACAATTGACAATGTCCGGTGTGACAACTAATTCACCAAACATGAGGTCACGCAGCTGCCCCGTTGTGTGTTACCTTACTGCTATAGTTTGTTCTTACCGGTGAACGGCAGAGGAGGATTTAAATTATTTACAGGACATAGGAGGGGCACTCGCCATGACTGCACTTCGATCCTTGTAGGTGTGAATTCAAGGTGTGCGTCCCTCACCTGGTCTGGCTGGCACCGGTGCAACTGCAGCTGGGATGTTCTCACCGTTTGCCTGCACCGCAGCTGGGCTCTCCGATCCAGATATGGCTGACTGGGGACACACATTAAGGTTTGGCGAGATCAGCGGGGAAACTCAGCTTAGTGTGCGAATGCCGGTCACAGGTTGGTTTGGTTGAAATGTAAGAAATGAGGAGCGGGACTCCACGGCATTCTCCGCTAAGTGGTAACAAGTGAAAATACCTTGACAAATGCAAAGACCGCCGTAATGCCGACTCAGGACTTTTCTTTTAACGAGGGAAAAAAAAAAAAAAAAAATGAAAGCATCCAACATTGGTCTCCACTGAGAGAGAGTGCTTTAACACCTTTGGGTTCAAAGCACTTCTCACTGCACTGTATTCACCCATCCACACAGTTGTGGCGGCAGAGCTGCTGTGCAAAGTGCTAACCAGGCCATCAGCTGCACCTCGAAGGGGGGGGGTGGGGGTTGTCAGTGTTGTGCCTGAGGTTCGAACCGCTGATCGATGCCCACTCTTGCCAGCTGAGCCACTGCCAGGATCTACAACTTTGCGGTTGAATTTAATAAAAATGGAACTGCGAAGCCGTTCGCCATGGCACCATCAATGATCTGCAACCTTCATGGGGTTTCCGGGTGACACGAAGTGTGTGAGGACGTGTGTGTTCAAGTGTGTGAGCGGCAGATCACGGCGTGTAGACTTACCTGTGGCGGGGTTGGTGTCGAGCCACTACGGCCCCCTGACATAATCTCTTCTGTGATGTCTCTGCCACCTTGGTTGGGGTCTCTTATTCTGATCTGCGACGGGAGGGAGGAAAGAGGGATGAGGAGGCGATGGATGCAAGCAATGCCCAAAAGCAACTGCCGTGCTCATTTCACAAACTTAAAATACAGAACTCGGTAGGGTTACAATCAGAAGAAGAAGAAGAAGAAAAAAAAAGGAGGAGAAAAGCAACCGTTCCAGGGTGAGGACGAACGTCCACGTACGTCCTCTCGGTATGCCTCGCTCAGCCGCCTCTCATTCAACACAAGCTACATTTCTCACATTCTGCACGCGGAGGCGCAGCAAATCCCCAACTCCTGAACTCACCTCTGCCTCTGAGTCACTGGGCAGAGCGCTTCCATTTAACGTAAATCCACCGAACCTAGTTTGAATTGTATTGCCACGGGGCGGGGGGGAGGGAGGGGGGGGAGGAAAAAAAATCCCCGTGCAGCCCCGGGTGGTTGTGAAAATGTCAAACTTTCAGGACAAATAGTTTTCCTGTATATACGCATAACACTCTGCGACTGGATAGAGAAAAGAAAGAAAGAAAGAAAGAAAAAAAAAAGAGAAGCAGAAGCCAAAAGGATAACGCTCCCGTCAAGTTGCCATTTATTGCACACACGTGTCCTGTCGTCGTCGCCCCCCTTCCCCCCCCCCCCACTCATGTGCCACATACTTACAGTAGGAAGTCGGGACTGTCATGAAAACTGGTATGAGCCGGAGCGCGGCTACGTTACGGCCGTGCAAAACTTCAACAGGCCAAGGGGGTGGGAGGGGGAGCAGGCTGGAAAAGCCAGCTGAAACTCGCCGCGAGGACTACGCCGCCCGCTTCCTCGACTACAGGAACGGCTAACCTTTACCTGCTTCGCTTCGCTGACGGACGGTCTCCTTCGGCATTATGCGAACTCTAGCAGAGCCCCGCTGGTCCTGGGGTCGGCTCGGAAAGCACGATATCCGGTCTTCCGCCCCCGGCTCTTTTAACTGACGGCCGGACGGAGCAGGGCTGGGCCCGGCTGTCAGCTCGCTAGCTCGCAACCTGATTCACTCCCTCCCTCTCATAGAAGCAGAAAGAGGGAGGAGAGGAGGATAAAGTGACTGGCCTACTAAAGCTATGGTATTGGAATGCGCCCCCCCCCCGTCCCCCGCCCACAGAGCCTAACAGACAGTTAAAGGGGCCCTGGAGGGAAGTAGGGGCATGGTAAGGGGGGAATGGGAGGGCTTCCGGGGGGGTAAAAAAAGTTATTATCAAATGAGCTGCAGCTCGCTGGAGAAACTCCCCCTTTTCCCTCATTCTTCCTCGCTACGCCGTCACCGCACACCCTCAAATGGCTCCATAGACCTTTTTCAGCGCCACCCACCTCCCCCTCCAACCCCCCGCCGGCCCCCTTCGGCCTCCTCCGCCCGAGCAGAGGAAACGGCACCGGGGGAAGGAGGGAGCGCCACAGCAGCGGAGGTTGGTCGTCGGCCCTTCCAGCTCAGGAGGGGGAGGAGACAGGCGGCCACGTGGAGCTGAGCAATGTGCTGACATGTCCCCCCCCCCACCCCACCCCTTTCTCCTCAACCCCTACCCCCGAACCGCCCCACCCCGGCTTTTCTCTTTGACACACAGCAAGAGGGCAGGAGAACAGGAAAATGGGAAGGGGGGGGGGGGGGGGAGACTTGCAATTTGAAAACGCTACAGCGCTTCCACAAAACAGGGATTTTAGAAAATAAGTTACTTAAGCGGTGATTCTAAAATACTGGACTGCGTCAACCCGAGCTGACCTTTATATCTGTGACTCGTTTTTCAAACGTGTCCAGAGTGAGCGAGCAGACGGATCCAATGGAGCACTTATCCCCAGGCGTTAAGTCCTGTTAAAGGTGCTACTATTTTTCCCCCTAGATACCGACCTTACCTGTGCTCTTGAAATACATCACACCCCATAGTATTGTGCTCGGCAACATCGACAAGAGCACATCCCGTGAGTCCCAAAAAAAAAAAATGTCGTAACCCATCGAACGCCCCCCCCCCTTTCCAGGGCGTCGCTAGGTAGAGTCAAAGTCCGACCGTCTGGACGACCACAGTCGTTGATAAGCAGCCAAGTTCTCTGACAAGTTACGGGGAAAAAAAAAAAAAAAAAGATGCGAGTGCAGGTCAGATGTTCAGCTGTCACACCCCGGCAGCAGGAACACGTTTCCTTTTAAAGCGTGGAATGAAACGGACTTTAAACGAGGTCGGGGGGATTCACACACCGGGTGTCCTGGTCGACAAACTTTACTACAAAATTCCACTCGAACTGTGACAAAGGCTGTGAGCCGGTCTGAACTGGTTAGGTAAACGGCTGGGCCACACATTCTCTCACACAATGAGAATAAGATAACGCAAATGAAGTCTGAAAAGGCACCATCTGAAAGCCTAAAGTGTGAAAACGGATTACCTAAGGAGCACAGAGCTCGTCTATTGTCGGGGACCAAACGTCAGAGAGGCGGAAACCCTGGCCAGAGGATGGTGGTCAACAGGTAGTTCCAGTACATTTTCATATGGGAGCTGTCACAGGAAAAAATTCATCCCCGAATTTACTCGAAGCTGAGAGCAAAACACATGCCACACAGCACCGGATTTTTTCCACAAGTCAGAATGGCAACACGCGCAAGGTCCTCTGATATTCGAAAATGGGAACACACTCAGGACTCGTATCGATCAGTCGGATCGTTAATCGGCAAACACCGCGTCTGTGACTCGCGTTCTTTGTTTTCGTCTTCTGTCATATGCTCTCGTGGTCGTGTCATTCACTCCAGTGTAGGACACCTCCAAGTCTTACTTATTTGTCAAGATCTCGGCAGAATTCATTCATTCATTCATTAGCTATTCCTCCTATCCTGCACACAGCTGTCATTGGGCGAGAGGCAGAGTTCAACCAGGATTGATCACAGGCCCACATATGGAGAAATACAACCATTCAAACTGGGCAAATTAGGGTCTCCAATGAACCTACTGCCTGTTTTTGGACCGTGGGAGAAAAACTGAGAACCATCCGAACTCCACAGAAAGATCCCCTGTTTGGTGGGGATCAAACCAGGGACCCTCTTGCTGTGAGGTGGAAATGCTAACCGCACAGCCCGACACAATAGTCGCGACTGACTTTTTTTTCCTTATAGCCTTGATAAAACAAAGTGAACAGCCCACGATTAATCCACAGGATTTGGAGTCAGGGCCGCTCCAAAACCAAAGTTTTTTTTCCCTTCCTCTCCAGCAGAGATAGTTAAATCTTATCTTATGAAAAGAGACCAGCTGACATCATAAACCTATGGCCACAAAATTACAAAAGTTCCTTACATTCGAAGCACTGAGCGTAGCTGGTGACAATTTGTAGGACTAGAGTTTTTATCATTGCTTGATAACAATTGGTTGAGAATGTGTGCAGGGTTGTGTTCGCACAATCCAACACACGACGTCGTGAATGCGCTTTTTTTTCCCCCTGACCCCGACATACAGGTGTGCTCTCAGTATTTAAGTCAGGACGGCTGGAGAGTTCTTACAAAAATAAGCTCTGATAAAAGGGACGCTGTCTAAACAGCCCTGACAATGACATTTCCACCAAGGGCTAACATTCACACGTGGGAAACTCTGATTCTTTTGTACACGTGTGTGTGTGAAACATTAGGCCCGACAGAACTCTTAACTGTACCTGTTTCCGTTCCCGTTTGGTGGGAACGTGCTGCGGAGGCTGAGGCGGCGGTTGCTGTTGCTGGGGGGCGGGGTTCATAATAACGGGTGCCTGCACTGGCGGGGTAAACTGCGGCTGGGCTGGATAGTAGGCCGCGGCTGTGGATCAAGCAGAGAGGGAGATCAACATACATGAACTGGCTTCATCTTACAATATTATGGTAGACTTACACCAAACAATTTTTCACAGTCAGACTTGAAAATGAAAGTCGTCATCTCGGTTGTGAAGTCTAAGGTGGTAATCTTAGCAGTCCTTGATCAGTCTTTTCCTAGACTTGGCTTACGACAAAAGAAAACATCTTTGAGTTTATCACATGTTTTTCAGTCTTTATGATGGGGTAACACAATCAACAACCTATAGATGAGCAACAAAACCAGAAACCTGGTAGACAAACAATCATCAGAATCAGCAGCAAAGACGGTGTTTGTTGCCGGTATAGATGAATGGATGGGTGCATGTTGGGAAAAATTGCTGAAGGAATCCAATTGTAGTGTTGGTAATAGTAACCCTGCAAGATTCTCAGTCTTTGTAAAATTTCAGGCTCGGCTGAGACTAAAACTCTGAAAACCAGTCTTTAGAGATGAGCAGGTTTGGGATGATAATTTTTCACAAGTATTTTCGAAGCCTTTTTGAAGTCTATAGATGTATTGGTGGCATTACCATCCGTGCCCTTAGTTGTTTTTTTTTTTTGTAAAGAGCGTCTTTCATGACAAGTCTAGTGTTCAGGTTTTGTCATTCATCAGAGGTTATGTGCTTGAATATGCGTGGACTATGAAGAACCCTTTCCCATGTCCGAATTATCATCAAAATGCTGCCTATTTTTAAACAATGAGGTTCAACAGTCCCACAGGCCTCCAACATCTCCGAGGATTACATGAAATCTAGGCATTCCAGACCTTGGGAAGGGAGGATTATTTGCAGTGCCACTGTATCGAATTGCATGTCTTAATTCCTGCACACCTAATAAACCCCGTAAAGTGAAAATCAATTTAAAGAGAAACAAAAAAAAAAATATCCAGAGGATTTATTTGCTCTTTTTTTGGCCATTTGTACAGTATTTACACTGCGTCCGCTAGATCAACACAGGGAGAATTCAAGGCCTCTTGAAATGCCAAATATGTGAGGAAGGTCAGGATGTTACCCAGAACACAAACTGCATTATCTTAATCAGCACATGTTTTCCCATTCCTTTTTTCTTCTTGTACTTTATTTGAGTACTATATATATATATTTGTACTATTCTCCCAAGTGTTTAATAGAAGGCAGCATGACAATGGTAAAAAGTGTGTTTATTCAAAGTACATCAATGACACAATTCAGTTTCCAGAAATAACGCCCTAAAAGCGAACGATGTACAAACTCGTGATACCACAAAAAAAAAGGTTCAATACAGAAATACAGTTAAGTCTTATGCTGGATCCAGGAGAAACCATAAAATCCGCCATGAAAATATTTATTGGCATCTTTGAATGCAAGACCTTGTGGTGATTTTACAACTCGATCCAACAACTCTCGGGCTGGCAGGTCGGGAAGTATCTTCTCTATCGCGGATACCTGGAAACGACTCCTCACTTCTCATGAGGCATCACAAGATACATTTGGCAGGTTGTTTTAGAAATGTTAAGATTTCTGAATTCTGCCTTTGTGTTCCTGCGCAGCCCTGTAGATACTTGAGCTTACAGATCCTTCTCTCCCCTCAATAGTGTCTTGACTTGCAGCCAGATATAGTGTATATAGGCGCTGCCCTAAAGAAATACATGACATTGAGCCTGATGTAACATAGGCAACTATATATTTTTACAAGTCAGTTATCATATAAAAATAAATTAGAATAGTTTGTAGATCAAACACTTTTCAGCAGTGGTTATTATGTTGTAGCCAGGTTCTGCGGCGCTCCGGCAGGCGATGCAGGGAGGAACCCGATTTCCATCGCTCATCTTTTTGCTTGCTGTTCAAAAGAACCTTGTGTTCGTCTCGCATGCACTGGAAAGGTAAGGGAAAAAAAATTGGAAACATTATTGTTGAAGGACAAGAAACCTTTATTTAAGTCAAATGAATGGCAAGTACACTAATGTGTATAACTTAAGAAGATAACTAGTCTTACATGTTAGATAACAGGGACGGTCAGGTCTAACATACAGATGTAAAGCTACAATGTGAACATAAAGAGACCAACAGAAATAATCCCCTAAAGGAAGCAGTAATATTGCTCAGAACTTCCTCACTGGACTAAAACCTCTACAGAATTCAATAGAAAACAGATGCTTTACCCACCTGCTGAGCCGAAAGTGCTTTATCCCCAATCCGTCTTCAAATC
The DNA here is from genome assembly GCF_037954325.1 of Fistularia commersonii. Lineage (NCBI taxonomy): Eukaryota > Metazoa > Chordata > Actinopteri > Syngnathiformes > Fistulariidae > Fistularia > Fistularia commersonii. The sequence continues at coordinate 8,802,845 of NC_141286.1, forward strand.
TTCGGCTCCTTGAGATCTCAGAGGAGGGAAATTCTCAGTGGTATTTCACGCTGGTGTATGACCGAGTTTTAATTGTGGTGTTGTTGTTCTCCTTCTTCACTGTGCCGACAAAATGTGTGGCTCTCCGAGCAACCGAAACCTGCTGATGCTGGTGAGTCCTCCCTCCCCACCGCCCTCTCTCTTTTTAAAAGTAAAACACCATGTTATCGTTTGATGAATGTCAAGAGAAAAAAAACGTTTAAAAAAAGCGGGGCTGTTAGTCAATGAAATCCTTTTTGTGGGAGTTGCTGTGTTTTGGCTATCTCGTGAGGTAAGTCCACCTTATCAATGCAAAAATGTAAAGGAGTGGACTTTCCCTTGTGAGCGGCAAAAAAATGGCAACTTGCACCCAAACTATCCAGGTGGGCTAACAAAAAAAAAAAAAAAAAAAAAAAACATTAGCTAACTCCTGCACTTACTCAAAAATGCCGCTCCACAAGAAGAAACTGGTAATGCGTGGTTTATGAGTCCCACCAATCACCAAGCACCAATATCATATGCGCTCCTGTGGGACCATAAAACCACTCTACCAGTTCCTACAACCAGTATTGGTTGTAGGAACTGAGGTCCATGCTCCCTTGTTCCGAATGCCGTCTAAAAGGAGAGGGAGGAATGCCCAGGTACATGAAAATGTTCAAGGAGGATACTGAAGTTCCAACAGTGTGAAAGCGACTCTGGTCACTGCAACTTGAAGATAGTCTATATTTCATAAGATATTAAAAGTAGCGGGGACCTTTTGCATGATTACGCAACGCATCAACTTAATACTAATGCTTTAGCGTCAGTGATATCGGGGCCCTTAGAGGGCTGTCCACTGTGGGAACAACGTGATGTGTCGGTCTTCAACTCGCATTTGCTCTAAAGAAAAAAAACAAAACTTTTTTCTATTGTTTTACTAGGCCTGCACAGTGACTGTTGTCGTAATGGTTTTCATGTAAATGAAAGTGAAAGGGATTTCTTAGACAGTTGATATGTTATCCAGATGACAGGGCAGGCAGAACACACAAGCAGCAAAGAAAAACTTACTATACTGGTGGAAGAAAATGGAGTTACAAAAAAAACAAAATAAAAGGGTTTTATTTCTCCTCCACTGTGGTTCGAAGAGGGATTTATATGAGCGGCCACCTCTCTTGGCAAAGACTCTCTGGAGTCCTGTCAATGCTATTCCGTTGCCAGGTAGGTGGAATAGAGAGGGAAATCTAGGAGGTTGCTGCAATCGGCCAAGAATGAATGCAACTGAATCTCTGTAAAAAAAACGTACCCCCCCTCTAGACACCTCACTTTGAACAGATTATATAACAGAGATTGTTTGCGAGGTTAACACGTGATGCTTCGGGGAGCGCTGGCAAGTACGGGGATGTGACAGTGGGATCTGTCTATTTAAGGAGCTATCTGAAAGAAAATATCTTAACCCCCCCCCCCCCGGATTTGAATTGAAGTACAATAAAAAAACACATTCAATCGGATCTCCAATCTCTTAACTGTGGCTGATTTTTTTTTTTTTTACTTTTATCATTACCCTGACATATAACCAGAGGGGAGTACAGCTCCCTTGTAATTCCAGTCAAACACATGCACGTAACAAACCATGAAATCCCTCTCTTCGGTGTAACTACATTTTAAATTCCATACCGCTTTTTTTTTTTTTTTTTCTTTTTCCACCTTTCAATTTGTCGGGATGATTTTTTTTAAACATAAAGTAGGTGAGAGACAAACGAAATGACATATGCTGGAGTCCAGAAACCGCAAAACGTTCCATGTGCTTTCAAGCCAGTCCCTGTTCACGTCGCTCTTCCTCTCGACATTACAACGGTAGGCCAAAACACGTGCGTGTGCGCACGCACATATATATTTGCAAGCCTCGTTCATGCGAGGTGTTAAAATCTCACTGTCTTTTTAATGCACCGTTAAACAGAACTAGACAGGGGGAAGCCCTTCAGGTAGGCCTCCGGACCATGACACAGCAGTCCTTTTTCTCCGCCAAGCCCATACCTTGCAGTTACTAGCTTAACTGTCAAGCTATTTTTTTTATATTTTTGAATGTATCAAAAAAATCATACACCGAGCAGGATTATTTAAAAGAAAAAATATCTACGGGGTCAAGGAACCGTTACTAGCTAAGTGTAAACAAGACTTTCAGTTCTCCACTGCTATTAAAAGGCTGTGTCAGAGGCCAAAAAACTGTCGTTCGCAACCCACTTTGAAACTCACAATCTCCATGTCGGAAGTTGGGGAAGGACAGGGGGGTAAAAAAGCTCCTCAGAGTGAAGAGGCCTCTCTTTCAGCCCGGCCGGTGGTAGCAGGCTCTGCCTCTGCCTCCCCCCCCACCTCTGCATGCATTAGTCGAACTCACATTACTGAGTCTGCATTGTTGACCAGGAGCAGCACGGCCTAAATATAGTCAAAAACCCACACCGGCTGGGCAAATAAGCCTGTCGGAGGGAGGGAAGACTAAAAGGGAGGAGGACGGGGAGAGATAGAGGGAGAGAGAGAGTGGGGGAGCATGCTCGCAACCAGAAAGTCAAAAGAAAGAATGTGACTTTCTTGGACAGCGTCCCAATACTGTTACTAAGTGTCTTAATATATGAGCCACAAAGTAGATCGGGTGGGGGGGGGGCAAAAGGGAACACTAGTCCGGATGACACCTACCCTGAGAGTCCTCCTGTTCCTGAGACCCACGGTTCCCCATGCTGAGTGCACGCCGAATGCTAAAACTTGGCTTGGACAGCGAAAAGGAGAGGGGGTTTTTATCCAAACCCCCCTCTCTTACCTCTTTCCTGTCCTCCCTACAGGTGCCCACTCAGAAGGACTCCTTTTTAATGGTCAGCCCTCCCCTCTTTCCAGCGTGTCTCTGCTTCACTCCTCCCTCTGACCTTCCTGATTCCTCCCAATATTTCAGGTTTTTTTTTTTCACCTTTCTTTTTTTTCGCTCACATCCCTCTTTCCTTCTCTCCCTCCCTCCCTCTCTTGGGAGTACGAGCTGGACTGGTGAGTGGGCGTTTGGACCACGAGCAGCCCCTGCGTTAAAACAACATTAAAAAAAAAAGTGGGGGGGCGCGCGTCACCCTATCAGGTGAAGTGGCGTTGCAGCGGGACCGGATTCTGTTTGCACCCCTGTGTTTGACGAGTGACCTGATAAGTGCCTGTGGCGTCTGCCACAAACATTTGACCAATTACCAGTCGATGGCAGCTCAATCATTTGCATGTCCTCTCGGAGTCGTGCTGACGGTCAAGACGAAAGCCTCTGGACCTTGACAGCGGTGGTTCTTTGGGTATACGCGCAGTATTGCTGGCACGCGCGAGCCCCCGCTACTAGATTTTTTTATACACTAACACCCTGGGGTTCCACAAACACAACGGGGTGAGAATGAGTAAACACACTGTGAAGGAGAGCCTGTCTCCAAGCTACGTTGTGTGTGTGTTTGCAGAAGTTCGTGTTAGAGAGCCTTGACAGCAGACAAATCACAAAAAATGATTAACTGACCTTTGCCTGATGGGAGTGGGAGTGGGAGGGGGAGGGAGTATTTACAGTCAGCATGTTAACATCCTAGGAAAACAATGTAATTCTTCATAGATATGAAAACATGAACAATTTCAAAATCACATCTTTGGAATCCATCAAGAAGAAGTTCCAGAAGATATGAGTTGAGTTTTGCAGCATTTCTAAAGATGATGGCTAACACGATGCTAGCAATTCCCGCAGCAAACTACAGTTTTTGTACGTTTTTGTAATTCTGCTTCTGCATATCCTGACTAAATTATCAAAATCTGATTGGTAGGTTTCAATCTTTGATTTAAAAGGGGTTTAAAAACACAACGTATGTTCCTTTTTGGATCTAATGCCTTTTTCTTATGTCTCTGGAGCTGTTTTTGTATTTGCTATAGCAAATAGTTTTGTTCACCGTGAAGAGCTCCCGTTACTTCTGTCAGCAGCCACATCCTGCACTGTGCAAAAGGCATGAAATGCTTTATATCACGAGCAATTCCTTTCCCCTCTCTGTTTTTCTCTTCCAATCATTAAGATACAACTCACACTGGCTTTTTCTCAGCACCGCACACATTTGTCAGGTGCTTTTAATCTAAATTGAATTTTGTTACCGGTAACTTTGCAACATGTTAAAGACCTTTATTATGTATATTGGTAAATGTGCGTCTTCAACTACTTCGGACATGAAATCCACAGGTCAGGTGCTGAAAATGACAGTCAAAGTGGTTCATCTAGTTCTTTGATAAAAAAAAATAAAACAAAAAAATTTGAATAAAAGCTGAAACAGCGTGCAGTAAAGAAATCACGATGAATATATCACTTTCCAATTGTACACTCTTCGACCCCGTCATGGGATCCAAAAAGTCTCTCTGATCTTAATGGACTTCATGATATGCAGTCTGATTCATTGACCACTTGGTTTTTACACTGAAATAATGAGGTCACAATCCTTACATATGCCTTTAAAATATCCAGCTAAGAAAATGGACTATCTAACAGTTAAAAGGTCTGTATCTGAAGATTTTAATTATTACTATATGGTCCTGCACATCAATGCGATCAGGAAATCCTTTTTGTTGTGGATGAGATCATGTGGCCAAGCGTTTGGATGCTACTGCTTACTGCTGATGAGTTACAATTTCAACAAAGACACCAGCATTGCTCAGATGCCTGCTCGTGGGGGTCAGCAAGTTTGTTTACGGTAGGTGCCGTTGGTTGCTCGCGTTGTACCGACTCTGAGCCGCCTCTAGAGGGTGCAAGCCCTACACGGAATCATAGAGCAGAATCACTCTTTGTAGCGCTGCTGTCAGGAAGTGGATGTGAGGTCATGAAGATTTTTTTGATAAACAGCATCACTGGCATTAATAACAGGGCCCTTATAAATCCATGCGTGTCAGCTAGTTTGAGATTTATAAACTAAATGTGGGGGGAAAATATACTACTATTGCATTACGTGCAGATTTACGCTGTTTTTTTGTTGTTTTTTTTATGTGCCCATTTTATGTCCAGACATTTTCCAGAGAGTAGCCCCACCCCTACTGAGAACATGTCTTGTAGCTGTATTTCATTATGGTCATGTGGCTTACATTGTTGGGGGGGGTAAAAAATCTGCTGATTTCTCTTAAGAGTTTCTGCTGAATTCCACTGCAACAGTAAAGAAACAAGTGAGACTTGTTTTGAGGGCCAAATGGAACACATGTTTGTGCGTGATTAAATGTAGGACTATGTGTTGCCTACTAAGTGACAAAACCTTTTGGTATGATAATCTTGTGCAGTGATGTCATCACTTTGGTTCCTTGAGGGAAGAATTGAAGTAAAACCGAAAGGCGAGGACTATTAGGGGAATAGAAGGCTCTTACACGAACTTGTGGGTGTAGTGCTAGCGTACAGATGGACAGAAGAGCAACGTTTCAAGGTAAAAAATACAATTGACTCAAGTGCTTTGAGAGTATATGTAGTATTTTGTAACAACAACAATTGCTACCACGACCCGCCATACATCCTGCAGCCTCCAGAATAATTGTTCATCCACTATTGTGGCACGTGTGACATAATGTATTTGTATCCTGATGCGTTTTTAGTTCTTTTTGTGAGGGATTTTTTCAAATGAAATGAAGCCCAAGCAGTTTGTGTGTCTCAATATGCGTGGTGAGGCCCCAGGTAGAGCCTCTTACCGTAAGTACCATATTCAGCGGGACTGGTGCCGGGGTAGAAGCCTGGAGTCCCCGTCGGTACAGGGTATTGCTGGGGCGTGGCCATGTAGGTTGTGGAGCGGTACTAAGGAAACACACAGGGGTTAACGATAAGACAGGGCGTGAAGGAAATTAAAGGCCCGGGAATGACAGCACATACAAGCATAATACCAAATTAAATATTGACATCCTCTTACTGATTTCTAATGTGGCAATCGGTAATTATGAACACACACAGGCCTGCATCTGAAGATACATGTTCAAAACTAGATGATTTAGCCAGACCATAGAGGCTGATGTGGAATTCAGAGAGGCGGCGTAGACCTAAAATGAGCTGAAGGTTGCTCTGAGCTCCAATTTTTTCTTCTCATTGAATTTAACAGAATGATATTACGGTGCATTGAATAAACAGGGAGATTCATTTTTAAACTGAGATTTTGGAAAAGTTCTGCTTTTAAGATATCGCCCCAAAACCCCCACTGATAATCAAAAACATGGGTCTGGAAATTATAAGCATTTTAGACAATCCAATGAGTTCCAGGGAAAGAGAGTGAGCAACTTCATTGGAAACACTAATGGCCTCCAACTGCACGAATTTCAGAAGGGGAATTTTCACTTTCATTTTAGGCCATACACCCCACCCCTTCACACGAATGCCCACACACACACAAAAAACTCACATTTGACAGAGTTAAATATGCATCTTCAAGACCAATTCTGATCTTGATATTTGCACTTGCAAGCCAAAATCACATAATATTCTACATTGAGTTTAATAATTATATTAAGTGATTTCTAAATCACTTTAAAAATCACATTTAAATATGCATCTTCGAGACCAATTCTGATCTTGATATTTGCCTTCATCAGCGAAGGTCACATACCTTTATACATCGAGTTTAATTATTACATTTTGTGATTTCCAAAAGTGCAACAGATTGAAGCATGCAAACGTTTCTTCATGTCTTCTCAGCTGGACCCCCATGAGGGTGAGAGGCCCTCCGAATATAGTATGATTAAATACTGCCGGAAATGAACTTCCATGTTGTATGCTGATATTTGTTGATTGTCTTTAGCTATAGTGAATGCCTGAGACAAAATGTAGCAAAACCTAAAAAACTACCACCCTTCGTAATGTGGTTAGTAAATTCCTAATCTGTTTGGCGACATATGCCAAGACAAGCTTGAGCCTACCTGTCCTTGTATAAAGTAGGCGGGTCCCTGGGGTGAGCTCGGGAAGGGCAGCTGTTGCCCCGGGATCATCATCATCTGAGATCCGGGGCCGGGCTGGTAGACGTGGGCGGACGTCACAGGTCGAGGTGTGCTGCTGGGTGGGACACCCCGAGGCCCGCTGCTGGGAGGCAGGGTGCCCCTATTGGTGTAGTAGGGCTGGAGGGGGTGGGGGAGAGGGAAAAAAAAAAAACAGGTGAAAAAGGGAAGGCGAGAGGGAAGTGACAGGCAAAAGAAAAGGTAAGAACGGTGGGCAGAGAGGACAGAGAGCAGACAAAGAGGAGGAGGGGGCCGGAGGCGAGCCAGGAAAATATGAAAAACAGAAAAGGGGTAGAAATAAGGAAAAAAGGCAGACAAATTAGGGATTCTTTGTTACCTTTCTGAAAACTGTAACATAAAAGCTATCTGCCATGCCTGCATGTGATTTTAATCGCCCGGACCCCGTGGTGCTAAACTTGTCCTGCCCAAAGGCTAAGTTCAAAGTTTGTCCATGAATCTGTGGCCGGATCCACACTAGGAACATATTGGCTGCCAGGAGAGAGAGCAGCCCATGCTCCTTCATTCAGAGCCTCCTCATTGACATTCTGCTGCTGGCCTGGGAGCTAACTGCCGTGGCCAGCAAGATCACGCCAAGCCAACAAAGCCCGACACAGCCAAATATTAGACACACATATGCACTCGGCGGGAAGGTGAGAAAAGGGGGAAGGGGAACGGGGAAGAAGAGGAAATTGAGTTACCTGTAGCGATCTGAAGCTTCCCTTCAACAGCGCAAACACAGATCACAGACAGACACATCAAATGGAAGCAAGAGTGTAGGAAGGGTTGAGAAAAAGAAGAGCACCACAGTCAGTTAGAGCAAAGCGCCCAGAAACAATGCCTTCTGAGCCAAGCAGTGGATTAACAAGCATCATGCAGAGAATAGGCAGAACAATGAATACCAATAATCTAGGACGCGTTTTCGACCAGGGATGCAGTGGTGAAGCTATTCATTAGACATCGGATTTCTGGAGCCAATGCGGTCTGTGTTAATTGGGAGTGAATTTTGATATCCGTCTGTCGCCCTGGGTTCTTAATTTATCCAATAAAAGTAAACAAGTGCCGTCACAAAATGTCCTGCAAGCATGGACAATGAGGTATTGGCCGGTTCCAGTTGTATTTTCATACGGTTGTGCGCAACTTCATTATAACAAGCAGCCTTTAACTTTAACCTTATCTCATGAGACAACACCATGACCATCCAGCTTTCAATTAGATAGTAATTTTCTTCCAAGTAAAAACAAATCAGCACAAAAAGGGGACTAGTAAATTATGGTTGAGACAAAAAAAAAAAAATGAAATATCTGTTTATCGGTAACCTCTCACATGGGTCTGATGTCTGATTTGACACTGGATCAATGCGATATGAATGCTAATAGCCAAACAAATTAGGTGGTGTTCGGCTTGTGAAATGCGGATTCATCTGTAAAAGGCCAATACCACACTGTTCAAATAGTTCAGATTTAATATGAATACAGAAAAAATTCAACGTCTTTGGTTTTGGCAGGTATGGGCACCAAACGCGGTTTTGAGCTCGCGTCATTTGAACGCGCACATCCCTGGAGCAAGGAGGGGACATAGCACAGACCCGCATCCTGGAGGGGAAGTCGCCAGCCTGTGGCGGATACGTCACACCAGGCGGAGGCAAGAACAATGCTTCTGAAGCAGCAGGTAAGTCACCCCAGGTGTGTGTCGGGAACGCAGCCTTTATCCACCAAGTGAGTTAAGTGTGTCCCGCAACACCAGGGCAGTGCAGTTAATGGATACGCCCTGATATAACACATTCTTTTATTTGTTTGAAGGGAATACTTATGACCGCATCAAATTGAGATTCTTCTTTTGTATATTTGCCCTATCATTACAAATGAGGACTTGTACTGGAAAAATATTCTTGGCATGCATAAAAAAATGTGTCTCTTGCATTTGATCTGATTTGTTTTCGTGACCGGTGCTTTCGATTTTATAATTAGGCTTAATTTGAATACATCGGGACAGCACTGCCATCCCATCATTACACATCTATAAATAAGACAGTCATACATATCAAATACTGATCGACCCCTGAGAAGAAATGACACCATTTATTGGCTAAAAGATTATTTTAGCCGATAAATGACGCAAGTGTAGTTTATTGCTCGAGTTGTTCAACGCATTCTATATTGATATTGAAGCCACCGCATCTTTAATTGTATCCACGGATCCTCGCACTACAGTGTGAACACCAGAGACGACCCCCCCCCCACCCTCCCAGTCAGGTGAGTCAGTGGTGCTGTTAGTACCTGTTGATGTAAAGGCCTGGGCCCAGGGGCAAACTAGAGGAGGAGAGGCAGACAGGACAGAGGTTAAAGACAAAAGCAGGAGATCCATGCTTCGCTCGTCACTGATGGGCTGCTTTCAATTGGGTGGCGTTGAAACCAAAATTAAAGGGCAATACAGAAATTGTGCAGGCAGTCTGAAAAAAACGAGTGGAAAGCTGTGTTTCCCCCCCCCCCAGACAGTAATGATGCATTTGCGCAAATAGCACCTGCTAACAATTTGTTTCAATAAGAAAGACATTTTAAATATGATTAAAGTAGTAAAATACCTCAACCAGTTCATTATAATAGGCTTCATTTGAAATGATAATTGGGAAAAAAAGAGATGCAACTCATATGTTAATCTTTGTTCATAACAATAATAAAAAAAAAAACAACGGTTTGATATTCAGTTTGTGTAGTCAACAGAATACCATTAAACCAGTGTGAGTAAAATTATCACTGAGCTGTAGGGGAAGTGTGAACAAAGGAATTTCATTAAAAAAATAAAAAATAAATAAAAAATAAAAAAATCAGTGTAAAAGTGGTGAGATATACACACAGATTCAGCCTTTCTGGAAAAAAAATAGAAATAAAACCAAACGTGTAGCCTAAAAATTCCTGCCGGTTCCCTGAAATCTGAGCGGGGTTGCTCTGGCGGGTCGTCACAATGCAGTTACTCCCTGGTTGCAGATCAAAAAAGGAAGTCTATGAAAGCCACGGCATGTAACGTAAAAAACCAACAGATGAGTAAACCTCAAGCCTTAATTCTGGTGATAATCTCTAAAGTTCTGTAACTGGCAGGCTGAACAAACCTTCACCAGATAGCTAAAGTTGTTCGCTTTTAAGGTCCCCTCTTCAAGTGGCCTATAGAAAACAAATGTGGATGGGGCTGGGGGACAGTTTATACGTCTGCTATGTGTATTTATTTCAGCACACCTGTTAACACGTCGAGGCAGCCAAACTACCACGACCTAATGACGGGCCGCAGCAGTATCTTAATCTAGAGGGTCAGTCTGTGTTCGGTGAAAGTAGGTAATAAACATATGCTACTTGAGGTATGATGCGTCATACCTGTGACAACGTGGAAAAAGTATCGAATGACAAGGTATTTCCTTCAGATAACCTCTTTGGTGTCGCTGCAATGAATCTCTTCCAATAAATGTTATCAATGACCATAATAAAAAGCAAAGGCTATGTCTAATTAGAGGTCTCCCAAGTCGCTGCACAATAAAGACACGTGGGGAAAAACAAGCGTGCACTGCAGCATCCACTGGAGCAAAGCAAATGTGCTGCTCACGTAGGACTTGTTTAAGAGCAATGACACTGCATCAGACTCCAACAGTACTACCCCCCCCCCCCCCCCTCTATGGAGCATAGACTATCTTTCAGCCACTACTGGCATGGTGTTCAAGGAGCCTCCTGGATCCCATGTAGCGTGTCCCCAAAAAGAGAAATTCGACCGTAAACTTCAAAAGGCAAACTGTATACCGCTTGGAAGATGTAAGTGAACGACAGCTGATACTAAACAGTGGCATGTGTGTGGCGTTATTAAAAAAAAAAAAAAAAAAAAAAGCCCAGGACATGGATGCTACTTTAACCAATTTAACATGTGAGGATGAGTCAAGACTTGTGAAACCTGGAGTCGGCTGTTGTTGGACAAAACACGGGAGGCCTGTGTAAAATGCGTGTGTGCTGCGGGCGTTCCTACCTGTCGGGGCTGGGGTGTTGGGTTCATTTGTGGAGGCGGTGGGGCAAACACAACAGAAGGGGGCTGCCCAGGGGGGAACGAGGGCTGCAAAAGGACAGGAAGTCATTGTCAACAGGAGAAGAGTGGCATACCCATGGATGAGGAGAGCAGGAGAGGCAAGGATATGCAGCAGACAAGAGGTCAGGCCACAAGGCATCCCACAGACAAGCAGAAAGAAAGAAAGAAAGAAAGAAAGAAAGAAAGAAAGAAAGAAAGAAAGAAAGAAAGAAAGAAAGGGGGCACAGATATACAATAGGGAGGAAGCAATTAACATTTTCGGAATTATTTATGATAAGAGCTACAGAGGGTAATGACTGTGTGGACTGTGAGGACGTTCTGCCTCAGCTGGGACAGAGGAAGAGCTTCCAGCTAGCGAGGCAAGTGTCCCCCAGAATGCGGAATTCAGCTCGCCGTTACATGTGAAGGCCCCCTGCTTCAAAAAGCAGTATCAAGAGGACACACACAACTGGAAAGCGCAACTACAGCTAGTGAAGCAGCAGGTTTTCATGAGCAGGGCACCTCAGATGATTGAGCACAAAATTTTATTTTTGATGACAAATTTTTTGTTAAGAAACGAAAGATGTCAAATTTTCTGAAAACATTTTTTTTTCCCGCCAATTTATTTCTTACTTGTCAGATTCAATTTCTCATCCTCATTGTTTCAGCTATGTATCACTCTCTACACTAAAGTTCCTGCAGAACCGGCATCGTGAACTTTTATGGCTCTCTAGTGACGCAGGTTTTAAAAAAGCTGAGGCAAAGCTAATCCACGGTGGAGGATTTTTTTGATAAAGAGAGTTGAGTAATCGAGCACCAACACACATAAAAAATAAAAATAAAAAAAAAAAATACACTTTTACCAATGGTGATCTGAAAAGAGGACAGTCTCACAGTCTCATATCAGCGGTGTGTGTGTGTGTGTGTGTGTGTGTGTGTGTGTGTGTGTGAACTACAAACCTGTTCAGGACTAGCTGCTTTTGCACTGCAGGTGTCACAGTCCATTATCAAGGGACATAGCAGGAAGGAGCCTGCTCGGGGTTTCACTTACGTAACTAATTTCACACCGGTCATGTTCTGAATGCATCTAAATTCCATCAAAAATAAAACCCCTTTTTGCAAATCAACTGGATTTGAGTTCCTTACCTGTGAGAGGCCAGGGGAGGGGGCAGGGTGAGGGGTGGAGGGGGGTCCTGTTATAGGCTGTGGTGCTTTATTCATTTCATGGAGTTCTGCATGGGTAGGCGGATGTGGACCTGTGTACAAATCTGTGGAGACAGTGAGTCGGTGGTTCAACTGTAGTGGAGGGAAAAAAAAAAAAAGCCCGAAGATATTTCAGACATGGATAACATCTTAGTGTTGAGATAATTCTACAGATCAAACTGCATCAGGACAGAATGAAATGGTCGAGACATGAGACAGCTATGAATACTCACATTTATATATCCTTTTAGGTCCTGTTACACTCCAGAACAGTTAGTCCTAAAAGACAGAGACAAACATTTTGAAACAATGAGCATGAACTGGTTCACGTAACTGGGTTGGCACAGGTTTTTGGGACTTTATTGGAGCTTTTCAGGCAAGAGGTTGAACTAAAACGACGGCGTAACCCCCATCAGGACATAACACGAAGCAGTCAGAGGACTGCAGCATGACGGATTTTGGGATGCCTGTGAAAATGACCTGGGAAAAGAGGGCCGTGGACCGTGCCACCGTGCAGCACGGTTGACTACAGGTAAATAGACTGACACTATATCGAGCCACGGAGGACAAAGGTGTATCTCTGGTCAGGAGCGAGAGACCTGAGCAGTCTACTTATCTCATTGTGGTGCTGAGACGCTGAGGTAGTTTCTAAACTTGGAATGCAGAATGTACTTGATGCCCCACTTCCAGGCTTTCAGTCTTTTACTTCTAACTTTACTCTGCTTTGATCGGTTCTCTCAGGCCATCACAGTCACACACACACACACACACACACACACACACACACACTTAATTGGTGCTCTGACAGTAATTCTTTGCACATACCCATTAAAAACCATGATGTGTTTATAGGTCTACCACAACTCTTTTTGTAACTTTCAAAGAGTCCATTGACACAAATTTCAAAGAAGGCCCCTTGACCTTCTTTGAAATCAGTTGAAACCTGTTTTGAGTGTTAAATGATAGTCTGTCCTTGTTTATTCATTTTTGCCATCGAACCATTATCATGGCAAACGTTGTTAATCGCAGGAAAATTATAGATCTGAGGTTGTAATAACTGCTTTCATAGGCAAGTGACTTGAGAGCTTCTATCACACATTTATACATACATGATTTATTTATCCATCCATAACCTATACACCTATACACCAGGTGGGCTGGAGCGTCATTGGGCGTCATTGTGCGAGAGACTGTTCGACCTGGCTTAGTCACCAGCACAGAGACACAACTATAGACTGTCATTTACCGCAGTTTAAATCTTCAATAAAGCAGTTGCTTAACTTGATGGCTCGACCGTCAAGAGGAAGCTTGTGAACTAGACAAAGAAAATGCAAGCACATATATTGCATACAAATATCAGGGAAAACTGCCCAACAACATCAACAAAACCGATGGAGGTCCAGGAAAGCAGAAATATAAGAGGGAGGATTTGGTTGTTGAGAGAGGGGGTGGGGGGAATTACACCCTCGTAAAGTTCCTCATGTATCCGGCTTTTATTTAATGAATACCGATTGTCTGGTGCAGGCAGGATTTATGATATTTTTAAATCATGGAAAAAAAAAAACTCCATGATCAGCTTGTGTCATTTATCATGTGATTTAAATTCAAAAGTAAATATGCAGAAAGAAACAAAAAAGATGGGGGTGATTCATCAAGACAGGGCTGGGGGGGGTAAAGAAGTTTTTTGTTTCCCCACAAATATGCCACTCTGCTTGCAGGGCACTTCCACTTAATTGGAATAGATGTCAGTTGAATATATGCAAAAGTGTGAGGTTGAAGTTGTTGGAGGTTGATTGTTAATCAATATGAGTTCTTTCTTTAACTAATACAACTTTTTTTGTTTTCCTTTAGCGATCAATCAACAGCATCTTCTGATCCTGACATTAACAATAAATACTCTCAAGAGCAGTGCGGCTGCAGATGAGATCAGTGAGACAGCAGGACGCCGATCGCTGGTGATGCAGCTGCAAGACAGGTTCAAATGAAAAAAGGGAAAAAGAAATGTGCGACGCAGCCGATGCCGCACCCGTGAAATTTCCTGTTGTCGGCACATTGTGTGGCATGTTGTAAAGACAAAAAGGGGCACGACTTGTTCAACGCTGTTCAATAGTCACTGAAATTTTTTGTTTGTTCTTAATTAGGGGTTATGGTGTGGTGCAGTGGTTAGCGCCTCCACTTCGCAAGCAAGAAGGTTCCTGGTTAAATTCCGACGTCTCTCTGTGTGGAGTATGGGTTTCCTCCAGGTTCTCGGGTTTCCATCCACAGTCTGAAAACATGCAATTGGTTAACCGGAGACCTCTAGCCTTACCGCGTCCTTGACAACAGGACAGGCAGAACAGACAATAAATGAATTGGTTTATCTCATTGTTTCCTGCTCTTGTTTCCTCTTGTTTGTACAGCTAGTTGATGGAGCACGCTTTATAAATAAATACAACAGGATTATTTCTCTCCGAAAATACAAAATCACAACTCAGTTTGAGTTTTGAGCAGATTTTGTTTGAGTCACCTCTTCAATTTAGGAAAAGTGAACTCGGTGTCCTGGCAGACAGAAATTGTTGCAAGAGCGAAAAACATTATCGTCAGTCACTTGACAGATGGTGTAAAACTAGCATCTTACTGAAAACTGACCTCTCCAGAATATTGTATATCTCATGTGACGCAACAGGATGAAATGTCAGAATAACAGTGGCTCAAAAAAAATTCTACTTTTCAGGTCAATGTTCTATTTGTATGCATCATTTTAACCTGAAAAACCTTGGAAAATAAATGGTAATTCTCAACTTTTTAAACTGTCATTATTCATTGTTATCATAAAACCTTTCCTAAATATGACCCTGAAACATGTGGTAAAGCCATGAACTTGCAACCTATTCTGCCACTGCTCTCAAGCCAGCACCAACATTTTCAGCAGGTAGTCCATCGTTGCCCCTGCATGACTTATGTTGCAGACGGAAATCTGTTTGTGAGGCACGTTTGCTTCACTCACGGCGAAGAACTTTTAAACTGTTCGGTCATATTGACTGGTCCGGAGCAGCTTTTTGCCCTCTGCACCACTATGCACATGACAAGAAGCATTGTATGGTTTATATATTTAAACGACACCACTTATCTGTCCCGGTTGTGCCGGGATGTGCTAGGACAGATAAGGAAGTCTCCAGTCACGGCCCGGTGCCCCGCAAACCAGCCAATACTGGTACTGAGCCGATGATTGGTGCGTCACGAGTCCTCATAATAGTGACACAGTGTAATTTGTATTTATAGCTCAAACCTACCTTTTCTTGGTTTGTGACACATAAGCTCTTTTCTACAGACACACAGACGAGCATCCAGGCACGCATGTGCACACGCGCGCACACACACACACACACACACGCACACACACACACACACACACACACACAAAGCCTGAGTCATGATGGATCTGATTTTTTTTTTCCTTTTCCTTAGATGCAATCATGATTAACAAATGGTGGTAATCACTATGTTGAATTACTAAAAAGAGATGAAAAGGAAATGGCTATTAGGAGAGTTAATGTCCCTGTACAAGCAGAGGAAGTCCTTTTCTTAGACAGACAATGACTGGTATTGATGGCCAACTCTAGCCACCTAGACTCCCTGACTTTTGATTAAAATTTTGTTTTCTTTCTTTTTTTTTTTTTTCAAAAATGCTACGTTTAAGAAAGAGCAGCAACTCAAAAGGCCGGTCCATAGACAGAAATCTTGTGAGACTGAGTGGGGCTGGCTGGGGAAATGAAACGCTGAGTAAACAACCTCAGGGCTAAAAGAGGGTCTCGACTACCCAGCACTGCCTCAAGGCTTCGCTCTACTCACTGAGGGGACATGGCTATGAAAACATCTCAGTGTTTTGGGGAAATGCTGCACACAGATCAACTGAGATATGCCTGAGACCTTTTACAACTACTGTGTGAGAGGCCAATCTCCCTTCTCCAAAGGGCAAAATGGATGAAAATTAAGCACAATGTCCTCAAATGCTCTGCAGCACTGCGACCTAGCAAAGACGGGCTACCTGAGAGGAGCTTGTTACCAAAGAAATCTGTGCTATAGGGTAGTTATGCAAGCTGACGCAAGGCTCCGCTACTCCACCCAGCCCCCTAATCACACACAGTCCAGTCATCTGAGCTGGTCTCCTGTGTAGCACAGGAGATCCAGCCACGAGCACCACTGCTGGTAAAACATGCTCCTTCAACTGTTTCATAAGCTCTTGCCTGCACTCCCACAACCCTATGAGGAGGAAGCTGGTGAAGTTTGATTAGGAAAAAAAAAAAAAAAAGGGGGGGGGGGGGCTATTCCAGTATATGTCCAGGGTTGACCTTTTGGGAGTTTGCCATCAGCAAATTTCAAGAGACCTTACAAACTTGAAAATTTCCCAATGCGAATATACTACTACTATAGTATATTGTGATCAACTATATACTACTACAAATACTACTATGTCAGTTACTTTAGGGACACAGGTTTTTGTATTGAGTATTTGTGAATCTGTTAACTCCCGTGGCTACAGTCCACACCTGCCACAGAACTCTTATGTTCTTGACTGGAGGAACAAGAAAAAAGTGACACAAAGAGCTCTTGTGGTGGTGGGATTGGCTTGACTTAGGGGGATCATTTTTAGTAGGAAATATTTTTGGTTTCCGCTTAAATGACAAGCCGCAAGCAAGAAAACGATGACAGTGTCCTATAAAACGGCAGTGTTTGTGGTCATTTGTTTACAAATACAAACAAGACATTACTCAATTCATGATATCTAAATCAACCAAAAGGTTAAGTTTCTGTCGCTGGTCTGTTTCCTCCATTTATACTCAAACTGCAACTCTGTAAGTCCAAATTTTTTGACAAAAATTTGTTGTTTCTCAACCAAGAATCAGATTGAAAATAGAGATTTACATTTACCCTTTCCACCAGGGACAAGCAGAGGCTGTGTCAGACATCTGAAGCTGGAAAGGGGGTGTACTGATGGGGAATATTTAGCTCCGGTGACACAGCATCACGCCAGCGTGGATCCTGCCAAAACCCACACATGGCCAAACTCTGGGGCTTTCAAGTTTCACAACAGGAAGCTGAATGGTGTCCTTATGTCAGGCACTGTGACAGCCTGGCTTTGACACACCATACATTCGTCTACTATTGGATGCATTCATTCATTCATTCATTCTGCCTGAGTAAGACAAGATGCCTCCTGGGCTGGCTGATGAACACAGTTTTTAAAAGATGCAGGTGGAGGACCAGTAGCTAGGGAGTGTAACGAGCCATCTGTACAAAACACGAGTCAGAGGATTTCATCATCGACCTGTAAAACATACGGAATAGCAGACGCTATAAACGTTTCTATACCAACAAGGATCCCTTTTGTGTTGTTTTTTGTAAGAAATCAAGTATTCGCGGCATCCTAGGACGGCAGCACTCGCGATGCTAATGAAGCAGCATTGATGCCGTGACTTATGATCCTGAGACAGGGGCGTGTCTGCCTGTCCACGCACTCACGCCGCACGATAAAAAAAAACCCACTCACACAATGTGCATTATTTACGCGCAGGTACCCCACGCCCGATGCTATCAAAAGAAAGCACACCGTCGAGGGCGGTTGCGTGGGTGAGCGTCATAGTATGTTGTGCTATTAGCCGTACCGCTAACTTTGCTAGGCCCGATCAGGATTTACCACGTGGTTTCCCCCCAGCTATTGGCGCGATGTGCAGCCAGATGCCGGCTTCATGCCAACCACACCTCGCACCGGCAATGACAGCCTACCTTTTCCACGAAGGAGGGATGGGCACTTCTGATGAGGCTCGGAGGTTAAATAGCCGGCGGGGCGGGCAGGCGCGGCGGCGACGACGGCCGTGTCAAGACGGGGGAGGGGAGGGGGGACACTTGGGGTACCGGTTAGTTAGCCTCGGCGTGTGGATGCTAGCTAAGTGCGCTTGACAGCACTGGTTGGCCTGGTAAAAGCACGGCCGTGGAGCTGTCAACGGTGTCGTGACAATACAACAGACAGAAAGAACTCGGACACGACCAGTTCACCCCGTAAAAAACAAAAACAAAAAATATAAAATGATGCACAATCATTCTGGAGGGACGTGGCCGGGCAGTCTCACTGCAACATGTAGGAATGTACGCACGAAAACTTATTAACCCCCGAATTGAGGTTTTCATAATCACAGCTGTCAACTCGTTACTCGCTGCTTCTCATCGTCTTCAAGCAGAACCCGTTGTGCATGTTGCAGCTCACTTGTCGTGACCGTTTTAACATCTGACAACAACCCCCCGGTGTCATAGTGTGAATAGGTGACAGTCACAGTGGAGATGTTGCTATGTGGCAAATCGGGCTGTAAAAAGTCACGACAATATACAATGACATAGTCGACTCGCAAAAGCAAATGGTTTTAAAGTCACTGTATTCCACATCGAGACATCGTCGTCACATTGTCCCAGGTAGCAACATTCATTGGGCACCGTCGACAGCTGTCAACGCTGACACCTGAGCACAAAGCTCGGCGAAATCAAATATACTCGGGATTCTCAACTTTTTACTCCAAGATAGAGCCTAGATAGAACCCACGATTTCACCCAATGTTACCCACATAGCCTTGAGTGTGGCTAGCTAGCAAATGGTTCCACAGCTACCAACATAAACGCTGTGAACCGGCAAGAGCACCAACAACGAGGGTCGACAATGTTCTCATCCCACGTAAAATATGATATATTCATATACCAATCTCTAAAAGTATGTTTCCAAGCGTCATATTACTAATGGTTCATCTTGGTTGGCCGCCGTTGTGTTAGCCTGCTAGCGGGAATGGCTAAACTGAAGAAAGAACACCCACGTCGTTTTAGCATGAAATGCTAACTGGCTAGCTAGCTAGCTAATCCACGAAAACACAGCGGGAGCACCAGTCAGCAGAAAGCAGTAAAGAAAGTCACCGCGGCGCGGTATCTATCGGAGCTAGAAACAGAAAAACAATTTTGAATAGTATTGCCAAGTCGCTACATAACAACGACTTGACATATGTATGAGAAGAGCGTATAAATAAAGAATTAAGCTCGGGACCGCAGCATTACCTTTCTCTCCTTGAGTCCGCAAAGCCGGACGGACGGAAGATCTTCCCGGAAGCCGGTAGCTAGGTAATTCCGGCGAAATCCCATCACGTGAAACTTTCACTGCAAGGTTGGACATTATGTGTTTTCCGCATATGAAACATTTACTTTGAGTTAACTGGATTGTTCAAGTCAATTGTTTTCACCGTGGAAAAATATGAAACATAACAAACGTATCTCTTTGTTTCCCCGAAATAGAGCGGGATCCTAATGTTTCACGCAATGATGAGCAATGGAAGGGAGCTAGGATCAATAGTTCCCTCCCTGAGTGTTTACTGTGTTGAGTAGTTAAGTAGTTTAAAAAAATATAGGATATATTAGTATATATTATATAATATATATTTTATTCTATTATTTTATATAAGAGAGACAAAGCTAAAAAGTATGAAACTATTTCATTTACTTGATACATTTCTTTAAAATGTAAAAAGTGTGTGGCAGCAACATTTAATTTTGGGGCTGATGTCAATGGATTGATACTGTCATTTATATTCTGATGATTTGAAAATTAACTCGCAAATAAAAAAATTAAGTTGTATACCCTGTTACCCAAATCCACAACTTTATTCCCCATGATTCAGGGGTTTTCCGGTTTTATAAAGCAATTCTGACATCCAGAATATACAAACATCTGATGGTATTAGATCATATCCAATGTACGCAGTCTATTGACACCTTAACTTTGACTGGATTTAGGTGAAGTGATAAAGGTTACCCAAATCTGGCCCCTCTTTGATTTAGACTGCCAGTTAAGTGCATGTCCATTATCACAAACAAGCAAATGTGTCAAAAGCTGTAGCTGTGAAAAATTTGTATTGAAACACACGACCACTCAGTCATTGTATTTCCACCATGTGGTCTGAGTTTTTATTTTTGATTCAATCTTTTACAGTGCTGTAACAAAAACCAAAAAAAAAAAAAAAAAAAAACCACAACATACTTTCAAATGCTCTAATTACAAGTGATGGGCTGGAGGAATTGATCCAAAACAATAAAAAGGGGCCTGAGAAGATGTATTTATCTGCTGATGCCGAAGAGAAGAAAGTGAACAGATCCTGGGTCAGTTAAACAACTTGTTTAGAGCACGCGTGGATCAGAATTATAAGAAAACATCTATAAAGGGTTGATAAGGTCCCAGTGTTCCCTCTCTGTGTCATAACAGCCCCATTGACTGGACTCCAGCCAGCTCCTCAAAATGAACGCTGAAGCTGGGCCAGACAACGGTGAGAAGACACAGTGAGGACAGAACGGTAGGAGCCCTGCCTCACTCTTCCAAGCCCGCGATAAACACCGAAATATAACGAATACAAAGAGTGGAGGAGGGCTCCCCTTGCAAATTCAGGGAGAGTTAGGGGATGTCTTTAGAGCTTTATGTTTCATAGTTGGGGTTCTTGCGAAGGATGACAAAACCCTCCAGGATGGGGGTGACGGGAAGGTACTCTTCTGTGGCCAGCTCGGCTCTCTCTCCGTGAGCCAGCAATACCGGCGTGGTATGTGTCTGGAAACCTGTGATGGCCTTGGGTTTGCCTGCCTGTCCCACCACGTCCACTGCCTGTGGACAGAGTTCATCAAAAACGCTCAATCCCTCATTCTCTTTTCTGTTACTTTTCATGTCCACCACAACACACATCTCTGCTACAGGTTGCCTGAATTTCTGCAAATACTTCTGTCACCCCCTCAAGACAAAATGGGTTTACCTGTCCGACTCTGACAGACACTGGCAGTGGTCGGAGCTCCTCGTCGAAAGTGACCAGCATACGTGGCTGCATGGCCGCTACCAAGCCGTAGAGAATGTAGTGAGATTTTCCCAGAATAACTAGAAAGCACAAAAGTGGAAAAGGGCGCTGGTAAGTCGCTGAAGACGAGTGACAAGGCACAAACTGACATTTTTCGAAACGCGTGAAGGCAAAAAGGCAGGAGGAGAAAAATGGACTCACTGTTTTTGACGTCAAGGAAGGAAACTAGCACAGTAAGAAGTCCAGCCACGGCAACCTGACTCATCAGCTGTCTGTCGCTATGGTAAGGACAAAGTGTCAGTGTGCCTTTGCCCAAATGAGTCAGACCCTGTGGAAAGACAACAGCCTAATGTCAATACTAATACACATACACACACACAAGCACAACATCAATATCTTTCTTGTGTCTGGTGAATCGTGCCCTCTGTATTGCTGCCCACCTGAGCCAGTCGGACCATGAAGAGATTGTTGGGGTCTTTTGCGTGATACTGTGCCAGCTGTCGAAGCATGGCAGCGAGACGGGCATTATTTGTGCCTTAAGAGTGGGGAAAAAAGGGTTGAAGATTCCAAGGTTAACAACAGGCACAAAAAGTATCTGATAATTTGTTAATTAACCACAATAGTGAGATCGTCTTTTTAATTTTTTTTCCGACAGATCAACAGTCACAGATCATAATGCAATGGAAAAACCCAATTAAGAACTGTTTGAAGAATTTTTATTCATCATATTTAGAGATGCAGCCTTTTTTTTTTTAAACCTGGTGATCGAGAGTCACGATACTACAATTGGTGTCATGTGCAACAATGACATGACATCTGTGTTTTTTCAGCCGACATGCTTCCTGAAACACACACGCATGCACGCACGCACGCACGCACGCACGCAAAAACAGCCAGACACCGATGTCTAGTGAAAGGATTGATTTCTTTTTTTCCAGTGGTCAAACATTTCAACTTGTGCGAACCCTGTGAGCTCCAGGGTTCAAAGGGCAAAAATCGTTTTGCAGGAGTGTGATGTTTTTAGATCTGGAGATGTTTACGCAGGTGTAAGACAATAGGTGTACAAATCATATTTGACAAAATGTTTCGAAGTATGGGCTCCCTTTTTAACTCCATTCCAATTCTCTTCTACCTATGTTGTTGACACAGATGATCCTTGATCACAATTCTAATAGTACTAGTTATATTCCAGCCATTGTCTTTATTACTTATCATTACTATTAGCCTTAATAATAATCATACAATAATCATGATTAAAAAAAAAATAATAATAATATACTTTATTAATCCTTCATGGGGAAATTCCTTCTCTGCAATTAACCCATTATGGGGCAGTTGGCTCCTATCCATTGGGTCCAAAGCATATCGCTCTACCTCCTGCGCCATGCGCAGGAAGAACGATGGTGATGGTATTCACACGTGTAGCAGTCAAGTAGTCCTAAATAGAGGCACGATGACTTACTTTTTGTGACAACCTGTTAGCCTATTTCAGAATATATGTCAACTGTAACTGTTCTAAG
This sequence comes from Fistularia commersonii, assembly GCF_037954325.1. NCBI lineage: Eukaryota > Metazoa > Chordata > Actinopteri > Syngnathiformes > Fistulariidae > Fistularia > Fistularia commersonii. Next base: position 8,825,439 of record NC_141286.1, read on the forward strand.
TACATCAGGTACTTTGCATTGCATTGTCATTTATGCCGTGGGGCGGATTCTAAAACTGTACTTCCAAGAACAAGAAATGCAATCAATTCATAAAAGGTGTTTTCGATCCACCCATAGCTTAGTGATCACCAGACTTACCGCTGCCCACCATTCCCATGGCAAAAATTGAATTGTGGGAAACCTCAGGGTCAGCATCATGGGAGAACTTGCTTAGGGTGTCCAAGATGTTCAGACGCGGGTTTGACACAGAAATGAGGGCCAGGGCTAGTGGGACTGCTCGCCGCAGGGTGGGCTCACCATAGCGCAGCTGGGAAATTGAAATTTGAACAAAGAGAACATTCCAAGAAACATTTAGTCTGTTTTCTCGGTCCAAAATCACAAGGCAAAACAGTCACTTGCCATATGGGGACAGTGGAACGGGATATTGACCCAAAATAAGTGGAGTCTAGTGTAAAGGTAAGTGTTCACTCAGTGCAAAGCAGATTCCACACGGACTAAAAAGAAATGAGATGTCGACAGCAAATAGTGCTACTGACCAGATGTCCAAATGTGCGCAGTGCCATCTCAGAGCCAATCTCCTCCCCCATGGCAATGAGGGCAATACCAAGAACAGCTACACCCTTTGGAGGGAAAAATAAAAGTATTACATTACCTTCCTTTTGCTTTCACATACAAAAAACTTAAACATGGCTGAAAAAGCCCCAAAACAGTAGCATTTATTAATGATCTCACACCTGGTGGGAGCCCATGTCGGCCGTCTCCTTCTTGTCTTTGTCCTTTTTGTCCTTCTTGTCCTTCTCCTCCTCTTTTTCCTTCTCCTTAGCCTCGTAGTGCTCGCTGCAGATATGTAGAAGCTGCTGCACCTTCAGCACGTTACCGGAGCCTGAGGTATAAAATGAAGTGAATTTTTAATGTCATGCACATGAAACTAGAACAAGAAAGCATTTGATAAGAAGGTCTCGAGCGGCGCGATACTCACCTGCATATGCGCATATGTCCACCAGAGTGTTTGCAAAGCTGCGGAAAGGTTCAGGCACAACCTGTAGAGCTGCCAGCGTTGTCTCAATGGCCTCTCCTTTACCTGAGAAGAGAGAATGACAACAACACAGTTGTTACGCCACGTTGGAAGAAAAAGTTGAAACACTCTTTACTTTGCAGGATTTTTTCTCTGCATTTGAATCGTGGATGAACCGTGAGCAGTGAGCAGCCGATACAGAGCAAAATTAGTGTTTGTAACAAGTGACCACACAGTCTTACCAAGGTGGTTGAGGCCTAAACCCAGAGGCAGCCAGCGGGCGTATGTGTCCTTCAGCTCCTGCTCGTTCTTCTCCATGATGGTCTGCACGATGGTGGACGTCACGTCGCCATTACAAGATCCCACTGCAATCATACCGCATGCCAGTGCAGTTACTCCGACCACCTGTGGAGAATGCACAAATACAGAGTTCAATTTTGATGAGCATGTAAAACATCACAGGGTTATGGGTTACAGAAAAAAACATATCTGTACCTCCATGCTAGATTTGGAGTCTCCCATGACAGGAAGCAGGAGAGAAAGAACATCCTCCCTGTTGGAGCCGGCGTAAGCCAAACCCAATCTGAAAATGAGACAATAATAATCACGTTTTACAAATGCAATTTGTTCAGATGTGCAAACAGTCTGAAGAGGCTGCGAGGTTGTAGACACAACAGGCAGACGCCATCGGGTAAATATCTGTGTCTCTCCCCTTACCCAAAAATGGCCCCTATCCTCATGACATTGCTGTTGTGGAGGACATAATCTGAGAGCAGGGCAAGGGCCGGGTCGCACTCATTCCTCACGCCTGAGTTGACAATGCCGCAGGCCAGGAGCGCGCCAGACTGCACGGTCACAGGTGACAGAGCGATGAAGGAGAAAGAAACACGCATTGAGACAGGAACGCAAACAGCAAAGCCGGTTCAGTTTAATTTCATTTGATAACGCTCAGACTTCAGGTGCTGGTGGCATTTAGAAAATAATAATAAAAAACGTAAAAATTAGGTTTCCAATAAATCTGAGCACAACTATGATCTCGACTGCATTGCGTTATATGGCAACAGTTCATTGCAGCCGTGGTTACCTTGATGTAGTCCTCAGAAGAATAGAGATATTTGTCAATCTGCGTTAGGCCACCATCCACATCCCATAGCAGGATCATACCCAGGGAGGCCGCAGCGCTAAGCATTCCTGAGGTTCAGATAACACACAATAAAATACATCCCATGGTGAATAAAAATATATCTGTCTATAATTAAAGGTCGATTTAAAGTCCTCTCAGTGGCCAGAGGGCCTGCTGAGAATGGCACTGTGCACGTGTCTATGTGTTTCCTAGTACCGTGATCTTTGTTCTTATACAGCCACTTGTTGCCGTCATCTGTGAGAAGCTTGTCTTGACCGAAAGCTGCGTTGACAAAGCCGTTGACGAAGGAAGAGGCCAAGTTCATCCGAGCAGAATCTACCTGAGAGCCGCTGCCCCCAAATCCTAAAGGTAAAGAAACAACTTGTTAAAAAATAAATAAAATTGTGTAACTGCTCGTGTATAATGTAATGCATGCTACCGTGCGTTGGTGAATGACCAAACTAATGCATGACTGAGTTGGTCACAAAAGATGACAAACCAACACTCACTGTTGTTTTCCAGGTGTGTTTTGTAAATGTCATCTGGGACTTTGGGCTCCATGATATCCAACTGGGAGGGACAAAAATTGTACACATCAACAACGGCGGTAGCGAGTTCTGTTTATTAGTCACTGCAGTGTTACAACAGTTAACCTCAGTGCCAACAAGAGCAGCTGAAAGGAAAGATTTTAATGAATCGCCTGAACAGGGGAATTTTTTTAATCAAGCCATAAATGAATCAACATATTAAAACTGAATGGGTTCTGTGTAAAATTACATCAAAATGTATTTACATAACGTTGAATAAGCGAACCCATGTTCTGATTGGACTTGTATGATTGCATTCTTAAACTTCTAACCCTCTTGTCAATGCTTCCTTTACACATTAAAATATATTATTCCTGATATCGATATTCTCTATCATGTATATGTATATGTTCCCTACCTCTCTGGCCAGGGCCAAGAAGTTGCTGTTGAGCTGAACGTTGGACATTATCTCAGTCAGGTCCTCGTAGTCCTCCACGTCCTCATTAAGCTCCAGGAACATGCCGTGGCGCCCAAGCATGAAGGCCATCTGCTTCTGGATAACTCTGCGATCCACAAACATACAGGGGGCCGCATTTCATCCAGTAATTCGCTGCGACGTGACGGGACATCATTGCAACTATTTAAAGCTCATCTGCCCTCCATGCCCTTGTTCAAAATGTATAAACCACCAATTACAATGGTAAACATCTTACATCCTGGAAAAAAAGTATCTTCCAAATGCTCACATGTCTTTGCAGGAAGTGAAGATGTTCTCCACTAGCTCCACATCGTTGAGCATCAACGCCAGCCGAAGAGCCTCCGGGTAACGGTTGAACTTTCTAAAGATGTTCAAGGCACATCGCAGCAGTGCGGAGTTTTCCGGCTCGGGAACGTAGCTCACACAACTAAGGAAAAGAAGAAAGATTACAGCGTCAAACTATGTTTACAATACATATAGTGTAACTGTACTATTTACATTTACATTTCTCAGCACCATTCACATTTTTTGCAGTATTATGTTTATTATTGATTTTTTTTAAAGACATGTTTCCAGACCGTACATGTGACAATAAACATGCTGAATCTTGAATATCAAACAAGTGTGTCCTGGACATCAATTCACAAACACATTGTTTTGTGCTTTCTTGGCTCAGTTTAATTTTTGAACATACCTTGTAAGGTAGAGGCAGACCTTGCCGTATGCGTTTTCATCGATGTAGTCCTCCAGCATGTCCAGCCGCTCGATTTCCATGAGCAGGTCACAGGCCTCATGCTCAGCATTGTGTGCCATATTGTAGGGAACAATCTCCTTGACCAGTTTCAGCAGCGTCTCCTGTTGAGTCTTGTCATTCTCCTCTACCTCCTGCCACTCTTTTGCCACCTCGCCCGCCAGGTGCCTGAGCGATGATGGACAGAGCTAAATGTCACAACCATATTAAGAAACCAGCACAGACATCACAACTTTGACATTTCCCCCTTCATCCACCCACCAGGCAGGTTTATTTATTTTACAGTCTTCCAAATTGTCATTTTCCTGTTTGGACTTGACATTTATCGCATTGAGGTAACTGTGCACAACTCAGAATATGCAAAGTTTGGTTTGCTAGTGGAGAAAGTCAGTCTCTTTGTCTAAGCAGTACAACACACCTTGTAAAATTAAAAAAAAATCAGCACACACAAAATAATCTGCACTTGGATTTACACTGGAGTTTCTCAAAAAACCACACAAGGAGGCAGTAGTTGAAAATGCTGAGTCGTGTTACATGTCATACCTGACATACTCATGTCCCCAGGAGGCCAGCTCCTCCTGGGAGCCCAAAAGGCGGTACTTGAGACACTCTCTCTCCCCACTCATGGTCATGGCCAACACTGACACCACATCAGCACAGAAACACTGCAAAACACAACCGTGGAATATAATTCAAGCCATTTTGGCATTATCACAGTTTTAAAACATGTAGGACACTATTCTGAAGGTGGCTGTGCTTGCCTCTGTTGTTCTTTAATATATTGTTCTTGAAAATTCACGTTTTACAATTAACAAAAAAAAAAGTCCTAATATGACTTATCAACAGGTAGAACTGCAGTCATACCTTGTTTTCCCCAGCAGCCATTCCATCATAGATCTCTTTGAGCTTGCCATAATGTGGGCGCAAGAATTTAAGCGGCTTGGGCACGGATGTCATTGAGGTAGTTGAGGAGCGTATTTGTCGGCGAAGTTCTTCCAGCGCAGGACGGTACAACGCTGTGTTCTTCTCCTGAAAGGTTGGATGAAAATGTAAAGGAGATGATGGACCCTCTGTCAGCTGATACATCCCAAAAAGACAAGATGAAAAGTGAAATACCAAAATACTTACGCTCAGTCTTTCTACCATCATCTCCAGATCTTCTTGTAACTGCTTGTCTTCCTCTGACTGAAAAAGTTCAATCGATTCCTCATTAGTAAAAGGACTGCTGAGTAATTTAGTGTTATTGGACACCTTTAACATTCAACTACATTTGAAATTGACAACTTAACATAGACATTTGAATACTTGAACATGTTTTCAAATAGTTGCATATAAACGACATATCATCATGTACTAATCACCACAGTGAATTCCCGCAATAAAAGCCTTTTTCTTTTTCGTCTTTACTCTAAGGCGCTTAACATATTTTTAAAGGCAGGGTCAAAGACACAAGGAGTATTTATGATCACTCCAGCTTCAGGTTGACTCATTAAGCAATGTATCAACTTTGAACCTAGGCCGGCTAACAAAATACATTGGTCTTTCGAGTGGTAGCTTGTCATCAATCGGATACAGGGCTGACTTATGACCGAGTTTCAGCACAACTGAAACGAAAATAAAGGGTATTGTCAATGCTGGTTTGCCACTGTGTCATACAGTCCACTCTATGATCTCCAGCCGATGACTAGCCGTGGGTTAGCACGTCAAGCTAACGTTAGCTTACCGGCTGAGTACCGCTAGCCAGCATTACAGTTATCTAGCGGACTTAACCAGTGGAACAATAAAGAACACAAAACAATATGAAACAATATGACATCCGGACAAGTATTACGACGTAAACGACAGCCCCATTCTACTATATTGTGAATGATGATGAGTTAGGCCTGCAAAGCCGAGCTCTCAAAGCGGCAGTGACTAAGGCAAAATAACACGGCTGGCTCCTGTAACGTTAGTCAACCGGGCACAGAAGGAAATAAATGCATAAACTGACCAATTCTTGCTCCTCTTTTTTGTCCTTGTCCTTCCCCGAGGACTGCTGACCCTTATCCTTGTCCTTTTCGTTTTCATCTGTCTTTTCAGGGTGCTTATTATCATTGTTTTTTGCCTCCTCCATGGCAGCGGTTCTATTAACTTACGGCTAGCAAACGAAATCTGGAGAACACTCTCTTCTTCGTGATTTTGTGATGGCCGACTGTTTCTTTGGCGCCCCCGCTGGTGAGTGGGCGGTATTACAGGCGGTTGGTGGCTGGTTCAGGGTCCCGTGAAAACGTTTCACGGTGTATCTTCCTTCTGCTCACTATTTTGGCACCTTTGAAAATGGGAGGGTTGTCGTATATCGACGTCTATCTTTCAAGTAGATCAATATTTGACAAAATTATAAGTTACACGTATGTTTGAATTTGAATCCTAACGTAAAGAATGTCTTCTCACAAATATTTATTTGTAATATATTTTATATTTTTATGAAAATACATATCTATTTATGATTGACTGACGTTTCTAAAAATGTTTATAATGTAAAAAAAGGTAAAAATAAAAATAGGAACGCGCCAGAGGAAGTCACATGATCACATGGGAAAGAGTCACATGATCCCTGTTTGCAGTATGGGGTTGCAAACAACTCCGCCGCCGCTGAAGCTCGGCTTTTTCTTTCTTTTTCTGCTCTTTCCCGTCGGAGAAGCACGGCCTTGGAGATTTGACAAGTTTTTGAAAGTGCAGGACCCCACGGGGAGAGGCGAGAGCGAAGATCAGTGGATCACACAGAAGCTTGATCACTTCAATGGTGCAGACGTACGAGTGTGGAAGCAAGTAAGTGTGTCCGGGTTCCGATGTGTTGACAAACACGGCATGGGATCGAGTCTGTTCATCCTGCAACAGGATTGTCGGTTTCGTTGTAAACACGCGTTTCCTTCGTCAGAGGTACTTTGTGAATGACGCTTTCGCCAAGCCGGGCGGCCCGGTGTTCCTCATGATCGGCGGGGAGGGTCCAGCCAACCCCGCCTGGATGCATACCGGCACCTGGCTGACCTACGCGGCCGATCTGGGAGCCCTTTGCTTCATGCTGGAGCACCGCTTCTACGGAAAGAGTCGCCCAACAGAGTAGGTTTTACTCTCCGTTGTCCACACTATCTGACCTGCTGAAAGTCCCATGACTTTGACTCATTTTTAAACGGAGATAATAGCCAGCTTTGACTCTAAGGCTGCTGGCCGATTTATAGTCTCTGACAAGATGTAATCCCACAGTAATGATACTGTTTTGTTTTTCTTCTGGCATATTGTTTTTTTTTTTTTTTCTACAGCCAGCAGGCCCCAAACCAGGGATCATTTATTTTGAATGGCAATGTGCAACACCTTTTTCTGCCTGTCATCATATCGAAAGTTTTTTTTTTTTTTCCCTTTTAAAGTTTCTCACTGTGCACATGTTATCCCTTTAAAGCACACAGAATAGACATGGGGTTGTCCTGTAAAAGGTCAGTCTGGTGCCTTTGGGTCAGCTTATCTTTGTTGTGATATCAGACAAATGTATTGTTTGAAGAAATCGCTAAAGTGATCCTTAAATGTAGGGGAACAGAATGCTTTTATTATTTGCAGTCTTAGTAGCAATTGATTTCAGAGAGTTATGTCTTGATATAAGAAAGAACGAAGTTAATCACATGCAGTTAATCACAACAATCTTTTCTATGAAAAAAAAGTTCAGAAAAGGATTTCTGACAATCTTGAAGCAATTGTAAACCCATAACTCTACGTTAAATGTGAAACACTGCGTTAGCAGCAGGACATTTTAATATGAAAGTTCAGTTTCTGTTGTCAGTGCCTATTGCAGTGTTGTTGTTTTACCACAAGATGGCAGTAACGCATGCAGGTGATAAAAGACGTGTTAAAAGCCTTATTTACTGTGAAACCATTTTGCCCCCAAGTTGGGCGTTACTTACACTAAATCATTATTCTTATGACAAGCATTATGATGATAAAAAAATAGATGATAAAATAATAAGTCCTGAAAGTCTTTGTGTCTCCTTTTCAGCCAAGCACAGTCCTAGATTATTCTTATTTTCCTGTGAATACAATGTTCTATTTTCCACCAATGTTTAAAAGATGAAGGGAAAAACAAGCTGAGTGTTTCTTCAACATGACTGGTTAGAAAAGTGGAATTCGAAGATACGACGTGCTAAGTTGCACATTGGGGGATGCCAGCCCCCCCCCGCCCTTGACCTGAAAACCCATCTCAGCCAGCCATCGATGCGGGAAGTTTCGATTCCGTAGCCGAAACGCATGTGGACGAGAGGGGCTTTCTGAAAGAGGAGCTTTCTGGAGAGGCGGGGAAACAGGGGGATCTTATACGATAGCATTCAACTTGGCTGCATCTGACTATGAAACCGGAGAGATCGGGAGAGTGGATATGTGAAAAGGGCAAAATACTGAATCAAACAAGTGTAAACAAATAAACATCTGAGAAGAAAAAAAATCCCCTTGGCAACAGAAGTATAAAAACAGCAACTTTAATAGCAGGATAAAGAGATCATCAAATCTGACCACATGAAGATTTTGGGATGATATAATCTCCACAGCAGCTGCAGACATTAAACAGTTTGTACCCACTGTAGGATACCACACACACACCAGGGTATATAATCAACCCTCTAAGAGCTACAAAGCGCTACAGGAGCAGATCTGGAGAACTTATGTAACATTAAGTGTGTGTTTTCATGAACATAGACGGAGGGTATACATAAAATAGGGCTCCACAATCAATATGATGATGCTTCCGAGCCAGAATGAAATTATGTCTTGACCCGCGGATGTGTTATTTTAGTTGAATGCCCGGTTCACCGTGTTAAAACGGCTGCATCTCATCTCCATCTAGTGACCTGAGCACAGCCAACCTGCGCTTCCTCAGCAGCCGGCAGGCCCTGGCCGACCTGGCTCACTTCCGCACCGCCATGGCAGAGGCCAGAGGACTGGGCAACCGGAAGTGGGTGGCGTTCGGCGGGTCGTACCCGGGCTCTCTGGCCGCCTGGTTCAGGCTCAAGTACCCTCATCTGGTCCACAGCTCTGTGGCCTCCAGTGCGCCTCTTCATGCCAAAGTCAACTTCCCTGGTAAGAGGCTATATTTCATTATCTCACAAATGCTTAATTGATTTAGATGAACACATTGACGACATAGGATGGGATGGGACAACATAGTCCCGTCCAAAAACATCAGTTGTTTCAGTAACAACAAGTCATGGATTAACAAGGTCATCAGAGGCCTTCTCAACAGGAAGAAGAGGGCCTTCATGGCTAAGAACCACTAGACCCTCAGTGCTGTCCAGGGGGAGCTTAGGAGGAAGCTGAGGGAGGCCAAACTCAAATATAAGAAGGTTGAGTCCAAGATGGAGCAGAAGAAAACAAAAGACGTTTGGAGGGAGGAGAGGAAGATGACAGGCTGGAGCCAAAAGGTGGACCTGAATTTTAGGTTTGACAACCTGGTGAGCTTGGACAGTGGATCTGGGCCCCCTCCCCCTCACCCTCTCACACCTCTGCTGAAGGCTCTGCTCCCTCCCCATCAACACTTTGCCCCCCCCCCCCCCCCCCCCACCAGCAGTTTCTAAGGACAGCCTCCCTCACCCCACCATCCCATGTCAGCAAACGTAGACACAACCACCGTACCTCCAGCCAGGCGCAGAGCAAAGCCAGTGGGCCGGACAACATCAGCCCCAGGGTTCTCAAGGTGTGTGTTGGGAAGCTTGCTGGAGTCTTCCAGCATCTCCTCAACCTCTCTCTGAGGTGCTGAAGGTGCTTGACCTCCAGAAGACCTCCTGCATTGTTCCAGTAACTAAGAAAGTATATCTGATTGCTCTCAATGACTACAGGTTGGTGGCACTAACGTCACATGTCATGGAGTCATTCGACAGGCTTGTACACCAGCGCCTGGAGGAATGGCTATTTGCTTTCCTGGTTTGCATACAGGCAGCACATGGGTGTGGAAGATGCAATTATTTTCCTCACACACAGGGCCCTACAATATGAGGGTGCAGGAAGCACTCCAAGAGTCACCTTCTTTGACTTCTCCGATACACCCTCTTATATCTGAGTACGCAACTTCGCCCTGACCTCACTGCCTGGATCCTGGACTACCTCACAGAACGACCGCACTTAGGGTGGATGGCTGTGTTTCCATGGCTGTGGCGTGCAGCACAGGAGTTCCCTAAGGTACTGTCCGGTCTCCATTCCTCTTCACTCTCTTCAACTCTGACATCCGGCACAACGCCAATTCCTGCCACCTCCAGAAGTTCTCAGATGACTCTTCCATCGTTGGATGCATCAACAGTAAGGAGAAGGACAGAGGTCCGATTGCGAGTTTTCTTGACTGGGGAAACCAGAACCACCTTCTGCACAACATCTCCAAGACCAAGGAGGTGGTTTTGGACTTTAAGAAGAACTTTAAGACTTTAAGTGGAGATAGTGGACTCCTACAAGTGACTTGGCTTCCACATTAACAACAAACTGGACTGGTTACACAGCACTGATGCACTCTACAGGAAGGGTCAGAGCGGGATGTTCTTCCTGAGGAGACTGAGGTTGTTTGGTGTCATTAGCGGGCTCCTCAAGACCTACCAGTCCATGGTAGCCAGCGCACTCTTCTTTGCTTCAGTGTGCTGGTGGGGCGGTGCCAGGACTGGCGATATCAATAAGCTAACAAGGCTAGTTAGGAAAGTCTGCTCGGTGGTGGGGCTGAACTTGGACAATCTTCAATCGGTGGCAGCGGGGAGGGTGAAGGACAAACTGGGAGCTATCCTCGACAATCCTTCCCACCCCCTACATGACAACCTGTGGCCGTTGGGCAGCTCATTCAGCCAACGGTTCATCCCAGGTGCAGAACTGAACGCTTCAGATGCTCCTTTGTGCCCACAGCCATCAGACTGTACAACAGCAGTCTGGACAGCACACAACTCTGACCAGCCAGAGGCGTATCTGTGCTACCTCACTCACACATGTCAGGTCCTAATTCGCTTAACTATTTTTATCGTTGTTGTCATTTTGGTGATCTATTTTTATCTTTTTTGTTGTCATTCCATGCTGTCACTCATCCTGTTTATTTTTATCCTTGTTGTCATTCTTTGTTGTTGTTCTGTTATCTGTTCCTATCCTTAACATCTTTGTCTTTATAATGGTCTCCTCTGTTGTTATTGTTTCACTGCTGTGACAAATGAATTTAAAGAAAGTTTTACCTCAGCTTATCTTAATCACAAGCTTTGTGACTCACACCCAGCCCCAGATAGTGACGTCAATAACAGATCTTAAAAAAGTTCATCATCACACTTAGAAATGATCTCAAATGAATTAAAATTAGACAACAATGTTTTTTACAGAGCCAATAATGTAAATGATGTATGAGATATAAGACGTAGCAACAAGCAGGCAAGTGATGATGGTCTGTATATATTCATGACAAAGATGTATATTTTTCTAAATGCTGTTTTTTTATCCGTATATTGCCTCCGCCTCACTCCGTCTCCCCCTGGAACCCTGGGCCTGTCTCGTCCGACCTCCCCCTCCACTCGTGCTTGTTATCTTGGAAGTGAAAGCTCCGAACAGATCAAAGATGGGGAAGAGTTCAAACCTCCATCCGCGTCCGTGTTTTGTTTGGCCCGACGCTTTATTTTTCTCCGGAATGCTGCTGGCTGGAGTCGAGGTCAAAGTGCCTCTGAACACAGACATTGTTGATACACCCACATGCTTACACAATCTTGAAGACATACACGCACTTGAACTCCGCTCATGTTGACAAAAAGGGAAATATCAGAGAGTGAGTGTGGGGTTAGAATGCAAAGTGAAACTTTCCCTTAAGTTTTTATCACTCCCAAAACAATTCCAGTTAGTCTTCACTAGTATCAGTAAGAGGATGGCATCTACTTCAAGGGGGAGGGAAAGTCCTCCTCCGCTGATGAGAGCTCGCTGCTCCAAAGCCCATCGTTTCACCTCCAACTCCCTCATCAATGAAACACCTTCACGTGCCTTATTTGAGATCTGTCGTGATGCTTTTTTTCCAGAGTACCTGGAGGTCGTGGATCGTTCGCTGGCGTCCAGCGACCTAGACTGTCCTTCGCTGGTGAAGCAGGCCTCAGACGATCTGGTGGAACGCCTAAAGGACCCCGGGATGCTCGACAACATCACCAAGGATTTCAAGTACGGCGTCTCCCTCTCATTCATTCAAGACTTTAGGGGTGCACTGAAGAAAACGCCTTCTCGCCTCCTGTGATTGGCCACTCCAAGCGCCCTCACTCTCTGACCTCCTTGAGGTGGCAAGGGCACAAATCTTTCCAAAAAGAATGTTGATTTTACATCTGGTGTCAGTGATATTTCCTCCCAAGATTTCAAGAGTCAGTTTGAAGGGCGAGGGGGGGACTGAGATATGGGCAGGGTCTAACCCGTCAGACTGAAAATCTGCTTCTACACCCCCCCTGATACTCATTCATTCATTTATTCACCATACCACTTATCCTGCACTAAGGGTCACAGGGGGAGCTGAAACCTTTCCCAATCATTAACTCTCATTCACATGTCATATAGAGACATACAGCCGTTCATTCACGGGTCATTAAGAGACAAACAACCATTCACTCTCATTTGCACGTCTGAGCAATTGACCTTCTTTTGGACTGCGGGAGGAAACCGGAGAACCCAGAGAAAACCCTTGCAGACATGGGTGGAACTTAGAAATGTATGACCCCGTCCTGCAGTCGGAAACAAACCTGGGACCTTCTTGCTGTAAGGCAGAAGCGCTAGCCGGCGCGCCACCGTGCCGACCCGGCGCATTCACACTTGTTGACAATTTAGGGATTCCAATGAACCTCCTTCATGTTTTTGGAATGCTGGAGGAAACCCACGTGGGAGAAGATGGAGTCTCCACATAGAAAGGCCCCCCAGGGACCTTTTCGCTGTGAGGCGGAAGCACTAACCACACCACTTCTGTGACCCCTCCCGAAATTCTGCTTTGTGCAATCGCTAATACGCCTACGTGGCTGTTGTTCGATAGCGCATGCGTGATGCGCTCACTTCCCGTACCACTTATCCTGCACTCAAGGTCGCAGGGAGGCTGAAGCCCATCCCAACCATTCCTTCTCATTCACATTTTATATGGAGACATACAAGTACTCACACTCTCTCATTCCACCCTTTTTTGGAGCATACAAGTATTGACACATCACAGAGACACAGCCATTTTAGCCCTCATTGTCATGTCATATTAAGACATACAGTCATTCACCCTCTCATTCAAATGTCATATAGAGATGCACAAGCATTCATCCCCTCATTCACACTTGTGCACAATTTAGGGTCTCCAATGAACCTCCTGCATGTTTTTGGATGTGGGAGAACATGGAGACTTTATACAGAAAGGTCCCCTATCAGAATCATAGTAGGGACCTTCTCGGCGTGAGGCGGAAGCGCCAATCGCACCACCGCAGTGGATTCTACTTTGTGCAATCGCCGCTACACCTATTTGGCTGTTAGTACACGCGTGATGCGTTTACTCTCGGTGCCGCTTCGCCTGCACTCGGGGTCGTGGTGGAGCTGGAGCCGATCCCGGCTGTCATCCAGCCAGGTTCAATATCAGCATTTATACGGCATACGCTTTCAAAGAGCTTTACACTAGATTAGCAGTCACCCGTGCACGCAGCAGTGACGGCGGAGTTGCCACGCGTGGCGCCGACCAGACCGTCGTCAACAACTCAGGGTTCAGTGTCTTGCCCGAGGACACTTCGGCATGCAGACAGGAGGGGAATCGAACCGCCTGCTGCCTCCCAGGCCACAGCTTGACCGACGGAGTTAATTCTGGAACCCCGAGCATCTTTTTATTTAATTCCCACTTCCTGTGTATCGTACGTGCAGACATGTTCTCATCTGGACACACACACACACAGAGGTCAAAAAGAATGCTTGGGTGACTCGTGTGTCTTCCACAGACCACAGGGCGTCGTGCAACGCCGGCACGTGCGTCACCGTTATAATCACGATCCTTTCAAGGCGGCAACGCCAGTGACCTGTTTCTAAAGTCGGAGCATTACCGGATTTATCCCTGGCGACTGTGTGAGCAATCCTCATTTTACCGCTTAAACCACAGACTCCCGTAAGTGTCTGTTCACAAACACTCACACACACACACACACACCCGCACATACTTTGAAGCAACACATCAAGAGGCCTTTGTCTTGTCGTGGCATCCGTGCTGGTAGATGGCCTCCGCTCGAACGCAGCTCGGTATTACTCCGCGTTTCTTCTCTATTTCTCTGGGCAAATCATCTGCGGGTTCTTTACTCACCACCTGCATTTTAATGCACTTATAGGGGTGAAACTTCAATTGGCACCTTCTTTTCATTTTAGATCTCACCATGTTTTCCTTTCTCTTCTATCCGTCCAGCCTGTGTTCGAAACTGCAGCTCCAGACCGAAATGGACTCAGCCTACTTTCTGGAAATGCTGGCTGGAAATTTCATGGATGTGGTCCAGTACAATCGAGATAACAGGGAGTTTGAGGTATGATGTCATCGCCACAAGCCAGAAGGCCACACACAACACATACCCGTATTGATTAGTCAGGAACGGACCGGAACTGATACCGGTTAGCATCAATTACTTTCAGTCCTGAGCATTTGACAAGTTAAAAATGGCCGCTTTTGTGACATCGGCATCATCAGAAGCACTGAGACATTTGAACGGCCAATATCTGTTTGGATTAGCTTAAGACGAAGCTGGGAAAAGATGTTAAACTGAGCAGTGTCGTATTTTATTTAAAAAATCAGCCAGGCTAAAGTAACAGTTTCGGAAAACTGTTGTTTTTGAGCGATGGAGGACTTCAAGGTTGATAGGTAACCAGATCAGACCACCAAGGCTGGACCTGTCATCCACCAAAGTGGCGATATTCATTCATTCATCCATCTGGCTTCAGTTGCCTGTCCGAGGTCTGAGTTGCAGATGCCTGAGGTACCTTCTCAGGCTTTTCTGGATGCTGGAGTAGCAGTGGCTCCGCTCTGAACTCCTCCTGGATGACTGAGCTCCTCACTTTGTCTCCGAGGTGTCTTCGGCTTCTTCTTCACTGCACCAATCTGCCTGTCAGTCTCCCGCTCTATTACTTCCCTCGAGAACCCCGAGACACTTGATGTCTCCAGGATCTCTGTCATGGCATTCTACACCCTTTGACGTCAGATTCGGAGGGACTGTTTTTCCATCCCGGCCTTGAGCTCATGGTTAGATGAAGCTAACAGAAGCACTTCAGGTGCAAAAAAGTAGAGACCCATTCCTGAAGCCACCAAAAAAGATATTAGCGGCCTCAGAACACCAATGCTCTGAACAGAATCTGTGACAAAGGGTAACCTTGACAGAATCCTCATAAAATAATGCCATGTCTTATTCTATATTTCTTTTTTTTTTTTTTCGAACAAATTATTTTTCTGGGCCCGAGGTGTTTGAGGGCCTTATCAACATGTCACTCCAGTCCTCAACGAACCACTGATGCAATGAATTGGATTTTGGTGAGAAGACAGGGGAGCCATTACATGCAAATTCGTCGAGAAAACAAGCCAACGTTTGTCTTCATTGGTGTGCAAGTGGCAAACGTTAGCCTGTCAAACCCAGAGTTTGCTCGAGAGGGGCTGGTTGGTGGTCTCACTTGCTGCTTCTTTGTTCACTTTCCACCCCAGATTGCCATGATACTTACTAGGATGGTCACTATATTAATTAATTATAATTTTTAATTAATTCAGGAAACAATTCTTGTTTGTAATGGTTTCCGAAATGATGGCGAAAATAAGCTTTTCTCATCATTTATTGAATTTGATTTTTAGGATCACCCCTCTCTCCTGCGCCCCATCTCATGCTTGCTAATTCTTCATTTGGAGTTTTAGATTCTTGTAATAGTCATCTCAATTTTGTTTTTTTAAAAGTTGAAGTGCCCTCTGGCGACACGGCGGCAAGCTGGCTAGCGCTTCCGCCTCACAACCTGGTTTGATTCTGATAGTGGGTGGTAGGGAGGGATCAGGTATTTTTAGGTTCCCCCCCATGTCTGCAAGGCTTTCCTCCCACAGTCCAAAAGAAGGTCAATTGCCCACACTTGTGAATGAATGGGTGAATGGTTGTATGTCTCTATATGACATGTGAATGACAGAGTGAATTTTTGTATTTCTCGATATGATGTGTGAATGAATGGGCGAATGGTTGTATGTGTCTATGTGCTGTGTGAAAGAGAGGGTGAATTGCTATGTGCGTCAATATGACATGTGAATGTGGGTGATTGTCTGTCTATATTAGGGGTGCCCACACGTTTTTGCCTTGTGAGTAACTTTTCAAATGATCATGTGAAAATGATCTACCTCCACTAAAAATGCTGAATATATATTTATTTGTATATCTACTGATATACTTAACACAATAAATGTTTGTGGATCTTGCATAACTGAATGAACCCTTATGGCACACTACTATGGAGTACTTTTTTGGTAAATACCTTATTCTGATGACTTTAAATGGAGTCAACATAGTTGAAGTTAACTGTGAGAAAAATGACTGCTGTCCTGACAGCTAGGATTTTAGTTCCTTCACCTCTCTCCTTCTCGGCTCACTTTTCTGAGGGAAGTCAGTGCTGTAGTTTTTATGAACAGTCTGAAAATGCCGCTCCACATTTCCCTTTTTCGGCATTGCAATGGCAGACCGACAGATGAGGCAAACGCACTTTGAAAATGACATAGTGAAAAAGAAAAGTCCACCTCTCATTCCGTATGGAAGTGATACGTTTTAGTCTTTTTACTTGGTCCAGCTCCCTCACTTGTTTTTATATCCATGAGTGTAGCGAACATAAATTGGAGGCTAACTCGCTAACTTGCTAGAACGCACCGTTATTTATATGTGCGCAGTGACGCCTCTGTAAGAATAGGTCAGATTGGACAGATCGACTGTCAGTCAAGTGACAAATTTCATAGTGAGGATGAAGGGGTTAAGGTCTGTGTTTTAATGCCATGCGACCTATCCACACCACCTTTGCAATCGACCGATAGATCGCGATCGACGTATTGGGCACATCTGGTCTATATGATGTATGAATGACAACGTGAATGGTTGCATATCTCTCGGACTGGCATCCGGTTTAGGTTATGAGTGAATGAATGTCAGAAACCACTAGTTTTAACATGCTCCTGGGCTTATAGTGCCACCCCTGGATGCAGAGCCTGGATATCACCATTTGTTGGACTGAAGTGGTTCACATGTGATGGTAGCTACATATTAGCATGCAAATGATGTTATGTTGACTTTCATTTCCATATGCTTAGGCAGGAGTGTGACTTTTTTTGTTTTGTTTTTTAATTAAGACAACAAAATGGCTTATCTATTAATGCTAAACAATCCTTCTCAAGAAAGTTGTTGTGCATCTTTGGTCTCACTTCCAAAATACGGTGCTTTCTCCTGTCTTACTACCTATTTATAACATCTGTTACCTTGCTTTTCCCCTCTCTGTGCCCATTTTTAACAGTCACCCCTCTTTTCTCCCCCTCTTTTTTTTTTCATCCCTTTCCCACTCTGTCCCCCCTCAGTGCCTCGAGGAGACGTGAGTCCGATTACCAATAAGCTGATGTGAAAAGTAACAAAAGACTCTTTGGTCTCCGCGGTTTCCTGTTGCCCCGAGCTAAACAGACGCTTATAAAAGATCCGAGAAGGAGCGGCGGGCCACAGAGTCCGCCGCGCTCGCAGGCAAACACAGCCAACAGCTGCCTCCCTGACACAAAGGTCCCGAGCAGACCCCAAGGTTTTAGATACCCAGGAGGAAAGTAGCTTCGGGCTCGGAGCACGAAGTAATTCGATCGGAAAGAGTCAGATCAGTAGCTTTACACTTGACGGGTTATCAATGGGGTGCTTTTATAGAATACACCAGGAAGTTCTGTGATGCTGCAGCTTGCAGAACGAGCACGAACAGTTCGCCTTATTTTATTTAGTTTTTATTCTCGTGCGATGCATAGAGGATAAAGGGTCATTTGCAAAGGGTCATTTATAGCTGAACGCTTTATTTTAGCACGAAAGAAAAAAAAGCCCTGGCCTCTGCCGACAGGAAATGTTCCGAGCGTACATCCCCTTCTCAGGTCGGTTCGAGCGCACCAGTCATACCGGGGTTGAAGGTACCGGACTGTGTATAAACTCCCACTCCTGGATGTGGCTCCCTTCAGTGGAATCCATCCATCATTAATGTTTGACAAAATCAAAATGAGCCGTGGGTGACTTCCCTACACACACACACATTTTAATGCCTCTTTGAAAATGTGCACAGCTCGGTCGAGGGGTGAATTGCATGCTGTTATCAGTGGTGGCTGAGGCAAAGCCAAATTCCACTCAAGAGGTGGTGAATGTCAACTGAGAGAAATGGCATCTTTACACATATTTCCTTCTTCTTTTTCATGCTGCACCGGGATGTGGACACCAGGGAGTGGTAGGGACCAACATCACCATCGACGTTCTGTGCGGCGTGATGGCTGACACGTCCCTGGGAGAGCCATACGCGCGCTACGCCGCCGTAGCCCTCCAAATGATGAAGACCTTCACCGTTAAGTGCCTAGATGCCAGCTTTAATAACAACCTCAGAGACATGACTAATACATCCTGGGATGGGCCAGCAGCTGGAGGAGGTGGGTCACACTGGGAAATGTTTTTTTTTCTTTGGTGTGTGTGTGTGCGTGTGTGCCTGCGTGCGTGCCTGCGTGCCTGCGTGCCTGCGTACGTGCATGTGTGTGTGTGTGTGTGTGTGTGTGTGTGTATGTAAATATGACATGGGCCATTTTGAAAACAAAACCTCTTGTCATGTCCCTGCTGTTACACAACATGTTGCGAAATGCATATTTCAGGGTCATTTCTGGTCTGGCCGTCAGGTGGGCATGTTTTGTTTTGTTTTTTTGTCCCGTCACAGGAGAAAATAACTTGCACTTAAATTTTCCACTACCCACTTACGAATGATAAAGGCGCTTTCCACCATAGCCAAGGCAGAGGGGGAGCAGAATATAAATTGAATCCCATGCAGTGTCATTTCTTGGTGCTTAAAAAGAACATTGGGGAAGGAAAGTTATTATTACCACTCGTAGCAGAATATTAAATATTTCCGATGCAGTGCTGCTGCCGCTGCCTGGATGTTAACTTTAGGTCACAAATCATTGCCTCACAGCAAGAGGGTCCCTGGTTCGATTCCGACAGACATCTCCCCCCTTGTATGTGTTGGTTTCCTCCCACAGTTTAAGATGAGTGGCCAAACTATGGCCCGCGGGCCACATCTGGCCCATTGGTCTTTTTAATACGGCCCGCCAAAGATTGGTTCAGAATTCATGCTTGATGTGAATGATTGGATCAATGAATTTGGGCGCTCAAACAGGAGACTATATCATTTTTGGAGCTACTTGTGAACACTTTTGAGAATTTTCCTGAGCTGAATGACACAGATTGGCTTTGTGATTTCGTCTTTACTGTGGACATACTGACACAGGGGAATGAACTGGACATGAAGCTACAAGGGAAAAACAGTACAGATTGTGCATGAAATGCAAGCAAACGTCAGAGCCTTCAAAATCAAGCTGGTTTTATTTTCAAAGCAAATGTCAGACGATATGTACTATTAACGAATGCGCTTTTTTTTTGGATGTGTATCATATCTTGTTCTGTCCCGGCCTATCTGTTAAATTTTAAAAGTCAGCGCGGCCCCTGAGCCAAAAAGTTTGCCCACCCCTGGTCTTAGATATGCAGGAGGCTCATTGCAGACCCTAAATTGCCCAGATGTGTGAATGAGTGCTTGAATGGTTGTATGTCTCGAAATGTGGCCCTGTGGCGAACTGCGCCTCTCGCTCAATGACAGCAGGGATAGGCTCCAGCACACACACCCTGACTACATGATAAGCCTTACAGATAATGTATGAATTGTTTTTATTGTACGGTCAGTATCATATAATAATGGTTCATTCGTCACTATTTACACGGAACTGTGAAAAAGTCATGGCCCTGGAGTGGATGAGCGGCAGCTCTGCATCACAGATTTAAAAAAAGAATTTCCGTATTGCACCGCAAAGCACAGTTGTTGCCCGAGGCAGCATTTTCAGCTCCCAGGTCGAGTGTGGTAAGTGCATTGGCCGGACAAGATTTCAACAGCAGGAAGTGATGTCTCGTTCTCAAAAAAAAAAAACAACCTCAGTGATGTGTAGACTCTGTGTCTTTTGGGTTTCACTTGCATCATTCCCTCGCTTACCAGGAGTCAAAAACAGGTACTTTTGGTCGTCGCTCAGCTCAGCCGCTCTTTTAATAACCTTGTTATCCGCGGCGCCTACCCGGCACACTGTCGCGCACCTCCTGTCCCACGCCTCGTGTGGAATGAATAGCACTAGATGAATGTAACCATCCCTGTCTCGGGGGGCTCAACATGTTGTTGACTCATCGATGCGACCGGCTCTCAGGGCTCAGGTAACGAACGTGGATCCTTTTTCGGAGCAGCCATCCCTCACGGCCGACCTGAGTCTTTTTGTTTTGTTGTTCCTTGGTGTTCCATTTCCAAAGCTATCGCCTCTGGCAGCACCAGCATGGCTCACACTAAACCAAGCTCGGCTAAAAGCCTGTAAGATTTTTTCCTGGCAGCCAATGAATCGGAGCCATCACCGTTCCAAAGCGGGACAGCGGCGCTCAAACTACCTCACCTGCGCCCATCACCTCTTTTCTGTCGGGGGCAGTTTGCTGAGCTGCTGGAGCATCTCCGGATTAAGATGAAGCACCAGCCCCTGTTTGATTTACACATTGTTTTCCCACACAATCGAATCTGGTTGTTTAAGTGACTCAGTCTGAAATTTCTAGCCAAGATTCTGATTTCCAGCTTGAATTCCGTTCCAGGAACTGCCCTCCTTCTCCTCCTCCTCCGGGGGAACCTTTTAGTTTTGCATTCCTCCAAGCTGTTTGGTTGTCGGTAAGCACCGGCGTCACACAAATGTCTGCAACGTGCACATTAAGCATGGAACTTAAAAACAAACCGCTGAAGAAGAAGAAGAGAAGAAGAGGAAGATGACATGGACAACATGGAGGTGGAAACTGCCGCAGTGTTCATTTTCTTTATGGTGGGAAGAATAACTATGGACTATTAGATGGCTTAAGTGTTTTTATCTTCTCCCAGCACTGCTACGCCGTGTTAAGAACCCAGCCGTTAGCTATCTCTGGACTTTTATAGTCGAAAAGTTGATGTACACCGGAAACCCCTCTGTGGAGTAGCCGTCCAGAAGCACTTGGACCTCTTCGTCGGCCCATTTCTAGCTGGTTCTGTCCATCCCAGCTGACCAGGGACCATAATAGTTAAAAAATGGCACCCCATGGCCCTCAAGAAGAAACTGATAATGGCCGTGCCTTATGAGTTTCAGCGATCACCAAACACCTGCATCACATGAGTTCCTATGGAACTGTAAAAAGACTCTGCCTCAAAGTAGGTGCTAAAAGGCTTCTAGGAACCTTCTTAAAAGGTTCGAGGAACGACAAAAAGTTCCTACAGTGCAAGAGTGGTTGTTGTGCCCCACTCATTGAGCCAAAGATTAATAGCTGTCCAGAAATATATTGTTTGTGCGGTCTGCGCTTCTGAAACGAATATCAGATCGGCTCGTTTCTGGACAGACAGGGAAGCACGGTATTGCATCATGATGTGTGGTGGGACGACTCAACCCGGGCAGAGAGGAATACATCATGTTTTATTTATTTAATGTGCGACAGTCGTGCTCTGATATCCCTCATGTTTGCGCCCGATCTCGTTACTTTTATTTGACAACCTGAAACCACAGCTGGAAGGCAGCGTGACTAACTGCCAACATTACGCTGTCAGCTTGTATACACTCGGTCTAGACAATGGTCATGTTTTTCCCGTTTTGTCCTCTCCCTCTCTAAATATCCTAATTCTAAACTGGGGGTGCGGTGGCGCAGTGGTTAGCGCCTCCGCCTCACAGGAAGACAGGACATCTTTCCTCCAAATATGGGGAAACTGGTCAATTGGAGATCACAAATAGCTCAGATGTGTGAATGAGAGTGAATGGTTGCATGTCTCTATATGACAAGTGAATGAAAGTGTGAATTATGCATGTGTCAATATATGATGTGTAAGTGAGAGTGAATGGTTCTGTGTCTGTGTTAGATGTGAATGACAGTGAAAGCCTGCATGTCTATGACTTGTGAATGAGAGTGAATAGTTGCATATCTCTGTATGAGGTCGGAATGAAAGAGTGAATAACGTGCGCGTCTATTTGACGAGTGATTGCTTGCATGTCTCTGTATGTGTACCCCAACTCTCGCCCAGTGACAGCTGGGACGGGCTTCAGCACCCAAACAATCCTGAGTGCAGTATAGAAAATGAATGAATGAATAAACTGGAGGCAGTGCTATAAATCACCAACAAATGAATTGTATAAAAACAGATGTGTAGGGTTTCAGACTTTTTAATTCCTCTCCCTTCAGCCGTAGGGAATCTCAAAATCTTTGTACTTAAGACCTTAAGATGCTTTATAACCTTGACTTGCTACTTTGACACTTTATAGTTGTATTTGTATTAATTATTCTCCCCCCCTTTTTTTATACTGTTTATACAATTTCCTACTATTATTTATTATTGTTATGTTTTACTTGAAACTCTGGCACAACAATTTCCTTTGGGATAAATAAAGTTATTCTTATTTTAAAGCACAAAAGAAGTGCTTTTAGTGAATGCAACACATAAACCGAGCACACTTGTGTGTGTGTGTGTGTGTGTGTGTGTGTGTGTGTGTGTGTGTGTGTTGTTAGGGAGGCAGTGGTACTACCAGACCTGCACTGAATTTGGATTCTACCAGAGCACAGATTCACCCAACCAAGCTTTCTCTGGTTTCCCTCTGAAGTGAGTACATGGAACACTGAGCTCTTCTAATAAACCATGGCATTTCTGAATTCTTCCCCCTCAGACACGTCACTGCTTCCACACACACACACACACACACACTTTGACATCCTATCTCTTCTCATTCATCACTCTCAATCTCTCGCCCAGGTATCATACTGCACAGTGCACAGCATACTTCAACATCAGCGCGGAGGAGGTGGCGGACGCCGTGGTCCAGACAAATGAGTATTACGGTGGTTTCGATGTCCGCTCCAGCAGAATAGTATTTCCGAATGGGTCCATCGACCCCTGGCACGCACTGGGGGTCACCTGGGACATCACACCTGACCTGCCTGCTATTTTCACAGAAGGTGAGAAACAGTTTGCAGGGGTCTCCATCTTTGTGTTGCAATCTCCTGCAAATCAGAAATAGGTACATTCAAGGATGGAAGAATCAATAAATAAACTTCAAATAATAATTTTAACATTTTCTGTACCATCGCGTTGTCTATGTACAACCTGTGAATCATGGTGAATGGTTGTATGCCTATTTTGAACGTGTGAATGAGCAAGTGACTTAAATATTTCTCTATTATACGTGAATGTGGGTGAATGGTTGTATGTCTCTGTATGAAGTGTTAATGAATGAGTGAATGTCTTTTATTCTCTGTATGATTGAATGAGAGAGTGAATAGCTGTTTGTCTTTATATGATGTGTGCATGGTTGCATCACTATATTTACCCTTTGCGATCAACTGGCGTTCGGCCCGGGTTGAAACCCATGCCTCGTCCACTGACAGACAATCCCTCCCAACCCTGAGTCCAAGATAAGGGGTATAGATGATTAATGATTTAATTTATCAAGCGCTTTCCATCAAAGTTCTGGTCAAGTGAGAAAAGGAGGACACGAACGACACACATTCAGTGAATTAATTCTGTCTAATCTGTGATGAGGGACTCAATGAGCTTAGAAGCATCCGGTGAACCCACTGAATGGTTTTGGACTGATGGAGGATACCGGAGAAGAGAATTTGGAGGAAATACGCTTGCAGACGGGTAGAACATGGAGACTCCACAAAAAGGAATGAAACCAGGGACCTTCTTGCTGTTATCATATTCATTCGTCTTATCCTTTCCGTCCATCTCAATGACAATATTTTATTCTTAAGTAGTCACTCGTGATGCAGAAACTCATGAGTGAACGATGCAACCGTTTCCATTAAGTAGTGAAATATTGCAAAATACTGTAACTGCATTGCGTTTGAGGGAGTTGGTTGGTTATTTTGAAAGTGAATGTCACACCCTGTATGAGAAAACCTTTGGCAAATAAGGCCACACTGTGCGGCTATTTCACTCACAGTGAAAAGTGAAAGAACTCCCATTGCCTTATTCGTAACGGGGGGAGAGAAGATACTTTACATGCTGCAGTTAAAAAAAAAAACAGTTAAAATGAAATGTCTGATGAAAAAAACAAACGCTGTGATTCAGATGAGCCTCAGGACACAAACTAATCAAGATGTCGCTAACGGACACACTGAAGCTGACGTTTTAATTTTGACCGACTGAATGAACGAGGAGCTCAGACAGCGTGTCTGAGAGGAGAAGGACACCCTCGGTGCTCATTTCAAACGTTGCAACACCTGAATTGATTTCAACAATTTCATGGACATTACTCAGATTTGAAACGCGTTCGACGCGCGATGGGACGGGTGGCAAATGGCCTCCGCTTTCCCACTTTCAAAGCGCTTGACACTGGATCGCAGCTGCCACGCAACCTCAGGGTTCTGTGTCTTACCCAAAGGGCACTTCGGTACGTAGACAGCGGGAGTCGGGAATCGATCCGCCAACCTTCGGATTGGAAGGAAGGCTGCTTCAGGCTTCCTCTTATTTTTCCCACCTAAGAGCAAGTTACAGAAAATGCATGTATTTATCTATTTGACCCGAACTCAACCAAAACATTGTCAGGACCTGTTTCTAATTTCAGAAGTCAGTGAAGAAAAAGAAGATGAGAAAAAGGCTCAATTTCAGTCGCGTTTATTTGGTAATTCGCTGATCACGGTAAATCTAGACATCCAAAAAATCAAAATCCGTAGGTTGCCTCCATGTTTTGACCATTAAGCCCTTTTGAATGAGCCTATTTCCAAGTCTATAATTTGTTGAGTCACACGAGTCTAAGGTGTACAATGACTTACTTGTTCATTTTAAACTTTATTGGGCTGATTATTGTTCTTGTTACTCAACATCGCAGTTTTATTGTGTTGCTCTGCCACTGCCCATAATTTATATCATTTCTGTGCTTCAGGGACGGCCCACTGTGCCAATATGTACCCTGCACGCGCCGAGGACCTCATCGGGCTTACGCTCGCCCGCCAGAACATCTCGTCATTCCTCCATCGGTGGTTGGAGAAGTAACGTCCAGCTGAACCCAAATCAATGGCTTTGTGAAGCAACTTTTAATTTGATGCTTATTCTACTGCCAAAAATGATTTACGTCTCAAAAAAAAGGCACTTTACTTGAACAGAGCTCAGTGTTATGGTATTCCGAGTCAGTGAGGCAAGTAGGTGCCAATCGGTGGAAATGTTTTAATCCCCTCTTGCTATTTTCTGCTTTTTATGTGTTGTTCATATGTTTCATTGCAAGAATACATCAGAGCTTCTGCATCACCTGCATTGTTTTAGGCACAGAGAAAAAGGATTTTTTCTGATTTAATAATGGTTTCTCAGTGGGAGTGAATCCTGACAGGTATCTTCAGGGACACAGTACTTTGAGATAATCTTATTGACTTGAATTTTTTAGGAGGTGTGATGATTGTTTTGACTTTTTCCAATAAAAGAAAAACAAACAAATAAACCACGGTCCACGACATTCATTGCCGTCTGTACACAGGAGACTGAGTCAACTATTAACTCGTATTTTTCATATCACAAGTCCCATCTGCAACAGCATCATTTGCAAATGTTTTTTTGGTGCCGTGATCATGGATAAATCAAAGGTACCCCTGTTTGCCGTGTTGCAAAACTCTAAAAACTCATGTCAAAACAGGCAGCGAAGAAGGAAGAAGAAAACCTTTCAGTAGAGGCTTTTGTCCGGTGAACAACAGCTTCGGCTTCTTATGTTTGCATGGAAAATGTGTTGCACAAACCTGCACACAACTGGTTCTGTGTGGCACAAGTTTCGTCTTGCTTGCTGATAAGAAAGTGGCTAAAATGTGTTGGCTGCTCAACAGCCATCTCCAGTCGGACCCACAGACACCGTATCAGACGCTGCAGCGCGTTGCAACATTATCACCTTTAGTTTTGCATGTTATGATTTGAGTTTAATTTTGTGCCTGCAGCTGGTGCAGTCATTAAAACCCTGCATGACCCTGATGTCAACCCTTTCTCCTACATACTGTTTATTTTCACATCTCTGCATCCCAGCAGGGCATGCCAGACCCTTCAACCATTGCGTAATCGCAAACCTCACATGTGGATTCCCTGCTTTTGATTTGCTATTCAGAGGCATTGAGTGATTTACATGCTCAATATAACCCCATTTATAATGATATCGATCCTCTGCAAGCCTTTTCTCAAGTGTGTGTTGCAGTACACGAACTTTTGCGTTACCCGGCAAGCATCAGGTGGATTGCATTGATTGGTGCAAACAAAAATAAAAAGGAAAAAAATCGATTTGCTCACACAGGTTCTGCAAAGCCTATCCAGACCAGAACTACTGTGGCTTAGAATGAAAATCCATCGACTGTGTTGTGATTTTGAAAACTGCCTAGTGATTCTCATCTGCAGTAATGAAAAGCAGAAACAAATTAAAAAAAAAGAGAAATAAGATGAGTGTATTGTATTGTTCCACGTATTCCCACCCACTGTCTGTCATTCCCAGTTGTAAAAGATGTTTTTGTCAGTTCTCATTAGACTGTAGTGTTGGCCAGAAATGGCATCGTCTGGTGACATTGATACATCATTTATCCTCATATTGTGGCGAGCTGAGGTTTAGTAATGTAACCATCGGATTCATGGATAGCTTGCTCTCATAGCTATGCTCATTAAGAGTTGACTTTTATTCACATGCAACGAACAAGGGAAACCATTAGGGTGAGGGTGCACGCCCGTTACTACAAGTAGGTGATGGTTCGTGTCACACATCGCTCGCAAATTATTCTGGGGTCCCCCGCCACACGCTATTATATTATATAATATAATATATCATATTATATTATATAATGTTATATCAATATTAACACTTTGCTAAAGAACATGAGGCGGTTGTCGTGAGATCCGAAGGTTAACTTGACGTTTCCGGTTATGTTTTATTTTGAAAAGCACAACCGGAAGTAGAGCCTGGCTTTACACACGCGCTGGCCGGTCTGAGGGCGGAGTTCAGTCTATTAAAGTCCTCTCTCTCGTCGGGAGAAACTTAACGAGTCAGTGTCCGCCGTCGCTCTCAGCGGAATTAAAAGCGGATAGCTCCTTCACTCACACTTCGGACGAGTTATTCGATAAAAGAAAGAAAGGGAAATAGAAAGAAAGAAAGAAGAGGAAAACGCCGTGCTGTTGAGCCCGAGACAGTGAGCGTTTCACCTGCGCTAAGGAGGCGAACTTAACCGTTAACGTCAGAGGTAACCGCCATCCTTGTATCTTCTCCACGATAACGTTCGGACCTAGCTTAACAATCCCCTGCCGCCGCCCTTTAGCCTTCCCTTTTTGTCCGATTAAAGCGTTTATTCCTCTCAGACATGTTTCGGTTCGTTTCGTGTGTGATAGTGCGAATAAACGGCAATGTAATTTCACTTTTTCCTTTGTGTGTTTGTTTGTGTGTGTGTGTGTGTGTGGGGGGGGTGAGGAGGGGGGCACGACGCCGTGACCCCCCCCCCCCCCCCCAGGCCTTCACCGGAGAAGAGTCCGCTCCCCGTCGCGCCGCCGCCCCTCCGTTTGAATTAGCCCCCTATTGATCTTACAGGCGTCGGGTGTGCAGCCATTTACGTGTGCGTTCCTTCCAGGACAAACACAAGAAAGAAAGGGAAAAAAGTTTTTATTTAGATTTTGGAAAACTGCAAAATCCTGCACTGTGATCTAGTTAAATTTATGCGTCCCTTTTTTGCATTACGATAATAAGCATAAATTGATTTGAATAGAATAGAATGCGAGAAAGTGAGCTTTTCACCTGCGTTTCACCGTTCACGTCAGAGGTAACCGCCATCCTTTTATCTTCACCACGATAACGTTCGGACCTAGCTTAACAATCCCCCGCCCCCGCCCTTTAGCCTTCCCTTTTTTGTGCGATTAAAGCGTATATTCTTTTCAGACATGCTTTGTTACGTGTTTGATAGTGCGAATAAACGACAATGTAATTTCACTTTTTCACTCGTGTTTGTGTGTGTAGGGGGTGGGGGCCACGCCGCCGTGACCCCCCCCGCCCCCCAGGCTTTCACCGGAGAAGAGTCCGCTCCCCGTAGCGCCGCCGCCTCTCCGTCTGAATTAGCCCCCTATTGATCTCACAGGCGGCGGGTGTGCAGCCATTTACGTGTGCGCTCCTTTCAGGACAAACACAAGAAAAAAGGGGAAAAAAGTTATTTAGATTTTGGAAAAACTGCAAAGTCCTGCACTGTGATCTAGTTAAATTTATGCGTCCCTTTTTAGCATTATGATCATATGCAAAAATTGATTTGACTAGAATAGAATGCGCCTTTAATTGTCCATCAATGGGGACATTTCAACGCACACAGCAGAACGTGGACAGCGCATAACAGGTGGTTAAGTTATAAATATTATGCGTTAAAATCTCTAGCCTCCAAGTATAAAAATAGAAAGTAAAAAGGGAAAAATATAAACGCTTGGGCAAATTATGTAAAAAAACAAACAAACAAGCAAACAAACTAGCAGCTAGATTATCATAAATGATTGGTGTGATCCCAACACAGAAAACACCAAATGTCTCAAAAAAACCTGTCTCGTTCAGCTTTTTAGGGGAATACATTGTACCCCTAACATGGAATGTGTAAATTAGCGTTTCCTTTCTGGAAGTTTTGAGAGAATATTGATGCAAATCTTCCATGGTGAGGCTCACAACTAATGCTGTTTTAACACTTTTACAGCATTTAATTTGTGTATTTCGTTTTTGTGTTTTAGGATGTATTTGTAATGTGTGGTTGTGCTGTGGCTTCTTGACTGCATGCAAAAAAAAAAAGCCCTCAAGAGAGGAGAGCTGAAATTCAATCCATCGGTGTAATCTGGTTCGATGTTAAATTGTATCCTCAGTATCAAATAAATACAATATAAATCATTTCTCATGAATGTTACATGGCCCTCTTAGCAAGCCATCAATAATTCTGGCTGGCTCCTGAGAATACATTCATTCTGCTCCAGTGAGTGAGTGAGGAAGTGGGGGGGTGGGAGGGTGGGAGGGTGGGGGTACTGGCTGATTCATGTTCTTAAAATTGTCTGAACTCTCAATCTAGCTAAAAATAAAACGGTTGAAACTGAATAAGCCACTGCAATATTTAGATAATATGAGAATGTTAGACAGAGCAGCACATAATTAAAGGTTCTCTTGGCTGAGCATGAGGAAAGTGAAAATAGTGGTTTAACATGACGCATCATGTGGATGAGACACTTGAGTCTGTTTTACTTGTCTATCAGTAATATTTCTAATTACTGCACATGTCTGAAATTGTGTTTTTGTTTTGTTTTTTACTAGGTGGTGTAAACCTAAAAATGAAGCGCTTGTCATTATTGTGCTTGTACGTGCTGGTGATCTTACACATTCATCAGGGTGTGCTGTCCCAGTCTCCATCCTATGGAGAACGGGGCTCAGATCTTGGAATACAGGTGTTTCAGCAAGTCACTCGATCCAACCCTTTGGAAAATGTTGTGCTTTCACCCCATGGAGTGGCATCTATCCTCGGCATGCTACTCCCAGGAGTCCATGGGGAAACCCGAAAGCAAGTGCTTAATGCTCTTCGTTACAAGAAAAATGGTAAAATGCGTATCTGTTGAAGTGGAGATCAACTTTTACAGATGAGATCTTGAGCTTAAATTGGAAACTAATACAGATGTTACTTGGCGTTTGCAGGCCCTTACAAGATGTTGAAGAAGCTTCACAAGACCTTGACAGCAAAGTCTAACCAGGATATTGTTTTAATTGCAAATGCCATGTTCAGCCAAGAGAGTTTCCCCATGGAGCAGGCCTTTGTAGACACAAACAAGGCTAATTTCCAGTGTGAGAGCAGAAGCTTGGACTTCGGCAACCCCCAGGGGGCAGCAGATATCATCAATACATGGGTCAGCAATAAGACCAAAGGTAGGAGCAGTGACCAAGTACACTGCATGAGTTTGTCATTTATTTAGAATAAAAATTACCAGGACTTTTGAGTTTTGAATATTTTACATAGAAAATTCAAACTAAGAAAAAAACATACACTGAAATTCCAGATAAGGCTTTCAAAGTTTTTTTTTTTTTTTGTTTGTTTTTTTTCTTATGTAATGAGGTTCATTTTCTGCCTTGTGTTGCTTTTTGTCCTCTCATGTGAATCTTCTCGATATCAAAATTTATGCAGGTCACATTCCCAGCTTGATCCAACCAGACATGCTGGATTCAGAGCTAACTCGTTTGGTTGCTGTCAACTCCATCTACTTCAAGGGCTTATGGAAGTCCCGCTTCCAGCCCAAGAACACCAAGATGAGGTCCTTCACCGGGGGCAATGGGAACGTATACAAAGTCCCCATGATGTCCCAGCTGTCTGTCTTCAATATCGGTGAGTGGTAGTTCAGAGTGTTTCCTCCTGACCTCCTTCATAATAATAGTTGTCACAAACTTGGTTTCACGCGCTCAGAAACTACAGTGGAAGGACACCACCTTGACAAGTAGCAGTTGAAGGATGTCAGGCAATCGCTCAGAGTGTGTCTGGTCAGTTTTAATCTGGGTCAGTGGTGCACATTCTTGAGAGCAACTGATCCCTCCAGCCAATGATTTTCCCCCTCAAAAAATGTTATTTGCATCAAAAGAAATTTTGGTATACTCACATTCTTCTCAAGATGAAATGTAAACATAGAAAATAAATCACACACAGATTGGTTTTGAAAAGTAGATTCATCATCACTAAATGCCAAGATCAATTATATGTGATTAGCAATCTAATCAGTGGGATCTATTATTCTTCCATCAAACCGCAGTGTTAAATTGGATAATTAAATCAACAATGTTTCAATGAGAGGTGTATTGATTATGTGATTTGTCAAAATTTAGTTCAATTTGATTTTCGTGGCTGGTTTTAATTGATTGATTTTCCTGGGTGAAATTACATTGCATGGTTTGTGCAGATTTGCATAATGTGCTCACTAACACAAACTAGAGTTACGGTGCCTTTTGGACATTTTCTGCCTCCTGATAAATCCACTACCCATGTGCATCTATAGATAGCGAACAACTCTTGAGTGTTCCAGTCTAAAATTCAGAAGAAAAAAAAAATGCATGAACTATGTGCATTTTTTTATATTGGGCTCTTCATGATTGAGAATATCAAGACCTCAAAAATAAAATCTACCACAGGTATTTATTAAGATGATGGGAGTGTTTTTCTTTGTTGCTAATATTTTCTAAGCAGCCACTCTACCTGAAAACAGTTTTTTTAGTGAATCAATTTTCTAATTAAAATTTGGCCTTTTTTTTATTATTTATTTTTTCCAAGTGATTTGTTTACTCTTTTATACTATGCCAGCAAGGAGGGTTAGAGATAACCATTTTTGTCCATGTGTTTGGTTTTATAAGGAAATGCAAGTCAGCTGATATGTAATTGTTAATATGAATAATTAATATTGATAATTAAACTCAACAATAGTCATTTTATTCAGCTAACAACAAGTCAAATCTATGTTGTTGCAAACCTTTATCTTTGGCAGTGTTGGATTGTTCCCCTTTTTCTGTAATTTTCTTTTTACCAGATGGAAACAAAATATCTGCTTTATATTTAGGCCTTCCTCCTCCCTGCTGTCTTGAAATTGCTTGTGGTTCTTTAATAAGTACTATTAACACAAAGGGATATTTTCATTATTAGCAGGCACTGACACAGATGGCTGATAAAACTGGGAGACGTGAACAGGAAAAAGAAATAGTCTTGACAGAAATGTTATTTATGGCGGAGCCAGTCCAGACAAGTTGCATACAGTGGGATTCAAATAATACATATTCACTACGAATCTTTGGCAACCTGTGAAATTATTCCAGAGGAATCTCACTCTGGCATGGAGCCGTTCCAATTTTCTTACAAGTCTCATCAGATGGATTTTCAGACTTGTTAGAGGTCATTTGAGTGGGTTTGGTCAAAGTGCACAACAGCTGAAGAACAGGGGCTTGTTCGGTCTACTCTCACTGAAATGAACTTGAATGCATCGATTTTATTCAACTCATTCATTCTTGGAATTATGGTAGTCCCATGATTTAAGTCATGGCTCAGATACAGTGATGCCACATAAGTTCTGGGGCTTTTTGGCTGAGGATTCTTGTCCATCCTCCCTGCATGTTGACTTTGTTAAGAAAAGTAATTTAACATGGCTATTTTTCTCACTTTCACACAAGTGTTAGCAGTGTACTGCACCAAGTCATTCGCATGCTTCAACTAAATCACTTGCCTAATGGATTCATACTGACATTTTGAATATAATGGAAATACACACATTTGGTTTAGTGGCATTAAAACATAATGTGCTGTGTTGAGTTTTATGGCTGTATAAATCATTAGAAACTGCAGGCCGATTTGCATGAATGCCTGTGGTTTGAGGCTGGTTACTGCTGTGATTTTCAAGTTCTCTCTTTGGCCAACTGCTTTTCACATCAGAGGTGTTCAGTACATTTTTCACGACACAAATAAAAGCATGTCTACAAGAAAATGTAATCTCTTAAGATATTGCAAGAGGGCTGGAAAAAATGTGACCCATGCAGATCAATGAAACAGCATTATTTTTCCAGTGCACTTTGTTTTTTCTACCTCAACCTCGTGTGTCTAGCAGGTGTCCCCTGGTGAAGAATTTGTTTTGCACTCGAGGAAAGATGCGTTGTGTCAGCCCCAAACACTTCGGGAATAAATCCTTGCCAAAGAAAACATCAAAATAAATAAATAAAAAGATATCATATGTATGAACAGGCAAGTCAATATCTTAATATTCGTTATAAGGAAACCCCCTGAAAAGAGGCCCAATTGTTAATTGTGGAGCTATGTTAAAAAATTATTATGCCTTGAATTATGATGTTATGAATAGACATCAGTAATATATTAACATACAAAGTGCAATAATCTCACTGAAAAGTCGAATTTTCATTGTGTATGTGTGAATATGTTTATATACGCCTCACTGGTTAAAGCTCATGTCTGTCTGCTGCCTGGCTGCTGCACCACATTGTCTCATCAGTACAGAACATCTGCAGTCATCAGCTGCAAAGCAGGTCTGTTTTTTTTTTTTTTCCATATAGGTGGGTCACTTACACGTGTTTCCTTATCTGAGAAATGACTCTGAGCTTAAAAAAAAAACTTTCTATGATGTAATTTTACCTGGACCTCTGAGTAGGGGCTGGACGGGTACCTTGTCCGGTGTGTCTGACACCCCTGGTCCACCACTTGTTTTTGCTTTTTTCAGCCTGAAAAGCAAATACCTGCCGACATGATATTTCTTTCCATTAGACCCCACCGGTGCAGGATTGGCATGTGGGCTCTCAATGCTGCTGCATGAAAGCTATAAGATTTACTGTCTTCCTTCAGCAGTCACAGTTTAACTCTCCTACATTGCTGTTTTATATCTTTTCTAACACCACAAACTGCTTTAATGGGGCATTCATTTGCCATACTGTACTGTTTCCACAGTATATTATAGAATTCAAAGATTCAAAATTGGTCAAAGTATCTGGGGAAAAATTTATAGTGGTTCTTTTCATATCCCAAAGATTTTAATTTGTGACAATGTCATCCCTGACGATTTGAATTACAGCAGGTTTAATCGGCCGACAGTCAGCCTTCCTTCGGCCTTTTTAAAACAATGAACATCCCCTGTTCTTCCCTTTTCCCCTAGGCACAGCTACCACACCCCAAGGATTGAAATATAAGGTAATTGAGTTGCCCTATCACGGCAACACAATCAGTATGCTGATTGTCCTCCCAACTGACGAGGACACACCATTGTCCCGCGTGATCCCACATATCAGCACGGCCACAGTGCAGAGCTGGATCAAACTGATGCACATGAGGAAAGTCCGCTTGCTCATCCCGAAGTAAGACAAACCCAAAGCAGTTAAACCTTTTTTTGGGCTAGATTTGAGAAGTCTTTCGTCTGAATGGCTGTGGTGTTCTTTAGGTTTACTGCTGACGCCGAGGTAGATCTTGAGGCCCCACTTGCAGCGCTGGGTATAACAGACATGTTCAGTCAGGCCAAGGCTGATTTCAGACACCTGAGTGAGTGAACACACAAACAGTCCCATCCAAACACAACATTCTCACAGTATTCACGATTGGATTTATTTGGATATCAGTGGGGCTTAAAAGTATGAAGAGGGTATTTGGCTATTTATTGCAAAGAGCCAGAGCGTATGCAATGTACAGTATGTAACCGTGCAGTGTGAAAAGCTGAATCATCCCGTGTCACCTCCAAATGAAGCATTCCATTGCCACAGCATTGGGCACTGCACAGAAAACTCCAGTGTTAGACAGAACGGGTCATCAAACACTCCTAATGCTGGAGTGGTTTCTTGCCAGATTAGCTGTTAACAGCTATCTTTTTTCCCCCAGGTGCTGAGCCTGTCCATGTGTCCAAGGCTCTGCAGAAAGCCAAAGTAGTGGTGAATGAAGATGGAACAAAAGCAGCAGCTGCCACTAGTGAGTGTTC
Organism: Fistularia commersonii; assembly: GCF_037954325.1. NCBI lineage: Eukaryota > Metazoa > Chordata > Actinopteri > Syngnathiformes > Fistulariidae > Fistularia > Fistularia commersonii. The sequence goes on from NC_141286.1 coordinate 8,860,068, forward strand.
AGTGATGGAGGCTTGGGTTTTTGTTTAGAATCACCCACTAATGAGCTGCTCATTATGAGCACGATGTCAAATCGCATATGTGGCTTGTTCCCAATCCATAGTACGGAATGCAAGTTTCTGTACGAAATGCTGTTAGATGTTAATGTTTCTGTTAGAAATCCCAAACATAAGCTTATTAGCAAGAATTCTGCTTGCTCTCAACAGTCTATGATCTTCAGTACCGAGCACATGAGCCTTTTCTATCCACTGTTCAAAAGCCCAAATTGTTTGTTGTTAATAACGTTTGCACTGTTGACGCAAACCATTACTTAGTTGCGGTGTCGTATTTGGTGACTCCTCAGTAGGCCACGATAACTTCTGGTTGTTTTGAAAGATAAAATCCTCATGAACAAGTATGACCATAAAGAATAACAAGATGATATTTTAACTACTCCAGCTGAAATAAGTGCATTAATTGATTGCCCAGTACTTTGCAGGACCACTGAAGTAGTACTGATAACATCAGATACGTACTATAAAATATACTTACAATTTTTTTTTTTTTTTAATATTCAGCTGCTATTTTGCTGGCTCGGTCCTCTCCACCTTGGGTCTCAGTGGACCGACCTTTCCTGTTTCTCATCAGACACAACCCAACAGGTACAGATTGTCTTGATTCCAGCCTTACCCATCTTTACAGTGGCCACTTAGAATACCTGTAAAGAAATTGTCTCAAGGCTGCTTGGATTATGCTACTTGATAACATGCTCTGGGATCCTAATAACCCCATATCCAAAAGGTAATGTAAAGCTGACCTGGAAAGGCTGAATGTACTTTGTGATTCCATTGTCAGCAAGACAAGTCAAATTCAAAGAAAGTAACCCCCTGTGGTTTATTCATCATGAAATATGGCCTCTGATTCACACTAAGGTTTGAAGGCTGTGTCTGCTAGAATATGACTGCGACTCTCTGCGTTTTTCCCCAGGTACCATTCTCTTTATGGGCCAGATCAACCAGCCTTGAGTCCAGCCACCGGTATCCTGCCTTTGCTCGTGTCATACGTGGGAACACGCATTCACAAGTGCAAAAATTCACACATTTCTATAGACGTATGTACAGTGTGGACATGTGTTATTTGTTTTTATGTTGCCCATTTTCTCTAATGCATAACATGCTTTATAAAAAATGTTTTGCTGATTCAATTTTCCAGCTATTTTTAATTTTTTTTGTATACCTTTTTTGAATTTATTATGGTTTTAAAAGCCTCTGAATGTCAGTTGTGTATTTTATGAACTCTAGTAGGATAATCATTTTTATTTATCATGTTACTTTTTTCAAGTTTAAAAAAATTTCCTCTCAAGTAATGACACTCCAGTGTTTCTTAAGTTATGGCATTGTACATCCAATCTTGAATACTTTGCATGCAGCTATATTGAGATGCTTGCCTCCCTCACTGAGGAAGTCCTACCGTTGTCATACATACTTAATTTGTGATGAAATACATTTATAATATCACTCATTTAGTTTGGGGATATTATTTCCATGTTGTCTCCAGAAAATTGCCTAGTCGCTTCCTGATGTGCCGCTTCCATAAGTTCTGTGTTTTGTATGGATTCTAACTTACCTTAGTTCAGTGTTTGAGCATGGTAACGTTTGCTAGTGTCTAGCCCTGCTTAGAAGACGTCATTTGACCCGTTAAAAACTCGATAGACAATGTATGTACAAAGGTTGTATTTTTTTAAAGATCTCAGAAAAGGGAAAACATTGGATGGAGAAATCCATAATAAAAATTAAACTTAGTGTGAAAACTGAATCCATGACGATTACTGAAAGTGTATTAGAAAAACTTAAAATCTGAATCATTTCATCTGGTGATGAATTAAACTGTTCATCTGACTCTGAGGGCATTTCGCTTCCAATAAGGGTTGCCATGGTGATGATAACATCCCAAGTTTCTGCTGGGAGAGACAACTGGCTCCAGCTGAATTGGTTTTTCACTTGGAACGGTTCCTAAATGAGTGAAATGACCCAGCATTGTCCGTGTGGCAGCCATAAGTGCTGCCTGAATTCTCCGAATGCTTTGGGAAGGTGCCTCAATGGTTCTTTTGAAGCCCCTCTAGCATACAATACTGAATGTACCATTCCATATTCCATCCAGTCTTACGAAATTACAGTATATAACAAAACTAAACCATAAAAGAGACCGATTCCATGAACCCCGTTGCTTCATTTTTGAAAGAGATGCCAAGGCTCTGTATCGTGCATGCAGTGAATGACCTCATCTGAGACCAGAACACAAAACTGAGGATGATCTCTCTAACTATACAACACCAGGATTAGGAGTTAAAAACTGCTTTTTATTTTGAATACTCCCTTATTTGTCTTTTCATCCATTAGATGATTTAACAATGACATTTCCCAATCTCACAGCCTCAACTTGGAGTGAAAGATGGGACCAGTGAACACACAACCATTAAACATGAGATCTGACCGTGGTGGGGGAGGACCGGCACGGAATTCACAGATCATTGTCACCACCAGAATAACACTGATGTAATGTTGCGGGTTGCTGGCGCAAATGAAGTAGTATCAGGAGTGGTTCTTGGCACCGGTGGGCCCAAAGGAAGATCGAGGTTGGTGAAGGGGAAAGACAGTGCTTCGGAGTTTAGCCAGAAATGACAGTTGTGTGGCAGAGGAGTTCTGGTTGCCAATTATGTGGTGCCCCTGCTCTGACCCCACCGAGGGGCCCATGAGAGGATGTCCAGAGAACCACGGTAGTCAGTCCTATGGTTCTGTCAGCAGAGCAGGGTGCAACCCCCCCACACCTCCCTCACCCAGACACTAATGCAAATTTCCATGAGGGCCCAACTGTCTTTGGAAAGCCTTTTCACCAATTATTCCATGTCCTTGAAGTTTCCTGTTCGGCAATAGAAGACTAGAAATGTCTACTGGTTACCTAATTGAAGCATCTTTTGACCCTAATAGTATATTAGTGTGGCAAGTAAGATCTGAGATGACCACTAGTTGCCACTAACAATCTGAACTTAACCCTGGATAGCAGGGTTTGCTAATTCCCCAAACAATTAGAATTAATTCTGGTGGATACGGAATCCTGAGTCTCAATTGACTTTTTTTTATTATTATTTTGAGCTGCAGAGCCAATTGGAAACCTATTGAACACACTTTCATGAATGCAGCCTGTGCCTCAAGGGTTAACTGAAATCACGTGCAAAGTTACTTTGATTATGAAACAAAAAAACTTGTACATCTGCATCCCAGGCAGATGTGATACAGCTTGTCTGGTTGTTTTGGAGCATTGGATGACAGGGCCGGGTTATCAGATCTATCTCTTCTATCTAGGTCCTGCGGGCATGGCAGATAGCTGGAATCACAAGTGACAGATGTGAGACTCCGGGGATGCAATTGTCCTTGTAACTTTTGTATTTTAACAATTTAATAAGGACACAAACTGCAGCCTGTTTGCTTCAGAGAGGTTGGGCCCTCTGACAAAGATGACTGAGACACTTGGTTGGACGTCATGAATCTGCACACACGCCAAAAGATTCATGAGTGAACACAGGCGCTCTGGCCGCTGAAGCAGTACAAGCACTCATAAAAACTTCCCAGATTTAACAGATATCGTGTTTTTGATCCTGATGCACTAGCCCCCCCCCCCCCCAAATATTTAGGCATGTTATGAACTGAGGCTTCTGTGAGTTAATCGACTGCAGTCTATCATTGGCCTTCACCTGGGCACGTCCCACGCTGTTGGGGGGCCAGGAAGCTGTCAATGGAGGTTCAGATCCGCTGCCATTTGGCATGGATTACTATAATCTCGTTTTTTTGTTAAACCATAATGTATCTGGCACTTGCAATCAACACCACAGAAGCTAGCACGTCTTCCTGAAAAGAGCTAAAAGTACATATGTGACTAAAAGCATCAGAAGATCAGGGGAAGCTGTTGATACATTCTTCTCCTCGGTCTGCTATTAAATGAAACAAATGAAAATCGCTGCTCTTCAGCATCCTTGACCATGATAAAATGTTTATTTAACTATACTTCACTCAGTACATGTCTTGATCCTTCTTCCTGTTTTGATTCTACTGACCAACTCTGAAAAAATTTTGATTAGGTGAAGCTAAACGTCAATGAATTCCTGGACAGCTGTCAGTAAATATGCCTCAGTTTCTATAAACGAAAAAAAAAGAAAAGAGAAACAACAGAATTGCCCTCCTGCCGGGCATGGAAGATGAAAGCTACAACAAGACATGTCCTGCAGGGAGAATATTTTGGAGGATGAAAAGTTCATGAGAGCTCCCTTCACTGTCTGGTGCAATCTAGGGTAGAGCTGGTCCATTTATCTTGTTTTGTTTTTTATGTGAACTAGATGAACCTGTGTTTGTTATTCTGGCTAATTCTTATAAGTAAATGAAAAAATATCAGCAGCCAATGCTAATGATGCAGAAACGCCAAACTGTATTGCATCAATAATAATTTGTAAGCACACTGATTGCATCGCTGGTGTCAGATGAGCTGTTTGCAATTCATAGGACCCGAGAAAGCCCCGTATTTAATTTGAAGGCTGGGATGCGGCAGAAAACGAAGACGCTGGAAAAACATCCTGGTGTCTTATCCATCCATCCACCATCTCCGCAGGTCGCGGGTGTCCTGGTGTCTTATGTCTCACTAATTGAAATGGCGGAGCAGAGCAACTCGTCATTTCAGTCCACCTAATGTCACAAAGATGAAGAGAAGAACAATCTGCTCAGAATCCACTCTGCGGTTTGGGTCCATGCAGTGTTAAAGACATTCGCCCAATTTAGTACAGCTTAAGTTGGCTGGTGGGACATGAGGGACAATGAATCACCCCGTCTGTCTTTTCCTTTATTACATTTAGTTATTCATCCTGAACGCCACCAGAGCAGCAGAGGAGGAAATCATCATGAGGCAGTGACTGATGGGGAATCTGACCCTGTTGGAGAAGTGGAAATGTCTGACTTGCCACTGTTGTCTCTTCTGGATGTACATGAACAGTATTATACTCATGCTCAGTGTTAAATGCTCCCTATTAATTCAGCGTTTATTAGTTGCAGGAAGTTTTTAGTCGTATGACGAGAATTATAGATGCAATGTGTCCCACAGTTGCCTTTAGTGCAGGTACTCTAGGTTGCAATACGTTACTGCCATCTAGTGGCCAAACTGGAACAGCTATCTGGTTCATAATATCAAACCGTTATAACCTGAAGTCTGTCACCTAAATCATGGGTTTATCATGGTCACACTTTGACTACTGAATTTTGTTTTTGATTCATTTATGTTAATTTAAATTTTAAATTTACCAACCATAGAGATCTGAATGCCTCGTCGTAACAAAGCATGTGAAGACAAAATCAAGAAAAACTACAAATTGCTATGGTTTTGCAACATTGAAATTCTAATGACTCGGAAAAAGGTAAATAATTTTCAAATGCTGCATAGGTTAATTTAAAAATCAAGTTGTGAAGAGATGAACGTATTTCAGTATGTCACTGTGCACGGACACAACATACTTGTATCAACAAAAACATTATTCTAGGCTCTTTCACATGTACAACCTGTAATTGAACACTTAATTTGCTACCAACATGAGTGTCGATGCCAATGTGATTGCACAAAGTTCATGAATTAGTGTAATAAAAAGGACAACGCTCCAGTTCTGCTCTGGTGCTCTAGTACTGTTATCTAGTGGCAGAATTGTGTCAATGCAGCCAAACCAAAACATGCAAATGGTGCTATTAAAATGATTTTCCGCCTTAGAATGTAAAAATACTTCTTCTACTTTCAGTTGCACTTCATGTCCTCTTTCACCACATCCTCAAATCTCCTCCCTGATCTTCCTCCAGACCTCTTGCCTGGCAGTTCAAGGCTCAGCGGCCTCTCACCCAAATCTTCACCACCCCTCCATGTCCAAAACACCTCAATCTAACTTTATCTCCAAAACATCTAACATGTGCTGTCCCTCTGATGGACTCATTCCTGATCCTCCATCCTCCCTCAACAGGTGCACCATCACTTCATCTCTGCATCTCTTAGAATGTAAAAGAAAAGCATTTCTTCGTTTATGATATAATATGATACAGGTGCTTTTTGTTTATGTTATCAAGCAGAAGATTGGAGGGGGGGTGCATTTTAAAACAATCCATTACCATGTTTTTCTTTTAGAGGTTTCTGTCTGCAGGTTTCCACTCCAGTCCATCTTTCTTCTGCGCACTCCTACCAGTCATTACGGTAAAGCTGACAGCGGCTCCGGTTGTCAGCTGATACGCCTTCACTGGCGAGTCGGAAGACCGTCCGTAGGGGGGGAAAAAAGAAAAACAGACCGCTGGAGAGTCCAAGCCATGGCAGCGGAGATCCATTCGAGGCCCCAGACCGCCCGGCCGGTCCTTTTGAACAAGATCGAGGGGCATTCGGACGCTGTCAGTGCGGCCGTGTTGATACCGAAGGAAGACGGTGTGATCACGGTCAGTGAGGACAGGTGAGTTCGTCAAGTATGCTAACGGCAACGTTAGCCCAACACCAACAGCTGTTTGTTGAGGGCTCGGCTAGGTCATTTTATTATCTGTTTCTTCATTTTTTTCTGGTTTCTCTATCTCAGAACAAGACAACTTAAGAAAGTAAACTTTTACCGAAGTGTTTACACACCAGTGAATTGCTTGGGTTTGGGACGTTCGGTGTGACGTTTAAGCTAGCTTAGGGTTTGAGGTGAAACTTGTATTGAACCATGATTTTGTCAGGAATAAGTGCATCCGTGAAACAAGTGCGATCGAAACATTAATCGAATCTAAACCATAACTGCAAAACGCTAATTTTAACGTTCAGCATATATTTTCCGGCTCTGGGAAATGGTAACATTACACTCTGCCAGCTAGCTAACGTTAGCTGCGCTAACTCGCACACGAACTGACAATTTGTTCAAACGGAATGACTTTACCCCCCTCAAAGTTCAGCTGTTATCGTATATAGCAATATTTTGTTTTGAATCCATAGCGATTTTAACACCGCGGCTTTATTTGACAAATATTTTCAGCGAAAGTGGCGATTTCACGCTTTTGTTTTTGATTCGTCTCTGTGCCTTGAAATTCCTTCAGTTTGTGTACAGTGAACGTCACATCTCGGTTACACGGTTAAGACAGTTGAACAAAAATGATGAACAAAAGATGAACAAAAATACTATTCTCCAGACTTAAGTGACGTTAAAATGCGATTAATTGGTTATTTTACCTGTGATGGGAAATGGCTGTGGATCTGTTCAAAAACTGATCTGTACCCATCACACATGCACCACAGCCTGAGAGCTGCAAGTGGAAAGATGCCGCATCTTCACATAAGAAGTGAACTTGGGTTAGTGTGAAGAAATTTGATAAACGTTTGCATTACAGCTCTTACCTGCAAGCTGTGTCAAAAGGGAAGTTGCAGTGTTGCGGGTTACTCTGGCTCCTGAATGATGGCCTGCATTTTACCAGAAATGAAGTGAAACTTTGAACCTTGGGTCTTGACTCATCAGTTTCAAGACCAAACTGAACATTCCCAAAGGCTTTTTAAAGGATACTCTTTTTCAGCCAGATATTCAGTGGTTACGGCAAGCCTTTCACAGGCTCCCTTTTCAGTCTGAACTGAAGTCAGCCATCTAAAATGACAGTTCTTGCAAACAGTTTTTGTGCAGTGTTCATTTTATGGTGATTTTTCTGCATTCTGACCTTGTTTATAATCCAACTTTCAATGTTTTTTTCTACACTTCCAAACAAAGTTCTTACTGATGTTAAGTTCATCTGAACGGTTGCTGTGCTCAGCCGTGCATCATGCCAGAGCTCTGTGGCTCACGGCCACATTCTACGACAAGGAATCAACGCTACATATAAGCTTAATTTAATTCATACTCTGCATCATTTTCCCACCAGGGGGTGGGATGTATTACACATTATGGGAACATTTTTGTATCTCTCCTGCAGTTCTAACTCCGATTTTATTTTTTGTTGCATCCCATCCTCAGGACCATCCGGGTTTGGCTGAAAAGAGACAGCGGTCAATACTGGCCAAGCATCTACCACACAGTTTCCTGTAAGTAAAGCTGACCTCCCTCACTGGGTTCCTATGCGGACTTTTTTAATGAATGTTTCTGTGTGTTTGGCCGAAGCAGCCTTTTCATCATTGTGGAAAACTTCTGCTATGTGAAACTGTGACTCGCGGAAAAGTTGATTAACTCCCTCTGTGCCACAGCTCCGTGCTCCTGCATGTCCTACCACCATGACAGCAGACGCATCTTCATCGGTCAGGACAACGGAGCTGTTGTGGTGAGTGCAGTAAATTCCACGTGACAGGCTTATATACTCTCACCTGGCAGTCTTGTTTGCTCAGTTCCACCATAAAATTATGGTAAATAAACAAGCCCTTCACATGTGCCGTCAGAAGCAGACCTCTGAACGCCGGAGGGCAGGTTCAGAGAGCTATCTGATGGGTGAACTTGTTTTGTGCTTGCTTGCCTTCTAGGAGTTTCTCATCTCGGAGGATTTCAACAAGATGAATCACGTGAAAACATATCCAGGTGAGTCGAACTCACTGGTATACGACCGAGCTGAGATCTGATGCCCCTGGTTGTTGAGGTTGAAATTGATTTGCAACGAGGTTTTACATAAACAGGAGTCTCGTTGCTTGGCATTTATTATACCGAAACAGACAGGCTGGAGGAGGACACGCATGTCTAGCCCATTTGGGCTGTGACATCATAACTAAACTCTCTCATTATGATGTCGCAACCCAACAGGTGAAGAATGGTCGGCAGGAATCTTGTGGCATTTTTATTGGATTTACTTCAACTTGATCTAAACCGCATCAGCCTCTACATCACAGCACCAGGGGACACATTCTGCCCCCCCCCCCCCCCCCCCCGGTCATGGAATCAATGATTCTAGATCATAGTTTGAAACAAAATTCCGTAGGAGCCAGAAGGGGTTGTATAATTGCATAATCATTAAAACATCCTGGCATAGCGCCCATAATTGTCAAAACCCAGTCAAATTCTTCTCTTCAAATCTGGACTCCTTTATTTCTTCCAAAAATATGTTGAATTAAGGCTTTCATATTGTCTCTCACAAGGTCTTTATCATCTTTATTTATCAGTAACAGAAAAAGTCCAGGCAAGAGTCGGCTGTGATCCCTCTCATCCTGGCCCTGTTTTTTCTCACACGGTTCCTGATTTGTCGGAACAACCGGCGCGATGGTGTCAGCGCTTGGGTTTCCCCCGGGGGAAAAAAAGAAAACGGCGCTGGAATGCTCCATCTGGTTTCTACCACACGGTGCAGAAACCAGCACAGGAAACACACTAATCACAGGCAAATCAAAAGGGTATTTGGATGCGTCAAGATGTAAATTGATGCAAGAGAGAGACTTTTGAAAAGTTTTATGATCTAATAATCCTAATAATACGTGTTTCTTGCAGATGGGTCATAAACAATATATTGCCACATCACATGCAGACATACGCGTTGAATATCAGGAAAACAGCACAACTTCAAATAGATTGAGGTTATGAGAGTGTTTTCAAGTTTTCTTGCTGATGCCTTGAAGGAAATATAATTTATGAGGAAACATAATCTCAGTGGAAAGAAAGAAGAAAAGAACGGTGCTAAACTGGGGTCAGTCAGTAGGCACAAAAATAGCTGGGTTAAAAAAAAAGATACAAAAATCATGTACCCTGGTGATATGATTATGGAACTATCAGGGTGAAAAACGTAATAAGACCTTATGAATCGGACATTGGACGGGGCTATATTTACCACACGCTTAATCAGCCTCCTGGTCAGATGCGAAACACACCCCGCTCAGGCTGACGTCCCAGGGGCTCGGCATGTTCATCCCTCAATTCTAACCAACCTGGAATTTCCCATTCAAATGCAAACGAAGGCATGTTTGTTAATTTGCGGAGAAAAGCCAGTGAAATGTTGATTTTCCCCCTTCAATTTCCCCTTCGTCTAGCATTAAATTTCTGTAACCGTGCAGCATGGATGGAACATTCCAGTATGGCATGTGGAGAACAACAAGTCAGAGATGTATCAGGGATCTTGCTTCGATTCTGGTGACCAAAAGGGTTCAGATCCTCTGGGGAAGTTTTCCATTGACACTGAGGCCCCTGGAATGAGCTCCTAACATTATGTGCGTGTGAGCAAATGAGACACCGCAGTAAAATACAAAAAAAAAAAGCATTGAGTGGCACTGTGGTGGAAATGAGCTTTATAAATAGTCTTTTTGCTGTTCTCCGTTTCGAGAAGCACCGGAGAGCAGGAGACCTGCTGAACGGAGCGCGTGAGGTTTAAGAATGGAGCGGGGGAGCTGGCCGTGCCAGCCTCCACGTGATGTGTTTGTAGATTTAAAAAGGAACTTCCATTAAATCAGTCCCGGCTCCCAAATTCAGAAGGGTTGAAATCAGCATTGTGTAGCTTTATAATTTAAATTCATCGGAATTTCCCCAGGAATGTATTTAAACCATCGACGGATCTCTGTTAGTGATTTTAACCAGATCTGAATGCTGCTGCATTTCGAAAGGAATTAAAAAGAGAAAAACTACTTTCAAACTGCAGAAGTTTGACAGCAAAAGTGTGCCCTTTTTTAAGAAGGAATAAAAAAGTGATTCAAGTCCGATAGGAGCGCAAAGCATTTGAATGGATTTGTCTGGCTCAGTCAGGATTAGCGTGGCATTAAGCTGTGCCTCAGATGGGATCAGCGCTCAGAAAGGACACGTTCGTCTTAAACGTTGCTCTGCCATGACGGCTCAGAGTAAAGCCCCCCTATCCCTCCCAGAGTAATTTGCCAATCAAAAAAAAAAGTGTGTTTGTTTATTTGTTTTTTTTTTGCAGCCCACCAGAACCGGGTGTCAGACATGGTGTTTTCCCTGGAGAGCGAGTGGGTGGTGAGCACCGGTCACGACAAGAGCGTGAGCTGGATGTGCACGCAGAGCGGCAGCATGTTGGGGAGACACTACTTCACCGCCTGGGCGTCATGCCTGCAGTATCCTTCAACTAGCCAGCGTGCATGTGTGAAGGAAGGTGTCTGCGAGCGCTTTACAATCCTGACCTCCTGCGCAGATATGACCACGAGACCCAGCATGCCTTTGTCGGGGATTATTCAGGACAGATCACGCTCCTCAAACTGGAGAGGCAGACGTACTCCACCATCACCACACTGAAGGGCCACGAAGGTAAAGGTGCACTCAGGCCGATTTGTGACCGACAAGCCCTGTTCACCTGCTGTTCTGTGAGCCAGAAAGGGAGGATATGTGCAAACATGACGCACGAGACAGGTTATGTAATGTTCGTTTTGCCGCACTTCATTAGTCTTTTTCTCATGGAGACTTCGCAAGAACGGTCCCCACACTTATTTTCGGAGTCTCTGAAGGGGATAAAGTTCCACGAAGCGCTGGCTTCACATCTCCAGTCTGGTCTGTCCTCAAACCCTTCCATACGGGAGCCTTTTCCTCTCCCATCGGCTCATACATCCCCACTCCCAGGGTTTGTGTCTCTTGACTCAGACACAAAAATATCAGCTGCCTGGACCAGCGTGTGAAACAAACACCCTTCTTGTGTTCCTCGCTCGCCACTCAGCGCACATGGGCTCACAGGCATAATGGGAACGGGCCGAAAGATGACTCATGTGACCAGATGCCGGTCCCCCCCACGACTACGACTTGTTTCTATCCCGGCCGCCTTGCTCGCAGGTCAGACTGTTGACGTGGAAGAGTTTCTTACAGATGTTATCAAGATGCAGTTATTACAATTGGATGAATGGCAAAATTTCAATTTCTCTCCTTTTTGCTGCAGACTGATGTGGTTTGCTGTATGTGCTTAATTTTACACCCAATTCGCTAAGAAAAGCTTAGATAACAGGATCCCATAGTTGAATGGTGCTTTGTGGCCCCCCCCAGGCTATTATTCATCATATGACGGGAATCGGGTCTGATTACAAGAGCTCTGTTGTTTCTCCTGTAACTCTGTGCCTCTTTTTTTCTTTTTTTTTCTTTCCTTTTTTTAAATCACCACAGCTTTCAAAACATCCCACTTTGCTTCTCTGGAAAATCAGTGACACAACAAATACCAGTAATCCATTAGAGGCATTTCCAGTTTCCCTCCCATAAGGTAAAAGAAGCCACTTTGGCACCGAAGACACTGATTATTTTTTTATTTTTTTTTAAACAACATGTGTTTTAGCCAGGTACAAGAATGCCAGATAAAGACAGTTCACTTCTTCACTTCCTGTGTGAATGACATCACACAAGCACCCAATGCTTTGGCTGCTGTTTTGTTTTTGTTTTTTTTCCCTTTTGCTTTTAGTTTGTGTGAAGTATGGACAGGGCGAGTGATGTCACAGCCAACCCGGAAGTGGCGGCTCTGTCAGTCCTCGGGACAGAAGTGTATTTATATATATCTGACTGTTAAGCTATTGTAACCCAATTGTGCAGGCTGTCGGCAGGATGAGCGCCATACCCCCTCTCCCACCACATTGTTGAATGAAATCCAGGCACTGAATGTTTGTGTTTGGTAAAGGTTCAGGAATTCTCATTTTTTTCAGCGGCCCACAGTGGCACCACATGCAGGACTGTGGAACCACTCATTCAGACCAGTCACCATAACTGGAAGGTCTGGCTGACTTAATGTGGGAAATTGAAGCCTCGAAAAGCTGTGGCTCTGTGGATTTGTAGCGGCCTGTCGTTCTTCATTTTGACACTAGGGGGTGATGGCGAGTCTCAACAAATGCACCAGCGCCACATAGTAAGAACTGAAATAATGTTTTCTCCTCTGAATGCCTTGCAGGTAGCATTGGGTCCCTCTGGTGGGACCCCGTCCAGAGGCTGCTGTTCTCGGGGGCCTCGGACCACAGCGTCATCATGTGGGACATCGGGGGCCGCAAGGGACGAACGCTCCTCCTCCAGGGACACCAGTAAGTGTGGCAGCGTCAGTCCCATGGATGTGAGATGAACCTGCAAGCCCCTCCGGCAAACTGATTTAAACCCCATACCAAGCGCACGTATTCTGTGGAAAACAATATCGGTCTTTCCCCGTCACAGTTATTTCCACCCTCCTGTCACATGCAGTCCTTGGGGGTGTCAGTCACAGATGTGCTCAGGCACTGACTGGATTTATCCCCTGCCTTGCCGCCTTCATACGTATTACTGTCCATGACTGAGAAGTTTGCTACTGGTCAGCATGCAAACTGACACGTCAAGAGTAACAGATGTTTATTTGCAAACGTCCTGAGAATGAGCCTTTGCATCTTCGACACCCTAAACCTTCAAACTCAAATTAACATTGACAATTGACCGATTTAGATGTCTTGAGAGTTATAAGTTGTTTGTGTTTTTAAACCTGAATTGATATTACAGTTTTCCTTGGTTCCAGAACCAGCCATAATAAATGAAAATCTGCAAAGTAGCGACACTCTTATTAATTTTTCCCTCACCCTTATTAACTCGTCCCATACACAGACCACACACTTCTTCCGTAATTCACACCAACCGAGCACAGCAGAGTAACGCTACGAATAGCAATCATGTGATAGCATCGATGTGAAATGAATATTGGGAGATGCTGAATGCATGCTTTGCGCAGGAGATTCAGAGAATGATGCTACAGTTGCTGAGCCAATCAGAGCCCAGGATACAGAACACCATGCCCTGGTTGGTCACCACCTTAGGAAATGCTCATTTTGTCAGAAAAATAATTGAAATAATAAATACATAAAAATACATTTATATCGCCAAAATTCATGGTAGAGCGAAAAATCCGCAACATAAAATCAGATATGTAAGGTGTAAAAATCTGTGAGACCGTAAAAGGTGATGAGGGACGACTATAAAGCCCGAGATGCTTGAATTCCTCTCTTAATCACTGACGCTCTTCTCTCCGCTGTGTGACACTACCAGTGAGCGCGTCCAGTCCCTGCGTTACCTTCAGCTGACCAGGCAGTTGGTGTCATGCTCGGCCGATGGGGGAATTGCAGTGTGGAACATGGATACGACCAGAGAGGAGGTTCGCCTGACCGTTAATGCTCTCGCTTTGTAGTAGAAAGGACAGTGATAAACTTATAAGCAGTTAGCAAGAACTGTAATTAAGTTGGTTGAATGACCTCAGATAAAAGTGGTAAAAGTGTTTTAGCAGCATGTGTGTACCCCTACAGGCGCCACAGTGGCTGGACAGCGACTCCTGTCAGAAGTGTGAGCAGCCATTCTTCTGGAACATCAAGCAGATGTGGGACACGAAAACGCTGGGGCTCAGACAAGTAAGAGCATAGAGTTTTCTTTTTTTTTTTTTTTTTTTACGGCGTATTCCCGCTTTGTCAGCACTAACGTGTGTTTCCCCTGCGCAGCACCACTGCAGAAAATGTGGCAAGGCTGTGTGCGGCAAATGCAGCTCCAAACGCTCCACGTTCCCAATCATGGGCTTTGAGTTCCCGGTCAGGGTGTGTGACGCTTGCTTCGACACCATCAAAGAAGAGGAGTGAGTGAGAAGGCAAATACTTAACCCGCACATGACCCTGCTTTCAGAGCACTGAGTGTGTGTGTGTGTGTGTGTGTGTGTGCGCGCGTTGCAGTCGAACACCGCTGGCCACGTTCCATGAGGGGAAACACAACATTGCTCACATGAACATGGATCCGTCCAGAGGCCTGATGGTCACATGTGGAAGCGACCGTATCGTAAAGGTGAGCATGATATTTGGCCATTTCTCTTTTAGATTTAGATCTGTGAGGCCACGTTTGAAAGACACATTTTTATGATTCTCCCTGACTATTAGAGATGCAGTGATTTCACACCAGGCCCCGTCACTGTAGATGCCGCCTGTGAATAAACATTGCTGTGGTGATGGGGATTTAATTACAGTCAGCACCTCAGAGTGATGGAGCAACAAAACCATGCTGATTATTACAACATATGAGCTCATGTTTTCGGTTAAGACACTAGAATCAGTTACTGGCTTTGTCAGGCTGCCGCTCAAAATCTCATCATCGATCCATTAATTCTCGGAAAATAGAGATGGTGGCCCCCGGTGGCTGCAAATAGACGCTCAGCTGGATTCTCATTCGATTGTTTACTTCTAATAGCATCTCAATCCGCCACCGCAAGCAAGGAGTTAGCGGCCGATCTGAGTGATGCTTCTTAATTAAGCCACAAATCGTCACAATCACCGAGTTGCATTCAACTCACAGCTCCATCCTGGTGCTAGAAGTACTTTTCTATCTGTCATAAAAATTTAGATGTCCTTATGATCCATCCTTAATTCTAAGAAAATGCACTGAAGGCAAAACTAGCTAACTGGGTATCTTGTTATCATGACATTCTGTTCTGTGATGTTGAAAGATAAATTTAACATATATATATATATATATATATATATATATATATATATATATATATATATATGTATAATATATGCGCTGGGAAATTTTTATTACTATTTTTTTTTTCAATCCACCATTGTCTTGTAAATAACATCTGAGCAGAGGGGCTTCCCTTGCTGTTTACTGGCACCATTGTGACGGAACGCCAGCCACAAAAAAAACACTCAATCGCAGCTCCCTGCGCTGATGTGAAATCCCCCCCTGGCTTGGCGAGGGAATGTCGCACTGGGCTCCTCCCGTCACGTTCATTGGCCGCTCCTTCTCCACAGATCTGGGATATGACTCAGGTGGTTGGCTGTAGCTTAGCAACAGGCTTCACCCCACGCTGATTGGTCCGGGCACCACGGAGACCCCCCTGGACTCGACGGCAACAACCGGGCCTGCCTCCTGTTGAATGTCCTAGTGTGCGTGTGTCTGTGTGCGTGCGCGCGTGTGTGTGTGAGCACTGATGATGTAGTTTTCCAATTTCTTTTTACTCCTAATAACAAATCGTCTAATTTCTCTACCTGTCAGTCTTACACACCGGCGTGCAATTTTTTTTTTTTCTTTTCGGTTCTGATGGAAAAACAGGACTTTAAGCACAACAGCGGGGTGTGTAAAAGTGTGTACACGTGTGCATGTAATTATTTCTCCTATGGGAAGAATGGTATTGATATTAGTGTTTACATTTACTACTTCTTTCGACAAAGGTCATTTATTTTGTTTTTTCTTTTTGTACTGTAAGGCTAGGAAAAATCGCTGACGTGCCATTCCTGACAAAAAAAAGGAAAGGAAAAAACAAAAGCAAAACACAAGCTTCTCACTAATTCTTGTGGCCCACTAACTGCATATTAATCCGGCACTGTAAGTTTTGTGAAAATGCTTGTATATATCCCCACCTCTGCTCAGTGGTGTTTGGAGAGACGATCTCCGGGAATGACTCGCTGATCCTGGTTATCATCTTTTTCCTTCCCCCTCGCTCGCTTCCCCCTCCTTCACCACTTAGCCTTAAATCACTCTCAGGTGGTTTTACATCAGTGGGTTGTTACCGGGCAGACCCTCCCCCACCTCTCCATCCCTTCCTTCTTCTCACTGTTGCATTATCATTCCCACGACGTGCTGGATTTTTTTTAGTGGAGGGGCTTCTCTGTGATGTTTTCACATGACCCCTTTCTTCGGGAAAAATGTTTAGCTGAGGCAGCAACCTCAAGACTCCGCTGCCTCCCCCCAAAAATTACTTTTTATCTCTTAAAAAAATATATGATTAAAGGGGACTTAAGAATTAAGGTTTGTTGAGGACGGGTACCCTGAATGAAACACTGCGCTAAAGGCCGGTGTGTTCAAGTGTCTCCTTCAGGGTTCCCCATGTTCCTCCAGAAGCCCTTGAAGAAAAAAGACTTTAAGATCCAGCTGTCACTCCTGCGCTCACTTCGCCCTAACGTTATTCTTGTGCATCTTCATTCTTTCTTCCTTTTCCGAGCCGTCTCCTCCCCTTCTTCCCTTCTCCTCCCCTCCACACCCCATTCCTCCATGTTCTTTCCATCTTCCCCAATCCTCAC
This sequence comes from Fistularia commersonii, assembly GCF_037954325.1. Lineage (NCBI taxonomy): Eukaryota > Metazoa > Chordata > Actinopteri > Syngnathiformes > Fistulariidae > Fistularia > Fistularia commersonii. The sequence continues at coordinate 8,877,007 of NC_141286.1, forward strand.
ATTGAACAGATTTTCTTTCTATTTTCTTTCTTTTTTTTTTTTGTTTGCTAGTCGTGATCCAAGCAAGATGGCGCAGCGGATCGCGCATAGCGTCATTGCAATTGCGTGGTTATTAACACCCCCCTAAAGCTAGACTAACGCTTGCCTTATTGTGAGCGGGGAAAACAACGAGCATTATAATGCTTGGATTTTCTTATTTTCAAAACATGTAGTCACATTCCACTTTGTTCTTTTTTTTTGATCTTGTAGTGTTTCTATTTATATTTGTAGTAAAGTATTTATCTATAATCACTGTAATACGGTTGTTCGCTTTTCTGTGACAATTATGTAATTTTATTTTATTTTAATTTATGCCATCCGAATGCAAACTGAAATATCTCTGACGAAATCAGAAGCTGTTGCGCTGTAAAACAAATGCGATTTGTCGAGCACAAGGGGAAAATCGAAGCCAAGCATCAGGAGGATGATATGAAGACGTAGCATTAGCAAGCTACATCAGATGTACCCCGCTACATAGTTGAGGGTTTAGAGGTCCGAACTGTAAGTTAGCTGATCTTTTTTTTTTGTTATAGTAGTCATGGAATCATAGAAGGCGATTTATGATAGACAGATGATTTATATGTGGCGCCGTAGTGCCCATTCGGCAGGTTTGACATAAGACATGGAAAAACCGGATCGCATTCGGACATTTTTTTCACCCTTGAAAGCGCTGGAGAAAAAGTGAAAGATGACGCCATTTGCAAATCATTCTCCTAACATTCGAGTTGACGAAATGGTCGTCAGAAAGAGCAGATTGAGATCTCTGCAGGCTGGTTTTATTTTTTGATAATGGTGGTCACTTAGAGGAGGGGGAATTGCAGTTCAAGACACCACACTCAAAAGGGCTTTTCCCTTAAAACATTTTGAGTAAATTCCAATGGCCTTGTCATCTGATCAAGATAAACCATCACCGTCTCTGAATGCAAAAAGTGTTATTCAATATGGGGGAAACCTCACTCGTTATTGGTCTTATTCTGAGGTTTGGAGAACGGAGAGAGAGTTAGCCGTTGAGATCGTCGGGAAAGGGGGAAAAAAGGTGCGGAAACCAAGGTTGATTTCCTCTAGGCACCTTATGTCTAAACACTCATTTAGCTCAGGCACGTGAAAGATTTGATCCAGTCTTAATTTAAAAAAGTCTTCAGGTTGTATCAGTCCAGTCCTGAATACTTTAAATACTCCCATCACCGCGGTTTTACAGGGTTCCTTACAATGCTGACAAAAAATCAAAAGTCCAACTTCTTGATTCTTTCACTTTCAGTGCCCCCCCGTCCTCAGTAATGTTGTATTTTTAAAAACTTTCATTGGCAAAACTCCCTGAGAGGCCAAAAAAAAAAAAAAGATGCTTAATAAAGATACTCTTCTATGGCTACTGGATGGCTTTTTTTTTATTTTATTTTTTTTAAAAACAATCATTTGCTGACGTTTCAAGAGTAAACAGAAGAAAACTGAAGCAGACAATGGTTTGTTTTTTTTTTTTATTAGAAGGCATTGACGTGGAGCCGAAAGCTGACGGCACAGACAGGAAATACCGGGTGAAGACGCGCACGATTGGACGCTGACGTTTTTTCAAAAAAGAAACAAAAAGGCATCAGAAATGTCAAGTCAGTCAGACGGAGGCGGCGCAGCAGCTGATGAGTGGGTGACTTCGGTCGGATCAGATTCCCATCTGATTGACAGCTCGGAGAAAGTCACAGGTATAAAACATCAAGGTGTGTGTGTGTGTGTGTGTATGAGGATATAAACAAACCTTAAAGTTACTGGAAGTATTAAGTATTAAGACATGATTAGTTAGGACACATAATAAATCTTGTTAGGCATTTCAGGGCACGTCAAATTTAAGGCTCTTGGATGGATGGGTAGATGTCTGGCTCTTGGAATGTGTGTGTGTGTGCGTGCGGGGTCAGTAAAGCGATGAAGCTGGGACTGCCCGCTGTTAGTGCTGCTTTTCCCGGCCCTCCTTTGGGTTTCCTCCCTCAGTGTGGTTGGATCGTCTTGGCCAAGTCCTCCAGCAACGACATCAACTTCTGCTCCTCCAGGAGGGAGCTGCGGGTCCAGGCCAGAGGCAGGTGAGTGGACACCACCCTTCTGTCTGTAAACACACGCAGGTCAAAAAACTAAATCCAGTGAAGCCCGGTCACAACTTCTTTGGCTGATTGTCCGCTCTAAAATCCTGATTTTCAGGCAGTTTCTTGTGAATCTGCAGGACATCCCCCGAAAACTTTTTTTTTATTTTTGGATTGAAATCCAAGGCCCGATGTTGTTTCTCGAGGTGAAATGATGGATCCCACGTCAAGTTTCACTTACGAACTCAAAGCTGAATTTCTTGCCTGTCTTGTTGCCTCAACCTTCTTTCCTCCCTGAACACACACACACGCAGTTCTTTGTGATTTGTGCTGTGTTGATATTTGAAAGTTGAACTGATGCATGATAAACAGTAAGGAGCGTGAATGAATTGAATGAATTCTATAAATGCCCATGTGTTTTTACACCCCAGGCTAGGTAATCTTGAATGTAACAGACAGGAAGTCAGTGACGACACGCTTGCAGTGTTTTGTAACCCTGCAGTGTCAGATACCCAAATGGCGACACAGCCGCTGCGCTGGCTCAGTGAACATAACCATTAAAATCATCAGAACTGGTGTGAACCTTCTTCTGACCAGCCAGAAACCCCTGTAACATCAACACTCCTCACGTCTACCAGCAGCTGAAACCATTGATGTACTGTAGCTGTTTATATGAAGTGTCACGTGTGTGTGCGTGTGTCTTCACAATATGTACAGGACTGTCTCAGAAAATCTGAATATTGTGATAAAGTTCTTTATCTTCAGTAATGCAATTACAAAAACAAAAATGTCATACATTCTGGATTCATTATAAATCAACCAAAATATTGCAAGCCTTTTATTATCTTAACATTGCTGATTATGGCTTACATCTTAAGAAAACTCAAAAATCCTATCTCAAAATATTAGAATATCATGAAAAATTTTTGTTTTTTTAATTGCATTACAGAAGATAAAGAACTTTATCACAATATTCTAATTTTCTTAGACAGTCCTGTAGACATTCAACCATTCGCCCTCTCAATCAGAAGAAAGAGGCCACCATTCACTCTCTTCCACACATCTGGCCATTGTCCAGTGAACCTTCTGCACGTCTTTTGCCTCCCTCCAGTAGAAGAGTATTTTAGAAATGGCGAAAAACGTGTCAGGAGTCCCTTCCCTTTGCCTCAGTACCCTGGTAGAAGCTGCCGTTGGGGTTGGAGGTGGCAGCCTCAGAGACCGCCAGCCACACCACCGTGTCAGCTCCCTGCTCTGGGGCCCGCAGGCTGTTCTTCATCGAGCGATGGAAGTCTGGAATGGCGTTGGCTACCGCTGGAACACACGGATTAGATGGTAAGAAATATAAACTTAATTTTGCCGTCAGATGAAAACCGGATTTTGTATTTTCCAAAGTGAACCGTATCCCACCTGGGGTGTCCACCCATCCGGGGTGCATGACGGAGAAGTGGATGCTGGGGTGGGTCTTGGCCAACTGCTCCGTCATCACCACCTGCTGCCTCTGGAACGCAGACATTTCCAGGGTACAGATTTGAGGCTTTTAATCCATACTTATCTCTTAATTACTAATGCTGCCACAGCCGCTGTGGAATTTGGCTCGAAGATGTGATGATTAATGTGATATTTATGGATTGGAGGGATGACCCAAAGGCGCTGTTTGAATCCCAGAGATTATTGTGTGTAAAATCAGTTATCACTGAGTGGGCCCAGAATTGATCTTTGAGGGACGCTGCGGGCCGAAGATGCACATTCAAATAATATTCGATTCGATATCCGAATATGTTGATTTTGAGATAAACGATAAGTCTTTCCAGAATATAATCAAGAGCATTAGGAGTTGCTGTGATACTGGAGTTGTTTTCCTCTGATGGTTTCCCTACTGCCCCTTCTCAGCGTGGGAGAAAAAGGCGGCGGATAAAAGTGACGATTTAACGGCTCGAGAAGCCTCGGTTTCCAAGACGCTAAAGCGTTCTCCCAGAGTGTTGTCGGATGTACTGGCAGGAGAGCAGGCGGATTAATTAGAGAGCGGCACGACTTTCATTAAGGCGTCTCCACTGATGGGGCTGAACTCTCGACGCCGGGCGCGAGGTGGCTGGCGCTTTGGAGACGATGCTAATTTCCATTCTAAAACTGTCGCTCATATTGGGGAAGAAAAAAAAAGAGAAATACAGTCATTGCATTCTATCTGCATTCAGAACAGCACATAACACACAATATGATATCGAGTGTATCAGGTGGTAAATAGGTGTGTATTCTATTAAAATATGCATCATATACATATAACAACACATAGAGTAAATGTATGCATGTATGTGTTGTTATTCTGATAAATATGACATACCTAATACTCAGAGCACTCTATAATTATTTAGACGCATTTAAAGGCGCACAAATCTTTCGTTTTGGTGCGGATGCGGTTTGAAAGTCGTAGTTTGGCACTTTACCAGCATCAAGAGAGGTTTATATATTTTAATTATATATATATATATAAACAGACTTGAGCACACACAGAGCCAGTTGTCACCTCTAGTCTGCTTAGAGGCCTCAAGCCTCTCTGAGCCACTTCGACATAGAGTTCCTACCTTGTGCTGGGCGTAGACCAGGGTGCCTTCGTAGTTGCCCCTGTCAGACTGCAGGTTCCCTGTCCGGAGCTTCTGCACCAGCATCCCCCCTGAGGACACCGTGATCTGACATCGGTGGAAGAACAATGAGGAACGAAAGAGACGGAGAGGAAGGATGAGAGGGTGTGATTCCTAAGGATCTAGTTTTTATTCAACACAGCTTCTGTCCATTGGTTGATTATTGGAGGTGAAGGACCTTCCGTCAGACTCACCACTCTGGGATCTGCGCTCTTCTCCAGCAAGGGGATGAGGTTCTTTGTGAGAATGTAAATCCCTGGACAGAAGATGGAGGAGCTTTACCTGAACCGTCCCCTCTCCGGCCGGCCCTCTTCTTCTTCTTCTTCCTCCCACCCCGGACCGACGACTCACCCAGAACGTTGACGGCGAAGCTCTTCTCGAGCCCTTCAGCGTTCACGTCCCTCTGGCTCATGATGGCGCCGGCGTTATTGATCTGCGTACAAAACCCGTCATGACATGGCGACGGCACTCCGATATATCACGTTCAGGCGTGAACCGCATCATCTCACCAGGACATTGAGGGCCTTGTACTTCCTCTTGAAGGCCTCAGCAAACTCCCAGACCTTCTTGGTCTCGGACAGGTCCAGGATGTGGACGTGGATCTCCTGTGCAAAACGAGACGAGTCTGTTAACCGTCCGAAACTCTGAAGAAAGCCTTCCCGCCAATCAGTCATCAATGTAAAAGTCCGTGCCACTAAAAAGAGTTCAGCCGACTCAATGTCACATGATGGCAGAAAATAGCCCCTGAGTAGCGCGTGTGTGTCGATGAGGAGTGATTCACGGCGTACTTTGTTCCCCGACTCCTTGACGATGTCGGCCCTCGCTTCCTCGGCCTTGTCCTTGTTCCTGCAAACCATGTGGACGGTTCCGCCTGGAGAGCAAAGGATCGCTGCGTGAGAGACGCTCAAAAACAGCAACAAGGACTCGGAAAGGGGGATGCGATGGCTAACTTTCTAACTGCTGATTGGTCAAGTGACACGAAGTGAGTCTTTGTCAAGTTGCTTCTGGTTGGTGTTTAGACTGAACCAAACTGTTTCCTTCGTAATCCCAATGTGTCGTAAACTGTATTGGCGCTGTGGTTAGCGCTTCCGCTTTGCAGCGAGAAGGTCCTTGGTTCCAGTACCGATCTGTGCGGGTTTCCTCCGGGTTCTCCTGTTCCCTCTCACAGTCCAGAAACATGTAAGAGGTTCATTGGAGACCCTTAATTCTGAATTAGAGGGTGAATTGTTGTATGTCTCTTTATGTCGCATTTATGACGCACTCGCCAAATTACACCCTCGAGACCCCTACTGCGGGATAAGGGTTGTAGTTGATGAATGTATGACGGTCCAAAGCCCCTTGAGCACATGGCGTACCCTTCAAGTATGGGATTCATTTTAGGCACGTTTGTGTGTGCTTAAGTCAACAATGACAAATTTTACCTTGTGTATTATTTGTAAATGAAGATGGATAATTCCTGCCCTCAGAAATCAGTGTGAGGAATGGAACCTCCACAGCGTGGGCATGAACGCGTCTGTTTCTGCCCATGAAAAGGTTTTCCTCTGGTTGTGTGTTTGCATGGTCATGTATCAGGGATACCTCTCTTAGCGATGGCCATGGCCGTGGCTTTGCCGATGCCGCTGTTAGCGCCCGTTATCAAGAAGGAGCGTCCCGCCATGGACACCTCCAGGTCCTTCTCCGCAAACCCTTTGGAGGCCGACAGGTAGGCGCTCCTGTGGATCAACCAGATCAAACTGTCTGCAAACATTGTATTCCGGCGGCGCGTCCCAGGTGTTTGAGGTCACCCTGCTGTAACCGACACAATGAAGGAGCCACTGTGCCTGGCGTCGCCTCTGGTGAGAAGAGTTCAAGCGAGGGGAGGGGCTCCGAGGTTAAAGATGCTAAAGATGGCTCTCAATCCGAGCCATTGTGCGGGACGCTATTGTTGGGGGTGGCGGGAGGAGGGTGTCAGAGGAGGGTAATACCAAAGGCTAAATGCCCACTCTGTTCAGCGGTGTCAAGCAGGGAGCCATTAGCGCCGGGTCAGAGCGGGTTGCCGGAGAGACAACACAGAACAAAAGCACCTCTTCACATCCACCGTATGCTAATGAGGAGCGGCACTTTGGGGATGCGGGCGATCAAATATGATAGATAAAGGTTTTTTTTTTTTGATGTTTGCAAAGCCGCTGTTTTAACGTTCTTTTGAGTTTTTGTCAATGATCAAGATAAGCCATATGCCGGCCCATAATCTTGTTCTGGCGCCGCGTCGTCTGTAGTAGTTGTATTTTTCTAAATTCAAAATTTGAGATTTTGTCCGTTTGATTGATCGCAAAACCGACTAAGGGCTTCGTTCTCTTTCCCAATGGTGTGCTATGTCATGCATGGGGTTAAAAGAAAAAAATCTCAGATTATTTGATTAAACAAACCAAAAAACAAGACTTTATAATAAAAATAAGAATAATTATGAGTATTATTATCCCTCTCATCATCATTTCATATTAGTATGAAACTAAGACTAAGACACTAAGACAATTGTTTATTCTTATTTTTAACTTCATTCTCACTCATTATTATTATTATTATTATTATTATTATTTTATTAGTAGCATTTTTTAAAAGTAATTGTCATCGTCATCATCATCATTATGGCAATTATTGCTACTACTGTTATTATTTATTATCATCGTCATCATTATTTTTGCTATTTTCATTACTACTACAAGTACTGTGTTATTATTAGTAGTAGTATCTTTATTATTACCACTCCTGCTATGAATAATATTATTATTATTTTTTTGTTTTTAATTCATTTATTTGCATTCCACACCTAAAGACACCCAATAATATTATACTTGAATATGAGGAATATTTGACACACGTAGCATTTTGTTAATTTACACACACACACACACACACACGCACATCCTTGGAAATAAATGAGATTTCCAATTCTCCTGCAATTGGCAGAACACACGCACACACACACACACACACACACACACACACAGCATCCAAACAGTAGGCGTACTAGTCCGGCCTCACCTGGTGAACTGGGTCAGTCCCTTCAGGAACCAGGCAGAGTTGCGGTACAGGGACATAGCGTTGCCGTGGTAGCGTCTCTCCCTCTCCTGCTCTCTCTCTTGCCTGAAAGCTGTCCCGCCTGGACTTTTTACTCTGGACCAGGACCACGTGAAGATGCTGAGGTCACATCAGGGCCAAAGTCACCATCCGCCTCTTAAAGCTGTATCGTCCAGCTTGTAGAAAATTCACCCTGTCACCTTTATGACCTTTAAACAGCCGGGCGGAGAAATAATAACACAAATTCGTAAGACCATGAAAATACATTTGACACTGTTGAACACTTTTTCATTGTTTTGTTTTGGATTTTAATCCTTCATTAACACGAATAACAAAGAGTTTGACTTATCACAGCAGGCTCATCCTGATGACAGTGCAGTTATTTCCCCTCAATCTCCCGCTATTAATCTGTGTGAATGAGGTGGTCACAGGTTGTATGTCTGAGTGTGTGGCCCTGTGATTGACAGGTGACCGGTCCAGGGCGAACCCCCGTCTCCCTTCGCCCAGAATGGAGGGCGAGAGGTAGAGATAATGAATGGATGAATGAATGAATGAATGAGTGATAGTAATAATATTGATAGCCATTATTTAACCAGGCAAGTCAATTGAAAACTGGCTCTCATTTTGAATGAAAGCTTTGGCTGGACCTACAGTACACACACATACAAGGTTTTTATTGGTTGCTAGGATCATCACACTTAATTCCTGAATTTAGATTCCCATGTAAAAACAACTTGGATATATATGAAGCAACACTTGGTAGGGAAAAAACTTTTTTGTGTGTGTACTTGTGTGTGTGTCTCCCATTCTGCATTCCCCATGAATCTGTTTAGCTGTATGTGTGTGTGTGTGTGTGTGTGTCTTTCAGTGTGTGATTCTCTCTCTTTTGTTTTAGGTAAGTGTGTGTCTGGGTTTATCTCACTCTCTAGGTGTATGTGTCTGTCTCTTTTAGTAAGTGTGTGTCTCTTTCTCTATTGCTGTGTCTCCGTATTTGTGTGTGGGAGGTGGGTAAATGTGTGTTTGTGTGTTTATCATGCTCCCTGTCTCTCTCTCCTTCCGTGTGTGTGTGTGTGTGTGCGTGTGTGTGTGTGAGACAGATTAGATTTACACACCTCTCTTGGATTTTTGACCTGGTTTGACAAACAGGTGGTTTCTTCTAAAACGGCCCATTTCAAAGCAGCAAACCCTCATTGTTATTATTATTATTTTTATTATTATTATATCGGTATATTAATAGTGTTTATTATAATGTTATATTTTATAATTACAATATATTATTATTTTCAGTATATATTTTTTAATATTATTATATTATCAATACTGATAAATATGACAAACCTTCAACTATTACACTTAAGTTGTGTTACTAGTTGCTTTATATCGCAAGCCAAACAACAATAATTCGATATATATATATATATATATATATATATAATTTATGGATGTCTATATATATATATATATATATATATATATATATATATATCCTGGACAATTTTTCCCACCCCCTGCACAACGAGCTGTGGCTGATGTGCAGCTCTTTCGCCCAACGTTTCATCCCAACCCGGTGCAGAACCGAGTGCTTCAAACGCTCCTTTGTGCCCACGTCCATCAGACTGCACAGAGTCTGCAGTCTGGACGACACACAACTCTGACCGGTCTGGGGCGCATCTGAGCCGCTTCCACAATTCCACAATCTCACTACCTTACACCATTCACCACCTCACCCATTCACACGTCATGTCCTAACTCTGCCGTCTCTCTTATCCTTGTTTGTCCCAAACTGCACACATCCTGCCTTATTTGTTCGTTTATTTTATTTATTGCTGTTTAATTTTGTGTCTCTATTTACAGGACTGAAACAGAAAATTAGAATATTGTGATAAAGCTCTTTTTGTCTTCTGTAATGCATTAAAAACAAGACTTTTTCATGATATTCTAATATTTTGAGATGTTTTTTTGAGTTTTCTTAAGATGTAAGCCATAATCAGCAATATTGCAATAATAAAAGGCTTGCAATATTTCAGTTGATTTGTAATGAATCCAGAATGTATGAAATTTTTGTTTTTATAATTGCATTACAGAAGATAAAGAACTTTATCACAATATTCTAATTTTCTGAGACAATCCTGTATATCATTGTTTAGTTCTTGTGTATTTTTCACCCTCACTGTTCCTTGATGTTTCCCATTGTTATCCCTGGTGTTGTTGCTGTTGTTGTTGAATTTATCTACTGTCTATTTATTTGTGGATGTCTTGCCATCTGTCTTCTCCCCTTCTATTTCTATTTCTATTTCTATTCATAATTATTTTTCTTTTTTGACATTATAACTGTTACGCTGTTGTGATATATATATTATATATCTATACACACATATAATATATGAGGATATCTATAGGATATCTATATAATATATTTACAATAAATTTATTTTTGAACGACAGAAAAAAGTTCCTACAGGCTACTTTAAAACCGTACCGACACTGACTCAACTGAACCGGATCTGTTTGGTGAGTCACCAAGAGGAACCAGAGTGTATAAAACGAGTCGGGTTTACCAGGAAGAGAGGCGCGGCTCCGACCCTACGAAGGTGTGTGCGTGTGTTTGCGTGTGCGTGTGCGCAGTGGCTTCTGGGAAGGTCGGCGAGGTGATAGGAGACAGGAGATAGGAGAGGAGACCCAGGACAGCGGCTCAGAAAATGGTGAGTTCTCGTCTGATCATGAACTTTTGTGCGCGCAGGTGGCAAAGAGCGTGCGTGTTAAATTAAGAAACCCGCCTCCCGGTTATTGTTCTTGGCGCCAAATCAAATCAACCCCGACTTCTTTTTTAACCCCTTCCTGCGTGGTGCTGAATGTTCTCAATGTTCTCCACAGTTCCTTCTGAAGGTTCTTCCACTCCCAAAATTAAAGTGGTCCAACACACACACACACACACACACACACACACACACGAATACCCGATGAGAACCACCAGAAAAATCCAACAGGAGTGACGTTAATTGTTAAATCCATTTATAACATTGTTATTATCACGTCGATGGGGATTCAGATCCTCTGGGAACCATCTCGCCACCTGGCCCTCCCCACGGAGAAGGCCTTGGAGTTGTCGTGGATTCTCCGGTCCACGCATCCCGATTCGACCGTCCGCGTCTCCAGAGGGGCAAAGTGCTGCCATTAATGAGCCTTGCGCAACACAAACATTGTCCTTACACAGTAATAGCACACTGGGGTGATGGGAATTTTTTTTCTCCCGCCAATACCGCCACCTGTCGGCCATCACATCTGCCACGCCGTCTACGGTCACACGTTGCACTTTGACCCCCGCCGTTCCTCCCAGATACGCTTCCTGTTGCTGTTCAGCCGGCAGGGGAAGCTGCGGCTGCAGAAGTGGTTCACCCCGGTGTCGGACCGCGAGAAGAGGAAGGTGATCCGGGAGATGATGACGACGGTGCTGGCCAGATCGGCCCGCTCTTGCAACTTCCTCCAGTGGCGAGACCTTAAGATCGTTTACAGGAGGTGACGGCAGGAATGGCTTTTCCTTTTTTTTTTTTTTTTCCCTTTTTCACTTTTATTGCAAGGCATTGCAAAGTAAAGAGAACCCGCCCTGACAACCCTTACCAGTTAACTCCACCCTCCACTCTATGTTGAGGCCTCGTGGAGGAAAAGTGCGCGCTTATCGACCCCTGACCTCAACGCCATAACAGAGGCCGCGAGTGGAAAGGCATTATTTATTATTAATGTGAACATGAAATCAGATGTGCCCAGCGATGATATTTGTGAAGGAACGTAAAATTAAATTAATTTAAATGAAATGAAATTAAAAAAATCCAAAATCAATTCCTTTTTTTTGTTTAAAAGGTTAAATGGTTTTTTTACGGTCATAAAAGAAACACTTTCATGAATTAAAAATTGAAATTAAAAATCAAAATTAGAAAAAAAAATTAAATTAAAATAAATTAAATTAAAAAAAAAAAAGATTTTTGACATCCCATTAAGGGTGTGAATGATTATATTTTTATATGACGTGCGAAAGAGTGAATGGCTTGTACCCATCAAGACGTGACTGAGTGACTGAATGAGTCGCTTTTTCAAATTCAGGTACGCCAGCCTGTATTTCTGCGCCGGCCTGGAGGAGCAGGACAACGAGCTGCTCAGCCTGGAGGTGCTGCACAGATACGTTGAGCTGCTGGATAAATATTTCGGCAACGTGAGTATTGATCTTTTTTATTTTCGTCCGGGTCGGTGGTGAATGTATGCGTTTCAGCTTCAGCAATGTTGCCCAAAATGGTTTTGCATCCTCCGTGCACAACGTCCTGCTTAGTTTGGCGATAAATCAAAGCAATGGTGTTCACAGCAAGGAGGAGTATGGAGTCTCCGTGTTCTCCCCGTGTCTGTGTGGGTTTCCGCCGCATTCTCCGTGTTCCTGCCACAATCCAAAAACACGCATGAATGAGTGAGTGGTTGTATGTCTCTCAATGCCATGTGAATAATTGTACACCTCTATGATGGGTGAATTAATGAACTGAATGGTTGCATGTCTCTATATGATGTGAATGAGAGGGTGAATGTTTGAATGTCTCTATATAATGTATAAATGACTTTCTGTCTATATGATGTGAATGACAGAGTGAGCATTTTAATATCTATATGACATCTGAATGATTAGTTGTATGTCACCAAATGAGGTGTAGATGAATGAGTGAAAGGTTGTATGTCTTTATATACCGTTTGAATAGCTATCTGACGTGTGAATGAGAGGATGAATAGTCGTATATCACTATTTTAGGTTTAGATGTGTGAATGAGTGAATGTTGTATGTCTCCATATTGCGTGTCTATGTTTGAGTATCATGAGAGGGTGAATGATCATATGTTTACATATGATGTGAAGGACTAGGTGAACGTTTGAATGTCTATGTGACGTGTGAATGAAAGGACGAATAGTTGTACATCGTAGATGTATGAGTAGATGAAGGAGTGAATGATTGCATGTCTCAAAATTACGCAAATGAGAGGGTGAACATTTGGATATCTATATGACCTGTGAAATAGAAAGTGAATGGTTTTATATCACCATAAAAGATGTTGAATGAGAGAGTGAATGATTGTTTGCCCTCGGATCAACTGGCGACCCCCCCAATGCAACCCTGAGTGCAGGATAAGCGGTACATCAAGACAATGAATGAATGAATGAATCTTCTTCTAAAGGAAGGAAGAAAAAAATAGCAAGCCACTGGAAGAAAAATGGATTGAAGAAAAAAGGGATCGTATTTTCTAATCATTTCCCATGGGTTTTCTTTCTCAGCCGGTCCTCTGGACAGCAGGGGTGTGATTTCCCCCGGTGGCCAGTAGGGGGTGGGGGGAACACACAGGAGAACAACGCCATTTTCAAAACAAGGGTCCGTCAGGGGCCCTTAATGAGTGGAAGAGGGAAAAAAGAAGGATGATGTAAAGTAAGATCCCCTGTTACATCACGGATGCAGCAGCTTCGCCAGGATGTGAAACATGTGGTGCGGGTTTGCAGCAGGCGGGCGAGATGGAGAGGCGGAGGAAGAGGACGAGGAAGGGGGGGAGGGGGAGGGGTGACCGAAAGCATGTAGCCTTGAAAGCGTGGGCGGTAAGACAAGAGGAAGTGATTCTAAAATACTACAAGTCAAGTAAAAGGCTGGCGAGTTGGAGGCGATGGATGGATGGGATCGGGTTAATATCTGGTGGTGTCAGGGGGCGGATTTAGACCGAGGTAACACATTAGAGTGGCAGCGGAGGGTGGGGTGAGTCGGGTGGAGGTAAATGGACAACAGGCTTTTAATAGGAACTCCCAGACAAAAGGAATTTAATGCACGAGAATAGTATTCCACAATCGTGGCGATCGGAGGCCCCATTACCCGGTGAGATATCGCTGGGGTTTTCAGGAAAAAGCGATTCTGGAGGGAAATCTCCCGGAGGAGCCCGTCAGCTGAGCGGGCTAATGGATGTGGGATCGGCAGACGGGCTAATCGCGGTTAGGGGCGATCGGATCGATGTGGAAGACGAGCGGAGGTGGTGAGCAAGCAGGGGAAACGAGGCGCGGGCCGTGTCGTAGCCGGGGGCTCGGATCCGGTTGCAGCTCAGGAAAAATGGACGTCAGGAAAGGGACGGGAAACGGATCACAAACTGTGAATTTAAAAGGCGACGTCAGGAACCACCAGTGGCGGATAGGAGACCCCGTGGCCGAAGGCCACCTGTCAATCACAACTATTCACCCTCTCCTTCACACTTGACGTTCTCGAATGCCATTCCAGGATCTAGCTACCTCCTCCTTTTTAGTTTTGAAGCGCCACACTCAATACCAAACCGCTGTGGAAGAAGAACAAGAGGAAGGTGCACGGACACCGTGGAGCTGCCACGGTTTTCATGTTCTGCACGGCGGGAAAAATTACCATGAACCACATGACGGGTTGAAGGTTTTTATCACCGATTCAAAGATGCGATTCAAAGCCCGGTTAGCAACTATACAACGCCGCACTTATTTTGGCCTAAATATTGATGTCCCTTTGCGAGTCCTGGAAGCCCTCTGTGGCCGCTGCTTTTTTTGCAAGAAAACATGCCGACCAGTGACAATGTTACTATTTAAAAGAGGCGCTCCGGAAGAAGTGTCTGGTAATGGGCGTGGCTTCCACCGAGCACCTAAGTTGCATGAGTTGTGATGGAACCGTCAGAGGTAGGAGCAAAAACGGTTCTAGAAGCTCAGCTCCCTGGTTCCGATGCTGTCCCAATGCACGGAGGAACGGCCTAATTCCTGAAGAGGTTTTAGGAACCGCAAAAACTTCTTCCTGTGCAAAAGTGGGTATTCAAAGTCAACAGACTTCTTTTTACCCACTGGATGTTTTGGGGCTGTGGCAGAACAAATGTTAGTATGTGGATGTTGAATGTGAAGCTGATTGAGAAGGACGGATGGAAACATGTGCGTGTGTGTGTGTCTCAGGTGTGCGAGCTGGATATTATTTTCAACTTCGAGAAGGCGTACTACATCTTGGACGAGTTCCTGATGGGCGGGGAGATCCTGGAGACCTCCAAAGTGGCGGTGGGCGTGTCGATGGAGGAAGCCGACACCTTCCAGGAGGTGGTTTCTCATGCAGCTCCTCTGAACGCTTTCTGTCTGTGACTCGTCACCGACACGTGTCTCCCTCTCTTCTGGTCACAGACGATGGAGGAATATTTGAATAAACCGACGTACTGAGCCGGAGGACAAGCCGCCTGCACTCGGGGTCGCAGGGGTGCCGGAGCCTATCCCAGTTCTGATTGGCCAAGAGGTGGGGGTTCTTCCCGGACAGGTCACCTGTCAGTCACAGGGCCATATGTATATATATATGTATATATTCATGTATATATATATGTATTGAGCAAGAGAGATTGGCATGCAGCCATTCACCCTCTCATTCATGTCACACAGAGACATACAACCATTCACTCTGTCATTCGGATGTTATATAGGTAAATACGACCATACACTCTGTCACGTCATATGCAGGCATACAACGATTCACGCATTATATAGACACCCTTTCTCTCAGTCATTCATGTTACGTAGAGAAATACAATCATTCACTCATTCACACATCATATAGAGACACCCATTCAGTCACTCATTCACATGTCATGTAGAGGCAACATTCACTCCTTCATTCAAGTGTTCTATAGATAAATCCAACTATTCAGTCAAAGAACATATAGAAACATGCAGCCATTCACTCTCATTCTCCACGGGTCGGGACAATTTCCTGTTTTTGGACTTTGGGAGGAGACCGACCCCTGTAAGAGTCAAACCAGGGACCTTCTAGCTAAGAGCCTTTCAGCAACGTCTGTATATCCAGCATTATAACTATATCAACAGATGATGCTATTAATGGATGTTGTGATTGTAACATGTGATTTTCCTAAGTGCGTTCAGAGCTCTGTATTTATTTGCATGGGAGCAAGGTATGTGTGTGTGTGTGTGTGTGTGTGTGTGTGTGTGTGTGTGTGTGTGTGTGTGTGTGTGTGTGTGTGTGTGTGTGTGTGTGTGTGTGTGTGTGTGTGTGTGTGTGTGTGTGTGTGTGTGTGGGAGGGGGTTGTTCAAACCCCCTGCCTGTTGCATTGAAAAAACAAAACAAAAACAAAAAACTACACCATCCGGGGAAAAAATAAATAAAGTCAATGCTTTATTAACCTCCAGTATGTCACATATGAACACAGTTAAGAAAGAACGTACCCAAAAAACACAAGGGAATCTAAGGGCTCCAACACTTATCTGGTCATGTGTGAGTGTGTTTTTGTGTGTGTGTGTGTGTGTGCGCACGATGGAGCGCACTGAAATGTAAGGCTGGTGAGTCACAGGTAGTGATGTTGTGCAAAATCAAACACTCATGTTCCTGTTGAATGGGAGGGACTTCTGCGAGCCTACAGAAGAACTGCAGCGGACCGGGCGTGTTAACTTTCAAAATACCTTTATTTGTCTCTTTCTCGTCACCAAAACAAATAGATGTGTATATTTATATTTATATATTTCTACAGGTTTATTTATACTCCTCGGGCAGTTTTTGCGTCGGCATCGCTCCCTTCAGTTTCTGGATTGAGATAGTTCAGCAGCTTCATCACGGCTTCGTTCTCCAGGCCCTGCGTCGCTGCTTCATCGCCCGCCTCCCCATCCCCGTCCCGCCTCTTTGCGCTCGGCCGCCTCTCTGAGCCCGCCTGGTCGAAATAGTCGTGGATCGCCTGCTCGAAAGTTGCTGCCGCCGCCGCGCCGTGCCCCTCCCCGGCCCGCTTCTGTCCGGCCCTGCCAAACGCCGGGTCAGGATACCGCGCCAGCATCTGAGCGGCGAGGTACGCCGCCAGCTCGTCCTCGTCGGCGCCGCCGTCATCGTAGTCGTCCTTCTGGCTGCCGGCACGGCGCCGCTGCGTGGGCGAGGATTCCGCCAACTGCTCGGCGGGAAGGGCGTAAAGTCGTGACGCGGGGCCTCTGTAGGGCTTCCTGACGGGGGCGGGATCGGCGTCGTCCTCCAGGCCTCCCAGCCCCAGGATGCTGAGGATTTCCTCCGTCTGCAGGGTCTGGGGGGATTTCTGTCTGGCGGGGAGACGCCTGTTATAGATGTTCGCTTCGGGGATCTTCTTCCTGGAGGATGCCGGCGGGACCTTGTTCTCCACTCTGGATGAGAAGCTGCCGGCTGGAGACTTGAACCGGTCTAGCGTATCTCTGTATTTGAGCATGTCCATCAGGTCCCCAGGGGGGATCTGGTACTTCTGGGAGATCTGGAGGAGCTGGTAGACGGCTCGAGGGTCCACACCGCCCCTGTATTGCGACGGCGCCGCCCTCTCCGCCCTCCACTTCTCCTCTTCCTCTATCGCTCTCTTCTGCTCCTCCTCTTCTGTTTTCTCCAGCACTTTCAGTAGGTAGTAGTCGACCAGGTTGGTGTCATCCTCCGGGTCTTTTGACCTCTTGACCGGTAAGTTCTCCTCATCTTCCTCGTCGTCGAGGTAATCGAGGTTCTGGTCGAACTCTGGCTTTTCCTCCTCCTCCTCCTCCTCTTCCTCCTCCTCCTCCTGGAGAGGACCCCAGTCTGTGAAGTCGTCGTACGCCGCGCTCCTTTCATTGAACATATCTCCGGCCTCCTCCTCCTCCTCCTCGTCCTCCGGTGCGGCTTCCTCCGTATCCTCGCGTTTGTGCACGCTTTTCCCATGCGTGAACCTGTTGAGTTCGTCGAAGACGGACTGCAACGTGGCGAGGTTCTGTGGCGTGTATTTCTCTTCCACGTTCTCATTGGTGCGCTTGAAGGGGCTCTCGCGGCCCCCGTCGTCCCCCTCATCCTCCTCCTCGTCTCCCTCGGCCTCCTCATCCTCGAACATCAGCGGCAGCTTCTTGTGCGGCATGATGCCCTGCGACTTCTGCTGTGCCCGTGGGTAAGCGGCGTCCTTGGCGCCTGCCGCTCCCTTCTCGCCGATGCCTGGCGAGGAGGGGCGAAGCAAGGCCGGCTTGGCAGCCTTCTCCGTCTGCTGAAGGGTGGTGAGCACCGCCTGCAGGAGCTCCTCGCTGGTGTCCTCCGCGCCATCCTCCTCCCCTTCCTCCTCCTCGTCCTCGCCTTTGCCGTCAGAGGCCAGCCTCAGCATAGCGCGCAGCCTCTCGCCATTGTCCACGCGGCCGCCGTCGTAGCCCGCGGCCGGAAGGGCGCGCTGCTGAGAGTCTGTGCCGGATTTCTGGCGGAGGCTCTCGATGTACTCCAAGGCCTTGAGCATGTCGGCGTCGGGGGTCTGGAGGACGTCTCCCCGCTGAGGGTCCGACTCGCTCCCCCGCAGCCTGTGCTCGCGGAGGGAGGCGGCCGAGGAGCCGAGGCACAGCAGGGCCAGCAGGAGGCTGGTGGAGCAGACGGACAGAGAGGGGCTGGGGAGGGACGGCATGGTGATGTCTGCGGAGGAACAACAATGTGTCAGCGCCGACCTTTACATGGAATGCTAACGGGGTCGCCGCGGGTACCGCGCAGGCATCTATTCAGTTCATTTTGTTATTTTTATAAATCTCTATATTTAGGCCTATTTTAATTCATATTTGTATTTTCCTAGTTCAACCCAGGCCAAACACTGGAAATTTTGTTATGTTTTTTTTCCAGGACACTTTTGATGGGATGACCCAAATGAGAAATGACACAGTTAATCACAGATTTAATTGATAATGAAAAGTGTAATAATTGATAATAACAATAATAATAATAATAATCACCTTTGTTTTTTGTTTTGTTTTTATTTTATTTGCGTCCTCTCCCGTGTCCTGCAGCTGGAATCTTGTTCGCGTTGACGCAAAATCTCATTAGTCGCCCAATTGAGCCCCCCCCAGCCCCCTCCTGTGAGTCACGGCCCGGTTGTCATGGTAACCTGCTGAGACCGACGTCCCCCGTGAAAAAACAACAGACTAAAAATAAAAGAAAACGTAAAAAAGAAACCCCAACCAACACACACACACACACACACACACACACACACACACACACACACACTACCCCCCCCCATTAACCTGCGTCAACGAGGCGCACTTTAGTGCAACGCGGAGAATCGTGACGTCAGCGGGGCGAATTATTAACGTTCCAGTCAAATCAATTAAAACTCAATTTTTATGTTATTACCGTAAGACACTAATGAACTTCTCTCTCTCTCTCTCTCTCTCTCTCTCTCTTTCTCTCTCTCTCTCTCTCTCTCCACAAGCAATAATTTGACATTTAAAACCTGTTTTTTTTTCATTTTCGGTAAATATCTGAGCACTACCCGCGACCCTGAGTGTAGGATAAGCGGCAGAAGATGGATGGATGGATAGATTTATCTTTGTAATCTATAAATATATTACATATATATAGTATATATTAAATATTATAAATAAAATACATATATAGATATATAGATAATAAAAAAGAAAAATTAAGTGGTTTTCGGTAACAAAAGACCCGTTACCTTCCCCCTCATCAGGCGCATCAGGTTGACGGACCCTGCTGGGGGGAGGGGGCAGTGGGGAACGCGCCCCCCTCCGCAAGGTTAAGAAAAGACTAAAAAGAAGAAAAAAAAGCGGGGAGCTGCAGACAAAGAGGGGAAGCCTCACCTTCGGATCTCAGTCGGTATCGGGGTTCGCGGCCGCTCTGCTCATCGCTGTGTCCGGGTGGGAGTGTCGCCTTCAGCACCGCGGACAGCTCCCCATGCTATTGCACGGGTCACGTGACTCGTGCGTCACACACCGGAGGGGGCGGGGCTACGTCGCTCTCTTTCAGTGGGAGCCACAACAGCGAGTTTGTCGCAGTTTAAATATAAAAAAAAATATTTAAAAAATAGATTGAAATCATAACCGGTTCAGAGATTTTTTAATTAATTTTTTGCCATATATATGTTTTTTTTTTTTTTTACAAATTTACTTCACTGGTGTTGAGTGCCCCTGGTATCCCCCCTCCCCCTAGAAAACACCCCTCCATCCCCCTGCTGCTGCAGTGCTGGAGGAGCAGATATGGTTAAAAAAGTCCACTGATGACTCACACACGAACCCCGCCAGAGCCCCAAGATGGGAGGGGTGACATAGTGATTGTGGTGGTGGTGGTGGGGGCGAATGCAGTGTGTGCGTGTGTGTGTGTGTGTGTGTGTGTTTGCAAGAAGACGGACTGATGCATTTAATGTATGTAAGTACGCACTGTGGTCTTTGGCTGCCCGTCAAATCTTGTGTAGAATGGATCTCTGTGTTGTGTGTGTGTGTGTGTGTGTGTGTGTGTGTGTGTGTGTGTGTGTGTGTGTGTGTGTTTCCATTGTGTGTAGTTTCATTCATAAATCCCCCCCACTCTCTCTCTATCTCTCTCCATTTGATTCAAGCTCGGTCTGTCCTGCTCTGACCCGCCTGTTTGTTATTTGCTGTTTTTGTCAAAGTTGTCAGATAAAAATAGCTCCTTTCTCTCTCTCACTCTCTCTCTCTTTTATTCTCTCGCTTTTCACAACACAGCCCGGTTGATCTTGTTGTTCTGGATCACACCCCGACACCGAATCCGTCCAATAATTCCCCTGGCACGTTATGAGATAAACCAGTAATCCTCTCACATTTCGCAGGACCTTGGCATTTTCTGACTCATCTTTTCATCCTCTTTTCACACTCCTGCTTCATTTCACTTCGTCCAGCCCACGTCTGGGTAACCTTCACCGGCGTCGCTGCCGTCGTCTCCAGGCGGCTCAGGGCCAGGACCAAAGCACTGATTTGAATCTCATGTTTCCATCAGCCTAATTACAACCTCCCTCATGACAGGCACACACACACCAACCACACACAAACACGGGCACACACACGCCGAGTAACTCTGTGCCAGTTTTGTACAGATAAAACCTGAGCTGTCAGGCTAATTGCTCGCAGTTGTGTGTGTGTGTGTGTGTGTGTGTGTATGGCAGGATGACTGGTAAACAGAAAACCAATTACAGCTCAGTTCCACCCTGGTTGCCTGTCTGTAGCTAAACACGGGGGCCTTGTCTCAGGTCGAGCAAGGAAGTCTCTTATAAGCAATCATAATCCGCCCCCTTCCTCCTGATGCATTTGGGCAACTGCGGCGTCTACCGCTCACGGGGTCACGCCGGTCACAGGATGGAAGATCTGAGATGTTTATTCAGTGCAGCCGAGTGGCGCGTTTGCTGTCGCCTCGGGTTTCCGGTCTCATTACACGACCGCGCAACTCTGTTCGTGTCCCGCCTCGCTAACGCTGATATGAGCGTTTTGGGAAGCTAAGGTGAATTTCCCCTGACAGGCCTCGCACGGCTTTACCGCCGTGCTTAGGCGAAGCAGGGGCCATGATGTGCTCCTGTTCTGCGCGTTCACGTAGGAATTTAAAAATAACTGTTGCTAAGGTTGTGGAACAATGAGGATCCCCAGCAACGTGTCTTCTCACACTCCAAAGCGTGACGATCTGCCCGCCAGGGACCAGAACTTATATGGACCCCCAACACTTCACTCCCAGTAGGTCCTTTCATAGCCTCACTTTTCATTCATTCATTCATTCATGCATTTTATGTAACTCTTATCAAGCCCATCAGTCACCCGTCCATCACAGAGCCCTAGAACACTAACGTTAAAATAAGTAACACCATCAATAACGTTAAGTATATTTTACCCAATACAGTATCCTGGATAAAATGCAGTTTTCATCACTTTATAGATGGGCCGATTGGAGGGGGGAAACAAACATACAATTAATAACATCAGTGAGCAGCCCGAAGCTACCCAAGGACCCATAAAACTCAATGGCAACACAATGAAAATCACATCCCAAGAATTGTGTGGGTGAAAATCACACGATGTTAGTGTTCTAGGGTTAAGAGACATACACCCTCACTCATTCATATGTCATGGAGAGACATATAAGTAGTCACCATTATATAGACATACAACCTTTCACCCTCTCATTCACATTTCATATAGAGACATGCAAACATTCACCCTCTCATTATCATATTAAGATAAATGAACATTTACTCTCTCATTAACATATATATGAACATAAAATATTTACCCTGTCACTAATATATCATATAGAAGCATATAAACATTCACCCTCTCATTCACACATTTGGTTATTTTGACACCCCCCTTTCCTCCAAAGGTGTGGGCCTGTCTGCAGGCGTGATCACGGAAAAACACCCGCACGTCACGCCCATTTTATTTTAATATTGCGATCCTACAGGGATCACAGCAGCAGTGACGAGGAACCCTTAAGGAAACTGGAACTTTAAGTTTCACCCGCCTTCAACCCCCTCACCCACCTGTGTGTGTGTGTGTGTGTGTGTGTGTGTGTGTGTGTCATTCATCACGGCGGCTGTTAATTCTGCACCCTAACTCAGGTTGTCAGAGGCTTGGCAGGCACAATGTGGAAGGGGAGGGGGGGGGCGGGTTGTGAATGGATCCGCGGGCTTTGACGTCAGACTCTTTTCTCCGGTCGATGTGCGTGTGCGTGTGCACGCGTTTGCGCGTATCTGGTCTCTCCAGCGTGATACATCATTTTCCGCCCCCCAGCCCCCCTCTCGTCAGAAAGGCGAGATGTGACACCGGACTGCGTCTCTTCAAGTCATTTTTAGCCCGTCGGTCATCGCCATCGTCATGGCAACGGGGTGAGGGAGCTCAGCGCTTGGACCCCTGGGGGCCCACGGGTGTTTTTTTCGCGACGCACTTGTCAATGATACACAAATAACTTAACCATCCCCTTCCTGAGAGTGCTATTTTTAAAAGTGCTCCGCACACACACACACACACACACACACCGATTCAGACAGCCGTTGGAAGTCACTTCAGGTGCGGGCCCGGCGGGGCTGATGCGGGGAACGGGCCCGCCGCCGCCGGTGATTTGTGTCTCCGCATCAGGATGAGTCACCGGGCTGGACGCCGCCGCCGGCGGGGCCGCTTTGGCGCCGCCTCACGGCTGTGACGTCCGCACCGCCGTTAAATGCCGGCGGGAAATTGGAAGCGGAGAGGATGAGGAGAAGATGTGTTCCGGTCGCTGAAGAAAAAAAGGCTCTGAGTCACCGCTGCGGAGCGCATCCCATAATAATCACCGATTGTTATTGTTTCACGGATAGAGCTTCAGCATCACAGCAGGAAGGTTCCTGGGGGTTCTCTCCATATTCTCCCCTATTTTGGGGGTTCTCCAGGTTCTCCTGTCTTGTTTTTGTCAGTGTGAGGTCACCATGTTCTTCATGTTCTCCTTCTTCTTCCCACCATCCAAAAACAGTAATGTGTTTTCTCTTGTAACCTTCTTGTTTACAGAGAAGGAAAACTCCTTACTGGTGAACAAATGACTCTCAGCTATCAGGGTTAGCACCTGTTTAGCGCATTGCACGGCTGCAATCGGTGTGTGCACGGATGAATGCTATCTGGCGTGAATGCGGGATGTGAAAGCCCCAACATAAATGGCGACCTTCTATCTTCCTGGAGCTCTTTCTCCAAGTGAGATGTTTCCACATTTAAACATTTAACTTTTCACCCCAATGAATCCTTTCTTGTCGGTGTGCGATAGTTGCTTTAAGGCCGCTAAAAAATAGGCTTCTTTTCACGCTGGCCCCCGAATCCGGTTTGAGGATTCTAAAGAAAAACGTCTTTTCCTGCCTTTTTTTTTCACCTGAGCTTTGACGGTGCCAATTTTTTTAAATTTTTTTTAAGAGTCGCTGAGCAGATGTATTGCGGGCACGACGTGGGAATTGTAGTTGTTTACTTCGTCTTCGTCGACAAAAATAAACTCGCCCCTCCCCTCCTCTGTGGATCAGGCTCTTTCCGCCGCGACACATCAAACGGCGGCGGCGGCAGCGGTGGCGGGTGAGGTGGGGGGGGGGGGACATCTAAAGGAACCCGGGGTTTCTGAGAGAGACAACAAAAGGAGGTCGTGTTCCTATCTGCGGTTTATTGAGAGGGGGGAAAAAATAGGCGGGTTGGTAAAGAGAGGTTAGCTTAGCAGAACGCCGTTACCCGGTTGGGTGATCTGGAACAGACAACCTATTGTAGCTAAATGGAGGGTAAAAGGAATATTTTGGGCGTCCACTGCAGACTGTTTGTGTAGGATCCCTTTGTTAAACAGCTACCAGCAGCTCATACGCACACACACAAAAACATGCATGCACACACACACACACACACATGTATAGACACGCAGCTCAAGGCTAATTCTCCCGCCTGTCCCGGGGACTTTGTTTTCAGCCTTTTGCTCCGATGTCAAAACATTTCGGTTTCATGCCGATTGATAGGGCAGCAGTCGGTGCATTGCAAATGCAGAAAACCTTTCTCAGTCCGGAGCAGAGGAAGGACACTCGTTCATTCATTCAGTCATTCATTACCTGCTTCACGTATCTTGTGCTCAGGCACGTACCTGCTGTTATTGGGCCAGAGTCGGGGTTCACCCTGGATTGATCACGGGGCCACACATAGAGACATACAATCATGCACACTTTTGGGGTTCCCGGACAACAAAGATGGCAATTCAAGCTTCTTAGATGTAGTTTGCAGATGCTCGGACTTGACTCGCCCATCTATGTGTGTGTGAAGTGTGTGTTCATCTGTTAGAAAACTATCCCCCCGCCGGTTTCATAGAAATGAACGCTCTTCATGAAGAAGACTAACTTGACTTTCGTCGTGCCCTGAATGTTTCCCCTTGACTTTCCTCCTTGTCTCCTGTCTCGGTTCCTGTGTTCCTCAGGCCAGGAACCCCCTCCGCCCCCATTGGCTCAGGTATAATTGAGTTGGATTTTTAATTGTGACAACTTCCTGCCTCGGCCCCTTGACGTAACCCTGGCTTGGCAACTGTCTCCGTTGCTTCCATGTATTGATTTTTTGCTGCTGATCCTGACGAACCCATGACGTACGTGTTGTGAATCATTTATAAGCAACTATTTCCCCTCTCAGACCGCAGCGAGCAGGTCCGACCTCAGCTGGAGATGCAGGTTACCGCTCAAATGTAGAGAGCTCGAGGGACCCTCTGGAACAGACCTGGAGGTCATCGTCCTGCTAGCCAGGGTGATGGAAACCACACTAGAACCCAGCTACCGTCAAAAGATGTCTAGAAAAGTTGCAATCTATGGTAAAGTTGCAGCGGATCCCCTCGAGGACTTGGGTCAATGCAGGTCCCGAAAAAGCTCTGGAGGTCCCGGTTTCTGCACGGTTCAGTCCTGCCTGAGGAGCAAGCGGCTGAAGCTCAAGCCCAGGTTGCCAACTAGCTTTGACTCAGCTGACGGAGGCTGAGCGGTAGCATCATGGCGGCAGGCGAAGAATGCGTGACCGTGATGGGCCAACCGAGGTGACTTGCAGTGTAACTTGGTGATGGACAACACATGCGTTCTTCTCTGCAGGATCGGGATTCCCTCGTGGTTCTCCTGTAAGGATGAGAAAAAAGTAAGGCAGTAATTGAGGGGGGACCTTTCAGGGAGCTGCCTCGTAAAGGTCGGTCGTCACCTGGAGTTAGCGTAGTAACTGTCCTGAGATCCTCTGCTTGGCATTATGTAAAAGTTTGTGTTCATATTCCAGGCCTGGAATCTCTCAACCAGGAGGTGACAGATGGATGGGGGTCCTCGAGGTCACGCTCAAAGCAAAACAAAACAAGTGGCGACTTGGTGGTCGGGCCACAGCTTGGTTTTCACCGAAGGTGCAATGGATTGACTGTCCAGCAAATACACCTGTCCTTTCTGTTGAAAGTGCTTGAATGTGTCCATTCTTGCCTCCTCGGCTCGACTCAGACACTCCCCGACACTTGTTCGCCACTCGACGGACGAAACTCCGGCGTGACAGTTGTGTCCGCTTGCCTCTAAGTTGCTCTCAGAATCCTAGTTCGGAGTCGTCCGAGTCGCCTTCTGGGAATTCCCAATAAAACCTGCGTTTACCTGCGACCCCACCAGAGCCCGCAGGTCATGACGTCGGCCATAGTTTCTTCCCAAAGTGTTCCAGCGGGTTCGTCGTTACCGGCAATGACGAATTGCCCCTTTAATTGCCCGTTAAACCCGGGCCGAGCCATGTGGTCGCTAAGTGCCCGGAGAGAGACAGGAAGCGGCATTAAGACTGCGGCTGTCTGCTGCATCCATCTGTGACATCCAGGAGGTGAGCGAGGGGGGGGGGGGGGGTTCTAGACAAACAGCCAGAATGACTCATAGGTCAGGCTTGTGTGTGTGTGTGTTTGTGTGTGTGTACACAATCAAAATCCCCCCATTCCCATGTTATGCAAAGTTGCGTCTCCGAGCTATAAAAACTGCAGGTTCATTCTCCGTGGCCGCAACCTCATAACGAAGATCATCAATTCATGTAACCCCCCTCCCCTCCCCTTCTGTATGATTCTTTTCCGGTCTGCTTCATTCATTTTTATTTTTAGATAATTCTCAAATGGAAACCAGCAAGCGTCCTCCATGCCTGCTCCGTTAATGAATCATGTTCCCACAACTCCGGGGACTTCATCGTCTGTATCTCTGCAGGTTAGTGTATCTGACGGTCTTCTTCCGGACGGTCCATGCCGAAGATGGACTTTTTGCTTCTTTACGCCCGGTTTTAGGATTGACTGTAACTAAATGCAGAGGTTGGTGCTTCCGCCTCGCAGCAAGAAGGTCCCTGATTGGATTCCCACAGGCGGGGCCCTTCTGTGCGGAGCCTCCATGTTCTCCCCGTGTCTGCATGGGTTCCTGCAGGTTCTCTGAGTTCCTTCGAGGTTCGTTGGAAACCGGAAATTGTGCGGAAATGAGAAGGTGAATGGATGTTTCTATATAACATGAATGAGGAAGTGAATTGCTTTGTCACTATTTGACGTGTGAATGAAAGGGTGAATAGTTTTTATTGCTACTTGATGACGGCTCCTTCAACTCCTTCATCCCGCATCGCAAAATTTTACTATTAGACAATTCTGAACTTGAAAAAGCCCCCCAAAAAAGAAAGAGAAAGTGAATTATTGAACGTCTGGGAATGAGAGGGTGAATTGCATGTATGTATCTTTATGGTTTAAGTGAGAGGGTGGATTGATGTGCGTCTGGAGATATCTTACAACAGACAAAATCGCATTGAATTTGAGCTGCTTCGATGCCCCTGGCTGTGTCCCTTCCATTTCCTTCTCCTGCATCATATCTTTTTCCATCTTCTACCAGTCTTTGTTATTGGCCAAAAGTAGTTCTGATGAGGTCCTAATTCCTCGTGACGTCCGTCGTCAGCCTCGGCCCAGCGAGCTCAGCGAGACGGTTATCTCAAGGCTCGCTGTGACTCAGACGCCGCCAAACTTTCTGCGAAAAGCTCTTGCATCACTCTGACCTTCTTTCCTTTCTCGCCATGTTTGCGAAAACCCAAATCTGAGAGCAGTTGCGTCGCCATGCTAATCAGCTTGTCTCGATATTTCAGTTTCCGCTGGGATCAGCCCACGTTTGGCAATTTGTAGCATTATCTTACATGTTCTTAGCTGTTTTCGTTTCATCCAGGCACGTGAAAGGATTATTTGCGCCGACAGGCTGAGCACAAGTCAAGTCATAATTGCGTAAAAAAAAAAAACGGCAGCGCCGTGATGCAGATTCCTATCACGTGTGTTGCCAAAAGAATGCCTTCTCGGACTTTACCTGTGCCTTTTCCAAATTTCTTTGCGCGCCATCTCGAATGTGATAAGACGTTCAAGTGTCGTCCGAACTGGCAGACTCACAGGTTGACTAACTCCGGCATTCCCGAAGGCGCCCTGCTGCGACAAAGCGACCACTCCAGAAGGCCTCAGTGAGACGCGCCTTGTCACTGAACCAGGTATTTGCGACTTCACATTGCAGGTTAACAGGTAAACAAACACGTACCAAAGAGAGATCAGTACGATCTGATCAGTAACGTTCATTGGGAATTGATTAAATAAAGTCAGTCTTTTCTCCTTTGTACATTGGAAAAAGAATTGACCGTTTAAAGTGTCAAGTTTACGAGTTTCTGTGAAACACTGTGACCCCCGAGCTTTTCGTGTCGTGTCATGTTGACGCCCGCGCAAACAGTTCGATTAAAAGACAGGCAAAGATGACCGCAAGTACACTGAGTCAGTGGAGGGACGGAGGAGGTGCAAGGGAGGTGTGTTTCTGTGTGTGTGTGTGTGTGTGTGTGTGCGTGCATGATCGGTAGGGCGAGTGTGTCATCCTTAATATTCTGCTTCGTGTTAGCTTCATGTGAAAGACACACACACACACACAAGCTGTTGTCATATATTGCCTTGTGGTGTATTCCGTGTTACCCAGGTGCACAGCCAGTAGCCATGGCGACCGGTGCATATCTGGATGAACCCCCCGCCCCCCAGAGAAGCAGATAGCTTGTGATGCTTCTGATGTTGGACTGGCACTGAGAATCGTGAGAGGAGGGGCAGCAGCGCTCACATGTACGCTCGCAAACAAGCACGCACGGACATGCGCACTCAAATGTTCGTTTTGTTCCAGTGTAAAGGAGGAAGTGTGTAAAAGTAAAGGACGAGATAAGAAGGGTTGAGAAGCAGAAGGGGGGATCTAATGTAAAATAAGACAATCAGAAGTTTGGAACATGATTTAAAAATAAGTAAAATAAATAATAAAAAAATCAATAATGAAAATAATGAATAAATACATTTTAAAATAAATGAATAAAATTCATTATCGATCCGTCACGTGGAGTCGCAGGGGGTTGACGCCGATCCCTGCTCTGTCATTGTCCGAGAGGCGGGGATCTCCCCCAGATCGATCCCAGGCCCACGTACGAAGACGTGCAACCACTCACCCTCTCATTCACATTATTTAGAGATAAACAGGGCGACGTCAGGGCAATGACGGATCTCCGGTGACCCCCATGCATGCTTCTGGACCGTGGGGGGAAACTGGAGAACCTGGAGGAACCCCCACGCAGACATGGGGAGAATCTGGAGACTCAACAAGGAACGACCCCCCTGTTACCCTCTTGCTATGAGTAACTGTGCTGTCCATTGGTTTGGAAAATATATAAGGAGAATTTTGATGACTCGATTCCGACAAGGGATCCTTTCTGTGTGGAGTTTGCATGTTCTCCCTGTGTCTGTCTGGGTTTTCGCCTAGTTTTTTCCTCCCACAGTCCAAAAAATGCAGCTGGTTAAATGGAAAAAAAAAATTGGGAAATTGGCCCAAATAAGTGATTGAGTGAATGTTGTATATCTGTATACGTGGCCCTGCGACCACTGGGGACCAGTCCAGTGTGTACCCCGCTTCTTGCATGATGACAGCTAGGACAGGCTCCAGCAACCCCCGTGACCCTGAGTGCAGGATAAGCGGTAGACGATGAATGGATGGATGGATGAATTTTGATGACAGTAGTCCCCTGTTTAGCATGGAGATACATTCCAGAACCAGCCATGATAAAAACAAATCTGGGAAGTAGCGACCATATTTTTATTTTATCATTTACATATATTTTAAAGCTTTATGACCCTCCCAGCACTCTTATAACCTTTCCCATACTCTAATAAACACTTCCTATACTCATAAAGTAATGCTACAAGTGGCTACAGCAAGACCATGTGAAATGGACGAGATGCTGAGAATGATGCTACGGTCGCTGAGCCAATCAGAGCCCAGGATACCGAACACCATGCTCTGATTGGTCGCCACCCTAGGAAATGCTTAATTTACCATAAATATAATTTAAATGATAAATATATAGAAATATATTGATACTGCACAAAATAGCGGTAGAGCAGAATATCCACAATATAAAATTAGATAAAAAAGTTAAAAAATCTACGATACTTCTGCTACTTTGCGCTGAGAAAATCATGCTGCTATTGCACTATTATTATACCATTATGGTACTACTTACTGACCTTTGCACTAAACAGTATACAAAAAAAATGTCTGCTACTACTCTCTCATACCGTCAAATATCAGTCTGTATCTGCGTGCTATTCATTCCTCCTGGTTTAATGTTTACTGTTTAATGTAACATTGCACCTTACTATTAATTTGCACGCTATCATTATTATTTTGTTAATTTCATGTCATGCGATTGTGAGAAATGTCGATTCCTCGAGAAATCGACAATGTTGATACAGCAAGACCATGAAAGGTGACCCGCGGTACGGCGAGGAACAACTGTATTGTATATATTCCATGACCAGATTGCTGAACTTGTGTTCTCCGCCAGATATTTGAATCCGAGTTGAATAATAGTGCACCCTTCCAAGGACCTCAGAGAAGCATCGCCCTCAGATGATATATGGTGACACAGTCACGATTCACTGTTTCCCTTCCGTGACAGCATCTTTACACCTCTCTCCAACCCTTACCTATTTCCGGCCCCGTGATGTGATTGTAATTGCAGCCTGTAAATGTCAATGAGAACGGCCCAGGAGAGATGTTGGGGGGTCCGGGAGGTCGGGTGGAGGTCGGGTGGAGGTGGGGGTGGGGGGCATTTGGCAAAAGGTTGCGTTCCATGCGAATGTTCGGCACCTCTGTGTTTTCCTCGAGGATGCTGAGAAGCCAGAAAACCTTTGCGTGACTGAGGAGGCCGGTCTGACGGTGCCTGTTCTCATTACGGTTGGACAAAGGAGCGCTGCAGCCGGAAGGGAAGGGGGGTGGGGAACAAATATCGTGTTGTCTTGGATGGAACACCTTGGGGCCACTGCGTGGGAGGATTGGTCCACAAAATTGGGGAAGTTTCCTTTTGCTGCCAGATAAACTTTTTCGTTTATCGGGGAAAAGCTTTTCAGCTATTTTTGCTCACAGCCATTCCTTTGAGCCTCAGGCGCCCGCGGAGTTCGGCTTCAAATGGTGGGTTTAAAGGATTCGGTTCATGCATTAAAAAAAAAAAAAGCTTACTTCAGAGACTCCTCACGACTAAATGTCATCATGGAGGGTTAATGCGATCTGCTTTCACGGCGTTGAGCATAGTAAACTGGCGAAGAACAACCCGGTGCTTCTTTTCACGAGTGAAGTCCAGATCCCCTGAAGTCATCCCACGCTAGCTCGTGCTAGCCCGCTATACAGAAACCCACTGGTGTTGAAATGATAAATTATACATTTATAACAAGTAATAATACGATGTATGATACAATAATTTGATTTTAGATCCAATATGCTGGATTATGCTCTTGTTTGTGTCTATATTGTGCAAATATCATCCATTCATTCATTCATTCATTCATTCATTCATACCACTTATACTGCACTCAGGGTCACAGGGGTGCATTGAGTTCATCTTGGACCCGCCGCCATTCAATCACAGGGACACGTTTGGAGATATTAAACCATTGACCCTCATTCACAGCTCATATAGAGACAAACAGCCATTCACTCTGTCATTCTCTCATCGTTTAGAAACAGTCATCCATTCACACCATTGTTTGCATGCCGTGTAAAGAGATACAATCGTTCACACTCCTGCCGCATATAAAACCGTTCACTCTCTCATTCAAAATGTCTGATATGCGATTACCCAGCGCCCTGTGATATGAACAGATTCGATGCAACGTTAACAATCCCACCGTGTTCCTGGGAGTCGCCATTTACAATCTTCCATTTTCAAATGAGATAATTCAAGAAGGCAGATGACGAGTTCAACCAAACATCTGCCCCTGCGTGCAAATAAGCCATCTGTTTGGCTTCGACCTGTCACCTGACTCCAACTCCCCACAGGTGCCCCCCCAAAAATAGTCACGGGATGGACGTCTGACGGATGCGGCGGCCGTCCTACAGTGAAGTCACCGATCCGCGACGATTTGTTTCTTTCCCCCCTCTCCGTCTATAAATACAACCCGGAGCAGATGAGTCAGAGTCCACTGCTCCCGCCGGATAACCCACCTCTTTCTTCGTCTCCCCGAAAAACAAAGACGCGCTCATTCGATCAGCGCTTCGCCGTATGAGAGGCCACAGACGTGCTGGCATGATTAAATTTTGGGCTCTTGTTTCCCGAACGGCTCCTTGTACCCGGGAGTCGCCATTCGGGTTCATTTGTGCATCCCGGGATGAGACGAGCATTGCTAATGGACGGAGCGGCCAGTGGAACACACGGGCCTCCATAACTGGCTAATATCACATTTGTTTTTGATGCACTGATCTGTGTGTTTGTGTGTGTGTGTGTGTGATGAGGCTATGGGAAATTGATCCACATGAAAGGAAACAGGTGTCACGTCCGCTGCTGGTGGTAACAAGCGAGATGGACTAACTATTGATTTATTAGCTGCATGGTTAATGTTGAAAACACACCAAACCAAGGCTTGGTGGTGCAGTGGTGTGGAAGATAGTGTGTTTATTGGAGAGTCATATGGTGGTCATATGGTGTGCAAATGAGAGGTTCAATTGTTATACGTCCCAAAATGACACATGAATGGGAGGGCGAATGGTTGCATGTCGTCAGGTCATTACCGTGGCAACCGTGTAACTGAACGAAGGGATGAATGACTGCCTGTCTCTAGATGATGTGGAAATGAGAGGGTGAACGGTTGCCTGTCTCCACATGACATGCAACTGAATGAAAGAATGGTTGTATGTCTTTATATAATAAGTGAATCAGAGATTGGTTGATCGGTGGCCGGTCCATGCGTGAACCACGCTTGTCAGCCAATGACAACAGGATAGGCTTCAGCACCCCCATCACCCTGACTGCATATAAGCGGTGTAGATAATGAATGAATGACTGAGTGAGTGGATGAATAAATGAATGAATAAATGAATAAACCGAGGCTTTAAAATGATCATGTGAGATGTATTTATCCAACATGACTTCAGATGCGCTTATCACTTTTCACACATTTCAAACACTAGCCAATTGGAGAAACCTCCTTGGCACCGCAAACACAATCAATATAATTTCTTCATCATTCATTCATTCATTCATTTACCTCTTATCATGCATGCAGGGTTGCAGAGGGTTGGAGCCAATCCCCTACTGATGTCCTGCAAGAGGTGAGATTTAACCCAGACCCTTAGCAAAGGGCGACGCACCGACACGTTAAACCATTCACTCTGTCACTCGGTCATCTGCAGTCTTCATGTAACCTCATGCAATGTTTACTCTTTGTGGCAGGAGGACATGAGAACCCGGGGGAGCCCAACCAGACACGGAAAGGACGTGATTTCACTCCGAAAAGGTTTCTGAAAAACTCCTTTCTGTGCGCGCACACACAAACACACACACACACATACAATTGAATTAAAAAGAGGCAGCGCACAGGCAGAGACGGAGGCAGGAAGAGCAAATACGAGGAGCAAAGAAGAAACAGGCTCGGCTAAACAGATCATCTGACAGAGATACTGAAACTTGCAAGGGAGCCAAAACGCAGACTTAAATATATACACAAAACTAGATAAGCCGTCACCGTGGCAATGGCGTATCTGACCCGATGTCACCGAGGGGGGCGCAGACACACGGCTAAGAATTGGAGCGCGGCGCCGATTCACCGACAGAGGGACGCTGAACAAATTCGACACAGGCATAAAAAACAGATGCGGCCGAACCTCCACCTGGAACCCTGCGGACGTAAACGCCGTTGGTGATTTCAGTGGCCCCAGACTGAATTATCTCTGTAAATTGCTCGCTCATGAGGCCCAATATTTCAAACTAATAAAGCGCTAATCACCTGTCGATGGGCTATTGCCATGTTAGTATGTGCGTTGCGGCGCTCCCGTCCCATTTTCAGCCCATGCACAAGTGGTATCTTTAGCATGTTTGCACGCCAAAGCTGCTCAGAGACAACTAGCCTTTGGAAGCCTATGCGCCTTGTTTCTGCTTCCGACGAGGACAAGAAAAAGCGCTTTTATGTCTCACAAAACGGCGTTAATTAATGACAGCGACAGGGCGCAGCTTCCATGAAGATAATGGTCGGTCGTGGTTGTCATGGGAACAGGCCCCAAAGGCGAGCAACCCTTTCGTTGCATAATTGAACCATTGGTGTTTGCTAGGCAGGTGCTTTCAAATTGAAGATATGCTTTGTTTGCTATCAGAGGGGCCGAGTTGCAAGAGTGCCGGCCCGCCCCGGAGGAAATAATGGCAAATTCTTACTTTCTTGCACCTCGACTGTGAACCATGACTGCACTCATTAGCAGCGATCCGGACGAAACTGGCGGAGGGGGCGGGGGGGTGACATAATGAAGCCGTGCACGGCGCTAACAAGTATTCCTTGACCCGGGTGAAACATGTTCTGCCTGGCTTGATATGTCCACCAACCCCCGCCATCATTATATAAGGGACGGCTTATATCAACTGACGTCTCTCCGTTTGACTGGGCGTTTCTTTTTTTTTTTTTTTCCCAGCAAAAGGATAACACATCATGTGTTCCAGTCAGAAGGTTCGGGGGTTGATTCCTGCATTTCCAATTCTCCTTGTGGAAAGACATTGAAACCCTGAGTTGCTCCCAACAGCACTGTTTGCGCCTTACGTGGGAGCTCATGTGCTATATAAGTGGAGATATATTTTTAGGTGTTTTCAATTTATTCTCTCCTGGTTGCAGGGGTTGTAGAGCCTATCCCTGCTGAGACTGGATGAGTGGCAGGGTTTTCCCTGGACTGTTCACCCGTCAATCACTGGGCAGAAGATACAACTATTCACTTGCACTTTCACACATATACAGACATGCAATCATTCACCCTCTCATATAATTTTATATCGCGACATAAGATAAAATAAGATAAGTTTGGAACTGAACATTCCTGGTTTGATTTCCGGCTCCTCCTTGTGTGTCAAAGTGTTGTTGAGCAAGATCACTGAATCCCTGAACTGCTCCCCTGGCGCTGACAGACGGCAGCTCATGTTTCATCCATGATGTGTTAATTGCAGAGAACGAATTTCCCAACGAATGATTAATAAAGGATAAATTATTATTAATTCTTATTATCATAAGATAAGACAAGATAAGATAAGATAAGATAAGATGAGATAAGATAAGATAAGATAAGATAAGATAAGATAAGATAAGATAAGCAGCATTACAGGGTAGAAATAGTAAAATTAGAGATAGAATATGCAAATAGATGATTTTAATACAAAAGAACAAGACTGTAATATGCAATAAAAAATGAAATATATAGAATATGAAAAGAAGAAAGAAAAATGCCTTGTACAGAGAATGCTTCCATCTGCTCGTTCAATTGCACGTCTGAGCAATTTGGGGGCTCCACTGAACCTCCGGCATGTTCTTGGGCCGTGTGAGGAAACCAAAGAAGCAGGAAGACATGGGAGGAACATGGAGAACATGGATTCCAACCAGAGACCTTCTTGCTGGTGGGCGGAAGCGCGAACCACAGCGCCACCCAAGTGTAAACCTCATGTCGCAGAACTACAGATTCAAACCTCTGGGTGAGTCTAATTCCAAGTGTGTTGTAGATATTACAAGTGTGTGTGTATGTGCGCGTGCATGAGCACTGGATACATGTGTGCACGTATAAAACATAAGACAGCTGCACACGTTGCATGACTTGCATGCAAAAAAAAATCTCTGAAAAGCCAGAAACTGGCACTTTGAGGCAAACAGGTTAATTGGTTCTAATCCCCGGCAGTAGAGACGCCTCTTGCCGAGACGCATCCCAGGAATAGAACCGACGCAGGAAGGAAATAATTCGAGCGCCTATCGGACATAATCCGAGCCGTCCGTGGATTTGGAGTTTTCAGCGTCACAGCTTGTTCTTACAACCGTCCCCTCCGGATCGTTCTTTTTCAAATGAGTTTGCTTCCACGGTAATACTTCTTAGGTTAAAAAAAAAGGTTCACTCGTGAGTTTCAGGGGTGCAACAAGGCCAGTATCCTCCGGTCAAGTGTGTGTGCGTGTGTGTGTGTGTCGCCAATTGAAGGAGAATTGGAAATCTCATTTATTTCCAAGGAGGTTAAGAGTCTCCACCAACGGACGCAGCCGTGGATGATGCAGAGATGATTACCGGGTGCCATTGGTTAGGCAAACGCGACTTAATAACAATCGCCGGTGGCTCCCCTGTTGAAGATGAAGATGAAGATGAAGATGAAGATCAGAAGTTCATACCCGGTGTAAGAGCCATGAAAGATGGCGGAGGCCCATCAGCTCAGCGTTGTTATTCCACGGGATTATCTCCCGGGCGTCTGCGCTCAATGAGGCCGAGGTTAGCAAGATGGAGGGGCGTTAACCGTGTTTGGATCTGTGGAATAGCACCTTCTGGAATTGACAGTGGTGTATCTGACCTCCATCTCTGTTCAAAGAGACGTAAAAAAAAAGGATTAATCAGCGATAGGTTGGCACGAAATGACTTCTTCTCTCTGTTTTTTTCCGGCGTGCTCCTCGACGGAGGATCTGCGGGGTGCAGACATGATTCACTCCTGTAATTGCTTTGATTTGATGATGTTCTTGTCTTGGAGCTCCGCGACCCAGAAAAGCCTCCTGATCGTCCTCTCGCCACTTCCTGTGTGAAAGTCGACGTGATTCAGACGACCGGCGTCGTATGGAACATCTTTAACTTCTACGCCGATCTTATTTTTTGCTTTCCGGCTGCTCCCCTTCAGGCGCCGCAGCCAATCACCTGCCTCCATTTAACCCTCTCCTCCTACGCCAACAAACTCTGGTCTTCTTCTAGACCTCCTGCCTGGCTGTTACAACCTCAGCATGCTATCGTGTGCTTTCCCGCTATCCCAGCTGTCATTGCACCCCAAAGTGATAATGAATAAATGAATGAATGAACGAATGAATGAATGAATGAATGAATGAATGAATGTCCTCTAACCTGGGTTAATTTTGCAGGTTCCTAATTAGCATTAGCATCTAACTGTTAGGGCTAATGTTTTCCCATACAATTCTCACATCCGTTCTATCCCTATTGTGCTCCCCATATTTCTAACCGGTCGAGACAGAAGGCCGCCAACATTGAGCAAGAGTTTCTTCGCCGCCGTCGCCAAGTGCTCACTCACGAGGAGACAAGTGTTGGGGATATCTGGTTTTCTGTGAATCATCTTAAAATCTGGAAACTGTCATCAGACAACAGTGTTGCAATTTGGCAGCATATAAAGGAAATCTTGAATATGAGACTCAGGACAGACGTCGCCCAGGCGGAGTCCAATGATGCCACGTCCAGGATTTCAAAAATATTTATCTGAATGGGGGTGGGGGTGTTACACTGTCAATACAAGACTGTCATAAAGTCAGTGTTGCGATTGTTCCCCCAGGAAATGTCACTTGTGTCGCTGTGGCCAAGCTGTCATTCCAGGGAGCCTGCAGGGATGGTGATATGTGTGTATGTGTGTGTGTGTGTGTGTGGGAGGCAGGGCTTGGTGACACAGCAGAGAGAACACGCAAGGAAAAACAACGCCTCAGTGAAAGTGAAAAACCAGAGGCGGCCTGCCGTTTTTTTTTATTTCTTGAGGAGGAACTCTTCCCTGAAAGAGAAATTACCGGATATTCCCTCTGAAAACACAAGAATCCAGTCCAATAAGTCTTCTTCCAGTCTTTTTTTGTTTTTGTATCTTGGTGTTCCGGTGCCACCCATTCATTTATTCCCAGCTGTATTCTAAGAATCCCATCAAAAAGAAATCAGTCGTTTTCGCAGCAGCTCCACCGGTCATGTTCCGCTACAACAGCGCCCTCTAGCGGCGAAGCGTCGAAATGACAAGGACAGGACAGTACTCTTGAAGCTGGAGATTTCATTCCTCTTTTTAATTTCCCCCCTCTCCTCCAGATTAAATTAATCTCGATTTAAATTAAAAGTGTCCCGGGATGAAAAAAAAGTTATGTACAGTGCGTCCTACTTCCATCAAGTAAATCTACGCTCCGAGGAGAAGAAGAAGTTTATACATTTTCCTTCAAGTGGGTCCCAGGTACGATCCCCCCCCCCTCCCACTCGTGTTTCCCCCCGCAGGGTGAGTCAATCCCCCCCCCCCTCTCCACACCAACCCCCGTGGGAGTTGCAGAATGTGAGCGGTTTCATTCTGAGAACAGCAGAAATAACAATAATAACAATGAAAACATCTGGAGAGCTCCCGTTACTCTCACCGGAAGTAGTCCACGCGTGTGTGGGTGTGTGTGTGTGTGTGTTATGACTAAAAGTTTAAAAAAAAAAAAAAAAAGAGTCATTTCCATTTGCACCCGAGCAGCAACACCTCCACCCACGGCGGGTATCGATTTGAAATCGGAAAAGCTGCAGGAAGTGATCAATCCCCCACACCCACCCACCCACGGAGGGGGGGACGGGGGTCAGCCGGACTCCTCCCCGCTGTTCTCGGCTCCCCCCCCGGGCTTCGCGGCCTCCTCCGGCCCCTCCGCGGTGCCGCTGTCCGACTCCTCCTCGATGGCGAAGCGCGCGTCCGCGGAGGAGCACAGGGAGCTGACGCTGCTCTGCTCCGCGCACAACGCGCACGCCAGCGGCAACGGGAGCGCGCCTTCGTGATGATGGTGCGGGTACGGGTGCGGGTGGTGGTGGCGGGGATGCCCGGCGTGGTTGCCGTGGTTACCGCAGTGCACGGAGACGTTGGCGCCCGGGAACGCTGCGCCGTGCCTCTTCGGGAGCGCGCCCCACTCCCGCTGCTCCTCCTCGTGCACGAGTCGCGTAAAAACGTTGCTCCTCCTCTTCTCGCGACGTTTGGAGTGGAAGTAGCCCAGCATGATCCCGCAGAGGAAGACGCCGTAGAAGGTCATGACGACGAGGATGTACAAATACGCGTTCCCGCCGCCGTGCGTGGGGTTCGCGGTGCGCTGGAGGACGCGTCTGGAGGACTCCGTGGAGTTCTGCGGGTTCTCCATCTGACGTTTCGCCGCAGCAGGGACAAGGGCCCGGGATGAGAGAGAGGGAGAGAGACCTAGAGAGACCCAACAAGAAGATCTGTAAAGACGGCCTTGGGGAAAAAAAGTTTTAAAAGTGTTAAAACGGTGTATTAACGCATAGAATCACGCAGTTTCCCGCAGTTGCACTGGCAATAAATCCATCTCCGTTGAGAATAAAAGTTGCGCTGTGTAGGAGAAAGTATCTAAACACCGTCGATAATAATAATAATAATAATAATAGTAATAATAATAATAATATGCTGGCCTGTTCAGAGTGCACGTGCAAACCAATCAATAGCAATCGATAAGTGAGAGGTAATGTTGTGACGAGGGATGAACTCACCGACCCGCAGAGTCGAGAACCATGGGACGTCTCTTGCAGCTCTTCTGGAATTTCTGGTAGTGAAAAAGAGCCAAGAGTGTATTTATACTGAAATTAAGAGTCACGTGGTTGTAAGACGATACTCTCCGGTAGGAAGACCTCCAGATGGAGTTGTACTACCAATGGGAGCTGACAGGTTCATCACTTTTTTTAGGAAAACTACCATGAAAACTTGATGATCTTTGGAGATCAATATGTTGTCAAAATGTATGTATGTATGTATCTCTCTTTCAGCCGTAGACTGATACCACCGAGGAGCTCCACTGAACGCCACAGGAGGTCTTTCCTCCCCGAGGCGATCAGACTTTTTAATTCCTCTCCATTCAGCCGCCGGCAACCATAACAACCTATCTTTAACTTAAAAACAAACAAAAATGTGCAATATCTCATTTCTGTGCAATATTCAGAAACTGTGCATTATTTCATCTCATAACAGCTACACTGTGCAATATTTCATCTCATCTCATAACTGCTACATTATAATGTTAAGACACTTATAGGTTTATCACTGCTAACTAAGACACTTTATAGTTTCACTGAAACACTTTATAGTTTATAGTTTATTTTTATTTCTAATTCTGCCTTTCTTTTATTATTTATTACTGTTTTATATTCTGTAACTCTGGCACTGCAATTTCCTTCGGGATTAATAAAGTTGTTCTTATTCTTATTCTTATTCTTATTCTATATATGTTTGTATGTATGTATGTATGTATTCAAGCATGGATGGATGGATGCTTGCATGTATGTATTTTGAATGTATGTATGTATTTATGTATGTTTGAATATATGTAGGTATTCATGCATCTCTTAATGCATTTTTGTATTGATGGATTGATGCTTGTATGTATGTACAAATGAATGTATATATACATATGTCTTCATGCAGTTATGTATGTATGGATGATAATTGTATGCATTCAGGTATATATGTATGTATGTATGTATGTATGATGGATAGATAGATGTATGTATGTACTCATTTATCTATGTATGCGTGGATGGATGGAAGTTTGTTTGTATGTATGTAGGTCTATAAGTATTCATGCATGGATGGGTGGATGCTTGTATGTATGTATGTATGTAGGAATGCATGTATGTACTTGTATGTATATATGTATGTATAAATATTTTTTGCTTGCTTCTATTGATGAATATATGTATGTTTGTAAAAATATACATTTATTTTTGTACGTATTTATGTATGCATGTATGAATTTATTCATTCATGAATGCAAACACTGTATGGCATGCATTCATACATGCATTCATTTATGTATGTTGGAATGCTTACAGGTATTTATGAAGGTCTTCATGCATTTTGTATGGATGGATTGATGTACGTATGTTTACATGTATGTGTTCATGCATTTGCGTATGGATGAATGCTTGTATATATGTGTGTATGTATGTATACATGGATGGATGGCGAATGGATGTATGTGCGTATGATACATGTATGAATTGATGGATAGATGTATGTATGTATACATTTATCTATGTATGCTTGTATGTATGTATGTATTAATGTTTGCATATATGTATGTATGTATGTATGTTTGTATGTATGTATGTATGTATGTATGTATGTATGTATGTATGTTTGTATGTATGTATGTATGTATGTATCCAAGCATGGATGAATGTATGCTTGCATGTATGAATTTTGTATGTATGTACGTAGTATGCATCCATGCATACATGTATCTATGTATGTATGTATGTATGTATGAATGAATATATGTATATATATATATATGTATATATATATACATGTCTTCATGCATTTAAGTATGTATATTACATTGCATTACATTACATTACGTTTGGCAGACGCTTTTATCCAAAGCGACTTACAATAGAGGACATTAGCACTATATACATATATACATGTATGTATGTATGTATGTATGTATGTATGTATGTATGTATGTGCGTATGTACATATGTATGCATGTATGCATGTATGTATTAATGTTTGTATGTATGTATGTATGTTTGTATAAATGTATGTATGTATGTATGTTTGTATGTATGTATGTATGTATGTATCCAAGCATGGATGGATGTATGCTTGCATGTATGAATTTTGTATGTATGTACGTAGTATGCATTCATGCATACATGTATCTATGTATGTATGAATGCATGAATGAATATATGTATATATATATATATATATATATATATACATGTCTTCATGCATTTAAGTAGGTACATTACATTGCATTACATTACATTACATTACATTTGGCAGACACTTTTATCCAAAGCGACTTACAATAGAGGACATTAGCACTATATACATATATACATGTATGTATGTATGTGTGTATGTATGAATGTATGTATGTTTGTATGTATGTATGCATGTATGTATTAATGTTTGTATGTATGTATGTATGTATCCAAGCATGGATGGATGTATGCTCGCATGTATGAATTTTGTATGTTGCTATGTAGTATGCATTCATGCATACATGTATCTATTTATGCATGTATGTATGTATGTATGTATGTATGTATGTATGTATAAATGAATATATGTATATATAACATGTCTTCATGCATTTAAGTATGTATGTATGTATATATATATGTATGTATGAATGTTTGTATGTATGTATGTATGTCTGTGTGTATTCATGTATGGTGGATTGATGCTTTTATTTATGTAATTTGTATGTATGTATGTATGTATGGATGGATGTATGTATGTAGGTATGTATGTATTAATGTATGTATGTATGTGTTTGCATTGATGTATGTATGATTGTATGTATGTTTCTGTCGATTTCTGCATGTGTGTATTCTTGCATGCTGTATGCATATATGCATGTATGTATATATGTATGTTTGGATGCATGGATTCATGTTTGTATGAATAGATGTATGTATGTTTGTATTTGTATATTTATGTTTATGAATATATTTTATGTATGTATGTATGTATGTTTGTATGTATGTATGCATGTATGTATGTAGGAATGCATGTATGTACTTGTATGTATATATGTATGTATAAGTATATTTTTGGATGCTTGTATTGAAGAATATATGTATGTTTGTAAAAATATAAATGTATTTTTGTACGTATTTATGTATTCATGTATGAATGCATTCATTCATGAATGCAAACAGTGTATGGCATGCATTCATACATGTATTCATTAATGTATGTTGGAATGCTTATAGGTATTTATGAATGTTTTCATGCATTTTGTATGGATGGATTGATGTATGCATGTTTACACGTATTTGTTCATACATTTGTGTATGGATGAATGCTTGTAAATGTATGTATGTATGTATGTATACATGGATGGATGGCGGATGAATGTTTGTATATATATATGTATGTGTGTTTGATACATGTATGGGTTGATGGATAGATGTATGTATGTATTCATTTATCTATGTATGCGTGTATGTATGTATGCGTGTATGTATGTATGTATGTATGTTTGTATGTATTTATGTATTTATGTTTGCATGTATGTATTTATGTATGTATGTATGTATGTATGTATGTAAGTATGTATGTATGTATGTATTAATGTTTGTATATATGTATACATGTATGTATGTATGTATGTATGTATCCAAGCATGGATGGATGTATGCTTGCATGTATGAATTTTGTATGTATGTACGTAGTATGCATTCATGCATACATGTATGTATGTATGTATGTATGTATGAATGAATATATATATATATATATATACATGTCTTCATGCATATAAGTATGTATATTACATTGCATTACATTACATTACATTTGGCAGACGCTTTTATCCAAAGCGACTTACAATAGAGGACATTAGCACTATATACATATATACATGTATGTATGTATGTATGTATGTATGTATGTATGTATGTATGTATGTATGTATGTATGCATGTATGTATGAATGTATGTATAAATGTATGTATATACATATGTCTCCATGCATTCATGTATGGTGGATTGATGCTTTTATGTATGTAATTTGTATGTATGTATGTTTGTATTTATGTATGTATGTAGGTATGTATGTATGAATGTATGCATGTCTGTATGAATGTATGTATATACATATGTCTTCATGCATTCATGTATGGTGGATTGATGCTTTTATGTATCTTATTTGTATGTATGTATGTATGTTTGTATGTATGTATGTATGTATGATTGTAATTATGTATGATTGTCCTTATGGAAATTTGTATTTATGTATGTGTTTGCATTGATGCATGTATGATTGTATGTATGTTTCTGTTGATTTCTGCGTATGTGTATTTTTGCATGCTGTATGTATATATGCATATATGTTTGTATGTTTGGATGCTTGGATTCATGTTTGTATGAATGCATGTATGTATGTTTGTATTTGTACATTTATGTTTAAGTATGTATTACATATTGCATGTATTTGCATGTATGTATGTATGTATGTATGTATGGATGTATGGATGTATGGATGTATGTATGTATGTATGTTTGTTTTCAAACATGGATGGATGTATGCTTGTATGTATGTATTTTGTATGTATGTATGGAGTATGCATTCATGAAAACATGTATCTATGTATGTATGTGAAAGAGTGAATATATGTAAATATATATATGACTACCTGCATTCATGTATGTAAGTATGTATGTATGTATATATGTATGTATGCATGTATGTATGATTGTACTTATGTATGATTGTCCATATGGAATTTTGTATTTATGTATGTGTTTGCATTGATGTATGTATGATTGTATGTATGTTTGTGTGGATTTCTGCATGCATGTATTCAGGCATGCTGTATATATATATGCATGTATGTATGTATGTTTGGATGCTTGTATTTATGTATATATGTATGTATGATTGTATGCTTGTTTATGTCAGGCCTGGCCAACCTGTGGCTCCCAAGCCACATGCTGCTCTTACGTTCATGTCGATTCTTGTATTTGTGTGGTTTTTTTTTTGCTGTGCGCGGAGAACACTGGAGCAGCACGTGGCACGTGGTATGTAAAACACATACACAAAAGTCGACATGAATGTAAGAGCCCCATGCGGCTCAGGAGCCACAGGTTGGCCAGGCCTGGTTTATGTATATATACGTTTTTGTATGTATATATGTGTTCGTGTATGTATGTATGTATGCATGTATGCTTGTATGTATGTCTGTTTGCATGTATGTATGTATGTATGTATGTATGTATGCATGTATGTATGTATTTATGTATGCATGTATGCTTGTATGTATGTCTGTTTGCATGTATGTATGTATGTATGTATGTATGTATGTATGTATGTATGTATGTATGTATGCATGTATGTATGTATGTTTGTATTTGTATATTTAAGTTTATTTATATATTTATGTGTTCATGTATGTGTGTATGTATGTATGTATCTATGTATATATCTTAGTATGTATCTATGTATGTATGATTGTAATTATGTATTTACTTCTGGATCTTTGTATTTACATATGTGTTTGCATTGATGTATGTATGATTGTACATAAATTTGTGTTGATTTCTGCACGCATGTATTCAGGCATGCTGTATGTATATTTGCATGTATCTATGTATGTTGGGATGCTTGTGTTTATGTATGTATGTATAGCTGTATGTTTGTATAGGTATATATATGTTTTTGTATGTATTTATGTGTTCATGAATGTATGTATGTATGTATACTTGTATGTATGTATGTATGTGTGTATGTATGTTTGTATCCAAGCATGTATGTATATTCATATGTCTTCACATATCTATGTATGGTGGATTGATGTTTGTATGAATGTAACTTGTATGTAATTTGTATGTATGTATGTATGTATGTATGTATGTATGTTTATATGTATATATGTATGTACTTC
Organism: Fistularia commersonii; assembly: GCF_037954325.1. NCBI lineage: Eukaryota > Metazoa > Chordata > Actinopteri > Syngnathiformes > Fistulariidae > Fistularia > Fistularia commersonii. The sequence goes on from NC_141286.1 coordinate 8,921,731, forward strand.
TGGATATTTGTATTTATATATGTGTTTGCATTAATGTTTGTATGACTGTATGTATTTTTGTGTTGATTTTATCATGCATGCAGTCATGCATGCTATATGTACATATGCTTGTATGTATGTATGTAAGGATGTTCGTATTAATGTATTTATGTATGTTTGTTGTATGTATCATTGTATGTATTTTTGTGTCGATTGCTGAATGCATGTATTCATGCATGCTGTATGTATATATGCATGTATGTATGTATGTTTGGATGCTTGAATTTATGTATGTATGTATCTATGTCTGTATATGTATATATATATATTTTGTATGTATTTATGTGATCATGTATGTGTGTATGTATATATGTATGTATTCTTACATGCTGTATGTACATATGCATGTATGTATGCATGTTTGGATGATTGTATGTATGTATGTATGTATGTATACCTGTATATATGTTTGTATTTGTATATTTATGCTTTGTATGTATTTATGTGTTCATGTATGTGTGTATGTATGTATGAATGTATGTATGTATGTATGTATCTACTTATGTGTGTACTTATATATGTATGACTGTATATGTGTATGTATCCAAGCGTGGATGGATGTATGGCTACATGTTTGTATTTTGTATGTATATAGGTAGAACATGTATCTATGTATGTATGAATGTATGTGTATATATATATATATATAGATATGTCGTCATTCAATTATGTATTTATGCTTGTATGCATTAATGTTTTTGTGTATTTATTTATGTATGTATGTATGCATGAATGTGTTTATGAATGTATGTTGGTATGTATGTATTCAAACATGGATGGATGTATGCTTGCATGTCTGCATTTATGTATTTACCTATGATGCTTGTATGCATTCATGTATGTAGGTATGTCTATATGCATTTCTAGATGTATACATGTATGTATATATGTATATAAGTATGTATGTATGTGTGTATGTATATTTGTATGTATGTAATATGTATGAATTTATGCATTCTTGTATGTAAATAATTTGCACCTAATTTGTATGTATAAATGTATGTACATATGTATGCATGTATGTATGTATAATAACATATGTGCGTATGTATGTATATATGTATGCATGTATTTATATATGCATGCATGTATGTACGTATGTATGTTTATATATATGTATGAATGTATGTATGTATGTATGCATGTATGTATGGATGTATGTATATACATATATCTTCATGCATTAATGTATGGTGGATTGTTGCTTTTATGTATGTTATTTGTTTGCATGAATGTATGTATGTTTGTTTGTATGTTTATATGTTTATATGTATGTATGTATGTATATATGTATGTATGTATGTATAAATGTATGTATATATGTATGTGTGTGTATGTATGTATGATTGGTATTTGGTGTTTGTATATTTATATGTGTTTGCATTGATATGTGTATGAATGTATGTATGTTTGTGTTGATTTTTGCATGTGTGTATCATTGCATGCTGTGTATATATATGTATGTATGTATGTATGTTTGGATGTTTGTTTCTATGTATGTATGTATGTTTGTACATATGCATATATGTAGGTTTGTATTTGTATATTTATTTTTTGGTATGTATTTATGTGTTCATGTATGTATGTATGTATGTGTGTACATACATATATCTTCATGCATTTATGTATGGTGGATTGTTGCTTTTATGTAAGTAATTTGTATGTATGAATATATGTATGTTTGTACGTATGTATTTATGTCTGTATGTATGAATCTATTTATGTATGTATGCATGTATGTATAATAACATGTATGTATGTATGTATGTATGTGTGTATGTACATATGTAAGCATGTATATATGTTTGCAAGTATGTATGTATGTCTTCATGCATTTGTGTATGGATATTTGATGCATGTATTTATGTAATTTGTATGCATGTAATTATGTATGTACTGTATGTATGTATGCATGTATGTATTTATTCATGCCTGGATGTATGGATTATTGTTTTTATGTATGTATGTATGTATGAAGGTATGGTTGGATGTTTGCATTTATGTATGTGTTTGTTTGTATGTATGTGTGATTATATGTACACATGTATGTATGTATGTATTTATGTAAATATGTATGTATGTATGTATGTATGTATGTATGTATGTATTTATATATATACATGTATGTGTTAATGCATTTATATATGGATGGTTGTATAAATGTATATATATGTATGTATGTATTGAGGCAGGTATATATGAAATCCTGGATGAATGTATGAAGTCAAGGATGTATGTTTGAATTTATGTACACTGCTCAAAAAATAAAGGGAACACTTAAAAAACACATCCTAGATCCAAATGAATGAAATTCTTATGAAATACTTTGCTCTTTACACAGTTGAATGTGCTGACAACAAAATCACACAAAAATGATCAATGGAAATCAATTGTATCAACCCATGGAGGTCTGGATAAGACTCACACTCAAAATGAAAGTGTAAAAACAAACTCCAGGCTGATCCAACTGTGATGTAATGTCCTTCAAACAAGTCAAAATGAATCTGTGTTGCTTCCTGAGTGAACACTGATTTCACAGAAGTGTGATTGCCTTGGAGTTACATTGTGTTGTTCAAGTGTTCCCTTTATTTTTTTGAGCAGTATATTTATTCATGCATATATGTTTTCATGTATATATGTATGCCTGGATGGATAGATGTTTGTATTCATATATGCATGTATGTATGCATGTATAAATGTATGTCTCCATGCATTAAATTATGGATGATTGTATATTTGCATGTATATATGTATGTATTGGTATATTTATTTCTGTATGTATGTATGTATGTATATGTGTATGTATGTATGTATGGATGGATGGATTTATGTATATATGTATATACCTGTATGTATATATTCATGTATGATTGTATGTTCAGATGCTTATGTTTTTTTATTTGCATTGATGTATGTATATGTTTGTATATACGTATGTATCATCATATGTATTTGTGTATTCATGTATGTATGTATGTATGCATGTATATATGTATGTTTGGATGTTTGTATTTATGTATCTATGTATGTTTGTATTGATGCATGCATGTATGAATTCATGGATGAATGTGTGAAGTCATGGATGTATGCATGAATGTATGTATTTATTCATGCAACTATGTATTCATGTATGTATATATGCATGGACGGATGGATGTTTGTATTCACGCATGCATATATGTATGTATCTATGTATGCATTTATGTATGGATGTTTGATGCTTGTATTTATGTTATTTGTATGCATGTAAGTATGTATTCATGCATGGATTTATGGATGATTGTAATTATGTATGAATGTATGATTGTTTATCTGATGCATATATGTATGTACTTGTATGTATATATGTACATATGGATGTATGTTTGTATTGGATGGTTGGATGGATGTGTATGTATGAATGTTTTGATGTATTTATGTACGCATTAATGCATACATGTATGTATGTATGTTTTATATATATATACATCCATACATATATGCACATGTCGACACACAAATTCAAACAAAAATATATTTGTTTGTGATGTACTTACAATCATACACACTTTTACATATATTAATACGTTCAAAATCTGGACATAACAACATATCTGCAGACACGTTTGTGGGAATATATATGCATTATGTTGTGTGTTTTATATGAATAATATATATATATATATAAATATATATATGTATCATGCATATATATGAACATACTGTAAATACATACACATATACACATATTCAGCATACATACATAGATACACATATACATACATACACAGGCATAGATTTATGGATTTGAAGATTTGATTTGTAAATAGTTTTGTAGATTATTGCATATAGATTTATACTTATGTATATTGGATGTACATTTGTGTGTTTGATCATATAGATTTAGAAATCAATTAAATGGGTATACTGTAGGTCTTTGTCAGTGTTTACAGTCCTATGTATGTTTATTCGTACAAACAAGAACTACATGACATAAACTCTTACTTCATGAAGGCCTCCTGTTCACACTTTGTGTTCCTGTAGAACAGGGCCAAATACATAGTCATACACAATCTCCAAAAACACAATTTTGAAAAAGCTTTATTTAAAGTGTTTTTCTCCAATAACACACCACCTTCTGATTCACTTAATATTTTGCATTGGTTTAAGTTAAATCTGACATTAATCATACAGCGGTTCCTATTTGTCCTGCCTGGTGGCCATGCATCGTGGGGCAGGCAGCACACAGGGATATGTCAGTGTGGGAAAAGTCAGTAAAATAAATAAAGAACCGTCTTCCTTTTCTGTCTTCTCTGCGGCTTTTCATCAACCTGCGCTTCTTTCTTTTGCCCTCAAATGACTTCTCACGTGATGTGAGAGGTGTCCTGCTGGCCAAGGTGTCAAGCTCCTCGTAAAACAAACCCGGGAAATGGAAGGCGACTCTCTCCCGGCCCGCAGGAAAGATGACCCGAAAAAAAAAATGTTGGTTGCGGAATAAAATAAAATATAAATAAGGAATTTGAAAACTGGACATGTGTAGTAGAGATAAGACTGAAGATAAAGGCCATGTTCAAGTGTATTATCATCATTATTATTATCATCATCATCATCATCATCATTTAGCACAAATCAACAATCCCATACAAAGAGCTCATTCTGAGCTACTCAGACAAAAAGTTCCACAGGCTGCTGACATCAGCTGTCTGTTTCATAACTCGCATCTGGAGGAGAGAAAGAGCAAAGAGGGGTCACACCTGAGGAGGAGGGGTGTTTGTTTTTTGGGTTAATAAGGGGGGATTGGCAGCCCAGTCTCTGGACAGTATTTCTTTGTGTTTTTTTTTTCTCCAGCTGACGGGGCAGAAGAACGAAAGGTTGTCGTTGAGGCGTCGACAGTCAGGTGCTGATTGTGGCCATCCTTATTTCCCGCCGTACATCCTCTCGATGTCCTTCTGGTAGTGCGTTTTCAGCTCCTTGCGTTTGAGCTTGAAAGCGTCAGTCACCAGTCCGGTCTCCGGCGTCCAGGGGTCCGGACTCAGACGTATCTTGCGCGGGATCTCGAACCGCTCCAGCTGGGCTGCGGAAGAAGAATAAGCAACGAAACGGGATGAGCGATCCCGGCCGGGGCTCTTTGAGGCCGACACTCCGAGTCTGACATCTACCTGTGAGTGCTGCCTCTGTGATGACCTTGAGAACCAGCTCCTCCATGGCCTCGTTGTTGCAAAGCTCCTCCCAAGACCCCCGGACGGCGTACTCGTCGGCCAGAGCCAGAAGCTGCTTCTGGTTGGGCACCACAAAGCCGATCACGTATGTCTCGTCACTGTGGAGAGGGCAAACACATGTGTAAAAGAAGGGGGTTTGCATGCGTAGAGAAAGGGCGCCGACTTCATGTTCACGATTGCCAACTCTGATTATTTTCACCAAAATGTTGGCGTTCCTCTGCAAACCCTAGAAACCCCTCCACCAAGCACCTAAGAGTTCCTATGGAACCATAAAAAGACCCTGCCTCGAGGCAGGAGCTAAAATGGTTCTAGGAACAAAGGTCCTCGGTTCCAATATTGTCCAAATGCACAGAGAAATGGCCTAGGTCCTGAAAAAGTTCTAGGAAGTGCAAAAAGTTCCCAAAGTGCTGAAGGGGCTGTGGGAACTTCTTCAGGAAACAAGATAAAAAACACCAGAGAAGAATGTTCTTATATTTTGCGTGACAGCCACAAGGCGATGATATCTGATAACGAGCTAAAACATGCTAAATGTGCTACTTTCCTTCCACGTTTTCATTTTGGCGTGTATTATCTTAGCGATCAAAGCATCTCAGCTGAGGAAACAGTGCACCTCTGAAGGCCTCTAAGCAGCACCCAGCCAGGTGTTTTCTTTTTTCCCTCTCAGTCAGCGGACCGCCTGGTGTTTACAGCTGGAGGAGGTTGGACAGGAGAGAGGGAGGGTGCTTTGCCGAATACAGGCCCTTAGGTTTGTTTTCAGTCTGGACGAGCTTCCAAGAAAAATGTCAGGGTTCTTGTTTTTCGTTTCATTTTTTTTTTTTTTGTCTTCGCTATGGAAACAGCCGAGCCGCCAGTGCGTCGTGTTGTACTGAAACCGCGCCTGCCGGCTGGGAAAGCAGCCGCCGCGCAGATAAAAAGGGGAGATTAAACTGCAGCCAAGGGTTTTATGGAAAAGGTCTCGGATTTGATGCGATAAAAGACAGCAGCACAAGTCGCTGAAAAGAAAAATAAAATCTTTGGCGCGGCGGCTTCTTGGGCCACCGCGGGCTGCCTGACAGGATATGATGTGCTGAAGAACACCTCATAAGCCCAGACAGAAGCCATCAATGCCTTGCAGCTTCTTCGCCCCTTCATCCACCCAAACTCTGCTCCCGCAGTATTATTGTGTTTACGACTGTCCCGCCCAGCACACCTGTTGGCGTAGGCGCAGATGTTGTCCACCAGGGGGCAGTTCTTCAGCATGGCCTCCACTTTCCCCAGGGAGACATATTCCCCCGCCTGCAGCTTCACCAAGTCCTTCTTACGATCTGCAACCAAAAGCCAGAAACACTATAGCTGTGGTTCGGTTTGTCTTTTCGAACGTCCGCCCGACTGGCGTCCACTCACCGATAATCTTGAGGCACCCATCTTCATGAAACTCGCCGATGTCCCCGGTGCAGAACCAGCGCTGGCCGTTCTCATCCACGAAGAAGTCCCTCTGGATCTTGTCATCAGCCTTGTAGTAGCCCATGGTGACATTGGGCCCGCCAATCATGATCTCCCCGCGAGGGTGCGGCTTATCAGTGGTGCGGTAGCCTCCTGGAAGCGGAGTTCACAACGTCATCGTCAAAACAATGGAGAGTTCTACTAAGGTCTGGTCTTTTCTTTGGAAGGTTATAGATCTGATGGATGTTGTGAATGTGTGTGTGTGTGTTGACTCACCCTCCACCCAGTCTTTGAGCTTGATCTCACAGCAGACCAGCGGTCCTCCCACTCTCCCAGTGCTGTAATCCCACACTGGAATAGACAACACACACACACACCATAATCAGGAAGCACACGAGCACCAAGGCACAACATTCATTACCACGGCAACATGACCCCACTTGCTCCATCGCCATGGAGGCTGCATCCCAAAGGAATGCGACAGAACAGTGTTTTTCTGGCTCAAATGAGCACAGCGGAGAGTGATGGGCTGCCTGCTGCTCTGCCTGGGAAAAAAAAGAAGATTAAGAAGAAGCTGGGAATGATTTGGTTTGCAGCGAGAGGCGGCACGATCAAAACCACCCTGGTCACATGACCACAAGGGCTATGGATGATTCATACGCGGCCCGCGGTTTGACAACAAAACAAAACAAAGTGTTGTTTGTTAAAATAAATTAGACTTTTAAATACGTTTTAGCTTTTCTAACAGGCGGGTCGAAGTTCTCGTGTTCATTCCTCCTCTTCATCACAACGGTACTGTCTTGTTGCCTGGGCTCATCATTTGTCCTTCTACACCACCATGCTGGACAAGTTACAGGCACGCACTATTTGCAGATGTGATGTAGGCTTTTCAAAAGAAATAATTTAACAATCGAGAAGTTCTTCTCCCTAGAAAACGATGATTTGCCCTCAACCCGCTGAGTTTGAAGAACTCAACCAACAGACTCCCCCAAGGTTTGATTATGGGCCCCCTCCTCTTCATCCCTTACATTCGGCCCCTTGGAAACTTCATTCGCTGTCATGGCCTTCCACTGTTACACCAATGACACAAAACTGCATGTGGTCTCCACCAAGACCAGCGCCCCTGAAACTCAACAATGACAAAAACAGAAATCCTCATCACTGGACCAGAATTTCTCCGAGCCTCCACCCAGAACTTCACAACGTCACTCTATCCCCTTTCAGAGTGCAACCATAGCAGCATAATGGACTCCACCCTCTTCTGCAAATCCCAAATCACCAAGACTTCATTCTTCCACCTCAGGAGCACCGCCCGTCTTCACACCTCCCTCTGTGGCCGTCCCTCTACTGACCTCCCAGAACTACAATATATACAAAACTCATCTCCACCGACTCCAGAGACCATATCAACCCTGTCCTCCAATACCTCCGCTGGCTCACTGTCCGTAATTGGCATACAGCACAAGCTCCTCCTCCTCACATGCAAAGACCGCACAGTAAACATGGCCATCTGAGAGGTTCTGGTAAGGTTCCTAGCTAGTATTGTGACTAGCTGCTATTTTTTTTTTTGTATTAAAGAATGAAGAGCCGCGCGTGTGATGCCAGGAGACCACCGTGCCCTCTTACGTTCACTTATGGTTCCAGCGCCACAGGTTTCCGTCAGGCCGTACCCTTGTCCCACTGGGCAGCAGAAACATACGTTCATGAAGCGCTGCGTGGCGGCCGAGAGCGGCGCTCCACCTGACAAGAGCACCCTCGTTTGGCCGCCGAGGAGAGAGCGGACTTTTTTGAAGACCAGCCTGGACAAATGAAAAACAAACAGAGATTAACTTATTGATATTTTAATCTTAGGTTAAATCAAAGTGACTGGAGCAGCCCTGGCTACCTGTCACACAGGGGCGTGCTGTGACCCTTGGCAAGCTGCTCCAACTTGTAGTTATAGGCCAGAACGAAGAGGGTTCGCTGAACGCAGTTCATCTCCTCCACCTTGGTCATCACGTTCTTATAGATGCGATCCATGATCTCCTGAAGGTGGAGCGGACCAAATGAGAATGGCAGAGAAGTGAGTGTGACAGAGGATTTTGAATTTGGAGTTGGAGTTGAATTTGGGGGTTCATCAGGGATCTACTGAGCCCTTTCTCGTTTATCAATTTTGATGGAAGGGCTGACTGAAGAGTTTTAGGCAGGAATCTCCGTGGACTACGGTGTTTGCAGATGACATTGTGATCTATATTAAGTGCAGGGAGCAGGTGGAGGAAAGTCAAGAGATGGGGGTATGTCCCGGTGAGGAGAGGAATGAATGTTAGCCTCAGCAATACAGAATACATGTGTGTGAATGAGAGGGACCCAAGAGGAGGGGTGAGGCTACAGGGAGTGGAGAGAAAGAAGATGGAGGATTTTTAGTATCTAGGATCAACAGTTCAGAGCAATGGAGAGGGTGGACAAGAGGAGGAGATACATGTGGATGCAGACTAGAACAGGTGGAAAAAAAGTGTCAGGGCGGATTAAAGAGTATCAGACAGAAAGGTAAGAAAGGTGTAGAAGACAGAAGAGAGACCGGCCGTGGTGTTCGGTTTGGAGACATTGAGGAAAAGGCGGGGGGGGGGGGGGGCTGAAGGGGGCAAAGATGAAGAAGTTGAGGCTCTATTTGGGAGTGAGGAGGATGGAGAGGATCAGGAATGAGTCCATCAGAGGGACAGCGCATGTTAGATGCTCTGGAGATAAAATCAGACTGAGACAGTTTGGACAAGGATGGTGGATGGATGGTGAGGATCTGGGTTGAAGGATGCTGAGGTTGGAACTACCAAGTAGGAGGTCTAGAGGAAGACCAGAGAGGAGGTTTATGGATGGAGGGAAAGAGGACAGGAACTCAGGGAAGGAGAAACCTCCATCACAACCGAGGAGCAAGTGGTTGATGGGGACTAAGCCAAGAACATCTGAGTCACATCAGGAATGTTTTCCTGTATTATTTGGATGGAGAAACAGAACAATCACGAGATGTCGTGCGAGTCCATCGAACGGAACCAGCATGGTTACATAACAGCTCAGATACATGGCCGATTAACCAAATCAGGGGAGCCCCCGGAAAGAAACCACAGCAGTGTCGTCTGGGACTTTTTGGAAGAACACTGCATCGGGCACAAAAACTGTAGCTTGGTTGTCTGGGAACCTCACCCTGGGAAACGAGAGGACACGACCGCCCAGGTTTACGGATAATAATAGATGTTTACACTTTAACAAGCGTGCGAAAAGCATGTCCGTCTAGACTCCAGACACTTGACTCTTCGGCGCAAAGAGGTGTGACGTCAAAGGCAAGTCTGGATAGCCTCTATTAGCAGCTAAAATCAAAACAAGTTGGCGTGGAATCGTGGCAGAGTGTCCGCTGAATTCCCCCAATGTACCTGTGAAACTAATTTGATCACCCGTTGATCATCAGTTCCATTCCCAAGCTCCTCCTAGCTTGTCCCCAGTGTTGCTGAGCAAAGCACTGAGCCCCTAACTGCTCAACTGGTGCCGCTCAGGCAATGCAGCGGCCCAAATTCAATGATGTTCTGCTGAATTAGACTAAATTTAGGGTTTTCTTCTTTGACATGGTGAACCTGGGACGGCGTATGAGCTACCGCCAAATGAAAACAAAACCATGTATTTGTGCTGGCTCAGATCCTACGCCAATAACAGTGCCTTGGCTTCTTTTATCCGCCCTTTTAGCGTCTGTCGATGTAAAATATATCCCGTCGACTCGCAGCTTCGGGCCGATATGATTTAGAGAGGCGGAATTTTTAACAATAGCGGTGTTTCGCGTGAATTATCGGTCAATTAAACCTTCATCACGGGTTACAAACAAGTGAATTAAGAGCAGGGACGTAAAAAAATATAACCTGCAATGCAGCTTCCCCCGTAAAGCACCCACTTAATTATTTAACTCCGGACGCAGTTGAAATGAGAAAGGCCGTAGAAGAAGAAACAATAAAAGAAGCTACAGTGGGAGAGGAAGTCGGCACAGGATTCATGCAGCAGCCTGTTGTCATATCACAGCAAACAAATGTGTGTGCATGTGTGCGTGAATGCGTGTGTGTGTGAGTCGTGAGGATGACCACATGGGGCTTTCTCACGTTCTGTTCACAGCTGTGAATGATTCCAGACACTGGGACCCTCTGCCCTCTACACTGCATCCATTGGGAGATGGGGGTGGGGTTGGGTTGGGTTGGGTGGCGGTGGGCTCTCATGGCGAGATGGTGCAGCGGGGAAAGCGCCAAGTCTGGACACGGTGGCTATTTAACGCTGGAATAAACAACGCCGCTCCCTGATATTGAAAGTACACCATCCTCTACCCGTAAACTGTGAAAGTAGCGAAAGCTAGCCTGTCCTAATGTGCAACCCTGGAGTCCAGATGGAGGATCATCTGAGGAGGCGCCACGTCCACGTCCCTGCAGCTGGAGCAACAGCACACACTCCTACACGTGTTGTGTTGACGTACCGGGACTGCGGCCATCAGAGTGGGCTTCAGGACGCTGGTGTCTCCCTTGCTGCCCTTCTTGATCTTCGTTGACTGGGTGGAAGAAAATAAACAGCGTCACGTGGGTGTGTGTGTGTGTGTGTGTGTGTGTGGGGGGGGGGGGTACTCGGACACTTCCTGTTTCCAGCCTCTAACTGAACCATGCTGGAGGTTAAAGGGTTTTTTTTTTCCTCAAAGTCTTCGCGCCTCTGTTGAGTCAGCAGTTTCATTCTGTATCTGAGAGCGAATACGCCCAACGCTTTGAGGACTAGTGCAGGCAAAAGGTTGTTAGATGTTTGTTTTCAGAACAATCGCTTCTGAGTAGAAGACATGTTTTAATGACAGATGTTTGAGGAGTCAAAGAGCCCGATGCTGCTTTCAACTTCTCCAAATGTTCTACCTTCTCATGGCATTCAGACCATCCGGGCTCAGCGGTTCCCGACATCATTAGATGCTACATTCTGAGGGATAACTGTTGTCAGACAAACACACCTTGTGCTTCATTCATAATCTATACAGTTTATCCTGCACTGGGGGTTGGAGACGTGCTGGAGCCTATCCCAGCTGTGTTTGGGTGACAGGCAGGGTTCATCCTGGAACGGTCACCAGTCAATCACAGGGCCACATATAGAAACAGAACCGTTCACTCTCTCATTCAAACATCATATAGAAATGCATCCATTCACTATCAATCACAGAGACACATACGACCATTAATGAATTTATTCACCCGCTCATTCACATGGGGGGGATTAAGAGTCTTCAATTGATGTTGACGATATTGCTTGTTTTTTTGGACTGCAGGGGGAACCAGGGGAATCAGGAGGATCCAGAGGAGAACTCCACACAGAAAACAGAAAGGCCTCGTGTTGCAATTGAACCGCGAAACCTTCTGGCTAAAGCACTAACCACTTCCCGTTTCACAGTCAGCTCGGGCGCCAGACGGTCCAGGGGTATTTGACCCACTTTAACAGGCGGAAAAATGCAGCAGATGCCGATCTGTTCGAACGTCATGGTCAACAAGAAAGTTTAGATCAGGTTCTCTGAGTCCTCGTGTGTTTGTGTACCTGGTCAGCCAGAGTCTGAGGCGAAGAATAGCCAATCCTGCAGCCGTGGGAGATGCATACCAGCTCTGCGCTCAGCTCCAGGACGTGGGCCAGCGGAAGGTAGCCGATATAGGTATCCTCCTCGCTGTAGACACAAGTTAAGCATCAGTAAAGTCAGTTTCATCAACATGTCATACACATATGTATCTTCAACTGAAAGTTAATTATCTTCAGCAAAATACTTCTTTTGGCTCTATTTAAATGTAATTTACCGAGTTTATATAATTACATGAACGATCTGTTATCCAGAGTCCAAGGGATGAACATGCTTGTAATTTATGAGATGCATTTAGCGGGGAGGAGGCTCAGACTTCCTCCCCCCCGCCACCATTTCCTCTCATTCTCATGTCTCCAGAGAAAGGAAGGGGGGAAGGAGGGTCGCTCTTGGTTTTAATACGATAACGTCCACCACTGTACGAATGCGACGATCTCACTGACTCATACCTCCGCACATGTTCAGAAGGCCCGGCCTGGAGGCAACCTTACTGCTGTCCTTATATGTACAAACAAAAAAAAAAAACGGTGCGGAACCCCATGAGTCAGAGGAAACAGGATCACATACTACCAGCTCTCTTTTACGCTGCTGAGGTCTTTAAATGTCATGACAAGCAATAGCACTAGCCGCCATTTGGTTAGCTCTGCCTAATTGTCAAATTTGTTCGATTGCTTGATGCTAATCTAGACTTTTTATTCCTGCTAAGTGAAGTAGCACAAGTAAATTAACAAATGGCTTTTGCATGTTGATACTGAGACATGTATTTTATCTTTCTTTCATTCATTCATTAGCTATCTTGCACATTAGCTTATCATGCACTCAGGATCGCAGGGCTGCTGGAGCCTATCCCAGCTGTCAATGGATGAGAATTGGGGTTCACATACAACCATTCACCCTCTCATTTATACATCTGCAAAATTTAGGGTCCGCAATGAACCTGCTGTGTGTTCTGGACCGACGGAGGAAACCAGCGAGCCCATGCAGAGACCGGGGAACTTGTGCCACTGCACTGGCCTTAACTTTATCTATTTATGCCAAAATAAATACCATTGCTGGTTTTATTGGAATATCATGTAATTAAATCAAATAGAAACATGAATTTAATTTTGTTGCTAGGCAGCAACTTATCCGCAAGAGCTTGAAACTGAAAAGCCCACTGGGAATATTACCCAAGTGTATACACAAATACTTTTAGACTACTTGCATGAGTACTGCAAGTATAACATTTCCTGGTACAGGACGTCATGCGGTGCTTACCACAGGTTGGGTATACGCTCGGCCATCCCCGTGATACCAGCAATGATGTTACTGTGGGATATCATGACACCCTTCGGCACACCGGTGGACCCACTGGTGTACATGATGACGGCGATGTCGGAGGGCAGGGGCAGCTTCCGCTCCTGTGCCACTATTTCCCCCGGGCGAGGGGAGGGGGCAAAAAGACACCAGCACACAAATGGATGTCAACTACAGGAAGATTCGATTATTCAACAGGATCTTAGAGAGTGAGACGATGCCTGAAGAATGGAGGCGAAGTGAGATGGTGCCTATGTTTAAGAATAAAGGAGATGTGCAGAATTGCGGCAACTATAGAAGGATAATGTTGATGAGCCATACAATGAAGTTATGGGAAAGAGTAGTGGAAACTAGACTGAGAGCAGAAGTCAGCATTTGTGAATAGCAGTATGGCTTCATGCCTACAAAGAGTACTACAGATTCAGTATTTGCGTTAAGAATGTTAATAGAGAGGTACAGAGAAGCATTGTGTTTTTTAGACCTAGAAAAAGCATAAGACAGAGTGCCAAGAGAGGAGCTCTGGTATTGTATGAGGAAGTCTGGAGTGGCAGAGCAGTATGTTGAACTGGTGCAGGACATGTATGCTAGCAGTGAGACAGTGATATGGTGTGCTGTAGGGGTAACAGAGAAGCTCAAGGTGGAGGTAGGACTCCATCAGGGATCAGCTCTGAGCCCCTTCTAGTTTGCAATGGACAGGCTGACAGATGAGGTTAGACAGGAATCTCCATGGACCATAATGTTTACAGAGGACATTGTGATCTGTAGTGAGCGCAGAAAACAGGTAGAGGAAAATCTAGAGAGTTGGAGGTATGCTCTGGAAAGTAGAGGAATGAAAGTTAGTCGCAGCAAGACAGAATATATGTGTGTGAAATGAGAGGAACTCAGGTGGAACGGTGAGGCTACAGGGAGTGGAGATCGAGAAGCTGGAGGATATCAGGTACTTGGGGTCAACAGTCCAGAGCAACGGTGAGTGTGGAAAAGAGGTGAAGAGACGGGTTCAAGAAGGTTGGAATGGATGGAGAAAAGTGTCAAGGGTACTATGTGATAGAAGACTATCAGTCAGAATGGAAGGAAAGGTGTACAAGACAGTGGTGTGACCAGCGATGCTGTATGGCCGAGAAACTGTTACAATGACGAAAAGACAGGAGGCAGAACTACAAGTTGCAGAGATGAAGATGTTGAGGTTCTCTTTGGGAGTCACCAGGATAGATAGGATCAAGAATGAGTCGATCAGAGGAGCAGCACATGTTGGTTGTTTTGGCGAGAAGGTCAGAGAAGCCAGACTGAGATGGTTTGTTCATGTACAGAAGAGGGATAGATGTATATATTGGTAGACGGATGCTGGAATTGGAGCTGCCAGGCAAGAGGTCTCGAGGAAGACCAAAGAGAAGATTTATGGACGTAGTGAGAGAAGATATGAAGGTAGTTGGTGGGAGAGAGGAGGATACAGACAATAGGGTTAGATGTAGAAAGTTGATTCGCTGTGGCGACCCCTGAAGGGAAAAGCCGGAAGAAGGAGAAGATCCTAGATGTCCATCATTGCTAGAAATGCCAGCGCGCATTAAAACATGTGAGCACAGGGAGGTCAGAAAACATACAAACAAATGGGGGCGGGGGGTTGAAGGGGGGCACGGAAGAGAGGAAGTCACAAGGGGAGGGCCTCTCGTCTTCCTCATATTGGAACTTGAGGCGTGTAGGAGTGTGTGTTCTGAGAGTTGATGTCATGTGAAGTTAACAATTTTGTGTGTAAACATGACCCTCCCCTACATCCCTCTGCTCTGACCTCCCTTTATGAACCCACTTCCTTGTCGCTCTGGCTTACTATGTGTACCACCGCAACATGGTCTCTGGCCATAGTTGTTCTCGGGTCAGAAAATGGGGAAAAACAAAACAAAACACAAAAACAAACCCAAAAGAAAAGGGAGGTGAACATTTCGCCTGATCCCATCCATTATACAAAGTACGCGTCTTATCAACCTTAATCTGATGCATGTATGAGAACTTCCTTATTCACATGACCTAACGGGACCGATACCAATCTGACCCTCCTCCCACCCCCACCCCACTGCACAGAGAAACCCACCCTGGGCCTTGGTGGTCAATGGTGACGGTCTTCACCTCTTTCAAAATAAGACAAAACAAGAAGTGCAGGAGCAGCGGTAGCTCGATCCAAACTGATCTCAAACAGAACACTTATGTATTGTATTACATAATCCACATCTATCTGCCTTCTTCATCTGCAGACGTGACGACAGAGCGGAGACATATCCGTATTAATTAAATCACATTGACGCCTTCTAATAGGCTGTGACCTCTAAAGACTTTCTATATTCCCCATTTGAGTAAGAATAGCAACCGGACTTTGTTTCGCTCCTTGAAGGTGTTGCTCCTCTCAAACAAGGGGTTTCTTTAGTTCTACTGGACCGTGGGGAGTTTTGGGGTATAAAACTGCTGAGGTTGGGTGTTGGTCTAAGTTGGGAGGGTTCGTTATTTAATTGAGTTTGCAGAAACTAGGTTGGATGGGGTTGTTTTGCTAATGTGTGTTGGTTTGGGAAGAAAGATACGATTTCTGGGGAAATAACCATTTTGAGATACATCCAAAGACAGAAGAGCACACACATAACGGATCTGTCTACACGCTGCGAACAACCTTGGGCATAAAAACTTTGTTTTTGGGGAGATCACAAATGCTTGGCCAAACGTAGCAAATGTAGTACCAACCGAAGTCGTGGCCGGGGGGGCAGTGTCGTCAGTATGCTCAAGTATGACAAGCGAGCGGAATAGAGTAGTGGAGAAACAACTCCATTATCATAATGGACTTTGACCAACACCTAGCACCCAACCCCAGAAGTTGTATGCCAGAAACTCTCCATTGTCTTTCGAAACTGAAAGAGCTTCTCGAATGAGAGGTGAAAAAACAAGTTTAGTTGCCATGATAATATTTGACAGCAAAATAATTCCACCTCAACAACTTTGAGCAAGAATTAGAGACGGCACATAATTCGGCTTGATGGCCTACCATTCTCTGGTCTGGCGCCCAGCTTCTGAACAGCGGCCATATTGTGCACGCTGATGCCGCGGGGAAAGGCAGGCCAAGAGGTGGGCTGGTTGTCCACCACTATGATGTGCTGCAGCCTCGGAACCTCGATCAGGATATCCTGAGGGACAAGGACACACATTAGCACCTGATGGAAACCAGATTTCTAGGGGAAAAAACAATTCTCGACGCACATTATCTTTGTGAATATTTATCTGAGGGTGTTTTCTAACCTTGAGTCTAGTCTCCAAAAGCTCTCTGCTGGTGATGATGTGGGTGACTTGTGTCTCGTTCAGACCATGAGCGATGGCCGGACCCCCCAGCGTCGAGTAGAGAGTAGCCACTGTGGAGCACATCATGGCAAACAAGCTTGGATGGCGCACTGAACGAACAAAAAGAACTTTTTGGAGCACTTTCCTTCAAAAGGATCCCGTAATGGTAACCATTGCTACATAGGCTCTGCTGCAATTGGTGTGTGAGTGTGTGCATGAATGCTATGGCATCACATTAGCTCACAGATGTACCGGTTATGCATACATAGTAATTTACCAATATACAGAGGTACCTTAGGTGCACAATAGGGTTTGTTGTAAATTTAAGTTATGGACATTTTAATAGTGTTCTTGTGGATAGATTCACAACTTTACTTTGGTTCCACCCCCTTTCCTGTGACATCATCTGCATCTCAAGAGAGACCTCATCACAGCCTCCCGGCAACTAAAACACAAGCTCTCACTAGTGGATAGGCTCCACTGGGGATATAAACAGGACCTGGTATGTGTGTGTTTTCATACATGCGCATTCAAACACTAGTTATTTCAGCTGTTCTGAGTTCATGTTTGACCGCATAACGCTGGTATTTCAGATGTCGTGCTCATTGGAACGAACCAGCATGGCATTGGTTACATTCCGTCCGTCTATGTGAAATTCTGGTAAACAAACATGCGGGCAACTATGCCCGGAAACCTTTCTGGGGCCTTTCCTGTTTTTGCCTACTTTGGGGTCATTAAAACTCAGAATCAATGACTCATCACGTCTGAGTAAAAATCGCATTTTAGACGAGACTTCAGAGTTTGCCACATTGTCCTCCGCTTGCTGTAATGCCACTTCATGCACAGTGCACCGTTCGCCCAGTGTGGAAGGACGCCGCTAATTCTTCTGGGGCAGAGTTGAAACTAATCCATGAGACATATTTCAACATCGCCTTCGAGTACAGGCTGCGATGGCAGTTCCTCTGGGAATACAACAGGCCATAATAAAAAGAGGATGGAGATTTCAAATATTTCTATAAATGCAGCACATGCACACAGAAAAGACTAAATACCACATCTACGAGTTCTGTTACATAATTTACATTTACTAGCCTGCGACCCTATGGGCAGGATAAGCGGTAGAAGATGGATGAATGGATGGACAGCCCTCTTCATCTGTAGCCATGGCAACAGATTTGACAGACAGCCTGACTGATAAGCCCTTAACCTGACATCGATCCACAACAACGTGGTAGTGACTGGATGACACTGTGACTTATTTAGCTGAACACTCTATAAAGTTTTTTTATGGTATCGTCCAATCTCTGGCCATTGTCCAATCCCTGGCCATCATCCAATCTCAGGGGCGGGGTGGAGCACATGTTTAACAGGCTTAAAACCTTTCTTTTTGAGGATACTTCAAGTTAACTCTAGGCTAACCGCTAGTTATGCTGCCATTTGCTTACTTTATTGAGGGATATCTCATGATGCACCGCTAATTCCTCCAACTCTTCCTATCCTATCAGCACTTCATGTCCCTTCATCAGCACATGACAGAACCTCATAGTTTCTCCTGAGTCCTGGAGCTCACTCAATTTCACAGTTTCCCAGGGGCCATGGCTTGATGGAGTGATAGTTGCCACCATTGTTAATAAAAGTCTGCAATAAGCATGTAACTGTAAATGCTACGGTTATATATAAGATATATATATATATATATAATTACACTAGCCTGTCCCTTCCCACCCTCATTACCCCCTCTGTCAAGATTATGTCTCTCTATCCTCCTCTGTCTCTTTTATACAAATTGGTCAAGGAAGAAGGCTGTCCACATTTAGCTAGGATCTATCTGAGGTTTCTGCACCAGCAGAAGGCAGTTGTTTCCACATGGGGGGTGTTTCTGTAGCTCTACATGGAAAGTTTCATCAGATGCCATATAATCTGACTTGACTTGGCCTTGGAGCTGTGATTCCATGTGAGGTTCAGAGACCAACAACGGAAAACACACGGTTTGTGTGCGGCATTTCACCTCCCGTTTGTCGCAGGTCAGGTGAGGTAAAGCAGCTTAATCCGTTATTTGGCTCAGAGGGAAGCTTGTGTTCAGACCCGGCGGAGACTCTGGGCCCGAGGTTTTGCACAATCATCCAGAATCAGACCCTAACCTATTCAATTCTAATCCTAAATTTAATCCCATCTCGACCCCTTACCAGGAGCTCAGATCGACTTCGCCTGACGAGCGTTCCCCGAAGGCTTATTTAGACTCAGGTTACGCATGTAAATAGGTCAGACGCCGTCAAACGTATTTCCCGTAAGTGCTTTACGTTGCCATGCTTGCTAAACTACTCCCATCTGAGTCCAGTATAGAATTCACTTCCAAGTTCCCAGTTCCATTTCAGGCAATAGCAAACATGCTGACGGAGGAGCTGGTGAAAATGTACCTGGAGGTGAAGTGTGAACTCTGCACTGCCCTCTAGTGGATGAATTGCTTAGCATCCACTTGGTAGTATGTGGGCGGTGATGCTTGACAACGTCTGAATGGGCGTACATGACCTGAGCATAAATGAGCCCCAGGAGGGTAGTATTTACAAGGACTGGTTTAACACACAAACACACACACATGATTCAATATCAATTAGGCCCATTAAAGTGTTTGGGCGTTTAGATGTTGGCTCTGCGGAGAGCTGGGCATGACAACCACCAGACACCAATCAGCCAGTGGCAGAAGATGATGGGAAGTGAGGGATTAGAAAGGAGGAGGAGGAGGAAGAGGAGGGGGAGAAAACAAACATCTCCACTGCAGCGAGGAGGGAGGTAAAGGGAGTGTGTGTCGCCCGGTGTCTCCCCGCTGACACAGACCGCTCGGGTTTCCTGGACCAAGTCCAGCCGACACGCATGTCTTGCGTCACTCAGCTCCGATATTTCCTGCTCGGCTAGTGTGTGTATGAGGGCCGTGACACCTCAAGCCGTGAGATCTAAATACGAGGTTGTTCCCCAGCTTCTCACACACACACACACACACGCACGCACGCACGCATTTTTTTAGACGTCAAATCCCCCGGTTGTGTTCCCCAGCTTTTCCTCCGTTATCTAGAAAACCGGCGCTGCTGTTACTCCATGACTTTATCTCATGTTGTAGTAACAAGTGTGGAGGATTTGCAATTAAAGAGGCACATTTTCCCTCTTTTTTTTTTTTATGTCACGGGGCTAAAATAGCACAAAAGCGCACACACGTGCGCACACGCACACTCGCAGCGAGAGCTCGAGTTCATCGGGGGGATTTGGCTGACTCCTTGATGCCTCTGTCAACATCAGATGCTCACGTAGACTCTCTCAACCCCGACTTTGACGCCATCGCCCCCTCCCCCCGGCCTTCCTCTGTCTCTTCCTTCCATTCTCTTTCTGACCATTGACCCTCATCCCCAACCCCGACCTCCATCACCAACCCCCACCCCACCCAACATTATGTGTTAGCATTTTCACTCACAGTGCATCGCCGAAGCGATAACAAAGATCCAGAAACATATTATGGTTTCTGTCAGAGCGGGATCATCTATCCAACTGCTTTTGGTTTCGTTAGCTGGATGCAAACAAAGGGGAGGGGGGGCATCGCAAGGTAAGCTAACGTCCCGTGAGAAGTTTCTTGCAGATTCGGACACAAGCCCGGGCAGATCGGGGTTCGGCGGTTGAAAGGAGTTCATGGCTACTGGACAAAAAACCTTTTTGGCAGCGGCTCCAGAGTACATTAATTCATTTTAATAATATCGCATGTCTAACAGAGAGGAGTGACGATGTGCCGAAAATACCGAGGTCGGTTCCTCCGTGACATAATGATGCGCTACACCACATTTGTGTCACTCTGGAAAAAAAAAAAAAAAGAATTATCGATGAATTCCACAATGTTCTTGCCTCAGACCAAAATGTCCCGGCGTGCGTAATTAAGTGTGTTTCCATCCTGCACACACACGCACACACACACAAAATAAGAGTGGGCGTGCATGTGAAGTAGTGAACAGGGAGAAACGGGTCACTTATGTAACAATCAAACATAAGGGACAAGATAACCTTCTTCCGTCTCAGCTCAGCTGTGCGAGCGAGTCGTCCTGCCGCAACTCCAAAATGTTCTCAGGCGCTTGTGGGCATACAAACGCACACACATACAATGGAAGGCAATAGATTCTAACCGAGTCTGATTTGGGGGATGCGGGACGGGAACGGCTTGCGAGAGGGAAGTGGATAAAGAGAACAGAATCAAGTTGAATGTCGCGGCTTGCAGGATGTCAGAGAGAGAAGGGCTTGACTTGCCAGTCTCGCCTGTGAGACTGCGTGTCATTGCATCATTGCAATGATATTAGCCCTTGCTACTGGTCAATGCATGCTCCATCGTTGTATTAGTCATCCAAGTCTCGGTACGTGACCGCAGACTGCGGATACGCGGCCAGTTGCTTGAAAGGACTGGACATGAAAAGTGAGTTATGGTGATCCTAAAATTCCATTGGGATCGACCCTCTGGGGGGGTCACAGATGCTTCAACACAGAACTATGTGTCGGGGAAATCTGGTTGTATGTTATTTTTTGTTGATAATTCACACAATGCATTTCCATGTTTGTTATATAACTGTCAGACTGATAAGAGTTGATCTTAAAGGGTGTCCATTAGTCTGGATCATTGTCGATTAAATACATTAATTTATGCTTATCTTATCCTGCGCTCAGGTTAGAAGGGGGTGCTGGAGCCCATCCCAGCTGTCATTTTGCGAGAGGCAGCGTTCACCCTGCACTGGTCGCCGGTCCATCATAGAACCACAAATGGAGACATTCAAGCATTCACTCCCTCATTCACGTGTCTGCATAACCTAAAGGTCTTCTATGAACCTCCTAAATGTTTTCGGCTTGTGTGAGGAACCCAAAGAAACCCCATGCAGACATGGGGAGAACCACACAGAAAGGCCCACCTGTTGGAATCCAACCAGGGTTGCAGGTTAACAACAGGAGCTAACTCACGTGGGAAGTTGTACATGAAACAGGCCTGGGCAGCTATCATCCACTCGGCGCGTGTCTCGCAGAAGACGGCGATGTTGCTCTTTGGCCGCTGGCCCAGCGCCGCCAGCCCGCTGCCCAGCTGCGTCGCGGCGGAGAACGCCTCTCCATAGGACAGCCAGCGGTACTCACCCAGGACAACCTGCAAGAGAGGCGGGGGTGGGGGGTGTCATGTGAAGTAGCACAGCTTTGGAGGGGCATATCAGCTGTCCCATACTAGGAGGGGGTGGCATCCCATAATCACAGAGTCAGGGGGATGCTTTACTGAACTCCTCACATATTGTCTCCCTGCAGGATTATTTGCATGGTAATACTGGCTCCTAATGGTTACCGCGGCTAAGTGCATGCATGGTAACCATGACGACTCAAGTTTTTCCACAGTTGGGCAACAAACCCGCTCTCTCTCCAGCAGCAGTAAGGGTTTCAAAAGCCAGAGGTTTAATAGAACTTGGGGTGGGGGGGGATTAGTGGCGTAACTCGGTGGGCGTTTAATGGCATGGCCGCCAAGGAAATGTGAAACTCGGCTGCTGATACACCAGAAACTTCTAGCGCTTTCCTCACTGGCCACTACATGCTTCCTATTTTTCCATTGCAGACCCCCCGCCCCTCCTCCTCCACCACCAACATCTCCAGCTCCTCTTGTCCTCAGAGGTCAGCGGGAATCTGGGTCAGGAAGCAGACTGACGTGTTGTCTCTCCAGGACAACCGAGGGACTTGGGTGGTGCTTTGAGTGCACATATCGGCATTTTCTTTCATTTGGCAGAAGGAGCCAAGGGAGAACGTGAAATGGGGCCATGACGCGAAGCCACTTAGATAAGATTCTTCGCTGTTGCTGCTGATTCTTGCACAGCGAACGTCCCTAAGTGTATTACAAAGTATGATTCACAATCCTACTTCTGAAGAAAACTACTCGGGAGTACTTGGATACATGCCTACAACTCATCATTGCCGGTCTGTGCTCTTTTGAGTATGTGGAAGGTGGTATGCAAGTAAACTGACTCCCTTGGTTAAAAACCTAATGCATGCAGGCAATTGAAATTAGCACTGCATTAGGAACTGTGAAAATACTCATATGCAGGTAAGAAAAATATCTCAGTCAACTGAAGTACTGACAAAGTGTTTTTTCCTTTCCAACCCCGACTCCCACTCCGGGGACAAAACAGTGAGAGTCAGAGTTTCCGAGTCTACACTCTGTGCTCCAACATCTGGTGGCTGCCATTGATATTACAACAAATAATATCATGAGAAATAATCCATACAAAAATAGATGTATGTATGTATACAATTTACAATATATATTTATTCTATTTACCTGTCAAAAGTACATATTAAATCTATTACTTTTTTAGTCTGACCATCCATATTCCCAAGAGGTACATTTCTTTATGTATATAGGATTATAATAATTTCATAAATATATATATATATATACACACACACACTAGAATTCTTAATATATTGCATATATTATGTACCTGTGTGTGTGTAAAAATATATAATTATATCATAAATAATAATTATTATATTTTTTGTGTTATAATATTACATATACTATATCTATAGTTGCTTCAACTCAGCCCATTCTAGGAAAAAATCTGGCTGCAATGGGCATTATTACCTATAAGCCATTTATTGCTCCTCATTGACTATATTGATCTTCATCCCCTCGTCATTTACCTTCTTGAACACCTTGCCATTGTCCTGCTGCTCGTCCTCCTCGCTGATCACCTCCCTGGTGCCAAGACAGTCCCGGCGGGGGTACATTTTGGCAGCGTACTCGAACATCTTGTCCAGGGTGTCCACACCTGGGTGCACTGACGTCAACAGCCTCTTGGTGGCACTCATGGCTCTGTAGGGACCCTCGGGGCAGCCCAGGTAGGAGCTGGCCTTGGGCCTCTTGGCACGCTCCTCCTCTGAGCCGTAGGAGCCGCAGTCCGGACCCGAGAGACAACTGATGAGGTAGGCGGGCAGAAAGCTGACGACGCTGTAAGTCCAAACCATGAGGTGGAAGAGGAGCAGCAAGACGGGGTTCAGGTCCTCTTTCAGCTTCATCTCGGTGAAGCGGTGAATTAGCCAAAAAAAAAAGAAAAACGATGAAGGTCACACTCCCTGGACTCCTTTAAAGAGCTGCTGGTGCTCCTGCCCGGTTATGGCGATCCACACTCCTCCTGAAAAAGAAAAGCGCTTTCAGAACAGGAACTGATCAGGGTTGGGAAGGAAGTTTTGAAACCCTAGAGACCTAGAAGCTCTCGGAGTCACACTCAAAGTGTGATGGGAGCTCCAACCTCCTCTGGTCAACGTCCAGTTGGTGCGATTCAATGCGAAAGTGAAAGAAAACGCTCATTCTGGCTCTCGGGGAGCAGAAAGGGTGAGTTCAGTTCTGGGAAGCGGTGGCAAAAACAGCCGCGCTGGCCCCGTGTTTACAACCTTCCTTCCATCCAGTGCTCGCTCCGGTGACGAGCACAGCAGGCGAGACCGCCACGTCGCCCACTGTTAGTATCAGAGAGAGGTGGGGGTGTGGGGGGTGGAAGTGAAGAAAATAGAGCAAAAGTGAGAGACACCAAAGAGGAAACAGGCTGACCCCAGCAGACGTAAGTGACACTGACTGTGACGGAGAGGGAGGAGGGGAGTGAAGGAGTGTGTTGCCACGCCACATGCTGCCGGGTGGGGATACACACAGAGAACAAGCTGTAATGGCAGTTCTTGTATTATCAAGTAGCAGATATGCTGCTGCACCCTTCAACTCCATGACATAAGAAGTAAAGGGAGGGGGGAGGTGCTCAGATGGAATTGATTTTATTTGATCTTACTTTAATCTAATTTTTTATTTCATTTTATCATAATTTTTATCTCTTTTACTCTATTTTATTCTTTATTCTATCTTCGTGGACACACACCTGGGTGGGGCCTTGGGAGCTGTCCAGGGTGCTGGGCCGTGACCTGCCTTGCACCTGCCTTTGTCCACTCTCTGTGGGGGGAGTTTGGGGACGCGTTCCTGGAGGTTGGCTCGCGTTTGACTCGTCACAGCGAAGACCTTGACGCGGTTGGCGCCACTGAAGGTTGAGATTATTCTGAAAACGAAAAATTCTCTTTCGGTTGCGCCGTATACAAAAAGGTCAAGTGTTAAGTTCCCTGATAACAGTTATTATTTTTTGGACACATGCAAAGCTGACTTTCATTCATACATTATCTATACCACTCGTACTGCACTATGGGTCCTGATGATGCTTGGAATGGTCACCAAGAGCACCACATACATATATATATCCATCCCAGAATCCAATCCGGGACCTCCTTGCCATGAGGCGGAAGCACCGACCGGCACGCAATGTGTCTCAATCCCATCGAAGCCGTTGTGCGGCACACAACGACCAAACAGTCCATGTGCTAGAATTCATTATTCATGCCAGGCGGAGGCTCAGCTTGCTCCCCTGAAGTGCTACATCCTCCCTAACTCCTCCCTAAAAACTGACCACTGTCATGGAGGCCGCCATCTCCCTGCCAAACACTCATCAGTCAAGTCTCCCCTTCGAGACTCATAAATAAATCAGTGATGTTGCCATCTGTTCCCGGAGGGGTGTGAACTCCTTCCTCAGATCTGACATGGTTCCGCTGGAGTCCCATTACTCACACAGGAAGCCTTGCTTCATTAGCGGGACAGTTCTGGACAGTTTTTTTTTTTTTTATCGTTGAGTAACAGTAACGTTGGTGCAATACGGGCCGCAGTGTAGATTGGGGAGCAATCGAGACATGCAACCCTTCACAGGTCACACATTGACGTAAGCATTCACTCTCTGCGGAGGTTCTCAGTCACCCAGTTCATGGTTAAGTCTTGTCGACAGGACTGGATATTCTTCCCTTGAAGACGTTTCACCTATCATCCGAGGGGCTTCTTCACTTCGAACTGAGTTTTCCAAATATAACAGGAGGAGGACGGTAACGAACGGAAGGACACAGGCACGTCGTATGTTGCTGGAATTTCGGAAAAACTGTAATACAAACACCATATACCAGGAAACTTCAAATCCCACAACACCCTTAGGCAAAGACCCCAAGGACAAAACGCCCAGGCACGAGGTCAAAAATGTTGTGTATGTTTTCACCTGCACTGAGGATTGTGAGGACATCTACAACATCTGCAAGACAAAACAAGCTCTGCACAAACGGATGGCCAAACAGAGCCACCACTTCAGGACAGGACTTGGTGGTTCACCTAGATCTGAAGGACAAGGGCCTTCTGAGGACAGAGATGTCCAGCCAGAGAAGGCAGATGGGTCAAGAGTGGGGTCAGCGGAGCCATCTTTGTCAGAATGCAAAAATCATCTCTGAACAGAGGAGGGGGCCTTAGGCACAACCTTTGGCCCATATACAGTGCTGTAATCGGATCCATCCCATGACAGATTAGCTCACATGGACCAGGCCTATCTGCTCCCTCCAAACCACCCAGAACAATCCACCACCGGAACCAGACGCAGTGACGGCCACCTGAGCCTCAGACCATGTGATCAAATGGGTTTCCCTCCTTTGGTTCACTTTCTGAGAATTTCCCACAAAAGCTCACATCTATAGACTAGTTTTTAGAGTTTCAAGTCTCAGCCCAGTCTGAGACTGAAGACTATAGGTCTTACATCTCAAGACTTTGTGAATATTTTGAAAAGGCACATGGAAAATTACAACTTGATATTCTGTGGGGGCTCTCAGTCATCAAGGTCATGGGGAATTCTTCACCATGGTGAAAACTACAACTAGATTATTTTCCCTTCATGCGTAAAGCAGGTTTTCTGTTTCTGGCTTTGTCCATTGGTTGCTGATTCAGTCCTTACGGTGATGTAACGCAAAGACTTGCGATAATCTTGAATGCGTTTGATATTGTCGTCAGTCCAAAGACGAGGCAAAGACTGAGCTACAACTGCGCTAAGACCAGTAGACTACAAGCTTACACTTAATGGCCAAAACTCCAGTAAGACTCCCATACAAGTCTTAAGACTTCCTTCTGACTTCCAGTTTTAAGTCTGCGACAGGAAAATCGCAAGGTGTAGCCCCCACACTAGTATCTGCAAAACATCTCTCTCATTTACTTAACAAAACATCGCAACTCCGACCAGCCCCAAGGAAAGAAAATCAAGTCCCGCTGGCATGAGAAGAAGGTTCTGACAAGAATTCACTCCCTCATTTACACATCATATAGACATTCAACAATTCACACTCTCATTCACACTCCACCATCTGTGCTGTTTATCCTCAGTTAAAGGTGGGTTTATGATTGAGCTTTGACCCCAAAACTTACCGGCATTCACTGGATGAATGCGGTCTTCAACGTTAATTACGTCGTTATTTGCAAACAGGTTACTTAGCAACGGACAAGTATCATTTGCAAGGAGGTCGCCCGGCTCAAAAGGTCATGATGCGACTTTGCGATGTAACAGCCCCGCTGTGATGCAATGCACTGCTGAGAGGCTGTGAAGCCGATGGGGTCACATCAGGAGCCTGATCATTGGGTGAGGAGAGCGACGACGCCACTAAACATGACAAACAGCAAACTCGAGACAACGGCCTCCAGCTTCAACTCAATCAACAACAAGACTGTTTTTTTCCACTCACGATCCTCCTCAACATGAGGAGTTCAAGTGTTGGACAGGAAAAACAGAAACCGGGAAATTGCAGAGAGACAAATCCTCTTATCTGATCCATCAATCACATTTAGTGAGTCATCATTAACAAACGGCTAACAGGTCACACCTGTTAACACCTGGGAGCTGCGTTTACAACTGGCATCCATGGGAACCACATTCACATATAAAAAAGTGGATGGACCTGAACGCACCTGTGGGGAAAAGACCAGGCTCCTTTCATAATCCCCCGGAGCTCCCTCTTCTTGTTACCGTCACCCCTTTAAGTCAATCGGAAGCCAGAGGACATGGGTCAGGCTCCAACGGCGACGACCCAAACTCACGAACAAGCAACCCGGGTGTTTTTGTGTCGGGAGGTGCCGCACAAATTTACGCAACCTTGTTAATCCGCTACCTTTTAGCAAGAAAGCCGCTGACCGCGAGACGGCGTGGCCGTTCAATGGGTGGCTTTATGCGAGTGGGCATGGATTAATGTGCAATATTCTGACACTGTCTACGTGCTGGTGGGGTGAGCAGGCATGTGTGTGTGTGTGACAGGGAATGATTGCTTCCTTAAGAGTTTGCGTGAATGGGGTCTTTTGTGTCGTAGTGTCATAGTGCCGTCTCCCACTCGGTGAAGCAGGCGGGCTGAAGTCTTGAGCGAACATCAACACGGCCATTGTGGCCCGAGTGACGCACCCAACACACACGCCCGGGACCCGAGGGGTCAGACTGTGCGTGTTGAAAAGAAACAAGAGGCTGTGGCGGTTTTCCTTGGTGGGGGGTCGACGCTGGAGAGATGCGCACACATGGGCCGCTCCCACACATTTCAAACTATGAGTGCACGATTTAAGAATAAATCCACACAAAGTGGGGGATGTGAGATTTAATTGAGTAATGAAAGCTTGAAATGCAAGTGGCCTGATTAATGGATCAGACTGCTGTGTTTCTCAATTCCCTCTGGCAGGCCCTAAGCTCCCCTGACTCTGCATAACAGTGATTTATGGAGCTGTTCGGTGCCACCTGAGGATGAATTATATTTGCGCATGAAATTAAAACAAGGGGGGAATAATGTGCTTTGGCACCACAAAACACACAGAAAAACCTGTTGTGGTTATTGGAACAATCTGGACCCGCCTCCGAATATCTGGTCAAGACGGTCAGGAAAAGTGTGCGCTTGTGAGTTCTAGATTGACATCGCTCTGGCAGTGCCAACTGGAAAGCAGAGGATTGTTGCGAGTTCTCAGAAATAATCATTCCTGCGCCTCATCTAACCGGGGACTTGTATATAAGGAATGTATGGGACCTTTTAAAGGAATTAAAATGTGCCAGTGAAACTGCAATGAGTAATAAAACATGAGGTAAATACATAATACATAATAAAAACTAATAACTCAGCAATCGTCCCGCAAAAGTGCATAACTCACTTGGAAACTTAGCTGTTATTGTTTTGTTGTCTGGGAGAAGAGACACTCGTGTAAAGCTAGAGTTAACAAATGGGATAACCGGAATCAGGGGGATCTACATCCGGTGACGGATTTTAAAATAAAACATCTGGATATCGGTTCACATTATTTCTTGTTGTTTTTTTTCCAGTCACGATATTTGCTAAATTTTCGGAAATAGACGAAAGGCGGAATCGGTGTGACTGTAAAAAAAACAATAAATTAAAAAAAAAAAACACACACACACACACACACAGACACCCGCTTCCGGTTAACGCGTGGTTCGCGATATCACGTGTTTAACGCAGCAGTTCGATTTTGCCGGAAGCCGGCAGAGAGGGAACCCCTTCGGTTTTATTTTGTAAAAGTAACTAACGCGCATTTGCTCCGGGAGTCGTTCCTGTTTCTCCTTGACAACGGCAGCATCCCGAACATCTGGGTCGGCCGGAAGTGCCGGGCGGGCGTGCGAGACTCACCTGCGTCCGGCCCTCAGCTTCCACCGTGCTGCGTTCACGGTCCGCCGTTGAAGGCATTGACGTACGTCCGAAAACGCGGACAGACGGCGGCGGGAGGGAGAAGAGGAAGAGGAGGGAGAAGAGGAAGAGGAGGGAGAGGAGAGGCGGCTGCCATCGCGCGATGATTGGACTCGTGGAGGTGGCGCGTGCTGCGGGGCCGGGCTGTGACGGAAGGAGGGCTCGAGGAGGCTGCGAAGGGTTACCGGCGGTCACGAGGCCGCGGCTACTGTGCGCGCACTCGGTCAACGTGCACCGGATGATTTCCGGATTGGACATGGACGCGCGTGTGTGCGCGCGTATCTAAATACGCGTAGAAACACGCACGCACCTGGATTACATATCGTCTCTTTAAGCCGTCATTCAATCAACAGTATGTGTTAACACACACGTTTTTAAATATGGACACATACATAGATAGATAGATAGATAGCATGTCCATTTATCTATCCATATATATGCATAGGCAGATAGGTAACGTACACGTACAGTTATCTATCTATACACCCACATAGATCCATCAGTAGGTCGTTCAATGGTTTGATAGTTCAACAGATAGATAGAATGTACCTATATCTATAAATACAAACAGCCAGCTAGATAACATACATCTTCCTCTCCTTTTGGCTTTTCCCTTCAGGGGTCGCCACAGCAAATCAACCGTCTTCATCTAACCCTATGCTCTGTATCCTCCTCTCTCACACAAACTACCTCATATCCTCTCTCACTACGTCCATAGATCTTCTATTTGGTCTTCCTCGAGACCTCCTGCCTGGCAGCTCCAATTCCAGCATCCATCTACCAATATATTCACAATCCCTCCTCTGTACAATCTCAGTCTGGCTTCTCTGACCTTCACTACAAAACATCTAACATGTGCTGTTCCTCTGATGGACTCATTCCTGATTCTATCTATCCTGGTCTCTCCTAAAGAGAACCTTAGGATCTTCATTTCTGCAAACTCTAGCTCTGCCGCCTGTCTTTTCGTCATTGTAAAAGCATCGCTGGTCTCACCACTGTCTCGTACACCTTTCCTTTCATTCTGACTGATAGTCTTCTATCACATAGTACCCCTGACACTTTTTCCACCCATTCCAACCTGCTTGAACCCGTCTCTTCACCTCTTTTCCACTCTCTCCGTTGCTCTGGACTGTCGACCCCAAGTACCTGAAATCCTCCAGCTTCTTGATCTCCACTCCCTGTAGCCTCACCATTCCACCCGAGTTCCTCTCATTCACACACATATACTCTGTCTTGCTGCGACTAACCTTCATTCCTCTCCTTTCCAGTGCATAACCCCATCTCTTGAGTTTCCTCAACCTGTTCTCCGCTCTCACTGCAGATCACAATGTCATCTGCAAACATCATGGTCCATGGAGATTCCTGTCTAACCTCATCCGTCAGCCTGTCCATCACCACTGCAAACGGGGTGCTAAGAGGGGGGCTCAGAGCTGATCCCTGGTTGAGTCCCACCTCCACCCTGAACTTCTCTGTTACCCCTACAGGACACCGTACCACTGTCTCACAGCCAGCATACATGTCCTGCAACCAGTCTAGCATACTTCTTGGCCACTCCAGATACATACAGGTATCTATCTATACACACATATAGATAGATCGATAGATGTTTGATAGATTGATTGCTCAATAAATAGTTTGATCACTCGATAGATTAACAGATAGATAACTTTGGAATTTTACTTGATATACTTGACCTATAGGTACAAAGCAACTTTATCAACCGTGCTTGTTCTGTATTATCTCCTGTTTATTGTTCACAGTTTTATTTATTGTTTGCATTCTTATTTCATCTTATTTTTATTATTTCATTACTTTTTATTTTTTACCTGTGTACTGTGCATATCTCACACACATATATTGCACTATATCTGTATCACCGCTACTGGCTATCTACCGGGCCTCTCAAAACTAATTTGTTTCCATTCTCTCAAGGAGGAATGGCAGGGAGATAGATAACATACATACAGGTATCTATCAATACACACACATAGATAGACCAATAGACTGAACGATAGATAGATAGATAGTGTATTTTGAAACAGATATATAAATGGCAGTTCCACTATAGTTATCTGGATGGTAAGAAGCGAAAGGGCCTTGACCCCTGGTTTTACACCTGCTAACTGGAAATGGGAGCGCTGCAAACACACAGAGAGAGAGAGAGAGAGAGAGAGAGAGAGAGAGAGAGAGAGAGAGAGAGAGAGAGAGAGAGAGAGAGAGAGAGAGAGAACGTTTCGTCCAGGTTATCTGTGGGCTCAGGTGAATTACAAATAAGAATCTCATTTCTCCTAAAGGGACATATGTAAAGCAATGCCAAAAGAAGTACACGAGTACCTTCTATGAATACTTGTGCATGTCTCTGAGCGTAGTATCTGTCAGGAAGCATTATCAACGCCCTGTTTTCCCTCAGAAATATTGTTCCACATTACTTGCCATCTTTATATATAGCATGGAAACTCCATGAGGATGTGTGTGTGTGCAATAATCTGATTGACGGTTTAATCCATCATCTAGATAAAATGAAGCTCCCTTCACCCGTTTTGTCAGATGAGGAAGGCACATTCTGAACATCTCTCACCATCAACAATCCCACAAAAACATTTCTCGCCGGACAACTACTTAAAAAGTAAATCACAATATGAACACGTGACGGAGAATGCAGTATTAGACTGTCAAGAGTACAAATGGAAACCCACATCATCGCCATGTTTCTGAAACAAAGTAGCTTTAGCAAGCCTTTTTTTTTATTTTTTTTTTATTAATGATGGCAGTTCTTTAAACCCTGACCCTGATTTCAGCAAGTTGAGTTTGAATGGCATCCAAGTACACAGGGAGGATTTTCTAAATACCAATGAGAATTGCCTAACACTTCTTTCTTTCACCCTGGGATTTAGGATAGTAGTAGTCTCGCTGGAGGTCATAAATAAGCAATGTAGTTCATTTTAATTCAATACATTATTTCATTTCAAGTATTCGTAATTGCATGATTAATGGTTGCTTAACATTAGCGTGTATTGATTTATATTGGATTTCTTTTACAATGAAATCATTTATTTGTCAAAGGGGTGCACATACGGATTCGTCATAATTACAGATGTAACATTTAAAATGTAAAAAAATAAATAAGTTAACAAACCGCGATTAAAACTAAATCTTGGTCGGCGAAGACGCGGCACTTACCAGATTTGCAGTCAGGCACGTCCTCGGACAGCCACGGCCGGCTGCTGGGGTCCTTTTCCATCCGTGGCTAGCAGAGATTAGCATCCAGCATGCCGACTGTCGGTGTAAAGAGGGATCTTCTCTTCAAAGCGTTGGGCAAAGAATACAGTGAGGCATAATTCCTTCGCATTTTAATGAATTAAACTATATATAGTTTAACAAATCAACGGTCGGATTTTCAAGTAAAAATACAAGGCAGTGTTTGAATGTGTAGCCGGGAAGCGGCAGCTCACTCGCCTTCAATGTTAGCAACCTCTGGAGCTACTCACTTAACTTTGACTTAACAAACAAAATAGTTTAATTTTAAAGAAGAAGAATAGTCTTGAGTATCATCGTGTCCTGACGCCCTTTAAAAATAATAAAGAAAATCGGAATAAAGTGTAAATGAGTGTCCTGACATCTCTACGTTGGATGTGACCGTGATTGCGTCAGGCGCTCTGCTGCCGTCTAAATGCCAGTGCTCGCAAGGGGGCCGGAAGTTGTACTGCCAGTTTATAAGCCCTTTGATAAAATAAATATATAGTACATTTATTTCCGTTTCCAGCTGATGAGGAGTTCGATGAGCTGTGCTTCGAATTCGGATTGGAGCTCGATGAAATAGTGAGTGAGCACGTTTCTGAAAGGAGTCAAACCATCATTAATTCAACTGTATGGCTGAGTGAAACTGAGTATCTTGCTCCTTCTGTGTGCTTTGTGAACCCAGACTTCCGAGAAGGAGATAATCAGCCGAGAGCAGGGCGACTCCAAGGCAGCCTGGGCGTCAGATGTCACCCTCTACAAGATCGATGTGCCGGCAAACCGCTATGACCTGCTGTGCTTGGAGGGCTTGGTCCGTGGACTGCAAGTCTTTAAGAACAAGTGTGTGCTGATGTTTAATAGAATAATCCCCCTAAGTATTGACAAAGACAATTGTCCTCTTTTTCTATTTTGCTGCTACATTGATTGAATTACTGTTCCAGGATTGAGGCCCCTCGCTACACACGGATCAGCCCCGCAAGCGGGGACCGTCAGAGGCTAATCATCACCAAAGAGGTGGGATAGCATCTTGCAGCATCTGTAAATTTCTTTTTGCAGAATGCAATTGTAGTTTGGCGCTCGTGTTTTGGTTTTATTGGTCAGGTGTGACGGTTTCCACGCTCTTTCGTTCCTCACAGACGGCGGTGGTGCGGCCGTACGCCGTGGCGGCGGTGTTGAGGAACATCACGTTCACGCAGGATCGCTACGACAGCTTCATCGAGCTCCAGGACAAACTGCATCAGAACATATGCAGGTTAGACCGGCTGCTGCAACGACAGTTGCGCCCGCTTCCCCGGAGCACATTCTTCCAGTTGCCGAGCAACATGATTTGAAATCAATGGCAGTGCAAGTAGGTCTGTTGGAATTTAACAGTCAGCCAAACTTGTTTCTGATGGGTGTTTCATTGCTAAAGTGACAGTTACAGCAAGGCCCCCGTACAATGTCATACCAACATTTCTGAAGCGGGTGTTGTCTACATTAGTTGCCGAAAGAAAGAAATAATGATAATGAAAAGATAATGTTCCTTTCAGAGTGAATTCTGTATTTTCTACTTCTTTTCAAGAAAGCAAAGAGATCCGAAGAACCATTGATTTCCGGACATGTATCGATTCCCGGTGAAAGGCCAATGCCTTATTAATGCACTACGTGTTTCATTATAAGACAATTGTTCCGGATAAATCATCGTTCCATTAAACTGAAAGCCAATAAAATGCTGTGGTGCAACGCCCTGCATAATTGATGAGCACGCCACCGCGATCGAAGTGGTATGAAAGTCCCAGTGTATTTGCAGGAAGAGGACCCTGGTGGCCATCGGGACCCATGACCTGGACACCATCTCGGGTCCCTTCACCTACACGGCCAAGGCGCCCAGGGACATTCGCTTCAAACCCCTGAACCAGGCGAAAGAATACACCGCCGAGGAGCTCATGAGCCTCTACAAGGTGAAAAGATAAAGAGCCTCTCGCTCTGACCAGCGTGTCGCACTTTTGCTGAGCGACTGCTTCTCCCCGCTTTGGCCCCTGCAGACGGACAGCCACCTGAAACAGTACCTCCACATTATCGAAGACCGGCCTGCGTACCCTGTCATCTATGACAGCAATGGCATCGTCCTCTCCATGCCCCCCATCATCAACGGTGAGCCCCCAGATCACATTCTCCTCCCTGGCCTTGTCGCTCTCGTCTCCATTAGCATGCAGGAGGGCCAAAAAACATTGTGCATCTGAAAACATCTTAACCTCGCACAGCAGTTAGAGAAACGTCTGTTCACAAACCCCCGGGGTTTCGAATAGAAAAGAAAGTCCGGGGCTCAGGTTCAACCACCTTCTGATTCACTAAGATTTAAACGTGTTGGGTGTGTTTTCGGGGCCAGTTGTGCATCACAGAGCTCTGTTGTTTGACATGAATATCCTCAAAATGCCCCTCTAACCCTTCAAGATGAAGATAAAGGTGGCAGTACAATCACAAAAAAGTCAATTTATGCATGCATTCGCTTTTCCAGTGTTGGAGTCATGACGGCATGTCATGGATCCAAAAAGAACACAATGTTTCCTCTGAATATCTATCTTATTATTGAAACATTCCTCAGTGCTGAATACAGCTTGTCATAGGTTTTGTTGACTAAATCTGGATGGGTTCAATGTCAGAACATCTTATAACGCTGTCAAAATGAAGCTGAAAGCGACACAGGACGTCGCTATTCCGAATCGCCGTTCCCTTCCGCTCATGCCGAACCCATGTCGCCTCCCAGGGGATCATTCGAAAATCAGCCTGAAGACGAGAAACGTCTTCATCGAGTGCACGGCCACCGACCTGACCAAGGTAACAAGCGGAAAGATTAACGCCGGTTTATGGTATGCCGGCCAATGAGGGACTCAGCTCCCCCCCTTTCCCCTCTTCTCCACCTTCAGGCGAAGATCGTGCTGGACATGATGGTGACCATGTTCAGCGAGTACTGCGCACAACCATTCACGTAAGTTCGCGTTTTAAAAAAAAGAAGTTTCGAAATATGTTCAATGACAGCGGGCTCGGGTTTGGCCGTTCCCCCCCCCCGTTACTGGGGGGAATGGCGTCACAGCAGCTGCTCTCCATCAGCTGTCAGCTGGACTTTGTTAAAACATTTTATTTCTCCTCTTCATTGCCGCAGTCAAATGCATCCAGCAGACCTCCACAAAATGCCTTTCCCCCCTCCGTCTCCCAGCGCCTTTCAATATGGCCGCTGTCTAACAGCATTCAGCCGTTCCTGTGGTTTTCTGTCCGTCCCGCACACCCGGGGATTGAAGTGCAAGTTTGTGTACAGAAGGGGATTGTATTTTGTGTCTCGTATTTCAGAGCAGAGGAGGCTGAGGTGGTCTACCCGGACGGCAAGACCCACACATACCCGGTACTGCGGTCGCCGTAATCCTCTTTTCGCCGGCACGTTACATAAAACATCATGTGGAGCTTTTTCCATTGTTCCCGTCTCTTTGTCTCAGGAGCTGGCCTACA
This sequence comes from Fistularia commersonii, assembly GCF_037954325.1. Lineage (NCBI taxonomy): Eukaryota > Metazoa > Chordata > Actinopteri > Syngnathiformes > Fistulariidae > Fistularia > Fistularia commersonii. The sequence continues at coordinate 8,957,914 of NC_141286.1, forward strand.
GGAAGGAGAGGCTGTCCAGTGAGTTTATCAATTCCAAAGTTGGCATTAAGTAAGTATTTTACCCTTTTAATTAAACAACAGGTACTGCCGTGTGTCGACATATTGATCACAGACACGTGCATCTCTTGACAGTGAATCGACGGAGAGCATCGCCCGGCTGCTGACGCGGATGTGCCTGCGCTCTCAGGCCACGGGTGCCGGCAGCGAGATCGAGGTCGAGATCCCGCCGACTCGGTCCGATGTCATCCACGCCTGCGACATCATGGAGGACGCGGCCATGGCTTACGGGTTCAACAACATAACCCGCACCACACCGCGCACCTACACTGTCGCCAACCAGGTACCTGAGCTCACCCCATCGAGCATTTTGCATCACCGAACGCCGCTCACGACATGCTGCTCCTTTCCAGCTCCCGCTGAATAAACTGACGGAGCTGCTGCGGCAAGACATCGCAGCAGCCGGCTTCACAGAGGCCCTCAACTTCGCCCTCGTAAGAAATGCGCGGACAAACGCAAGCGCTCGCTCCCCAACGGGAAGCACAGACGTTCATTCACTGACATCTTCCCTCACAGTGTTCGCAAGAAGACATCGCCGACAAGCTCGGCAAGAAGATATCCGAGACAGGGGCGGTTCACATCGCCAACCCCAAGACGGCGGAGTTCCAGGTGACAGAACATCCACCGAAACCCCCATGGCCGCGGGCGTATTGACGAGCATCAAGTGTCATGTCGTACTGTTATCACTCCACAAGGGGGAGCTCTTCCGCTCACTGCTAAGACCGCAACCCCGCCTCCAATGTCGGCGCTGTGTTTGTCCGCCAGGTGGCGCGCACCACGCTGCTGCCGGGCCTGTTGAAAACTGTGGCAGCCAACAGGAAGATGCCCCTTCCCCTCAAGCTGTTTGAGATATCCGATGTGGTGCTGAAGGACGAGACCAAAGGTGAGCGAGGACACGAAGTGGCGGAGCGAAAAGACAAATCGTAATGGCACTCCGCTTGCAATGTGAATGTGGAGCATGTTGCAATATTATGACGAATGAGGATAACCGCCCCCCCCCCCCCACATCCCCCAATCCTGCCAACCAGATGTCGGTGCGCGGAATAGCCGGCGCTTCTGCGCTGTCTACTACAACAAGAGCCCGGGCTTCGAGGTGATCCACGGCCTGCTGGACCGCACCATGCAGCTGCTGGAGGTGAAGCCTGCCAGGGGCGAGGGCTACCACATCCAGGCAATGGAGGGTAAGAAGCCCACTGTGCATGCATGCGTGCGTTCCTGCGTGCGTGCGCTATAGCAGTGAACCAGTGCTTAAGTCCCGTATCGGATGGTAAACATCTTAGGAGTGGATTGATGCGGGTAAGGGAAAATCCCAACGTGCTCCTGTCATCCAGAGCTTATTTATTTAGCCGCCACGCCAGCGGACAAATAAATCTGTAATGTGAGGTCAGAAAGCAGGTTCTGTTGAGATTATGTCAATCCGGCTCTGCGTTGCAGATGGTGAAGCTGAACATATAGAACATCGCAGATACTTGATCTCCTGCTCGCTACACACAGGGCTACATCATTAGCACTGTAAACTTTGTACTGCAAAGACTCCTGTGGCGAGATGGTTTCCATGGTAGCAACAGTTGTAGGATAACTTAACCTCATTCCGGCTACGACCCTATTGGTTGACCCGTTGCAGTTGACAGGAAGGTTAGCTCCTCCTACCAGAGATTGGCAAAACATCTCCTGCTGCACCTTCTTCATGTGTGTCTATCCCCCAGACTCTTGATGGCGTGAGAGATAAGCGCCCTGTTTGGAGTGACAGAACACATCAGTGACAGTAGAATGTCCGCGGCAAGTCATGTGACCACAGCGCGCGGTGTGTCCGGTCCACATGCTAAAAGGCCTCCAAAGCCTTCATCGAACCAGCAGGTCACATGACCGAACAAGGCTAATGCACACAGTGAAAGTTTACGTTGTATTTTAAATTGAAATACGACGAATATGAATACAGGAAGAATCTGATTGATTCCTCTCTCGCGGCCCATTGGCTGACACGCCCCAAGGTCAAACTGCAGGATGTTCACTCCCATTCCGACACCTAATCAATAGGCTCGAGTGTCAGTGGGGGAGGGAGTGTGTGTGTGTGTGTGTGTGTGTGTGGGGGGGGGGGGTGCAGAAAAGTACTGCGGGTGCGGAGCAGGGGGTAAGAAAGTCGCGTACGAGGGCATGTAAAGTCTGCAAGGTGCAAGGAAACATGGGACTTACACACTCCGCTCAGCAGGACAGACAGGAACTTTGTCCATTCCCCACACTCATGTCTACCTGACAGGCGGAAAACACACACGTTAGCGAGCCAAAGTGGACTCGGCACGGGCTAATGCACATCGTCTCTCCCCGACTGTTTTTTTTTTTTTTTTCCGCACTCTGCGCACCATTAGCCTAATCCCTGCCGCGTATGTCAGCACACACCCCCCCCCCGCCCTCCTTTAACCGCATTACAAGGTTGCGACCCCACCGTGAGAACTCACCTGACACAAGGCGCGCACATCCCCAGGATGTGTCCATCATTGGGGCTAAAACGGTGATCCGGCCCCAGAGTGCACGTCAGCTCGGTTTCCTGCGGGGGGGATCTAAGACGAAGAAGCCCATTTAAGAGGCAGATGCTTGGGATTCACTTAACAACTGTGTCCAATGGGACGTCCAGTCTCACACCCCCTTGTTAGCGCACACATGGTTGTCGTGTGTGTGTGTGTGTGTCCCACCCCACAAGGTATTGATTGTAGAGCGCTAAGTCTTGAAGGGCTCATCATCCTTCGTGATGTTCACTGGCGCCCGCTCTCCATTAGCGCCAGTAAGAGAAAAGGCTAATTGCCGTAGATGGTCGTTAGAAGTCATTCTCTCGGGTCCCGGTCAAGTTAGCAGCACGCGGTCGGGTCAAATGGACTCGGAAAAATAAACCCTCAGTGGAGAACACCTGACAGGAGGACACGTATCGATGATCTGCACCGGAACCTAAAACATAACACCTTTAAAATCCACCAGCGTCAGTGACTATTTAGCTGAGGGAGGGAATAATAACCAACAGATTTTATCTTGTCCTTGCATGTTTGAAAAACCCTGTTATCGAACTCATTTTGAAGAGCATGTTTTTCCTCTACGATCCCCTGGAGACCCTCTGAGGTGTAGCAGGCCAGAAGAGCCTGGACCTCTTCGTCACTCTGCCTCGCTGCTTTTGTCCATTTTTTTTGTAAGAAAACAGCCGACCAGCGACTGCAACAGTATTTAAATATGGTGCCCTGTAGTCAGCAATATTTATCCGGAAATGGGTGTGGCTTAAGAGTTCCACCAATCACCTGCGCCCTATTGAGTTTCCAGGAAACCGTATAAAGACGTTAAACAGAGTCTGAGCTAACTCCCGACTCTGGTCCCCCTGCTGTCTGAATGCAGTCCACTTCCGCTAAAAGGTTCTAGGGACTTAAAAAAACACTCCCAAGAGAGGAGATGATCTCCAGAAACTGCGAATGTCACGTCTGTCAGGCCTCCTTCCGGCCTCTTCCCCCCCTCGCACACCTGTTTCTCTCTCTCTCTCCCTGGAATGAGAGTGGGCGAGCCCCGGCTCCGGCTGAGAGAGCTTTCATTGACTGATTGGGCAAAGATGCGCCGGAGCTATTTCTACAGTTGCCATGGCACCCGGCTCACGGTGCAAGCAGATGACGCGTTAGCCGACGCACGACTGACACGTTGACAGGAGTGAATGGCAGAATCCCCCCAACCCTTAGTCGCTACTTCTCTCTCTCTCCTTCTTTCTCCTCCCTCCCTCACACACACACACACACACACACACACACACACACACACACACACACACACACACACACACACACACACACACACCGTCCGTCCCCTCCCAGCCTTCATGCATAGTGATGAGCTTTAACGTCCAGGCAGTGGGCTCTGGAACCCATTAGCAAGGCAGCGTGGGAAGAAGCAGTGCACGGCGGGAGAATGCCTTTTTCTCTGTGCGTGGGGGACGTTGCCATGGCAACCCCAGCCTCCTGTTAAAATCCCTCAGTGAGTCTCGTCCGTCCGCGCGTCAGTGTTTGCCGATGGCAGACAGTGAACGCCTCTCACATCACCGGCCCTTTTTTTTTGTTTTTTGTTATTCTGGTTTTTTTTTCCAAGCCAAAGCTAGACTCAGCCACTTGATAAAAATACTGAGGTGAAACTCTGGTGAGGGTACGAGGAGGGGAACCAGCTGCGCTCCAGTCGCCCCTAGCCGCCCCCCCACCGTCGCCAAGTAACAGCGTGTGACAATTTCTCATCCCCGCTGCTGTCAGCGATTAATGCTAAACAGCGAAAATCCGACTTAACATTCATCCCGTTAGCGCCAGACACCGCAGGGTCCCCCGCAGCCGTTCTCCGCGCACAGCTCAGCTGTGATGGACGGCAGCCCAGGTGTGCACAAGCATGTAAACTTCGAGGAGACACCGGAGCGGGTTCGAATTCAGATATCTGAAAAAAGGAGTCAATAAGAAGACTCAGGATAATCGACTGTTTCTGATGAACGCAAGAGAAACGTGTTCACCATCTCATGGCACTGTAGGAACTATTTGCAGTTCCTGGAACCTTTTCAGGAACTAGACAGTTCCTCCATGCATTGCGACAGCAGAGGAACCAGGGACCTCGGTGCTAGGTGCTTGGTGGATCTCATAAGCCATGCCCATTGAGTAAGGAGCGTCAATTTCATAGTCTATTGGGGTCGCTGGTCGGCTGTTTTCTTGTTACAAAATGGACAGAACCAGCGAGAAATGGAGTGCCGAAGAGGTCAAAACTCTTCTGGCCCGTCGCGCCACCACAGGGTTTCCAGGACTCACAGAGGAACATAAAAATTTCAGCCAAGTTACGCCTGGAGCTAGCTAACAGTTAACAGGGTTCTTCACACATTGAAGCAGTGCAGGAAGAAGGTGAAAAGACAACCCATCTAAAAAAAAAAACAACCTTGCAGAACATGAATATTCATCGTTTTTCTCCTCTTCTTCTTCGGCTGTTAGTTCTTGAGTGTGGTGTTTACGCGCACATGGAAGACTCTCGCGTGCCTCCCAGCCTGTTGGAATGCAAAGCTAAATAGTTCCCTGGAGGAGGAGCTGGCCTTGTCATGGAACGGAATTCGAACCAGACAGTTCTCAGAACCTTTCAGTCCAAAAACGGCTATTATCACCGTCTGGTGGTGCCGCCGCTGCACGATAACTTTCTTTGCACTCCTACTTCCTGTTTGCACAGTAACCACATCCCTCTGTGATGCCACGGAGATGCATATATACCTGTGCTACTGCAGAATCAGGGCGTTTCGCTATCCAGTAAATGCGCGGGGGGATTCTGATGACATCACAGAAACCAGATCCCGGCGGGTCACATGGCAACACGACATAAGAATTTAAAAAAAAAAAAAAATTAAAAAGTCCCAGCTGTTCGTCTGACGCTGCAAAGAATTAAGTGCAAGTAGCCGCGGGGCCAAGCTGAGAACTTTTTTGAAACCCTGTTTCTCTTGCTTCCCCTCCTCAGATTCCACTTTCTTCCCTGGCCGCTGCGCTGAGATCCTGGTGCGCGGGCGGAGCGTGGGATGCCTGGGGGTCATCCACCCAGACGTTGTGGGCCGCTTTGAGTTGAACATGCCTTGCGCCGCCCTGGAGATGGACATCGAGCCCTTCCTGTGATTTCCCCCTCCTGAACTTCCGTCTCTTGAGTATTCCAGATGAATCCGGCTAGCTTTAAGAAACAAAGGGGTCACTTCCTCCCCTTTTCCCTGTCGCCGGCGAAATGAGACCGTTTTTGCTTAAAGTTAGAGGAATTAAACGTTTCTTGAGACGCCATTGTGTTTTGGGTGTGAGTGTGAGTGGCATGCATCTGCGTGTGGGCGTGCACATTCCTGCGTGGTCCTGCTTTGGGACGGCGTTCCCAAGGGGACGCTGGGTGATTAAGCTCAGTGACTCATCATCTGTTGCCTTGATTCTTCCAGCGGCCCCTCGGCTGAAAACCCCCTCACGCACCACGTCACCGCACAGGAAGTCGCCGCGCGCCGGTTCCCAGCGTCAGGCCAACCTCCGCTTGGGCCCGTGCCTTGCGCCGCCTCCACCAGGACCGTGTTCGGAGACGTGGGCACGCCACAGGGCCTCAGAGCCGTCGATGATTTCCTGGCTGACAAGAGCTACATCGAGGGCTTCGTGGCCTCGCAGGCCGACACGGCGGTGTTCGACGCCATCCCAGCCCCGCCCCCACCCGCCCTTTGCCACCTCTCGCGATGGTACAACCATATAAAGTCCTTCAGCCAACAGAGAGCGGGCCTCCCGGCGGCGAAGAAGCAGTTCGTCCTCCCGGCACCGCTACCCGCCGCCACCAGCGATGACGAGCTGGACCTCTTTGCCTCGGACGACGAGGCCGAAGCGGCGGAGGCGGCGGAACTCCGGGAACAGCGGCTCGCCGAGTATGCCGCCAAGAAGGCCCGGAAGCCCGCCGTCGTGGCCAAGTCGTCCATCCTCCTCGACGTGAAACCCTGGGACGATGAGACCGACATGGGCGAGATGGAGACCCGTGTCCGCGCCATCCGCATGGACGGGCTGCTGTGGGGGCCGTCCAAGCTGATCCCCGTGGGCTACGGCATCAGGAAGCTGCAGATCGGCTGCGTGGTGGAGGACGACAAGGTGGGCACCGACATGCTGGAGGAGGCAATCACCGCTTTCGAGGAGCTGGTCCAGTCGGTGGATGTGGCCGCCTTCAACAAGATCTAGTTGCCGTCCCGTCGCAGAGGGAACGATGCGCCACACTGACCGTCCTCTGATGGTTTTTAAGACTTTCCATCCTTTGATAAATAAAGCTCAATCACACCTATCTCTGCCTTCTTTTTCTAATATTCCCAGTTTACCTGGGATTCTATAGCAGGTGCTCTGGCGTTCCTCCAGACCTTCCTCCTGATGTTTCCTCCTCATGGTGTGTGAAGGAACGCCGGCGAAGAGCCGTCTTGTGTTTTCATATCCTCGCACGTCTTGAGGTGGTGACCAGACCACAAATCATCCACTGAATAATACCTTCACATACAGTGACAGACACTTTGAAATCATACATTCGTTCATTCTCCAAGCACAACCATTTATTCATTCTCCTGTCTATTCACAAATCAAACATGACAATTTACTCATTCACACATCACAAAGAGGCGTTCAGCCATTCACTCTCCGGTCTCCATCACTGGGCCACATATGGAAGCAACCATTCACCCTCTCATTCACATGTCATACAGAGACAAGATACACTTTCTCAATAACATTGCATATAGGGAAAAATAGTCATTATGTTGGTGTGGAAAAGAAGCTCCCCTATAAGGAACAACAACGTTTATCTTATCTTATTCACACGACTTACAGAGACAAAACCATTCATCATTCATTCCTTTAAACGTCATATAGGCACATACAGCCTTCCATTTGCTCACTTTTCATACGGCGACTTTCACCCTCTTGTTGACACATCTGGACACATTTAGGGTCTCCAAAGAACCTGCACGTTTTTTTTAACCCACGCAAGACAACACGGAGACTCAACATGGAAAGACATCCGCGTAGGAATTGATGATGTAACCACTGTACTTTTAAATCCCTTCTGGTGAAATTGGAACGCAGAGTGCCATCCCTGTAAGTCTGATTACATTTCACAGGTGACTTTTCCCCGGCGAGCGGCTCATAAAAGACCGATGAGGAGGAGTATTCTGTTGACGAGGACGGTGTGGACCAGCCCAACTGCGCTGTACGTCACAAACTTACATGGCACCTCGATCTCCTTCCTCCTGCAGGCGTCCTCGTCACTGGTCTCCACCCCGTACCTCCAGCACAGCGACCGCAGGGCCGCCGCCTTCGCCGCCTGCCGGGTTCCCACCAACGCCGCCACCCCTACGATGGATCGGACGGCGCCGGTCACCAGCAGCTGTGGCGTCAGGGGCGGTAGGGGCGCTGGCAGCGGCCCATCGGGCTCGAACGTCCGTCCCAGCTGCTGGTTGACCCAGTACCCCGCGGAGCAGCCGGCCCCGACCCCCAGGATGGTGGTGGTGTCCCCCCGCGTGGTGCTGTAGTGGTCCAGCTCGGGGTAGGCATAGCCGAGGAAGAGGAGCGTGGCCGTGGAGACGACGGGCGAGAGGCTACCGGTGAGCTGGAGGCGGTCGAAGGTTTCCCAGAAAGGATAGGTGGCGGCCAGGAGCGCGGCAGAGATCAGCACACCGCAGATCACGTCCTGGAAAGGAGGAGAGGGACACTTAAAGTAGCTTCCTGGGCCCGGCAGAAAACCCGAGGAGACCGTCGCATCCTGTTTTTACTCGTTGCTGCATAGGCCGTATTCACACTGTCGTTGCTCGGGTGACCGGAGCCGACGGAGTCCGACGACGAAGAGCTCTGGCCACCATCAAACGTTCGGCCTTGATTCTGTTAAACACTGACAAGACCTTTCCTGGAAGCGAGCGTCGTCTGGAAGCCGAAAAACGGGTTCCATTCCCAGGATGGAGACCCAAGTCTGAAGCCTTTCGGGCCGGAAGGGAAGAAAGGGAAGAGGACGGGCAGCCATTCTGTCAGATAGTTCTTAATTTAAATGTTTTCTAATGTTTTAAGAATCTGGAAAGTTAATGTTCAGTGTCACCGATTGCTAGCACTCCAACACAAACGTTAAAATAAGTAACACCATCACTCAGGTTGGGTATATTTTACCCAATGCAATATCCTGGATTAAATACAGTTTTCATCAATTTATAGATGGCCCGATGAGAGGAGGGAAACAAACATACAATTAATAACATCAGTGAGCTGCCTGGAGCTACCCAAGGACCCATAAAACGCAGAAAATGGCAACGCAATGAAAATCACATGACAAGAATTGTGTGGGTGAAAATCACCCGACGTTAGTGTTCTAGGGTTAAAAACACGGGATCGGACGCCTGTCCAGTCGTTCGCCATCTCATCACATGGTCATGTGGTGACATGTAACAATTCTCCCTCTCATTCATACGTCGCAACCATTCAATAAGCGAATTCCAAATGACGAGTCATCGCGTTTGAGTCAAACGTCCTTATTATGGGATGGAGGCGTCCCAAAGAGGCGGAGGCCCCTCCGAACTGAAAGTCTCTGCCAGACAGTTTAACCAGACACAAACATGAATTATGAATCCGGCTTGAATGTTTCATGTCGCGATATGTATGTGTGTGTGTGTGTGTTGGGGTGCTCACCAGAACAGAGTGCATGCCGGTGTAGAGACGGCTCAGACACACCAGTGCCGACAGCGTCACCGCTACCAGCAGGCCGGCCTCGAACTGGAACTGGGACGCAAAATTACACTTGTCAGGCAGGAAGAGAAGATGGAAATCCGTGGGAGAGAAATATCTGGAGGTTCTCGGTCATCCAGGTCATGGTGAATTCTTGCTGAAATCTTCATGTCGTGGCAACTGGACTCGAATTTCTTCACTTGACGTTTCACCCCAAGTCCGTGAGGGTTCTTCAGTTCTGATCTTCGCTGATCTGAAGTTGCCTAGAGACCTGACCCCCCCCTTTCCCTCCCCCTGCACCTTTTTCTTCTTGCGATGGACTCATTCATCAGCCCCGACGGCGGGACTTCCCTCTGCAGCGTGACGTACAGATCCCCTCATCCTCCCTCCTTTTTACCTACGACTGCAGGTTTTACCCCCCCCCCCACCATTAACCCCCTCCCCCCTCACGCCTCCATTTGAATGACAGTGAGAAGAGAGGGCTCTCCATTCACCCCCCCCCCCCCCTTCCTCCACCAACCCTCTGTCTTTTCCTGTCCTTTTGCAGCTGGAAGCCTATTCACTGGTAGTTCATGAAGGGAGTTTTTTTTTTGAATAGCCACAAAGGATGTCGGGTGTGTGTGTGTGTATGTGTGTGTGTGTTGTGGGGGGGGGGGGGTCACTCTGTGATTGACTGTTGTGGCCTCTGACCTGCGGGAACCGTGCGAGTCGCCCCCAGGGCCTTGCGGCCATTGAGGAGCTTATTCCAACAGCCCGCTACTCTTCTGTAGCTGTGCATGGCCTTTTGTTTTTTTGGGAGGGGGGATTCCTGGAAGAATTTTGGGGCCAAAGTTTAGCGCCCAACTGTACGCCGAGAGGAGTGAGGACCCCCCCCCCCCCCCCCCCCCCACCAAGGAGTCGACGCCATTTAATGGGGGCGATCTTCTGAATGATCTGCCCGGCGGCCCCGGGTGGATGGGGGGGGGTTTATTGACTTGGCGGCAGGGTGGGGAGAGATAAAGGGGAGAGGAGGCGGGAGGTGGGGACGCCGGCTGACAGTCATTGACTCGGCCGAGTCCATCAAGAAGACTGAACAGCAGTTCGACGGGTGCGCCTGATGGTGACGGATGGCGACCACTGGCCCCGCCCCCTCCCCCGCCCATTGTCCGGCGGCTTGGTCGGTACCCCGATGGATGGCGTGGCCCCTCCCGTCTTCCCTTGAGTCAGGGGTTGCCGCCCTCCGCTGGCTCCCCGGCCCATTTGCCTCGACTAACGCATGTGGATCCATTTCAAAACTCGACATTTAACGCTAAACGCTAACAAAAAAGTCGGCGGCGGCTTAACCGCCGCTGGCCGAAGGCGGCGCCTCGGGTCTGACGACGTGAACGTGCATCATTTGGCAACAGTGATTGATTTATACCGTTTGTCATACACATCGGTACCAATAAAATCAAGCGCAACCTTTTGTTTGCTAACTATAAATATCCATAATGTTCTATCATATGTAGCTTTACCCATTAAGCCATGCAAAACATGAGGGGGTTGAACTAATCTCACATTGCTAACATTCGCATTAGCTATAATACAGCAGAGAGCAGTAATTTGAAGAAAGAGCTTCCCATTTTGGTAAGAGCTGAGTTGGCATGCTTACGTCTGCTAGCTAGCACCAGCGACTAAATGTCCAACATGTCCAATGGGGCCAACATAAAATTCCCCGGTTGAGGGCATCTTACGTGACTTCACACGGGACTCACAAGGAACGTGGCGGTTGACAGATGTCACAAAAGTCTCTAACCTTCTCTGAGAACATTTCTTTCAGTCAATATCTTTCCAAAACCGTCATTCTGACAAATAGTCCTTAAGGATGCGACTCTTCTATGGGTTAATGAAAGTGTCACTAATCCAATTAACTGAATGAAGACCGTGACAGTAATTAGCAATAAATGGTATTTCATGTCGATTGATGCTGTTAAATAACGGCTAATGAAATTACAGCAGTGTGAAAGGACTGACGGAGCGTTGCCATTCATGACGCTGCGTTTGTGCTTTTCATCGGTACCTTGCTATTAGGCTTGGTAGGCTTGCCCTGGTTTCCAGGATGAACCCCGATGTTGATATCCCTCTATGACGTAACCTACTTTGCCCCTCTGGGGGCGGCGATGAAGCCGAGGACGACAACTCTGAGCTAACCGGCCTGTCATCTCCAATCAGCAGCAACCCGCGCGATGCCGTAGTGCTGGTCGAGCAGCCGCCCGAGCGCCGGCGATACTTACCTGTATCCTGGAGGGGGCGCTTAGTAGAAGCGTGAAGGAGATGGCGGTGGCGGCCATGGCGTGAGTGGAGGGCAGGCCGTATTCGGCGTCAACCCGCATTTCCAGCTTGACAACAGGCGGGGAGCTCGGGCGCGGCAGCTTCAGCACGTCCTTCAGGACCTGGCCGACGTACATCACGAACTGCAAGGCACAACAATGCGTTTCTCAGCAATCAGTCTTAATCATTCATGCAGCACTTTTTGCACTTGATGGAGCCTTTTCAGGTACCAGACCATTTCTCCGTACAATTCCTGGAACCCATTTAGCTCCTGCTCCTCGCAAGAATCTTCTCACAGCTCCATCGGAATTCGTCAGCTGTTTTCTTGCTTCAAAATGCAAAGAACAAATGAGAAATGGACCAATGAAGAGGTCCAAGCTTTTCTCCACTACAGTGGGGTTTCCAGGGCTCGCAGAGGAACGTCAGCACTAATGCCGAAATGAGTCCGGAGTTAGCTTACATCGCGGTTCTTCACACCGCGAAGCAGTGCAGAGAGAAGATAAAAACACTTCAACCCATTTGATTGTCCATGGTTATCATACCCGTCCATGTCGTCTTCCTCTACGCAGTCATGGTGGTTTATTTTGGAGTGTGGCGCTTAAGGTGGGTGCACATCGCGGATCCCTACCGCGGTGCTTTACCGGGAAACCAAAACTACAGGGTTCCCCAGGAGGAAGAGGTTAGTTCCTGGAACGGAATTTCAAAGCGGAGAGTAGAACTTTCCAGTTCCGAAGCTTTGCATTGCTTCATGCCGTGTGGATTCGGGATTCACTCCGAGTACGAGGAACAAAACCGAACGGCTGCAGGATGCGGGAATCGGGAGATGAAGGAAGATGAAATCGTGTACTGGGATTCCATCCTAATTAGGCTTGGCTGTATATCTCACCAAACACTGATGAATAAGTTATTAGCGCTCCCGCTCAACAGCAGCAGAGTACGAGGCCCGGCCTGGTGCGACAGGAAACTGCTGTCACACGCTTCCAAGGTCTCCTATAAGAAAACTGAGCAGGCAAAGAGTTTGCTGACGCTGCGTCTTCACCCCGGTGGAGTTTGACGATGTAAAGGTCTGGGCAGGCTGCTGAGTGTGTGTGTGTGTTTGTGTGTGTGTCGGTATAGCTACGTGTCCTGCCAAACACCGCCTATTCTCTTTCATGAGATTCCCAGCGGGCCCTCGGAGGGGCAGACTGCCGCTCCGGCTCCAGGATTATTTAAAGCTCTGCCTTGTATATTTAATGAATGGCTGTCATGGCGAGGAGCGGGGGAAGGCAGAGCGCGGGAGAAGCGAGTGGGACTGTAATGTGTGTGTTCGAGAGAAGAATAGAAAGGTGTTTATTATCATCTCCGCTCGCGTTGTGATGGCGAATGGGGTTTTATTTGACTCGAGCAGATGGGAAATAAGAAAAGAGAGGAGGAAGTGCACGAGGGCGGGTGATTCGGGGGGAAAAAAAAAAAAACACCATGTGCCCGACAGGAAGTGGGTACCGTCTCACCAGGACGTCTGAGACCCTGTGGAGCTCTCAGGCCGCTGCAGGAGGTCTCGGGTGATGAAGCGAGCCACTGCAGAGGTGAAGGGACGGCTGCCGGAGCCGCAACGTTATTTTTGTGAAAACGTCGAATAGCATCGCGATAACTTGCCATGAATCGAGACCCTCAGTGGGCCTTTCCTGTCCCATTCCTTCATCAATGCATGATAGCAACCTCCAAGGTTACCAGGAGGTGCCACCAGGCTCCCCCACCCTTATTTCTTTTTGGAACATACAAGCCATTATTGTATCACATCAGCTATAAGTATGAACTGTTAATTTAGCGCTTTCCCCTTTTAATCCACCATCCTTTCCCTCTCTCTTCCTACGCCAACTGGTCGAGGCAGAAGGCCGCCAACATGGGGGGAGGTGAGGTCTGTCCTGGGTTTCCGCACCTTTAGAAAGCAGTTGTTGCTCGCTCCAAGAGGATTAGCGAATTTCCGTACATCGTCTTAAAGAGCACGTCTCAATACACATGTCATATTCACATGTCGTCTGGAGAAAAGCCCGCAACCCTTCATTTGCAACCACCTCTCACGTGAAAGATCTGACCAGGGAGGGCTACGCTCACTTAAAGACGGGACAACACACAAGGTCTCTATGCAGGCCTCTGTGTGTGTGTGTGTGTGTGTGTGTGTGTGTGTCTCCCCATGAATGAGTGTATTGATTGAGGCCACTCTGCCATTGGACTTTGATCTGTCAACATGTGGATCACATTGTCAGTGTGTTTGTCCGTGAGTGTGTTGGGAAGGGGTGCTGTGGCACAGGTCACACACACACACACACACACACACACATACACAGGGATTTGTTTGTTCCACTCAGCGGCCTGATCTGATTAAAAAAAAAAGTTGCTTTTCTAAATTGAATTTATGAAACAACACAGATACCAGGTCGGAACAACGGCGACCCAGGAAACACGCACCGACGACTGCGTTGACAGCCTCACGGTGTCCGACACGCTGGCGTGGACGGATCCGTGCGCGGCCCAGTCGCACATGTTTGGTTGACTCGGGTGAACTCATGCTGGCTACATAATGGGGAGGCTGTATTTTTTGGCTGCCAGGAAAGGATTCACCACACATAACACACACAGCCTCTCCGTCATGAGCATGCTCATTCAAAATGGCTCCGGAGGCCTGCTGGGCACACACACACACACACACACACACACACACACACACACACACAAACACACACACACACATATGTATAGCTTTGATGCAAAAAGGTACATAGATGCACATACACACAATAAATACACTATACATGCATTTATAACAATGTTTGAGCATATAGACCTGGGTGTGTGTATGTTGCAGATACACACACACAATCTGTCATATGGATAGATAGATAGATAGATGGATAGATGGATGGATGGATGGATGGATGGATGGATGGATGGATGGATGGATGGATGGATGGTAGGATGGATGGATGGATGGTAGGATGGATGGATGGATAGATAGATAGATAGATAGATAGATAGATAGATAGATAGATAGATAGATAGATAGATAGATAGATAGATAGATAGATAGATAGATAGATAGATAGATAGATAGATAGATAGATAGGTAGATAGCCCAAGTTGTGTATGTGTACATATTTTTTTCATTATCTACCAAATCTATACATTAAATCTAAATTCAGATAATGGCTGATTGTGGGCGTGCATGTGTTTATGTATGTGTGTGTGTGTGTGTGTGTGTGTGTGTGTGTGTGTGTGTGTGTGTGTGTGTGTGTGTGTGTGTGTGTGTGTGTGTGTGTGTGTGACTGTGCACTAATACACATCGCAACATTGTAATTAATAACCACATGGTCGGTGGCGGTCATTAAGTTCGAGTTTAACAAAGTCACTTTGCAAGGGCACGAGGGTACATGGCACGTGTGTGTGTTTGCCCAACAAGTGTCTTAATATGCATGGGTGCACCTCAGTCACTGGTGCAATTAGACCGCTGTGTGTGCACGTATATGTGTATATGTGTGTGTGTGTGCGTGTGTTTGTGTGAGGCTTGAAGAGAGGAGTGTGCAAAAGCACCTCGTGAACCTCAGATAACTCCTGCAGCACAAAAGCAGGGTGCCGTTAGAGGTGTAGGGTGATGCCACCATCATCACCCCCCCCCACGCCCCTGAGGGGCCGTTTGGAGAGAGAGAAAGAGAGAAAGAGTGAGAGAGAGAGAGAGAGAGAGAGAGAGAGAGAGAGAGAGAGAGAGAGAGAGAGAGCGATCTCAGCAATGATGAGGCCAATAAAATCCTCCAGGGGGAGGAGAAAACGGAGGAGAGCTGGTAATGTCTAACTAGACGGAGGACAAAGAGTGTGTTTTGCGGGCGAGATCAGGAGTGTGTACGTGTGTGTGTGTGTGTGTGTGTGTGTGTGCGTTTGAAAGGAGTTCACACAAGGGCCTGGTGCAGCCAGGATGCCAGAAGAATGCTCACCCCGAGGGGAGCCGGCCGGGGGTTCAGACAGAGGGCACCCACCAATTGCCCCGGGGCGAAGACACAAAGGGCACAAAAACATACTGCCCATCACACACTATAGTGCGTGTGTTTATGTGTGCGCCCTGAAGTGTCAAACAGCCCGTTTCTGGGAATAAGTTTGACATCTCTCTGAGATTTGTGTTTTATTGTGGAGGAATAAATAACTTCGGAGACGCTGGCAGCCTTTTGCGAGAAACGGTTCTTCGTATATGGCGTGTCAGAGGTCCGGTCGGCTCGGGCCCCCCACCGCCGCCACCTCCACCGGTGGCCCCCGCTGGCCCCGGGGCCCAGGGATCTATGGACGCCGCGGTGTCACAGACCGGTCAGCGGGGTGGAGGGGGGTGCAAAAGGAGGTTGAGAGGTGAAGGGAGGGAGCAGAATTTGAAGGGAAGACTGCTGGCATTGTGGAACCTCATCAGACCGAAGGCTGGCATCGGAGAGGAATGATGTGGCCTGACTGGTAAGTGCGCACACACACACACACACACACAAGCACACTTTCTCTCCGGCCGGCACTCACGGTCCAGATGTTGACGAGGCGTCGGCAGAGGAAGGGGTCCAGGTTCCAGTGTATGCAGGGCAAGCAGGTGATGTAGAAGATTTCGTGGCCCAAGCCGGCCGAGAGGAGGAAGAGGACGTGCAGCAGCTGGTTCCTCACCTCGTACCGCGGCGCATCGCTCACCTGGAAAGGATAGACGCAAACTGTCAGTCATATGGTATCGTGACACACAAGATGAAGACTCCTACACACAACAGTGCCATTAGAATAAAAACTATTCATTCATCTATACAACTTAGGGGTTGCGAGGTGGAGCCCATCCAAGCTGGCATTGGGCGAGGGGGTTCAATCAGGACCGATCAACTGTCAATCACATATAGAGACGTACAGGTCCTTCTCAAAAAAATTAGCATTATTCTCCATGATGTAATGATAAAAATTTAACTTTCATATATTTTCAATTCATTGCACACCAACTGAAAAATTTCAGGTCTTTAATTGTTTTAATACTGATGATTTTGCATACAGCTCATGAAAACCCTAAATTCCTATTTGTACAACCATTAACCCTGTCATCACATATCATATAGACATCAACAACTATTCACCCTCTCATTCACACGACATATGACGACACAAGATACTGTAATTTCCGGGCTATTGAGGGCACCTGAATATAAGCCACACTGGTTAAAAATAAACAAACAAATATATGTGTACATATATAAGCTGCTTGTCTATAAGCCGCAGGTGTCCGCATTGTAACATGAGATATTTACAGAGAAAGATGCTACACAGAAACATTTTTATTTAACTTTTAATTAAATATATGCCGCTAAAATCCACAAATACGTACTGGAAATGCTTTTTTCCGAACAGCGCCTGTAACATGGCTGACGAAAAAGATGAATAATAAATAATAAATAACACAAGGAAAATTTCCATCCATTTTCTATCCCCACTTTGTACTACTCCAGCTGATCGCTATCTTTGGCTTCCTCCTTCCCACGAAAACCATTAAAGTCGTCTTCTTCAGTGTTGGAATTGAAAAGCTTCATAACTTTACGGTAATTTCATTGGTCAAATGTGGCGAGGCTAAATGTTTTGGCGGCATGAAGCTCTTTAGCCTTAGGGACACACGTTAGCTTTAGGCACACACATCCATTCACACGTCATATAAGACCAGTCACTCATTTAGAGGTCATACAAAAACTCATAAATTCACAAACCATATAGAGACACAAGATACACGAGATGCACTCTCCCATCATGTCATCTAGAGACATGGAACTATTCACTCATTGACATATCATAAAGACATGTAAAGCCATTCACCCTCCGGTCACCAATCCATCACAGGGCTGCATAAAACAATTCACGCTCTCATTCAGACATTGAACGAATTTCCCCACGTGGATTAATAAAGGATAAATTATTACTGTTATTAGCAGTAAAGAGAGATAGAACCATTCACTCAGTCACACATCATATAGAGACAAACAACCATTCATTCAACATCAACATCAATCAACACACATCATCAACAGACATACAATCATTCACTTGCATGTCATTGAGAGACATAAAACTATTCACCTTCACATTCCCAGGTTATATAGAGATATACAGCCATTCACTCACTCAGTCACAGGACATATAAAGACACAAGAAACATTAGATACACTCTCCCATTAACGTGTCATATGGAGACGTCCATCCATTCAACCTCTCATTCATACGTCATAAAGAAATATAATACCATTCCCTCATTCGGTCAGATAGAGACACATAAACATTGATTCATTCACTCACACGTCATACAAAGATGTACAAACATTCATTCCCTACTTTACTTTACATAGACGCATACAACCATTTACTGTCATTCACCTCACTAGGCAACGCAAGGGAAGGGAGGTAAGAATCAAAGATGTTTAAAATAAGACAGGATGAATGCTATTTTAAACATCAGTAATGTCATAACACATTATGGTGGATGAACGACCTATGAATGTGAACATTAGCTTAAGCTAAGCTAGCACCAGGTGAGATGATCAGGAAATGGTTAAAAAAGAAAAAGAGTCACTCTCCACCTTTGTGATCATTAACTGCACAAGGTGAGGAATCCAAACATCCAATAATCAAAGAGATTGGGATCTGGTTGCCCGGAGAAACAGCGAGACAAACGAGAAAAGCCAGTTCAAGGAGAGGCTTGGATGAAGAAGTCAAAAGGTCTTTTCAGCATTTAGAGTTTGAAATAAACTAAAATTACAATAAAACCCTGGGATTCAATTTCAATTATTGGGGGCAAAGTGAAGATAATCCACTCACGCCGTCGGTGCATCCGTTCCCGCCATGTTTGTAGTTTGAATCACAGTCCTGGCGCTCCCTCCTCGTCCCACTGCGCCCACGTGATCGGCCGGGGGCGGACGGTGGCCCTGCGGGATCCAGGAGGAAGAGGCCGCAGCGCCGCTGGAAGCCCGCAACCAGCTGCGGGTCCTGCAGGTACGACAGGAGACCCAGCATGGAGGAGGAGCAGGAGGAAGAGGAGGAGGAAGGGGAGCGCAGAACCCGAAGTCGGGCGAGAGACAGGTAACACCTGGAAAGGGTGGAGGTGTGTGTGTGTGTGCTGTGGCACAGGTGTGTGACGCAGTGGGGGTGGGGCTTCAGAGGGGTAGTACCGGGATTGTGTTGTTATAGAAGTAAGTGTAACATCGTGCTGAGATGACTCACCTGTCAATCATTGTAATGGCTGACAGCCTTGTGTGTGTGTGTGTGTGTGTGTGTGTGTGTTTGTGTGTGAGAGCAGTAGGGATTGGGTGTAGACGCATGGGGGAAAGGGTGTGATATGATGAAGAGGCTGTGGCTGGCTTTCATTATCAACCTCCCCCTCCCCCCACACACACACACACACACACACACACACATGCTTCTGTCGAATCAGTGAAAAACAATGGCCCTGCAGTCGAAACATACATCATTTCCTTAATGTCAATAACATGTTTGGGGTCAGGAGGGCACCTCTTAACTGACCGGTAACCCTCCACCCCCTCCCAACCCCCACTTCCCACCTGCTGCTTTAGCTGCTCCGCTAACTAGCTGCTAACTGACATTAGCCAAACATAGCACACATGGCGCGTGTTCAGCTCCTGTCGAGGCCCCTTAAATAGATGGACGTGATGATAAGGATGATCATGAAGATGCCATTAATGAAGCCATTTAATATCACTTGATAACATTTACAGTAGACTTTATTACCCGTAACAACAGATGAATTACCGTTGCAGGTTCACATTTGTAAAAATAAAAAAAAGGGGGATCAGGTGAAGGGGTTCACATCCGCTTTGGTCGCTACTGGTTAGCCTGGTAACCACAGGTTTATTCCTTTTACCCATAACCAACCCACGTGGCAGCTAACCGGCATGTTGCAAGTGTAGGCTGGCGTCTGAGGGTCAGCTCAGTGTGTGTGTATGTGTGTGTGAAGCTAATGCTATGCGCAACAGCATGTGTTTCGAAGCACAAAGCTACAGGAAGTGACCTTCAGAATAAGACAACGTGCGTGAGGTCAAACTAATGATTTCCTGGGATTAAGAGCACCTACAGCAGAATTACATAAATTGTGTAATCCTGCTGGATGTGCAGGGTGCAGCTTCCTGTTGCCACTTTCCGCTTTTATCAACGGTTTTGTTGTCAGGAAAGCCATTTCTTTGCATTTTACGGAGGCCGAAGATCTCCCGGTCAAATCCAAATCGTCCCGCTGACGCTCGGCCGGTGTTGATCTCCACATTTGGGGTTCTTCTTCGACAACATCCACCGATCCTTAGCCTCTGGTGATGCCTCCACTCTGATGAGGGATATTCCTCCATTATTCTTCCCGTTTTTCCTATCCTTTTCATGATCTCCTCCCGAGTCCCAGATCTCTCCTGTCTCACAGATTCCCAGGGTCTTGATCTACTGCAACCATTGTATAATTTTATGAACAACGTTAACTTGCAAATGTTGCCCAACACTGTTTAAACTGCTCATACTGTTCGAATAGCTGTGTATATTTACATTTCCCTGCGTTGTCACAATGGGTTATGATAGTAGGTTTGTTACTTATCTGGATGCACTGCGGCCAGCAGTGAATAAGAAGCAAAACTAAAAATTACCAAAGTAAAAAATAAGTCGAATTTAATTGTGTGGGGAATCACGTTTCTAAGCCGTGCACATGGGAATAAACACTTTGAATCATGTTCGCTGTTAGCATCTAACTGTTAGCGCCACTGTCATTATTAGCAATAAATCATTTGTGCCTGATCCCGTGTCTCTTTCTAACACCTCTGGGCGAGGCAGAAGGCCGCCACCATCGAGCGGGTCATCGGACAGCCGTGTTATGAGCAAACACAAAAAATCCGATCGTCGGTTTACGCTGGGATTCCGACACGGATTTCGGGATGAACTGAGTGGCGGAGAGATCTCTGGTGCTGTCTGCCCCTCTTCCTCCTCCCCCCGGAACCGGAAGTCCTGGATTATCACCCATCATATCATGTGCCCTGACCTTGGTGGCTTCGCTTGGATGTAAATGCATTTACAGTGAAGTTCGCTGTGCGTGTGCGTGTGCGTGTTCGCTCCCCCCCCCTCCCCCCATCCAGTTGACGAGTAATAAGCGCATCCTGTCTGGCTGCAGAGGAGGGGAGAGGAGGGGGGGCTACGTAACTGTGGTCGAGCATGGCTGTCAGCTGGTCCCTGCACAGCCGGAGGAAGGGAAACGCAACAACAACACACACACACACACACACACGCTTTAAATGGGACTTTTCGGAGACGCGCGCACACACACACACCCCACCCACATCATCCTCTATCACTCCCTCCCTCCCTCTCTCTCTCCATGTTTAGTGGGATGCTGGTCTGTCTGGAAGGATTAGCTTTTTTTTGCAACGCAGCCACCATTACATCATCCCTTCTCTCTCTCTCCCTCTTTCACACACACACACACACACACACATTCACAGCTGAAGCCGAAACGCTTTAATATCTAACCGGAATCCCCGAGCAGCCGACGCCCCGCCGGAGAAAAACAACAACAACAACAACAACAACAGTGGGAGGACAATAGGAGATGAAGAAGGGATCGGCGGGGATGATGGCGACTCAATGAGAGAGGGGGGGAGAGGAGGAAGAGGCGGAGGGGGAGGAGAGACGTGCGCCGTCATCAGCATCTGTCCGCCAGCTTCCTTTGTGTGCGCCGGAGGAGACCGGGGATGGCGAAAGATGACATGGCAGAGGTAGAGCCCCCCCCCGGCGGGCCCCCCGCCGCGCTCCCCTACGAGGAGTACGAGTGCAAGATCTGCTACAACTACTTCGACCTTGACCGGCGGGCCCCCAAGATCCTGGAGTGCCTGCACACCTTCTGCGAGGAGTGCCTCAACACGCTGCACCTCCGGGAGGAGCGACCGTGGCGCATCAGTTGCCCGGTGTGCCGCCACCGGACGCCGGTGCCGGATTACCGGGTGCAGAACCTGCCCAACAACACCAAGGTGACGGAGGACTTCCCGCTGTACATCGACTCGGACCCGCTCCCGCAGGACGCGCTGCCGCCGTACCCGCCGCCGCTGCACCCGGCTCTCGTCGCGCTGCGCCGGGAGGAGGCGTCCGGCGCGTCGGCGTCCGCGACGAGCCACGCCACGCCGTCCACCACCGTGTCCACGGCCACGACGCTCTCGCAGGACTCGGTGCGCTACGACAGCTGCCAGAGCTGCAAACGGGTGGCGCTGACCACCGGCTGCGTGTGCGTGATTTTCTCCTTCCTGTCCATGCTGGTGCTGCTCTTCATGGGCCTGATCTTCGTGCACAGCCACGGCATCCCGCGCTCGCCGGCGGGGCCCATTTGCCTGTCGGTGGCCAGCATCCTGGCCATGTTCTCCGTGGTGGTCACATGGCTCATCTGCTGGCTCAAGTACAGACCGGACCAGGACGCGGGCCGCTCGTCCGCCACCGGAAGCTCCCGGAGGAACGCCTGACCCTTTCCGGTGACTCTCCACCGTCCCCGCGGCCCTCCTCCTCCCCCCCCCCCCCCTCCTGCCCCTTCTGGGAATAATCATCCCCGAATGGCCCTCGATCAGCGACACCTCCAGGCTGGAACTTCCGGTTTTGACCCATCCCACGTGATGCTCCTTCCGGTTTTGTGGAGACCAAAACAAAAACACCTGGAGGGAGTTTCAAGCTGCGGTTGAAGACTGAATGTGAAGCGTCCCCCACCCTCCTCCGCCCTTGCAAGATAATGCTCCACCGCGCCGCTCACTGTATGATAACTCGTCCATGGTGGTTCACTCTTATATCTCAGCAGAGCACTATTGTATTTGTACAGGTGTTATAGCCGTGTTTGCTTTCCCGGGTGGTGCCGGTGGTGTATTGGGGTCGGGGTCGGGGGGCGAGGGTTTGCACGACCTTCCCCGCGACTTGTAAATACCTATTCATTCGAAGGGGCGGTTTAGGCTACCTTGCCCAAGTGAACCGCACATCGGAGTGGCGTCTGTTGATAATTGTGTCGATTGGGTGAAGGGTGGGGGCGTCGAGACCGATGCTTTTGCTTTTTGTTTTGTTTTTTTTTTAATGGAAGGGACGCCACGTCTCTAACCCGTGTGCCTCGCCGTGGTGCTGGACGAAGTTCTCAGCTTCCCCGCAATCACGGTCACCTGCTGCCCCCCACCTCCTCCTCCTCTCCACCCAAACCGTCCCCCGATGAACGTGTAAGAACAGGGTTTCCCCCAAACAGCAACTTCCCGTCCAAGCCTTTCTCCGAGAAATCCAGGAAATTTCAGCAATCAAAGCTGGTGTCACACACACACACACACACACTTGCACACATACACCTCTCCACTGCCTCCTGCTTTCTTTAAAAGTGGCAGAAGAAGCGTGACATGGGTTGGCCGGAGGATGGAGCGCCACACAGCCGGGCGCCCGGGCCCCCGATTTGCACGACTGTTGAAGCGAGAAAACAGAACCCAGTCTGTTGAGACCCCCGTCCCCCCCGTCCCCCCCAAATCCCCACCTCCGCCTCCACCCCCCCGCCTGGATCGGAACCAAGACGCTGAGGTTTCTGCGACAAATCAGCTCTGAATGCACAGATAATTCCCAACTCTTGCAGGGCCCCCTGTCCCCCATCCCTGAAGGAGTTTGGGGCCAGTGAGATGCGTGTGTGTGTGCGTGTGTGTGTGTGTGTGTATTGATACACTCCGTACGATCAATACGTGATAATGCAGCACCTGAGAAGCATTTAGATTCCGCACGTTCTGGCCCTTTAATCCGCATTTGGCTACCAAAGTATGAAATGTCTTGTCCTTTTATTAATATTATAATTATTATTGTTATTATTATCATTATTTATCCTTAGCCCTTTGCTCTTATGGCCCTTGTACTCTAATGGGAGCTCCTACCTTAATGCCTCAGGGGGGTTAAAGGAAGAAAAAAGGCAAAAAAATGACATTTTGAACGCCCCTCTGTCCACCCTCCACCCTTACGCCCCTTCGACATATCCAACACTTCCAAGCACTTTCACCCTCTACTTTTTTTTTTTTTTTTGGACACGATAAATGAAGAAAAAAAAACAAAAAATAAATATATATTGTATTTATTTCAGAGAATATTGTGGGGTTTTTATGAGAATCTGTGTCTGTGGTTGTTTCGAAGAAAAAAAAAAAAGGCATTTGCACAGAGAAATGTTCTTTATGTGCTGTTTTACATAAATGCATTTCAATAATAAAGGCGATGTGAATAGACTTCCTGTTGTTTGACACGAGGGTGGACGTCAGTGGAGGATCTGACCAGCAGGACTGCCACCCGGATCAGGAGCCAAGGTGACGCGTGGAAGGTCCTGCTGTGCGCCACATACGCGCCCCCTACTGGAGGCCGAGTGGAATTGCAGGCTGGGTGAAAGTGAAGGTTTTCTTTTTTGAAATGTGTGCAAATGAGAGGCCACTCATTTTGTTTATGTGAGGTCTTGTTTCAGAATGTAGGGCTTCCGTCTCACGGTTCCCTGGTTGGATCCCAACGGGGGCGAGGGGTTCTGTGTGGGGCCTCCATGTTCTCCCTGAGTCTGTGTGGGGTTCCTCGGGGTTCTCAAGGTTCCTCCCGCGGTCCGAAAACATGCAGGAGGTTCATCGGACACCCTGAATTACTCAAACGTGAGGGAGTGAATGGATGAACCTCTATATATGAGGTATAAATCAATAAGTGAATGAACGGCTGTGTGTTTGTGTCTATATGAAGTGTGAATGAGTGAGTGAATAGTTGTTTGTCACTATATGACATGCGAATGAGGCAGTAAATAAATGTTTCTATATGACGTTGGAATAAACGCGTGAATGAATGGCTGTACGTGTCGATATGGCGTGTAAATGGGTGAATTTCTCTGTGAGGTGTGAATGAGTGAGTAAACAGTTGTTTGTCTCTACATGGTCTACATTGTCTCTGACATGGACAAGATTATGAACGGACCTATGTCTCCACAGACATGTCAATAAGAGGGTGAATGGTGATATATATATATATATATATATATATGTGTGGCCCTGTGATAGACAGGGAAGTGGAAACCCACCCTATGACAGCTGCGTTCAGCTTGAGCAACTGCTGAGAGCAGGATGGGTGGAAGAGGTAATGAATGAATGAATCAATCAAGGTGCCAAACTCAGTTTGATGACATGATCTCTCCAGCAGTAAAAATAAAAAAAGTCCAAGATTGATCATTCCATGTCACTACCAGCCAGCAGACCAGGTAATGTAAGATTCCACACACACACACACACACACACACGCCACAGCCATACGTACACTAGACGCGTTCAACGTGTCTCTCTGATTGGTGGATTCGGTGATGAGGGCCAACACTGCGGCCTATTGTGAGCCTCCGCCCGCAGCTGTATTTTTCGAATTAGCCACAGTTACACTCATTACCGGGACATCTTTCGGAGGCAAATGCATGTTTTAGCAAATGAGGCGTGACAAACAAAATCAGACGACACGTTCTCGTCTCCGCTCGCCGGGCTCGTTTATCCTCGAGTCCAATAAACTGACCTCGCCGGCCAGAGTCAGACGGCTACAGTATCCATTTCTTCTTCTTCTTTTGCCACAGCTTCACATCCCTGTCTGTAAAATCCCCATTAAATTCTTGAAATAGACATTTTCTCTCCAATAAAACTCTAAAACGTCTGAAAAGAATGACCGGAATAATGACAACATCAAGTGACCTGTAATACAATGTAACGACAATGTAATATCGCCTGCATCGCTGTTAATACACGTTTATTACAACGCCAAAGTAGCATGAATATACCCTGGTAGATTTCCACCAGTGCTGGCAGATGAGAAGCTCAAACCCCATAAATAGGCCCGACTCATCGAGAGTTCCAGAATAATTCCACGCCTCCCCCCGCCTCCTCTGTGCGCCGTGGAAACTAATTGATTTGACAAATATGTGTTGTGTAATTGGCCTCCACGCCGAACACGTGACGCCGACTCGTTTATTTCTCATCAGGCGGGATTTCGGACTCAGAGCTTCATCCTCCTCCCCCCCTCTGCCGGTAATGGATTGGACACGGAGATTCTGTGTCGCTTGAAAAAAAAAAAAAAAAACTAAAGGTCCGAGGTATGCATCATGCCCCCCCCCCCCCCCACCTCCTGCCCCTGTTTCCCATTTGCCCCCCTCTATTTGCCCCCCCTTCTTCTTTCCCTGCTCCTAATATCCAATTTCAATAAAACTCGCTGACGCCACCGAATCCCAACGTTTTACATCATAACATCACATTTTACACATTTACAACTATTATATCTATCCGCGTGTCTATCCTTCTTTCTATCTATCCATCCATCTATGCATAAGTAGTTCATTAATTAAACCTGTGGGATTCTCATTGGTTTGTGTGAGGTTTCAGTGGATCAGGTCTTGTCTTTTTCAATAACTTTTAGATAATTATTTAAAAAATAATTTTTAATTATATATATATATATATATATATATATATATATATGTAAATGGATAGATACATCCAGGTTATATATATATATTTTTTGTTTTTATTTTTATTTTTTATTTATTATTATTATTATCATTATTATTTTTAGAAATTCTTGAATTTATAAAAAAGATCTAATGACATAGTGAGAGAGGATATGAAGGTAGTTGGTGTGAGAGAGGAGGATACAGAGAATAGGTTTAAATGGAGAAGGTTGATTTGCTGTGGCGACACCTGAAGGGAAAAGCCAAAAAGAGAATAAGATATTTATAAATTAACATAACATATTAAAATATGTATAAATATATATACTACAGTTTCCAATTTATTTTTTAAATCATCCAAATTGATATACATATTTCTATCTGTATCTATATATGAATAAATAAATTCAGAAAATGACAGATTATGTGTGTGTGTGTAAACAATTTTTGAACTGTTACACGAACGCTGTGTGGACCTGATCTACCGAAATCCATGACGATAATCCAGCGGTATTAATTCATTCATTAATTAATTAATGGATTAGTTTATTACCTGGATGGACTGAGGGCCTCAACAACTTGCGGGGTTTTATCGTGATTGTCTTAAAGAACCCCCTATGCCACCCCTCCAGCGATAGCTGTGAGATGGAGATCAGGTGCTCGAGGTTTTTTCGAAAGAAATATCGCAATGTCTCAAGTCGGGCAAACACAGAAGGCCACTGGCGCATTATGGAAAATAAATAAACACAAAAATATCAAAATGTGCAGAAACAAACTAGATGGATAAAAGGTTGCTTTTTCATGCAGGGAGGTGGGCAAGAAAAAGATGATAATGCGCATGTGCAAATCATAGGTTAGGTCGGTCATTTGGTAGCACAGGAACGTTTTGGCGATCTTATGACCCCGATGTGTGTGTGTGTGTGTGTGTGAGTGTTTGTGTGTGTGTGTGTGTGTCCGCAATCCCAGACACATACTGGCTCCACTCCAAACAAAACACCCAAACAAACTTGCCTTGCTCACTGAGTCTTGGGCCATATTGATTATGAGGACGCTTGTTCGGCGCAGACGGGCTTTACGGCCGTCGTGGCGTCGTGTCCCGCTGTGACGCTCCACCCAGACACCTCCCCACCACCCGACACCCCCACCCACCCATCTGATCGGGGGTTCGTGTGGAAAATAAAAGAATAAACGTAAAAAGTAGAAATAAAACCAGAAAAAAAAATCGTTATATCCTGCAAACCTGGGCACAATTTACGCACCATTTGCGTCTAAAAAATTAAGATGCGGGACGGTGCGAACACGCACACGCACACACACACGCACACACACACACACACACACACACACACACACGCACACGCACACGCACACGCACACACACACACACACACACACGCACACACACACACATGCACTTATACGCACACGGCCGGGTGTGTTTACACCGTAGGGCCGCTTCGTTTTACGGTGTAAGGATCGGAGAGAAGTTGGAAGAAAAACAAAATAAAAACATGTATCTAATTTTAAAAATAAAGGGAGGGGGACTTTTCCACTTTAATCATAGTTGTTATGAAATTAATAATTATTTGAAATCTTCCTGCAGACCAGCCGCCAGGGGAAAAGGGAGGAAGGTTATGTTATGTAACCATATAAATGTCCATTTGTTCCAGGGATTTACATTTTTTTTATGATCATACTTTCATATCTCCCCCTCCATCTTTTGCACACAGATGAGGGACAACAACAACAAAAAAAGCGTCGTTATTTGGGTCAAATTTGGAAGTTATTACCACGGCGTATGCGTTATTACGCGTTTATTACAGGTTTATTACGCACAGGGTAGAGAATCTCGCATCCAGTTCAAGTCCCAATACAACAGCCGAACGGAGGGGATAACAACGGCGGGTCGGCGGTCATGTGTCCGCCGTCCCGCCGGTGTTTTCGGTAAATACTCGCCGATTCATTGCTATTCGCGGTGGGACGACGAGCATTTCGCTCCAGTGAATAGACGCCCCCCCCTCTTTTCTTCCATCCACACACGTCCTCTGTAAGAACAGCCCTGATTGGCTGAAAGTTTCAACCCGCGGACCAATCGCGTTGCGCCGCCCGCAGACCAGGGGCGTGAGCGGCGGACGAATCAGGGCCGGGAGCGCCGCCCGGGAGCCACAAGAAGCTCGGCGACTTTTGACGGCGACCGCTCACTTTGAACCGGTGTCAACAAACAACAACAACAACAAGAAGGAGAAGAAGAAGAAGAAGAAGGAGGAGAAGCAGCCCGGTTCCCCTTGCAACCCCAGCCCGGTTCGACCCGGCCCGGCCCGGCCGCACCCACCCGGATTCTCCCCCTCCCCCGGTCCCGGGGGCGGGACCCCGGCGTCCTTGCTGCCCGGCTTCCCCGCGCCTCAGCCCGGCTTCAGCGCTGTCACTCCTCGGCGCGGTGCCGGACCCACACAACCGAGGCCTCGTCTTACCGGAAAAGAGAGTCGCATCCCGCCTGGAGGGGGTCTCCGTGTACCGGCCCGGCGGCCGGAGCGGTGGAGGCGCCGTTATGACCACGCTGGCCGGGTCGATCCCCAGGATGATGCGACCCACGCTGGCCCAGAACTACCCACGTAGCGGCTTCCCCCTAGAAGGTAACGACAACAGCAATATTTTTTTAAATAAAAGTATAATTATCCAAGGCTCTCTCCGCTCACAAAAAAAAAAAAAAACATCGTGAGGAATTTTAGAAAATAAAATAAAATCTACCCCGCAGCCGCCTTTTCCTTCCGCTGCAAAAGTTACGCAACTTTTCTTTGCCGTTACCGGAAACAATCTGGATTCATAATCGGATTTAAATCAACTTTTTTTTTTTTTTTTACATTTATCCAGAATTATAATTTTTTTAAAAGTTATTTTCAAGTTTTAAAATACAGGGCCTTCGGTGCGTCAGATGAAAACCTGCTCCAGCGTCTGTGTGAGAGTGTGTGTGTGTGAGTGTGTGTGTGTTTTGACGCGCTTTTCCCCTCTAAACCCCAGTGTCCACGCCGCTGGGTCAAGGCCGAGTCAACCAGCTCGGCGGGGTCTTCATCAACGGCAGACCCCTGCCCAACCACATCCGCCACAAGATCGTGGAGATGGCGCACCACGGCATCCGGCCGTGTGTCATCTCCCGCCAGCTGCGCGTCTCCCACGGCTGCGTGTCCAAGATCCTGTGCCGGTACCAGGAGACGGGCTCCATACGACCCGGGGCCATCGGGGGCAGCAAACCCAAGGTAGGAAGGGGATTATCCGGACCTACGCTCTCCGGTTTTCCGTCCGGTCCCTGAACGCACCGCGAGAAATCGATTGAATCGCAACTGAAAGTGTCTCCATCCCTGGGGCTCAAACCAATAACCTCCACCCTCCTCCTCCTCCTCCTCCTCCTCCTCCTCCTCCTCCTCCTCTTCCTCCACCACTTTTTCTCCCCCCCTCCCCCCTTTTCCAAATCCACCCCCCTCCACCCGAAGCAGGCGACAACCCCGGACGTAGAGAAGAGAATAGAAGACTACAAGCGGGAAAACCCGGGTATGTTTAGCTGGGAGATTCGGGATAAATTACTGAAGGATGGGATGTGTGACCGCAGCAATGTTCCTTCAGGTAAAAAAATAAAATAAATCAAAATTAAAAAAAAAAAGGAAAGAAAATCTACTTTTCTTATTTTTTTTTTCCTGGTCAATTCTCCTTTACTGTTAATTTTAAATTGTAATAGTTATTTAACACTTTTTAAAATACCCGTACGAGTGTGTGTGTGTATGTGTGTGAATAATGTGTTTGTGCGTCGCAGTGAGCGCCATCAGTCGCATCATGCGGACTAAGTTCGGGGGTAAAGCAGACGAAGAGGAGGACGAGGACGAGATAGAGAAGAGCGAGATGGAGGACAACGAGCGAAGGGCCAAGCACAGCATCGAGGGCATCCTGGGGGACAGATGTAAGTGAACGCACCACGGGGAGGTGGGGTGGAAAAGAAAAATACAAGATTTTCCTATTTTCATCTCTGATGCGTTCAGGGACGCATCGGTTTGGTGTGTTTTTGAGACCCACTTTCAAACCGCCAACCTGTTGCCCGCGTCGATGGTTTGTGTGTGTGTGTGTGTGTGTGTGTACGCTGGGTAGCTTCTCCGAGGGTAGCTGTAAACTTGTCAGGGGGGGTGGAGTGTGTGTGTGTGTGTGTGTGTGTGTATGCCTGGTAGTGTCTCTGAGAGGAGCTGTAAACTTGTCAAGGGGGGTGGTGTTTGTGTGTGTGTGTGTGTGTGTTGTCTTTTTTTTTGTCAGGAATTCTTTATCGACCATATCTTGAAGGCTAATGTGTTTCCCATGAGGCCAACCGTAAATCATATGTGTGTGTGTGTGTGTGTGCGCGCGTGCGTGTGTGTTTTATTTTATTTTTTTGGGCCCCAGAGGAGGGCCCGTCCCAAATCTTTAAATGTATTTATCAAAATTAGCCCCATTATTAAGGCGTGTAATTGCGAAATAAACGAATCGATTAATTTACCGATCATTGCTCGATAAATTGATTGATGAAATCATTGAATCCTCTTTTTAAACTCCGTCCATCTCGAGCGGCTAATGAAATATTCGATCCGATTCGGCGAGAAGCCGAACAAACAAAACATACATTGCATGTTGAACAACTATTAATCCTATATTTTTTTTCCTATTCTTATTCCTGTTTTGGATTAAAATGACGAAAGTTTTAACAATTTTTGAGTCGATTTCAAAGTTTTTGGCCCAAAATATCCAGCCGACAGGATTTGTCCTGAACTCCTATTACAGTGTAACATATGCTTGTTACATTGTAATAACACGCATTATAGTGTAATAACGCTTACTAACTAACGCATCTGATTTTAAACGCCAGCCAGGGCCGTAAAAGCCGCCACATCGTTAAAAGTCCAGATTTGTCGTCTATGGACGACAGACACACACAAACACACACATGAACAAATACACACACGTAAACACTTCCCGCCGGAAGTCATTTTACATTTTTTTCTCACGTGATTTGTGGACATTTCGACGCGCGGGGAAGACCGAACAGGTGTGTGTGTGTGTGTGTGTGTGTGTGTGTGTGTGTGTGTGTGTGTGTGTGTGTGTGTGAGTGTGTGTGAGTGTGTGTTCTTTTGACGCAGTTTAGGGGGCCCCAGTGCGCAGGTGTTTCCGGGGTGCCAAGCGATTAACACCGACGTCTGATGACGCATGCACGGGACAATTTTAACTTCCGGTCGTTTGTAGTTTGATTGCGTTAAAGTTGTGCGTGAGATGGAAAAAAACTGTTTGCGGGTGAAGTGGCGGGGGGGGCATGTGGGAGGGGGAGGTTGGTAGTGATGGGGGTGGGTGTGTGTGTGTGGGGGGGGTGTCCACGACGCGGACCCGGATGAGCTGATCAAACATTTGCTCAGCGTCCGCGTCCACGCACAATGGCGCGCCTCGCGCGCACGGCGGGACGCGCGGGGGGATGAACTTGGGAGACAAAGGCGCGGGAGTCCATCCGCGGCTGCGTGGACAAAGGTGCGGGGGGGGGGGCGGAAGGGAAGAAGGGGGGGCTGCTTATCATTCAGCCGGAGGAGGAGGAAGAAAAAAAAGGGAGAGAAAGAAAAAAAAAGAGAGAGAGAGAAAGAAGGAAAAGTCCGACAAAACAAACGCGAGGCCGCAATGAAGGATAAATTATTCAAAAACTGTTTCCTGGTGGGGGTTTGGTCCGATAATAGAACCAGCATCCATTCACATTCACGCGTGAGATGCTGGATGAAAACGCGCACGGAAGGAAGGAATGGATGAACACATGAGAAACGATGACATGGTTAGAGGAAATTTAGGATAACCTGTGTGCGTAAATGAATGAGTGAATTTACAAATGCGATTTGAATAAATGAGTAAAGAAGCGCGTAAACGAGCGGATAATACAGATAGAAAAAATAAATAAACGAATGAGTGAATGAATGACTGAATAACAGCACGGTTAAACGGAATAACGAAGAGGAATAAATACATTTAAATGTTCACATCGAGGATTTACACATATCTATATTTTTAGACTGTTATAATTACGATCATTTTCAAGCTTAATTATCCACCTGATTATTCCGTCGTTTTAAGGCGGTTTGTGCAAAATCCTTTTTTTTTTTTAGTTACCCCCCCCCCCCACCTCCCCAGCCTTCCGTCCCGGGGAGGGAGGATGAGGAGGAAGAGGACACCGAGGAGAGGAAACATCTCCGGTCTGCAACTCATGATCTGTAATTGATTCTTTGATGCCCCCTAAACCCCCACCCGAACATTAATAATGTCTTCTAAATGATGTGGATATTGTGCGATGACACATCTAATGACGGGAGGAGTGTATTAAAGAGTGTGTGCGGCTGAATGGGGGCCAATGTTCTCCCCGGAGAGCCCCCGCTCCGGCCCCGGAGCGCTGCTTCACAATGAGGGGGCCCTCGGCCACCCGTCCGGCCCCGCGCACTGCTCCGAAAACCGGCCCTCCTCCTCCACCTCCTCCCCCCCTCCTCCTCCACCACCACCACTTGCTCTCCAAATCTCTTCAAGCAGATTAAATCGACTCTTTTATTTCATCTCACTTTCATCTGTGGAGCGACACCGCCCCTCCGCCCTCTGTTTGTGTCAGCCCTCTGCCCCCCCCTCCACCCCCCCGGGGGCCCCGGGGCCCCCAAACAATGGACACCACGTTTTTAATTATGCTCTTAAAAGGTTTATTTATTTATTTTCTAAAACTGTTTTTTTTTTTTTTTGTCCTGCCCTGAATAGGAAGCTCATTCTCAACGGGGTTTTCATGTTTTATTTAATTTGAATTGATTTTCTATTTTATTTCCATTTTAATTTTTCAATTGGAAAATGACCTTTTCTCTGTATATAAATGAACAAGCAATGGCACA
This sequence comes from Fistularia commersonii, assembly GCF_037954325.1. Lineage (NCBI taxonomy): Eukaryota > Metazoa > Chordata > Actinopteri > Syngnathiformes > Fistulariidae > Fistularia > Fistularia commersonii. Next base: position 8,990,880 of record NC_141286.1, read on the forward strand.
GCATAAATCATTAATTAATAATGTAAGCCGTGCCAAAAGAAGCTGATGATCAATTTCATTAATTGATAAGTTATTGGTGATTTTTTCTTGATAGAGAAATGGCAGTAAGTGTGGAAAAGAAAATTTAATCTGCTTTTTTTTTAGTCCAATGCGGTGGTGGTGGAGGCCTCTGCCTCGCATTAACTAACCTGAGATGAAGTTAAGGATGGCTGACCGCCCTGTCCACACACACACACACACACACACACACACACACACACATACACACACTTCCGCGGCTGCTCTGCATTTTCACAGTGTATCTTTTAGAGCCCCTTACTTCGTTAGGTGAAATTAGCCAGATAATACAGAGGAGCCTTGTCGAGGGCCGACGCGTTTCCATTTGGGCCGCATTTGTACACACACTCACACACACACACACACACACACGCACACACACACACACGGACGCACACATGCACACATTCCTCTTTGCAATGCAAACAGTCAAAGGGATAACTTTATTTGGTGAAAGAGGATCCTGGAAAGGGCTAATTGAATAAGCCCAGGATCTTTGAAAAAGCCCTTACCATGGTGAGCGCAGTCATCATGTCATAATTAGGTTTATTGAGGCGCATTCCTTCAATCGGCCCTCACTCTGCTGGGCTCATTGAATCCGTGGCCCGGGCCGACGGCTAGGGGGACAAAGGGGAACCGCAGGCACACAATACATCAAAGAGCCGTAAAGATTTTGCTGTTTCTTTTTTTTGTCACAGAAACCGGGCTGGAGTCCGTTTGTGTAAATAACACCAACATGCAAATAATGATGACCCGAACCCGTAGGTGTGTGTGTGTGTGTGTGCAGATTTAATATGCTGGCACATTCTGGGTCAGTGCCAGTGGAGAGGAGGGATGAAGGAGGAGGAGGGGGGGGGTGATAGGGAATGAGCGGTACATGGGCCATGACAGCAACGGTGTTTGCACACTTGTGGCTATTAGCACTAGCGTTTACACATCCATTGCTAAGATCCACTGTATTTCCAGAATGCATGCATGTGAATGGTCACAACTTATACAGTACTTTCGCACCTTGTGTTTTCATTCACTCGTTCACACACACACACACACACACACACACACACACACACACACACACACACTCTTACACAGCTGTTAGCATTATAAGCATTTATGCGTCCATTCATAAAGCGATGTTTTATTTCTTCAATTTCTTAGTTTCAGAATGCCTGTGAAATGCCTTTCACAGTCGACATTCATCCATTCGCACACTGATCACACATGTAGCTATTAGCATTATTAGCATTCATGCATCAATTGCACTTTCTTCCCTTGCGTTGTCAAAGGGCCTTGCATCGCATTCACCCGTTCACATAACACACAAACTCACACTGATTGCGGCAGAGAACACTTGTAGCCATTAGCATCATTAGCATTTGCACGCCCACTGATATTTCTCAGCTTATGTAGCGCTTTAGCAACTCGGGGTATCAAAGCTAAGCCATACGCCAGATAGCATCCACCTGTTCACTCACCAATTGGCACGTTTCCACCTTGCGGTGTCAAAGCTCTTTCTGCTATCTTGCTTTCACATGCACACACCGACATCTGGAGAGCACACTTGTAGCTATTAGCATCATTAGCATTTGCTGATAAAACCCAGCCTGTTACCAGAAAGTATCCCGCTGAATGGTCTCAATTTAAGCTAAGCTGTTTGCTAGATAGCATTCACCTGTTTATACGCAGATCTGAGATGTTTTTGTTTTTGTTTGTTTTCACGCCGCGGCAACTCGAATACGCTGTTTTCCAACCCACTGCCGCACCCCCACCCGCGCCCCCGCCCCGGTTTGGTCCGGGACTGTCTCACGCTAGCTATCGTTCCGCTAACGCCGCCTGAGCCAAGTGCATGCTGAAGAGGGCTCTGTCTGTCCACTGAAAGAATGAATGTGTCACTCAGCGAGTCTCTGGGCAGGAGGGCAAAGGGTTGGTCGGGGGGCTCCGGGGCCAAAGTGGCGAGGCACCAAATCACTCTCCTCTACCCCGGGGCTCTCTGTGTCCCTCGCCCGTCGTCCCGCTCTCCTCCCTCTTCCCCGAGCTCCCTTTTTCGCCCGTGCGTGATGACTACCCGAGCATGAAAACATAGTTATCTGCAGATGAATGGCTGCTCTATACTTCATTAAAGCCTCTTTTTCCTTTCACACTCTTATTGTGACCCTCTGATATCAATTCAAAGGGCAATTAATGAATGCACACCAACTTTGAAGTCAGGGTGATATTCGGGAGCGGGTGGGGGGGGGACCTCGTGTGTGTGTGTGTGTGTGTGTGGAAATGGGGGGTTGCGGGGGGGTATTCCCGCTCCAGCACCCCAGCCTTCACCCGTGATGGACTAGCCACATTGAGCCGCGAGTGAGCGCGCCCCAAAGACGGTTTGAAGGGAGTGAAAGAGTGAAAAGGGCCCGGGGAAGGTCAAGTAGAATGGCTCGCCTTAGAATAAGGCCTCTCTTTATCTGGCCCAAGTATGCACTATAGGCACAACAGCTGTGGGGGGAGTTTGTGTGTGTGTGTGTGATTGTGTGTGTGTGTAACAGTGTGTGAGAGAGAGGTTGTTTTTTAATGTGCATGAGTGTCTGTGTGTGTTTCTGAGAAATTAGGCAAGGCTGTGTGAGTTTGTCATGTGCCTGTGTATTGTTTCCTCAATATGTATGTGTGTCAATGTGTGTGTGTGTGTGTTTGTGTGTGTGTGTGTGTGTGTGCACCCGTCTTGGGGTTAGGGCCGGGTGTCAAAGTTTACACAGGCCAGTAAACGCAGCATCCCTGCCGCTGATGTCGGGGGGGGGGGGGGGGGGGGGGGGGGGGACACACGTGGCTGTCAATCACCTGACCGACGAAGCCTGACTTCCATTTTGTTAGCTAATTAGCCCCTAGCTGCTTCGGTGACAACTGGCTCACGTGCGTGCCCCCTCCGTGCACGTTTGCGGTTTCCATCGAGCTCCACACTAATCTGATGAAGTGCGTGACGAAATAATAAACCTTGTAGGGGATTTTGGAAATGAATGTCCCGCTCTGTGAAAACCAGATCTCAGGTATTTCCTCGCTCAGGTGGCACTGCGTCGCCAAGAACCACACGAGTTCCCCCGGTGATATTTGCCGCCATGAATGCGGCATTATGGGACGTCACATGCGGCCAAACGGCTAAAAGATCCGGATCGGGTTCTTTCCGGTCGCTGCCGGGTTGTTCGGGGCTGCGGAGGAAACAGGAAACAGGGTTCGAAACACATTTAGCCGTACATGATGGGTTGCGGGAGGCAACGGCGGGTGCAGGGGGTTAGCGGTTAGCACCGCCACCTCGCTAGTTAAAGGGTTCCCGATTGGATTCCGACAAGTTTGTATATTCTCCCTGTGTCTACGTGGGGTTCCTCCAGGTTCTCCGGTCAAGTTAATGAGTAAGTTAATGGGTAAATGGCTGAAGGTCTCCATATGACGCGGGAATGAATGAGTGAATTGTTATACTGTATGTCTATTGGATTTGTGAATGACAGCGTGAATGTTTGTATGTCTATATGATGTGTGAATGACTGAGTCGATTGTCGAGTTTATGAATGGTTGTATATCCCGTGACTGAGTGAGTCAATTGTTGAATGCCTATCTATGTGAATAACTGATTGAAAGGTTAAGATGTATGAATGAGCGAATTGTTGTATGTTTAGTGACCAGTGAATGAGAGGGTGAATGGTTGTATATCTATATGACATGAATGATTGAATTATTTTTGTATGCCTATGACATGAGAATGACAGATTGAATGTTGTCTGTCTCAAAATGACACGTGGGCAAGAGAGTGAATGGAGTGTCTATATGACATATGAATGAGTGAGTGTTGTGCTTCCATGTGAATAAGAGAATGAATGGTTGAATGCCTGACAGGTGGTATAGGCTCCAGTCCCATATGACCCCGAGTGCATGATAATGAATGAATGAATGAATGAATGAATGGAACAAACCCCCACACACACATTCAAAACACCTCCGCAGTTCTTCCAATTCAGTGTTTTCTGCGTCACATGTTAGCCCTCGCTATCAGTTGCAGGCCGGCCAAAGAGATTGCTCACAAGTCAAGTGAGTTCAGTCCCCCCCCCCCCCCCACACACACACACATGCACACAACCACCAAAACCGCCGCCACACACGCGCTTCCAAACAAAAAAAAAATCCACCCAAACAGTCGCAGATGGGTGCGTAAGCTGTCAGTAAAGCCATTATGCAAGCGAGCATCTGCCGGCGGTGACTTCTATGTACTGTTTAATGCAGTCGGCTAGTCACTTAGCCCCGCCGCCCTGAATGGGAGCGCTGCGGCCGGCCCGCCCCAAATAAACGCAGCGTTTGTCTCCTCTGCCTTTTGTTTTGTGTGTTTTCAGAAGGGTAGGTGGAGAAAAGTGGGAGGATGGTGGGGGTGGGCAACATGTCACAGCCTCAATTTACCCTTGCTATTAACCAAAGCCCCACTTGAGTTACCGGGGACGTGGAAGAAAAAAAAAAAGGGGGTGTAAATAGTCCACATATGGTCAGTCAATTCCCCCAAGTGCCCAGAACTCAAGTCGGACACGTCCCCTTTTGCTTTCTCCAGGCCTGGCGTGCGCACACACACATACACACACACACACACACACGCTCACAAACACACTCACAAACACACACATGCATGCATTCGCAATACTGTCTCATGTCTCAGTGGACATATTTAAGCCTTTGTGCCACCCCCCTGTCTTGCTTATACACACACACACACACACACACACACAACTCCCCCTGCTCTATCTTTTGAAAAAAGAAAAATCAGCAAGGCTTTCCAACAGTCTGTTTCAGCTAAATCCTCCATTCTCCTCCTCCTCTTCTTCCTCCTCCTTCTCCTCGCTCGGGACGGCGTTGCGTGGCAGGAGCCATTTTGGGTCCGCCTTGGCTCTGCGAGAGGGGCCGTTTTGGCCCGGGAGTCGCCGTGCGCCGCGCCTCTCCGGGCTTCGGTTTGGTTAAATTAAACAGTTTTCTTTTCTCCTCCAGCCCTCTCCGCCCCCTCCTCCTCCAACCAGCTGCTTCTCCCTTATTTTGCGGCTTAATGCTCCCCGGCTCCACCGCTTCTCCGGGGCCTTCTCCGCTCAGATAATTCCCCCCCCCCCCTTCCCCGCCTTTTTAAGGCTCATATTTTCTCATTTTTCGATGAAGTAACTGGAGCCAGTTGGACGTCTGCCCCCCCCACCCCCCCCCCCCCCCCCCCCCCCACCCCTCCATCTCCACCTCCACCTCCACCCACGGAGTCTTTAAAGCGGAGGTGGAACAAAAGCTACTCGGGGAAAAGTCAAGTGTTTACAGGGGCGTTTTAAGGCGTAGCGTGTGTGTTTGTGTGTGCGTACGGATGGTGGAAGATACGAGGGTTAGAGTGGATAATTTGATTGGCCGGGGGCCACGTGGCCGTGCCAAATTGACGTGATCAGATCGCCGGGGATAGCGAGGCGATGACGGGAAGCGGGGCACTCCGAAACCGCAGGTCTACCAGGCCGGGGGGGGGGGAAGGGTTCGCCCCCCCCCCCCCCCTTTTTCCTTTTCCACATCTACTCCATCATCTCCAAAAAGGTAACGCAGTCCCCTGAGTTTCACTGTTTGCAAAGATCCCACTTGAAAGCATCGCAGGAGGCGATAAGCGGTTATTGGTAGGCGACAATACACGTCACCTGTCGCTGACATTTTATAATACGAATAATATAATATATGTAACTTCCGTTAGAGTTCATGCACTTTCTTTACTAGTTTACTATGACACTGATGCCAACCCCCCATCTTGCGCTCCACCCGCCAGCCTTGGCCTCGGTCCGCCTGACCACCGTAAAAGCTAGCAAGGAAAAACAGACAGCGCACATTTCATCCAATTAGATCAACAGATGTCGACCAAAGTTTTCTTTGGGTCGGGGTGGGGGGTCGTAATTTGCAGCTGGGAGGCGGCAATAAATCAAGGTATATGGCCATAGATTTCAGAGCTGTGTTCGTTTGCAGCGCGGTGAGGTTGCTCTGTCCGATGCCTCCGCTACGTCAGCGGCGTCGGCAACGGCAAAATTTAAAAAATACTGTTTGGAGGGCTTTTGCACCCTGGGGTGTTAGAGTTAGATAGCATTCACCCATTCACACACACGCTCACACAGCTGTCAAGCAAGGGAAAAACTGGAGACCATTCTCACATAGACATATACACTCACACTACCCGGTTGAACTGCCATGCTCAGCGCTGACTTGATTCCATTCACCCATTCACACACACACACACAATCCCGCACACACCCGAAGCGGCAGATCTGCCACGCTAAGTTCTAACTTGATTCCATTTACTCGTTCACACGCACACGCCCATTAGCGCCAGACCTGCGATGCTAGGCGCTAACTGAATTACATTCACCCGTTCACACACACACACTCACGGCGGCAGAGCTAACATTCAAGGTGCTAACGTGGGTCATTGGGAGCAACAGGGTTTGTTTGTGTGTGTGTATGTGTGTGTTGATGCATTTTATATAATTCACGATAATTGGCTGGTTTTTCCGAGCTCGGAGGAAAAGATTCACAAGCTCACCTGAGGGAAAATCCCGACAGGTGAGTTCTGCGACCAGGTGGTGCAGGAGGGTTAGTAACTACATTATAAACAACTAACTCATAGAGGTTCTGGGGGTTTACGTCCTTTCCGGTAAAAAAAAAAGGGACATCTCGTGTTACTACCGGCAACGGCGGCCAAAACGACACAGATGCCCAGACGGACCGTCCCCACGGGGGCATTTACGCCGACGGCCCCCTCCCCGTCCTCCCCCTCAGGTGCTCTCGCCTTCCCCCCTCTGGAGGAAAAGGGGGTTTTCTTTCAAGGAAGGGGGGGGGAGGGGGGGGGAATGCCCCCCGGCTGTGCCCCAATCCCTCTGTGGAGCCTGTGGATGCCCCCCTCCTCCTCCCAATCCAGCTCTCCCATGGGGCAGGTGACAGCCCTCCACTGTGAAGGCCGAGGGAGCCATGACGGATTCCACAGATGGAGCGTGGAAATCGCAGGCAAAGACCCCGGGCTCTCGGCAGCGACAAAGAGGCCTGGGAGTCAGGGGAGAAATACGGGTGGAGGGGAAAAAAAAAAAAAAAAGGGTGGGGTGGACAAAGGGAGACGGAGGGAGGAGGAGGAGGAGGAGCTGGCGGTGCTTGTCTCGAGGCACGATGAAGAAGGCGAAAGATTGAGTGTTTTCCTCACCAGCCTTAAGGCTGGGAGCGTAAGGCGGCCCGGCCTCCGCGCGATGGCGTCTTCCCGCGCGGAGCGACCGGGACCGTTCCGTCCACCTCCACCCTCCGCCCGAGACTTTTAGAGGTGCCACTCTGTCGCTTCTTTTGAAAAGCACCCCCTCTTCTCCCCGAACTCCGGTAGCGGTCATAACCGATAGGTAATTCCAAAGTGATTAAGGATTTTCCCGGCCGCCTCGGCTTTCCCAGGGCCCAAATCCCTGTGAAATGCAGAGGAACGTGCATGCTGCTAACGTTGGAGGGGTGGAGGGGCAAAAAAAAGAAGGGAGGAGGTGTGTGTGTGTGTGTGTGTGTGTGTGTTGAGTGTGTGTGGGGGGGCAACAAAAGACCCCCAACTCTTGTTTTTCAGTCGTCCTGTCCGAACTCCAAAGCCCCCTCGGCCCGAACGTCGGATTCCTCCCAATGTGGAAAACCTTTGCGTTGCCATGTTGGGAAAAAAGAAGTAAAAATCAAGTTGTTTTTTTTTCCTCTTTTTGATTGTTCATCGATGAAAACGCTGAAACGCGTAGGTGGAGGATGAGGATTTTTGGGGGGGCAAAGAGCCGACCATGCCGCGGGGGTGTGAAATTGCAAGATATTCGGTAACGGGGTCAAAGCGATGTCTCCGCGCCCCCCCAACAGCCCCCTTTGAAAATATTTTACTTATTGCTTCCCTCATGCGTGAATGTTTCTTTACCAATTTACTCCTAATGCATGTTAAGTTGACTCCCACTGCTATTGGTGTCGTGGCGACAGCGGGTGAGGGTGGCGGGGTTGGAGGGAGTCGCTGCCGAAGGGGAGGGGGATCAGTTTCACACGAGGGGCCTTGAGCTATTTGGATTCCCTTGTATTTTATTGTTGCTTCTGCGGGGCAGCAGAGGGGGGGAACTAATACAGTGTTGGTGTTGCACACAAAACTTCCCCTGTGCCGAGGGGGAATTAATTAAGTGTAACACACAAAAAAAAGTGGGCACCTAAGAGGGAACCTAAGAGGGAGCCGACAGAGCGTTTGAATCAGGGAATCAAAAAAAAAGGGGGGAAAAAAACCAAGATGGTGGATGATAGCGAATATAACAATAGAATTAAATGGGATGTGACAAAGGGGTATGTGTGTGTGTGTGTGTGTGTGTGTGTGTGTGGGGTGGGTTCTGTCAGGTCTGATAACTTGTCTGCCAAGAAGCCAGGCTGAAGATCAGGCCCCAAAAAGACCAACTGAATATCCTTATTAGTGATGAGATGCTGTTTTAGCAGACCTCTGTGTGTGTGTGTGTGCGTGTGCGTGTGCGTGTGCGTGTGTGTGTGTGTGTGTGTGAGAGAGAGAGAAATGTGTTGGTTTGATCTAATCAATACAGATACGTGTACTGAAATATTTCCGGGAACTGAAGTTAATCGCTTTCTCCTCTCTCTGCTGCTTATTACAATGTAATAACCGTGTAATTAACACAGATGAAAGCGGCGCCGTGAAAAGGTGGTTTGCAGTTTCTGTCCTTCACTCCCCTCCATCCCTGCTGACCCCCTTCTCTGTCCAGACCGCAACAGCTTTTTTTTTTTTTTGTTTTTGTGCGTTTTACCAGTGTGTGTTTCATTATAAGCTAATTTGATGTCACATGTTAGAAATCCCTGCGAAATAAAACACACATTTTATGCGATTTCGAAAAAACACACTTGACGCTGCTGACCGTGTGTGCGTGTGCGAAGAATGTTAACGGCCGAGATTTCCGTCTCCGAACAGCGAGTCACTCGGACGAGGGTTCGGACGTGGAATCGGAGCCCGACCTGCCGCTGAAGAGGAAGCAGCGCCGCAGCCGCACCACCTTCACGGCGGAGCAGCTGGAGGAGCTGGAGAGGGCCTTCGAGAGGACACACTACCCCGATATCTACACCCGCGAGGAGCTCGCGCAGAGGGCTAAACTCACCGAGGCCCGGGTGCAGGTGAGACACACACACACACACACACACACACACACACAGACGCACAGAGCAAGCATGTTCTAGTGATGGACAGCTTAGAGGGTTTTTAAATTTCACCTCTGCGGTGAGGAGATCCATGAAATCCTGAAGGCAGCAACACACACACACACATGCACACACACACACACTCAAAGGAAGTCGTGTTTTCCCAGGTTTGGTTCAGCAACAGGCGGGCCAGGTGGAGGAAGCAAGCGGGAGCCAATCAGCTGATGGCGTTCAATCACCTGATCCCCGGCGGGTTCCCGCCTTCGGCCATGTCCGGCATCTCGCCCTACCAGCTGTCCGACGGCGCCTACCCGCCGTCGTCCATCGCGCAAGGTACGAAAGTCACCCCAGACGCCGATGGGGGACGGCGGCGAGGCCGGCTGACCTCCCCAGGAGGTCAGAACCATCCTGATCCGTGCGTGATCTTTTAGAACGAAGAATCCTAAAAGTGGCATTAAATTGAGTTATCGTGATTGTCATGTTGAATTTGCACGCCGCGTCCCCGCCCTGCCGCCGCCGCCCCGCACACACCCGTCACTCTAATCCATGCAGAATGTTTTATCATTACTTAATTACATTTACACTTCCACTCCTATTTACTTTTTCAATTTAAATCCAGCCACCTTATTATTTGTTGTTTCATTTTTTTTTCATTTTGCAGTTGACATAAAACACCTGGAGGATATTATTTTTCTCTATCGACCATGTTTAACCTGCGTGCTTGTGTACCCGTGTGTGTGTGTGTGTGTGTATGTGTGTGTCACGGAGGACGGTTTCACACCAATCTACTAATCGTTTAAAAAAAGTCATCTTTATATTGTAACTCATCAGGATTATCTCATGAGCATTTTTTTTTTATTTTTAGAAAAAAATGTATTTATTCCAAATGGTCGTCATGCTAGTTTGTAATTATGTACATTAACACAGTAACTAAATATACATATATTTACAGGCATGTACGTGCGTGTGTGTGTGTGTGTGTTTGTGTGTGTCAGGGGGCATAGTTTCAAAACATCTTTTTCCCATTTTTTCTTTATGTGACTTAGGGTTGAAGTGCAAAAGCTTTTTTTTATTTTCAGTTTTCAAAACTGTGATTTACGTCTTCAAAAAGCACGCAAAGAAAATATTATTACTATCTATGTACTATTAACTATATATATATATATGTATAAGTGTGTGTGTGTGTGTGTGTGTGTGTGTGTGTGTGTGTGTGTGTGTGTGTGTCACAGAAGAAAGTTTCAAATGATTCCTCTCCTACTTTTCTTTGATTTTAAACAATGGATAACAGCCTTATAATCTTTTATGCTTTTTTTTAAATGTATTTTTCCAACTGATTGACTTAGTTAAATGTTAATGTTATTACACAGTATCCGCATATGTGTAAGTGTGTGTGTGTGTGTGTGTGTGTGTGTGTGTGTGTGTGTGTGTGTGTGCGATCACAGAAAGTTTTAAATCATTCCTAACTTATGCTAAACTACAGGTTACAGTCATCTAACCTATTTTTATTTTTATTCTTAGTTTTATTCTTCAAAACTTTTTTAAAAAGCACATAATGCCAATGTTATTACATGGTAAAAACACACACACACACACACACACACATATATACATATATATATATATATATATATATATATATATATAATATATATATATACACACAATTGTGTATGTGAGTTCTTGTCATGGAGGAACATTTCAAATATTTATTTCGGAAATAGTTATTTTTTGGTATTATAACAATGGACTGAATTTGGATAAGCTATTTTGCTATTTTTTTATTTCTATTTTTCAAAACTAAACTACATTGCAATGCAAAAGTTATTACTGTATCAACATGTTAATGCACGCAAATATCTGTGTCAATTTTTTTTTCCTTGAATTTTTCAAAACAGACGCGGGTTGATATGCAAATGTAAAAACACGTGTGTGTGAAATATATCTAAATAATTCTTAAGGTTAATATTGCAACTTTTAAATGTTCCGACTGTTATAAGGCAATAACAACACCTCTTCTTACGATATCCGTGTGTGTGTGTTTAAACCGCTCGCCGCCGATGCAACTAATCCTCGACCTTGGTCTGGTTTAGTGTCGGAGCCGCCCAGCACGCTGCACCGGCCCCAGCCTCTCCCTCCCTCCTCGGGCCACCAGGCATCCGGCGGCGGCGGCGGCGGGCAGGGGGACGGCGGCTCGCCCTACTGCCTCGCCTCGGGGCGGCACTCCTTCTCGGGATACTCAGACGGCTTCGTGGGCCCCGGGGGGCCGGCGAACCCCATGAACCCCGCCATCGGAAATGGACTCTCCCCTCAGGTGAGACGCTCTTCCGTGGAATAAACTCTGTATATGCATAATTAAAACCCCTCCTGAAACCGCCATGATTATCCTTTGCAGGGTTTATATAATAATTTGATTTAAGTGGGGAAAAAAAGAAACAGTGTGAAAACACACACTCCTCCGCCCTTCAGTGGAAACATTAAAAATTAAAAAAAAAAAAAAAAAAAGGGGGGGGGGGCAGATGACTTGGAAGCGGCGTGCGTGACGAATGGGAAGCCAAAAAGACAATTACGGCCGATTAGCCCCGAGGCGCGAAGTCCCGAGGTCCTCGGGGCCGGGGCCAGGGTGGGTCGGGACGGACGGACGGGGGCCCTAACAGGCAGAAAATGAGATTTCGGCCCCGGCTCGGTCGCGCACACACGCCGGAGATAATTGATCGACTGCATGGCATGTCTGAGGATCAGCGATCCCGCGACGCCTCCGCACGAGTTTTTACACGACACGGTTTGACACGTTCCGGCCCGAGGATTCGTCCTGGCTTCGTCTCGGCGGGCACTCCAAGGGCGCCGCGCAAAACAGGAAGTTCCTGTCATTTTTTTTTTCCCGAACTGGGGCTTCAGACAAAGAGCGGCTGCATTTTGAAAACACACACACACACACACACATGCTGGATGCTCCTCCACGGCCCGGAGGGACTTCTCGTGATTGCATTCTTAAAATGTTTGCCCTGATAGTCCCCACGTGAGCGCCGAGGTTCTAATTTATTTGTATATATCTCATACGGCGGGAGGGGGAAGTAAACGTACGCCCCCTGCACCTCCACCCGTCCTGACATTCTTCCCCCGGCGTGGACGACGATGCAAAGAAGGCACGTAAAGGTAGCTAAAACGACCGAGTGCTCAAGAAGCGACCTGGCTCCCCGCTGGCCCGAGCTTGGATCTTCCAACCGCCGGGTTAATTCTTCGGTCGCCGGGCGCAAAAAAAACACCGCTCGCCCCTCTCGGCGCGGACGCCGGCTCCCTCCGCTCACCTCCCCGACTTGGGAAATGATTTAAGCAGGACCATGTGTGCGCGCGAGTGGATGTAGAATAATATGTCACTTAGAGGGCCGGGGAGGACCTGGAGAGCCTTGTACCTGCTTCTGATTAGACAGCTGGAACAGCCTGGTGACCCCCCCCCCACACACACACACACACACACACACACCCCCGGCCCGCGCCTTGTTCTGGAGGTGGGATGTGACGCATTTAGAGGTAGCAGGTTGAGTCGGAATTTTATAGTGATAAAACAAACCTCAATTTCTTATTAAAGTGTTACAGAGCTCTTTGGTGACGGACAGGTATATTTATCCAGGCGGCGGGGGGAGGTGGGCGGTGGTATCGGTCTGACGTGCCCCCCCTACCCCCTTCGCCCGCCCCCCTCCTCCATCACACCCCCGCGGCTCTTTTCCTTCCTTCGCCGGGCCGAGGAATATTCGCTCAAATTCGATTATCTGGCCGCTAATAAAGACCAGGTCAAGAGCTGAGCGCGTTTCTCTTCCGACGGCGAAGGTCGGAGAGAGAGCGCGAGGGGAGAAGGAGGGGGGTTATCTTTACCGCCGTATCTTCCGAAAGGCTCGGAGACAAATCGCCTGTTTTTTTTTCGGGGTTCGGTGACGCTGCCTCTCCCCCGCTCAGGTGATGGGGCTGCTGAACCCGGGCGGCGTCCCGCATCAACCGCAGAGCGACTACGCCATCTCCCCGCTCACCGGCGGCCTGGAGCCGCCCGCCGGCATGGCGGCCAGCTGCAGCCAACGGATGGACCACATCAAGGGCCTGGAGGGCCTCACCAGCGTTCCCTCCATGTCGGCCCTGCCCTCGCTGCCCAGCTCGCAGTCCTACTGCCCCCCCTCCTACGGCTCGCCGGGCTACACCGTCGACCACATGGCGTCCTACCAGTACGGCCAGTACGGACAAAGTAAGGTCAATAGACTTCATCTTCTTCTCCCCTCCGGCTCTTGGCGGGCGCCTCAAAGGATCCCGGATGATCCAGGGGTTGTTATCACAGGAGGCGGGGACGCTAAAACCGCTAGGCTAACACGTGTTACCGACGAAGGCCCTCTCCGCATTCCTCCCACGTTTCCTCGAACGTGGCCGGTCGTCCAAAACCCGCGTCGACGTTTTGACGTGCCCCGGGAACGAAAACGCGGGCGCCGCCGCCAGCCGATCATCTCGGGCTTTTAGCGGAGATGAGAGGAGTCATGTTTTCAGTTAGTCTCCTCTTCTTTTTTTTTTTTCCCCTCCTCCTTCCCCCGGCAGTTTGATATTTCTTCATGTGAAATTGATTTAGGGAAAGTGGTGAGGGCAGGAGGAGGAGGGTGGGTGGAGTCAAGTAAAGTCAGATTTTATTTTAAATGGGCGCCGGATCGCAACGCAGTCGTGTGATGACACCTCACGCGAAGTGCGGTGTTGATCTACAGAAACCAGACTTGACTTTTTACCGCCGTGGAAACCTTCCCGACTCAACGCAGGCGGCCTTCTGCCTCGACCCAAGAGATAGAAAGCAGGAGCGTAACAGAGACCACAAATATCGCATCATTCAAAGCACTTTATCAGCCATTAACACAGTCAACCCTTCACTCACACACTGAAAGCGGCGGGCGCCAACTAGCCGCTAACCGGGCATTAACCGGGTTTTCAGAGGGTGGTGAGGCATAAATTATCTCCCCTTATTAAATCTAGTAGCGCTACCCGATTTGATACGATCACAGCTTTAATACTTATAAAAGAAATGGCAATTGATGGCTGGAATAGTGGTTCTAGCAACCGCAATTTATATTATTATTAATCATAATAATAATAATGCAATTTATTTAAGGTGCCTTATGTGATATTCAAGGACACCATACAGACACTCATATAAACACAAATTACATAATTAAAAGAAAAAACTAAGGTGACAAAAATATATTTATAAATAAATGAATAATGCATTGATAACACGAGTGCAGACACGGAGGGAAATCCATCGGCAAGGTTTCTTCTGATTCTCGACCAGTGGGCAAAAGCCCCGTTCGTGTTTATTTCAAATCGATGCCACGCGGTAAAAACGGCTAAAAATCCAGTCATGTGCCTGGTAGCGTTCGCCCCGAGGGGACACCCCACCTGTCCGAGCCTGAGGGGGCCTTTTCACTTCGCATTAGCGCCGGGTTAGCCGCGTACCCCACTTCAAACGGACAATTTAAGCGCACCGCCCGCCCCCTCCCTGGGTCACAGTGTGATTACAGCGGCCGCCGTTTCCAATTTCGGTCCACGAGGGGGTCAACCAATCAGGTCCATCCGCTAACCCGACCGGGCCCTTCGTGGAGCGTGGCAACGAGCCAGCGAATCAGACGGCGCCTTGCTAGCCGGGTATCAAATGGATATCGGACTTATCCGAGAGCGGCGAACGCCTAATGATGGGACTCGTCGAAACGTTTCGGGAGTGGACGGGGCAGAGAGCGAGGGCGACACACACACACACAAACACACACACACACACACACTGCCACCACACGGTTTCGTGGCCGAGCCGTCCATCTTGATGTGATTAATCAGCGCGGCTGGATCGCTGGTGTGCAGCAGAGGAAAGGTCCTCTCTGGGGGGGGGCGGATGCTAATAGCCTCTGGCAGGGCAGCGATTGGAAACAGGTGCTCGGACCCAGGTCAGCCGGGGGAGGGAGGGTGACGGTATTGCTCCGGTGTAGCATCGGACGTTTCGGCTACGCTGCCGCGCCACGGCGCCTTCGCTGCAAAGTATCGCCGCTCCTGGTTGTTACCTGTCGTTCCCCGTCCTGTTGAATACGGTCGAGCAGAACGTGTGGAATTAAAGATGGCCGCCTTGCTGGCCCCGGGTGAACGCATGATTGCGTCGGATATTTCACAAACGGGATCTCGTCTCCACCGTCAGGCGGCGGCGGCGGCGGCGCGCTAACAGCAGCCATATGTGTATCTCCCCCCGTCATCTCCCCCCACCTGCATTAGAGAAATCCCGTCTCTGCTCTGATAAGGAATCTTACAATTGTCTTATCCCTCTTATTTTCCAGGTGCCCTTCCTTATCTGAGGCCTGAGATCACCTGATTGTAAGATAGTGCACGTGCGTGTGTGCACGTGTGTATGCGTGTGTGTGTGTGTATGTGTGTGTACAGTGACGGAAATCATTCATTATCTGGACCAAAACGTGCACGGAAACCATTCTATCTATCTGCCTTCCACCGCTGGACTGGATTATTAGCTCTTTGGCGGAGGAATGGATGCAGATGAAAGAGAAGAAGAAGAAGAAGAGGAAGGGTAGGGGCCCGAGAAAAGGAATATCTGACCCAAAACAAAAAAAGCGCTTAATTTTTGAGGGCGGTGCCACGGTTGCGGTGCTTTGGCCATCTTGACTTTCCGCGCCTGCCCGGCCCCGCCGGTTCTCTGCTGTGATAGTGAATCACCAACCGAAGCCACCACGTTTACATTTTCAGGCCCGAGTGACCACGCACGGGATCCCGCGGAGCGCCAACGTGACCCCCCCCCCCCCCCCCTCTCCGACCCGCCCGACTACCCCAAACTGTGTCTGCTGGAGGGGGGGGTTCATGAAATATGGCATTTCTTTGAGATTCAACGAAGGCAAACACGGACAAATGTTTCAGAAACGCTGATGTTCTCTGCAGACGTGCCTCAAAGAGGGTTCACTGGAGCCTCTCTGCACCCTTTTCCTCCTCCTCCTCCTCCTCCTCCTCCCAGAGGTCTCATTGAAGTTTTTCAGAGCGGCGAGGCAGGGGGGATCCTGGCCCTTTTGTGGCGGCGGAGAGGACGCAAAGGAGGTCACAGGGTGGGGGTTGACTTTAAGTGACAGATGAGATACCAGGAGAGAGGGCGGCGGAGAGATGGCTCTAAGAAGAAGAAGAAGGAGTAGGAGGAGGAGGGTGGAAGGGTGATAGGCATGATCGATCAGGGTCACGAGTCACGACTGCGAGACACTTGAGTTTGAAGAGAGCCATTTTTCCCAAGAAGTGCAATATCACGTATCTCAACCTTGCTGTTACACCGCCATCTATCCATCTATCCATGGATGGGTGTTAAAATGCCCAAAGGAAAAATCTCGCCCCCTAAAGTTTCCTTAGATGAAGACCAACCGCGAGCCTCGGAGGACCTCCGGGGCCATTGAACAGACACCGGAGCCAAAGTTGTACCCTATTTTTTTTTCTTCTTTGTCTTGATGGGACCTTTTCTTTTCGCCTTGATTTTGTTTTGCCTCTGTGTGAAGGCGCATTCTTGCTCAGGTCACGTACGTAAACAGGTGCGGCCGTTTCCGACGTCACCGTGGCTGCTGTGCTATATGTCGACCATAGGGCGGTGCAGAGATCACTTCCGAGTTCCGTTTGTGTACCCTAAGAAAGTGCCAGCGAAGTAGATTCATGTGGACAGAAAATGATTAATTTGCTCATTCATTATCTACACCTCGGGGCAAAAAGGGGGTCGGAGCCTATCCCGTTGGTCATTGGGCGAGTTAGGGTTCACCTTAGACTGATCCCGGTTGAACACATGTACAATGATGTATAACTATTCAACCTTTCATTCATGTACTTATGTAAGAACATGAAAACATTCACCCGATCATTCACACATCACATAGAGACAAACAACCCTTCATATCCCGACGTCTCATTCATTTACATCGAGACGCATGCAAGCATTCGCTCATTCACGTGTACAGCTAATTTAGGATCTCCGGTGAACCTGCTGGATGGATTTGGACTCTGGGAGGAACCCGGAGAACTTGAAGGAACCTCGCGGAGACACCGGGTGAATGTGGAGACTCCACACAGAAAGCCCCTCTGAGTGTCGGAATCCAACACGCACCTTCTTGCTGTGAAGAAAGCGATAAACAACGAGCCGCCGTACCAACCAGGGATAATTCTTCTCTCTGCTTATACCGACGCCATGTTGTCTTCTACTTCTATGTTCCTTTTGCTTGTCGAGCATACGGCGCGACACTGACCCCCCTGGACCCGGGCAGTACCGCTCCGTTTGGCGAGCTCCCCAAGAATGTCAGGATCACACAGGAAATGGACGGGAGGCTCCCCGATCCGGCCCGCAATGCATTCCAGATATATTTATTGCGGCGAGTGTACCGACGGCGTCCCCGTCAACCATTCCACGGCGCCGCAGCGTCGAAAAACCCTCCATGCCAGCACTCTGTGTTTTTTTTTTTTTTTTTTTTTTTTGTACATCTGTTTATGTTAGAATGAACCAGCTCTTTTAGCCCTTTGATATATTATTATTATTATAATTTTTTTTGTATTATCTGACAAAGCGATATGACATAACGTCACGTGTATAAGCGCATTATTACTACTATTTATAATGAAATAAAAAAAAAAAAAATCCCCCAAAATTACCCCGCTGTTTTCTTTTGTCCCCTCCTACCCGGTGGCTTAATGGGGTCCCTTTTGTGTTTATTTTTCGGTCGCCGGCGTCAAACGCCAGACGCGCTCCGAAACAAATGTGTACTTTGAAGGCAGCTCATGTGAACCCCCCCAACCAAAATAGTCGGCGGCCAAACGGGGATCACCAGACATTCGATTGGACGCCGAACACAACGGCCTTTCTTAAAGGCGGCTGTAAATTCTCAGGCATCTGCATTGGTGTGTATTAATACCCCCTCTGCCCCCCCCCCACCGCCCCCGCCACCACCACTGCAACAAAATGACTTTTGTTTTGGCGGCCGCTCAGATGAGGAGAACAAGCCTTAGAGCATTTTGGACAAACAGCAGACCCAGCGCCACCAAAACACCCCCCCCCCCACCTCGGGCCCGGACCCCGACCCCCCTACAGGGCCCCCTCTGTGTGTACAACTGCACCAAAAGCATTCATACATTACATATAATGTTGTTTCTATGCGTATGGGTCTGTGTTTGCATGTGTGTGTGTGTGTGTGTGTGTATGAGTGTGTGTGTTCACGTTGCCGGGGGGAATTAACCCTAATTATAACACTCTTCTGATTAATTGTGTCTGCTAGATGGGGCCTTGGAAGGTTAAGTGTGTGTGGCTAAGTGTGTGTGTGTGTGTGTGTGTGTGTGTTACATACTCTATAAATACAGTCTGAGTCAATAACAACGCCACGGATCACTCAGTCTTGTCAGCTGTGTTTGCTAAGTCTGAATGATTTAGCCATGGCTGAGGACACACACACACACACACACACACACACACACACACACACACACACACACACACCACAAGACGCTCTGGAAAAGTACAAGCGGTGATGCCTTAATCACCACCAGCGCATGGAAACGCAGCCTCCGGCATGCGGATGCGACTCCCGTGTACCTGTCTGCTCGGAGCATACATGTTTTATCACACACACACATATACATGCACACACACACACACACACACACACACACACACACACACACACACACACATATACACACACACACACACTGTTTGCTTTCCTAACCAGCCCTGCCCCATCGAAGATGAAGACTAATCACTGCCCCCAAATCCCACCGCATTACTTTTATTAATGACCTTTCGCCACCCTTTTGCGGTGAAAAGGCGATTGTTTGCGCCCGAGAGCGTCATAAACAAATATCAAAACGATTTGGAGTGTGACGCGCAGACGCCCGGTGGCGACGCATTGGCAAAAAATGACGCTCGCTCGACAGGGCGGATCAGCGTTGGAAAACTTGGGGAAAGAAATATTCCTCTGTCCTAGCAAAAAAACAAAAGTAAAAGCGCGTCCATTCATTTTCTTCCGATCTAGGTCATGGTGGCGTGCTGATGGTGTGTGTGTGTGTGTGTGTGTGTGTGTGTGTGTGTGTTCCCTTGGGGTTCTCCAGAGCACCAAAGGGGTTAAATAAGATTAGTTGGGTTAAACTGTCAAAGAATGTAATTGTATGCTCAATAGACTGTTTTTGAATGGAATTGCCCAACGGTCTGCAGTGTGAGTATGTGTGTGTTTGTGTGTTTTCGTTAATGAGTCAGATAAAAACAAAGCGGCAACTCGCCAGAAAGCTTGCAGATTCTTATCTCGTCTCGGGGCTTTTACGTCAAAACAGATCACAAGCAGAATCCTCGGTGGAACGCAGGACACGCGAGAAGCTCCGCTCCACGACCACTTGGTGGACTTCGAGAAGAACCTGATAACCTTCATAATCGCGGCTTTTATTCCTTTTTGAGGTCGTTGTTGCTCCGGTGCCACTTTGGCCCTCGCGCACAGGCTCCGGCGCCGTCGGCCAATCGATTTGCAGCTTTTGACGCAAGGAGAGAAGCCGTCCTCTCCTTCCCTCAGTGGTCCTCCTCTCGTTCTAACCTCAGCATCCTTCCACCCAGATCTTCACCATCTCTTCTCTGCAAACAAACCTTCTCAGTCTGACTTTATCCCCAAAACATCTAACATGACGCACTCGTTCCCGATCCTATCGGTCCTCCTCGCTGCCAAAGGAGGAACCTCCACATCTTCACCCCTGCAGCCTCCTGCCCTGCCGATGTCTCTGCTTGCTCTTTAATACCGAGCTCATCTGAAGTGGCTTCCACCCTCTCCTCCTCCAGAAGCTCCACTTTCATCTGTGCCATCATTCTGGCCGCGAGGGTCTCCCCTTCCTGGAGACGGGCCCGTTGGAGGACCTCGCCCGCCAGGCCCGGGTTGGAGATGATGAACGAGCTGTTCCTTCACGCTCCCGCAGGAGATCCGGCCGGCGGTGCATTCAGGGACAGCTCGAATCCTGCGGACGCATTCCCAGTTTTTGAAGCGAACACCGTTGGACCAAACCGGGGGCCACCGGTGGCGCCTGGTGCGGAAAAGCGTGACTCTCTGGAAAGCGTAGTACCATGACATGACTTCGCGAATTACGACAACGGCATGCCAAGTTGGACATCGGCCCGTCAGGGCCCGTTGGCCACATCATGAGCGTGTCGATTTCATTCATGCGCCCTCCCCTTTTCCCGCTCGTCGACTAGCGACAAATGGACAACAAAGTGAAGCTTGCCGCCATCTTTGTTGTCCCTACGCAAACCCCTCTATATATGCAGAATAAGACAGAGCCAGAGATGTGTTTTGCTAAACCAGCTAATTCAACTGTGCTGCTTTAACACTCCTCAGAGCTGACGATGGGCACGACGTGGCGTTGGCGCCCGTGATGCATCCACTGTCCCTGTAATGCCTGCTTTATCGCCATTAGAGCCACTCCTGTTGTAACATTTGAAAATCCCAAAGCAGATCATCTGCACACATTCAAAACCACTGCCTTCTATGGACACACACACACACACACACACACACACACACACATGCAGAAGGAGCAACCATGTGATAACAGACCCCCCCTACCCCCCTCCGGGGTTAAAAGAATTCATTTTCTCCTCAGTATTTTGCTCCGACGCGACCCCGAGATCACGCCGGCAGCTGCTTCTGTCATTCTCGCCGTGTCGAATGTGTGTGAACCCTAAATGTTCTCATTGTCTGTCCGCATGTGTGTGTGTGTGTGTGTGTGTGTGCGCACATCTGTGTGTGTGTACAGCAGCAAAATCTACAACAAACTGATACACCAGCTAAAGACAGAGGCTATCACAACACGTTTACTTCCTCGATATAAATCTGACCTTCTGCGGTTGCAATCTGCGTAATCGTGTCAACCAAGAATGGGTTCCTCCTCTGGAGGTACAGCCACCCTCGGAAGAAGCGTTTCGGGGGTCTCTCCTCCACCCCCCCCACCTTCCGACCCCTCGTACGTTTAACCTTTGACCCCGCCTGGTATTCACACACTCCGTCACCACGATTCCCGGGACCCGGGCGCCGACACATGCTTTGGGGTTGGGAGGTGGGATGCTGGGACGTGAAAAACAGGAGGATGAGGTGGCAGGAGCAGTCGGCGATGGATGGTGTGTGTGTTTGTGTGTATTTGTGTGTGTGCGTGTGTGCGTGCGTGCACAACATTCTCAATCCCTGGCCACGTTCACGGCAGCTCCATCCGACAAGCCGCTCAGTGTTTTCCTGCTGCGCTTCAGCTGTTGCCTCGCCTCCCCCCGTGGCCTCCAGAGGAGATCACAATCCTCTGATTCTGATTTATCCGCCGTCGAGCCGCAGCCTGATTTATTTGACGACGAACTAAAAGAGGCACAATGAGAAATATTGTTGCGGAGCAGAAAGACAGGGTTTCTCTCATCGGCAGCGGGGAGGTTAAAAGTTAAAAAAAAAAAAAGAAAAGAAATGTTTACTGGATTGGTCTTTGTTGGGCCCAGTGGAAGAAACACCATGAATACTCCAAAAGTATTCACGTGTTCATGTGCGAGCATGACAAGAGCGTCATTCATGGCTGCCACTGGGTTCTCCGGCCACCTGCGCGACCGAGCTGTCACTCCGGCCGTGGCGGAGAAGGTGCGGTACCTCCGGCTCACCTGCCAAGGCACGTGAGTGGGAACTCGTAATTCCTCTTGAAGTATCAGAGGTACCGGAGTGGCAGGGGGGAGGGGGAGGGGGGGCAGACGTGGCGACGGCGGCAATAAAGAGAGTCTGTCAAGGATTAAATTAGATTCAGTTATTGCATTAGAAATAACGAGAGGACAATAGCGGTATGCGCGACAGCATCGTAATAATAATGTCGTTACGGGACACGTTATCAGATCACTTCGAGTAGCGGCGCTTTGAACGGCAGAGGGCGCGGAGGCATCGTAGGTCCTGATGTTTGCCGGCCTCGTTTTTTATGGGGAATTAGTTTCAAGACTGACTGGAATGGGGTGGACAAAGAGACACGGACCAGGAAATGATGAAAAGGAAAATCGATAAGCATGCGATACAAGTTATAATTGGGGTCTCTGTAACGGGTAGTGTTAGCAGGTCAAATGATAATGAGCTAGCGCTAACTATGCTACTTTGGGTATGAAATGGATGGATTTTTATGAATGACATATGGGTGTTTTTTGCAGGAGGCATAGCGATTGTCCTTGGAACTGAACATTCCCGGTTTGTTTCCCAGCTCCTCCTAGCCTGTCGAAGTGTTGTTGAGCAAGATACTGAACCCCTAACTGTTCCCCTGGTGCTGACGGACAGCAGCCAACTGCTCATGGTTCATCCATAGCGGGGTAAATGCAGAGAAGGAATTTCCCCATGAGGGATTAATAAAGTATAAATTATCATACATTATTATTATTACTAAAAAAAACAGCAAGAAAGCGAAGTCCAGGATTGCTCTTCTGGCAACTGGGCTTTCAGCTCTCCAGGTACATACCCGAACCTGTTATGTTAGCATAAGCATTAGCCGTACAATTATCTGCTCAGATTGTAACTCAGGTGAGTGTCCTGGAAGTCATACCTTTGTTCACAGAACATTGCTGCATTTGCATAAAAATCCCATTAGACCTAGTTTCTCCAAAACAACTCAATCATTAGCATACCGAGCCACCTCAACTTGGAATGATAGCCAACTCTCAACACCAGAAGGTAAAGACTGAAGGAACCTTCATCAAGTCAGATTTTATTAATGTGGTGCCACATCCCAACCATCACCAGTTGTGAGATGATACTTTCCTGAAGTGCAGGTCTGGTCCACACTCCTCTAAAGGATTTACAGAAGCCCAACATTCCTGCTCCCATGAATAAGCATAAGCGACAGTGGCTGGAAACACCAAGCAGGAACCTTGGACAGATCCCAGCTCAACTCGGGCAACCTTCTGCCTTGACCGGTCGGGGTCAAAATAGAGATCTGACGACGATCAACCCCATGACCAGATGACTTTAGAACCCCCACATGCAAACAAAGTCCCCTAGAGCATGATCGAGGCGACTTTCTAAAGCCCTTACGGCGGTGGAGCAGAAGAAACCCCCACAGAATGGGCATATGACGTAATTCATATTGCGATGGAATCACATGACGGGCGACGACGGACCCGCGGCGCATCCAGGGTTGTTTTGATGGTTGTTACCAAATTTGCATGGTTTTTTCCTTGCGAAGGAGGGAGAAGATGGGCAGGCATTGTCGCAGACCACACGAAGAGGGGCGGTACGGAGCCCGGCGAGGATTGCAAAAAAACAAGACTGAGCTACTCCGAAGAGCCTCCTCCCCCCCCGAGGATCCTCTGGCGTCCTGTGACACCATCTCCAGGAATCTGTTTCACAACTAGCATTCTTGATGTGTCCTGAGGTCATTCCCTCTCAGCTCGTCCTTATTCACCAATTTTTGGGTTCAAAACTTTTGGGTTCCCTTCTCCAGGAACCGTAACTCCATGGAACTCCGGTATTGTGACGCAATAAAGCGCGGCATCATAGTGAGATTTTGAAGTAAGGTAGTAATGCTTGGATTATTGAAGCTGGACGAAGGGACGGGAGGACCACACCATGCCGGCACCAGATGATTAGTCTCCATTTATTTGTGCTTTGGCGCCTCGCGGTTTCAAATTTGCCAGGTAGTATTCACCCATTCACCGGCGTGCAACAGTCGGTTCGGTATCTGCTCAAAGGAAAACAACCTTCCGATTGGAGGGTACCAAGTGAGTTGCCGCCGCTGTGAGAGAGCAACGACAGCAGGAATCCTCGGAAGCGGCCACGGACGGCGACCTCGCTCCTCCCCGCCGTCACCTGAGCGCCGATGTTAATATCGTGACACAATAACATGCCAGAAACGATTTAGAGGCTGCCAGCCGGGCGCGGTGGAGGCCTGATTGCGAGCACAAACAGGAAAGCGAGGGAAAACATCACAAGGCGAAACAGACGTCCTGACAGCGGCTCCTCTCGGTATAATCTCTCCTGACAGTCATCTGGCCCGGTGGAGAGACATCTGTCGGCCAACCCGCGCTCATGTGGATCTACTTTTTCCCTTTGCTAAGGCGGCTCCTGCACTTATAGGGCGCGCGCATATGTGCGTTCGCACGTCATCCACATTTGTAGTCACTGATGTAAACTCCGAGCCTCAGCTTTATGCATTCGGCCTTCTGCGGGGGAACAATCTCTGGGAGTCGACGCATCAGTGGCATTCAGTAAACGGGTGGTGGGAAACTCCAAAGGGCGACGCAAACAAGTTACAGCGGTGCGACAGGAGTAATTCTGTAGTTCTATTTTGGCCAAGTTGCTGATCGGAAGGGAAGACGGAGCCTAAGACAGAGTCTCGCTTCATCTGCGTTTTAAAAAAAGAACCCTAACTTCGTTTGTGATTCACTTACAGAGAGAACCAGCGGGTGGGAGATACTGGCTCTTTTGTTGGAAGAGACTGCAGGCGGAGGAGAAGGAGGAGCGTGGAAGTACAGTAGCCGAGAGATGAGGAGATGAAAGTCGGGCGCCGAAGATCGATTGTGCGAGGCGCTGTGGGAAAAGTTAGCTTTTCTCTGAAGTACAATGTGTAAAGCCATCGAGTGACATGTCAGTCATGAGCTCGGCCAACAAAAAATGATCTTGACGTGGGCCAACGACCTGAATAAGGAAGAGAAAAAAAAGAGGACAACCGATTCCTAGTTGTCACCTATCAGAGATTGGCCACGATTTATCGTTCCAGGGGAATAAACATCCCAGCAACAATTGTCCTGAGGGAACTTTTTGCAGTTCCTAGAATATTTTCAGAAACTATGCCGTTCCTCCAAGCGCTTGAAACAGAGGAACCAGGAACATGAACCTCAGGTCCTACAACCTCGGTTGTTCCGTCTCTGATGCAGGGTCTTTTTACAGTTCCATGGGAACTAATGTGACAATGGTGCTCAGAGATTGGAGGAACTCTTTTTTTTTTTTTTTTTAAATGCCGTCTGGTCAGCAGTTTTCTTGCTACAAAATGGACAGAAAGAAATGGAGCAACGAAGAGGTCCGACCTCCTCCGGCCTGCTACGACACAGAGCGGTTTCCAGGGCTCGCAGAGGAACATCTACAAAATAAGTCCGGAGTTAGCTAACTGCGGGGTTCTTCACACGGGGGAGAAGATAAAAACACCCCAACCCATCTGATAGTCCGTGATTATTATTCCCGCCATGCAGAACATAAACACAGCTTCCACCTCCATGTCGTCCGTGTCATCTTCCTCTTCTTGGTGGTTTGTTTTTGGTTTTTGAGTGTAGCGCTTAAGGTGCTTGTTGCAGACCCTTGCGTCACACCGGCCCCTACCGGTCCCTTACTGTCTGTGGGAATGCAGAACTAAAAGGTTCCCTGGAGGAGAAGGAGGAGGAGGAGGAGGGTAGTTCCTTGAACGGGATTCGAGCTGGACGCCTCTTCGAACTGTGTTCTCAGAACTTTACTGTCGGAAAGCGGCGACTGTAACATCATGAACAGACGAGCGAGTATTTGGGGAATAAATGCAGAATAGGGCGTGACAAGGAAGTACATCTAGTCAGGTTTTGGGGCTCAGTTTTGATGTACTTACTGGCAGCGAGTCTCCAGCGCTGATGTTTGACCAGATTTCTGTGGTTTGTTCCGACAAAGGCGGATACAGTGAGTGGGAAACATTTGAATGTGTGGTCACGACATCTCAGGTCACGACTTTGCGATAGAAAAGTTTGTAAAGTTTGGACCCCAGAAAACACCAAACCCAAAGTGGTCAAGATACTGAACTGCCAAGTTGCTCCAGATGGTCTGCTCAGCATCTTGAATGGCGTCTCCACCACCATCAGTGGGTGAATGGGTGAAGGTGTGAAAGCGCGATACAAGTCGAGGCTGCTCTTCCTGCGAGTGGACTTCTGTTGGAATCCCCGCGGAGGACCTCCGAGATGGGATTGGTAATCCCTGGGACTGAGATAAGGGGTGGAGCGAGACAAAGGGGGCTTTAGCAGAGGAGGTCTCTCCGAGCGCGAGCAAGACGAGCCTCGGGCCCGGACGGTCGTAAAGGAAGGCTCTCTACCTACAGGGGAAAACAAGGGCCGGGATTGGACGCCGCAGGAGACGCGGGAGCCGGGAGGTATGCGGAGAGCGCTGCTCCGAGAGGTATGCGATGGAGAGAGGGCTGGAAGTGGGAGAGCAGCTGAGGCTGTCCAGTGATCATGAATCAAACTTAGGCACCGTGAAGAAGCGGCCCTCATAGGAGCCAGATGGGCCCTTGGCTCGGCACTGGCAGGGATGGAGAACACACACACACACACACACACACACACACACACACACACACACACATACATACATACACACAGAGGCAGAATGGGAACAAAAAGGCTTTTATGTGCACTGCAAATAAAAAAAATGGAGAAGTTTGGGTGGAAAGTACAAAGATGCATGAACACGCTGATGCAACAGTTTACGTTAACACACCCACGTACGCACACGCACGTGCACACTTACACGCCGATTCCTCATTCTCCATGTTAACCATGGCGCATTCAGGAGCTCGAGAGAGCCGCTGGGGAATGTGCTAAAGGAGAAGCTAAAGGAAGCTAGCGTAGCTTTACGTACGAGATAAAAATGGATTCGGAGAGTTGTCGGGCGAACGGCAAGCTAACCGCCGCAGATACCCTGCCCCCCCCCCCACACACACACGACCCCCTGCCCTCCCCCGATCGTTTGAGGAGGTCAGCGCTTCAATGGGGCCTGCAAAGTGTATGTTGGGTGCAATGAATGGTTTCCTAAAGCCCATCATCCCTGTCTGCTCCACTTAACTGAGACGGACTGTGACTGATTTCAACCCGCGGTGAACCCATATGATTCCAGTTTACGGGCCGCAAAATAGATGGGCAGAGGAGGTGGGTGGGTGGGTGGGTGGGGGGGAAAAGAAAGGAAAGAAAAACCCCAGTGCGTTTACGCACCGATCGCTATCGAGTTCAGCGGCGGGTTTGCGGAGTCACTTACGAGGGTTAAAATAAAAAGAAAACAAAACAGAATGACTGCTGTGATATTGCGGCACTATTTTTAGGCATGGCGTGTGTGTGTGTATGTGTGTGTGTGTGTGTGTGGGAGGGGGGGGTCAGCTAAAACACACACATGGGAAATGTAATTCACCTTTAACACACATATGCCGGTGCTCAGAAATCTGACTTTTACCATATTTTCGCACCTGTCTGGACTGCGTTGCCGCTAACGGCTAATCGTAGCCCACCAGAGGACTGCCCAGAGACACGTCTATCATACCCCCCCCCCCCCCGGTGCTGGATCCAGTTATCGGTGTTACACGTCTAATAAATCCAGGCCGGCTGACGGCAGAGCAGGGGGGCCCGTAACTACCAACAGACAAGACCTCTGACGGAACTGGAGCAACTCCGGCACCAAGGGGCCGGCAGGGAACGGCGGGGAAAAGGCCGGGGAAGCCAATTAATGCATTAAAATAAAAATATGGATTAAGTCAACAGGTGTGAAGCCGCGGATTTTAATCCCATTTTTTTTTTCGACAACCAGATGCCAATGTTACCCGGTAGCTCGTCTGCTCCCCTGCCTGGAAAAGAACCTCCGTCTCGTGGGGCCTTCGGGGCCCGTGGGAGTGTTAAGCTTTTCAAGGTCCCGATCGGGGAAAATGACTTTCAGGGGAGACGGTTCCGCTAAGAAAGAACTCTGAGACTCTTGAGTAAAGTATAGTGCAGTAAAGGAAAATATAGTAATAATAATAATAATACATTTTATATAAGGTGCTTTCATAGACACTCGAGGACCCTGCACAGACATACATATACACAAAATACAGATTTAAAAGGAATAATAAAATAAACAGTAAGATATCGTTTACCATAGCATGGCACAATATAATATAGTGTATTATAGTGAAAAAGTATAAAAAAAGTATAGTAGGCCTAGTATGGTACAATATAATATAGTATAGTATAATGAAATTTAATATATTAAAGGGCTAGTATAGTAGAATAGAATTTAGTCTAGTGAAATATAAAATAGACTCGTGTAGGTCTAGTATAGAAAAAATATCATAAAGTATAGTATGGTGAAATATAATATAGTACAGTAGAATATAATACAGAAAATATAATATAGTATACTACAGGGCTAGTATAGTAAAATATAACAGTATGGCATATTGTAGCATACAGATAGACAGAGGAAGACACTCAATCAGACAGACAGAGGAAAAGACGGACAGAGACAAATGGATGGAGAGACAGACAAACGGACGGTCCGGCAGAATAAGAAACTCAGACAGACAGACATCATATGCTCAGACAGACAGATGATATGCGAACAGGCAGGCGGACATACAGGTTGTTAGAGAGGTTTGGGTTCACACACCTACCCAAACCTCTCGAACAACCTGCACACACCTCTCCAGCCCTGAACTCCTCGCTGCCACTTCCTCCGATCGATTAGTCTCCGATCCGTCTTTCTAATAACCAAATCATTGTTGTTCCTCCATCTCCGGAGCGGAGAGTTTTACAGAAAGACCTCAAATGCAGCATTACCCACAAGCCACTGTTCTGTGCTTCAAAAAAAAAAAAAAAACCCAAACAACCAAAAACAAACCTTTTTTTTTTCCTGGTTTGCTCTAAAAAGACATCGGCTGCTGAAGGCTGCTCTCTGCTGGCCGAACGCTGCAAACAATGCAGGCCAAACCACTTCACCTGTGTGTGCGTGTGTGTGCATATCCATTAAATAAACACAAATTAATAAAAATGTATTTAATGTGCAGTGGGTAAATTTAGCTGTAAAGCGGTGAATCAAAAAACTGAGATGAAAAATAAAAAAAATATAGACATATAGTGGCTAGTGCTTCCCCTGGTTGAATTGCAGCAGGTCGAGTCTCCATGCTCTCAAGGTGTGTGTGTGTGTGTGTGAGGATGAATGGCTGGATGTCTCTAGGTGACTGTTCCAAGTTGAACCCCGCCTCCCTCCCAAAACCAATGAATGAATGAATACACATGAATTTTATGATCCCTTAAAAAAAAAAGGGGTAACCTCGACAGCAACGCTTTGAGCGAAAAGATCGGATCTACTGCTTGATTCCCATCATCCAAATCATTTCTTCCCTAATCCATCACTGCTGTGCAAAGACCCCCCGGGCGAATCTTCTAATCTCTTAGTCTTCTCCAAACTGAGGGCCCTCCATTCCCTTCCCTTCCACTCCGCTCACCCGCTCGTATTTTATTATCTTCGATTTGCCACGTGGTCGCGAATGGGGTCGCGAACCATTAGCACGAAACGAACTGAGACCGCGGAGGGATTGAAGTCAACATTCCTCTCAGATTAACACCATTTGGTGCAGAACCGGTTGCGGAGAAACGCTGCCTGAGGACCACATTTCAGGGACACCCTGTATTTTTTGGTGAAATGCTGCCTTCTAGTGGCGCTTCGGGTGGGAAACGCTCGACGATTCCAAGTAGAGGAGGAAAGGTAAGCAGGAGGTGGACGGAGACGCTCAGCCCAGATGAATTCCTCTATAAAACATTTAAATTTCAAAGTATTGATCGGATTCCCCTCTCGTTCCCCTTTCTTTCTCCTTCGCTGGTGCTGAAAGGCCGCGGGAAAATTCATGAAATATTCATTCGGAAAAAGTTCCCCTTCCCGCGTCCGACTGGTTGGACTCTCTTTTTTTGTTTTTGACAGCCGCTCCCCACGGCAACTGGGGTTTTTCGGATGTTTTTCAAAACAACAACAATATCCAAACCCCAAAATACCAAGTGGTAATCCCATCATGGATGCGCTATGATTCATCTCCTCTGATTCGTGAACCTCATGGGTTATTTGTCTCTCAGTGATGCCCCACCATCACCACCACTACCCTCCTGGGCTTCACCATCCCTTCTTCCCCAAAACTACCCACTTTTCTCTAAGGTTTCAAAAATCCCAGAAAGAAAAACAAAGGCCGACCTGCAGAGACACCTCCTCCTTATCAACACGACATGGAGATATAGAGATGTGACCTGGATCACAGGTTACGTGAGTCTGCTTGAAAAAAACACCAGAATCTCTGCAGAAGGTGGTGTCTGGAAGTCTCCTGAGACAAAATGCACCGTTTTAGATCACCCCACTCCACGCTGCATGGTTGGGTCCTCACCTTGGAAACCCACTAGGTGGCAGCAGTCACCCGCCGTGGACTGGGGGGGTGCATGAACCCATTAACCCCCGCCCCCCCCCCCCTTCACCTCCTCCCCCTCCCTCCCCATGGGGACAGAATCCTCGCTCCTCTTGCGCCGTAACAGAGATATGAGCCTGTCTTATGCTGTTTTAACTCCGACATGGTGCTTGACTGAGCAATGGGATCACTCTGTGTGTGTATATATGTG
Source organism: Fistularia commersonii (assembly GCF_037954325.1). NCBI lineage: Eukaryota > Metazoa > Chordata > Actinopteri > Syngnathiformes > Fistulariidae > Fistularia > Fistularia commersonii. Next base: position 9,021,529 of record NC_141286.1, read on the forward strand.
TGTGTGCATGTGTGCTGTGGGAGAATGCTGCCCCCCCCCCCCCCCCCACCTACCCACACACACACACACACACACACAGACTGCTAATGTCCTACCTGCCTCTCATTAGAATGTGGCGTTTGATTGTGACCATCTGCGCCAGCCGGTCAGCGAACCCTTCGCCAGCCGTTTGATGTCAGTTGGGGGCGAAGCCACTCACCACTCGGGATAAACCAAAAACACCAACGGGAGGGGAGAGGGTTGATGTTTTCATCAAGGGGGAGGGGGTTGGGTGTTTGGGGGAAAGACCTCGGCGGGCTTAGATGGCATCAGGCGAAGGTTTACAGTTAGAGCTGCTGAGGACGTGCTGGATTTGCCTTCCCTGAGAAGGAAATTGGATGTGTGTGTGTGTGTGTGTGTGTGTGTGTGTGTGTTTGTGTGGAGAGTGAAATGCAAGTGTAGACGAGTTAAAAAATAATTGAGTTGGATCTTCACTTTTCCTGCATTGTCATGAGGATCCTTCTTTTTTTTTGAGCTAACTGACGCCTGGGGTGCTAGGGGAGGGGGCGGGGTTCAACCGAGGGGGCGGGGTTTAACCGGAGGGGTCACCTGTCAATCATAGGGTCCACATCCACCATTCATACTCGTCCAAATTGGACTGTGGGGGGAAGACGGAGAACATGGAGAGAACCCGGGCGAGAGAACGTGGAGAGAACACAAGGAGAACCCAGCCGTTAGCAAAGCAGCGGTTAGCAGCTATGCTATCGCATTCCTCAGTTAGCGGTTCTATTCTGCTCAAACAGATGAGCGTCCTCCATTGCCGATGGCGGCAAGTGTATCCAGATTGGCGGTGAGCGTGCACGTCCGCCAGCTGGCTCTGCGGCATGCTGGCTTGGTGATGTGGCTTCCGCTCGCCACCGCCGTCTCGCCTAGACGGCGGTTTCCGCGGATACGGGCTCCCGGTGCCACCTGACGCACTCAGGTGATCCTTATCCACTCCGCCCTTCTTGCCTCCTTCACCCTGTTGCCGTCAGCTGCGCTTCGGGAATGTAAACAAAGAATGAGACCCGTTTCTGGAGGTGAGGAAGAGGAGGGGCTTCGCTCTTCGTCGCCCGTGTCCTCGTACGGCCTGCGGCTGCCGAACCGGACTCGTCCAAATACGAAAAACGACTACTTTCCCCGCTTCATCCACCCCGTTCCGCACCTCAGAGGCACAGAACAGAAACATCCCTTCATCCTCCTGTGCACACTTCACCCTCAGACACAGGAAGGAAGGAAACAAGGATGGAAGGAGAGAGGGGAGGAAGGAAGGAGGGAGGGAGGAAAGGTGGAAGGAGGGAGGAGGAAGATGGAGAGAGAGAGGAAGGGAGACAAGAAAGAAGGTGGGAAGGAAGGAAGGAAGGAAGGAAGGAAGGGAGATAGTAGAAGGAAGACAGGAAAGAAGGATGGATGGTAGGTAGGAAAAAAAGAAGAAATGAATGATGTTAATGAAGAAGGAAGGAAGGAAAATAAGAAAATGCAAAAAAAAAAATGAAGGAAGGGTGTTTCTCCCCTGCTCCCGCTGCCACGTATTCAAGATAAATATTTTTACAGCCCCGCTCATCTCAAGGACTTCTGGGACCTCCACCTTCCACCCATCCACTCTAACTGCATGATCAAATATTCAAACGCACGCACACACACACACACACACACACACACACACATCTTTGCCTCTCCATTACACGTGTGTTTAACCCCAACATCTTTCCTGGCTCCGTCACTCCCACTCATGTTCGCTTTTACCCCCCCTAACCCCCCCATGAGTCCAGGCGGAGGAAGATGACGGGAGGATGAAGAGCGGAGGGAAATCTTCCCCTCATCTCTCTCCTCCTCTTCCTCCTCCCCCACTCACTCACAACCCCTGGAGGGATGTGGAAGTCCTCGCCACCACGCCTCAGGAAACACACGAGCTTTACTTAAGTGTAGTTTTCTCACGCCGGCTCACCCGGGTCGAAGCCGAGCCAATCAGCTTCCGGCGTGGGCCCCGGTGGGCGGAGCCCCCCCCCCCCCCCCGTGTTTCGGCTCATTGCTTCCTGTTTTACACCCGGCAGCTTTTTCTCTCCGGCAAATTAAGGCCGATTTCCCGACTCATCATTTTTTCTCCCCCCCCCCATTGAATCTTTATCATCATATTTCATGGCAGCGGTTGCCACGGTAACAAATGCCTCGCATCTTCGCTCTTTACAGAGGGCGAGGGGTTTTAAGGAGCACGTGACTGGAGGGACGTAAAGCCCCGCCTCCACCCTCCATGAATATTTGATGGCGGGGACTAAAACCGGCACGGCGGACTCTGAAGAGGTGTGACAGCTGAGAACGTGCGGGTGGGGGGGGGGGGGGGTCACGTGAATCACCGTGGCGACACAGTCCAAGACGATGGCGACTTTTACGTTGAAGCTCAAACCAATAATCAAATCGATAACCAGGAGACACGGGGTCAAACCGTTACAGCGCCGCGGTCTCGCCCCGAATCCAATCCTAATCCTTAATCTGCCCCCCCTCATGGTGGAAGATTTACGGTTATTTAAAAAAAGAGCAGTGTGAGAGGTTGTGTGAGTGTGTGTGTGTGTGTGTGTGTGTGTATGTGCCCGTGGTGATGAAATATTTATGGGGGCGCGCTCCTTGCCGTAATGAAAAATCACCCTCCGATAAATGTTTCATCCCTCCTCCGGATGCATCCCTCGTTTTTTTTTTTTTTTTTTTTTTCAAAAAGGGGGTGAAACAATTTTCGCTTGGGACATTCCTCGCTTTGCAAGATGCCTTTAGCCTTTGACTTTTAGCCTAGCTTAGCTTAACTTAGCTGAATTTAGTGCCAAGGCGTGCAGGACCCGGTTGTTGATAATTAGCAAGAGGCTAATGCGCTTCAGATGAAGTTTGCCTGTCTGTCCATGGAAAACAGTTAACCTGCTTATTATGGGCTGCAAGGAGTTAGCGAAGTGTAGTTTTGCACTGGGAAGCTGCCATATTGTTTGTAGTTCTTTACAGGAAGCTCCGCTTCATGAGTCAGCGATCATTTCATTCACGCGCTCATTCATTCATGATGCCTGTTGCTAATCCTGCGCTCAGGGACTTTGGAGGGTCTGTCCCAGCTGTGATTGGGCGGGGTTGACACTGGATCAATTACCTGTCAATCACATGGCCAAATATAGACACACAGCCATTGATCCTCTCAATCACGGATCACACCTCAGCTGGAAACGTACGACCGTTCACCCGTTCATTCACACGCGATCAAGACATTTTCCCGCGGCCTGATTCCCTTGAGAAACCGTGCTCCCTTTCCGTGACTCAGCATTTCTTGACGCGAGGATGTGACGGAAACAAACAGACTGCGGAGCAGAGAGCGTTCAGATTCGTACACGGCTCCTTCCCGTGTGTGTTTCCGACCCACTGACCTACTTTACACCGGAAGCAGCAGCTCCTGCATCGTAGCATCTGCCGTTGGGCTTCCGCCACCTGCTCGTCTGTTTCTGCACAACCCTCGTGTGAGGCATACTGCACGCCACGTGTCCAAGGTGGCACGCATGACGCATCAATAATGGAAAACGCGTTCTGGTGGAACGCTGCTCGATGCAAGGACGGAGCTGAGAGGAACCTCAACATCTCGCTGGATGACTGATGTTGTAACTCGGAAAAGCAGGAAACCGGTATTTAAGGAGACATGGAACTATTCACCTTCCCATTCATACCTCTTATAAAAACTATCACTTTCCACTGATGTACAGTTTATTTATAGATGTTGGAGTCACTTCACTATTTTTCACTTTATTTTCATTTTATTTTTACCCTATTTTCATTTAACCCTTACACTATATATTCATTTTATCATATTTCTATTATTTATATATCTGTATATATGTTCTGAGTTACAATGCAACCCCTTATGCTGCCCTCCAACTGCCCAAATGAAGGGATTTAGTCATTTACACGTCTGAGACACACAACCATCAGCTTCGGCTTTGCTCGTCCTGCTCTGGAACCCGGAGAACCCGGAGGAACCGCGTGGGGAAGAAATGTTGGGAACACGAGAGCCTCCACACAGAAAGGACCCCCTGTCGGAACTGAACCGGGGATCTTCTTGCCATGAGGCGGAAGTGCTAACCACAGAGATACGTGCCGCCGAAACCAATTAAGAAAGAGTAAAAAAAACTGGGGTTTAAACCCCGTGGTTTTGGATTGCAGATGCGTAGGATGATCCCCGGGGGGGGCTGCTTGTGCAAACATCTCACCAGACTGGAAACGATTGCCCCTTTGATTGGCAGCCCGCGAGGCGTCTACGTGGAGCGGGAAAAAAAAAAAAAAAGCATCGGGGCCTCATTGAGATTCAGAGAAGGCCGGGGGAATCCGTCTCCGTGGCGATCTCTTGTCTTTTTCATTGTTATTGAGCGAAAAACCCATTAAAAGCCTTGGGTGTGGCGGGTTTGCGGGATGCTGCCGGTGCAACTCCGGCTGACATTGTCTGTACCCTTGATGCCTCAGCCATTCTGTGGCAGGGTGATGGAAATATTGGAATTCAGCTGATTTCCAATCCCCCTCAGGCTAAGCCCAGGCGCTTTCTGGCAGCGGTTAAACACAATGCGGGAGGTGAAACAGCTAAATTGAAATGATAAAACCGTTTTAATAGACAATGGCGTCAATCAGGGAGCCCCCCCGCCCTCCTCCTCCCTTCCCCCAGGCAGGAGGGGAAGAAAGAGAGCAATCTCACAAAGCTCAACATAACATCCGGTTTACAAAGCGAGAAAAACGTCTTAATGGGGCCGCCAACGCCACCGATAACCTGTCGGGATGTCGGCATAATAAACTAATCTTAAAACTCTGGATTAAGAAATGAATGGATATGAAAACATCCTAAACTCATGGTTGTAAGATTAAAAAAACAACAGGATTACAGCATATTTTCAGGAAATAGCTGCTTCCCGGGAGAACAGTTTGAAGAAGTGTCCGGCTCGGATTTGGTTCCAGAAAATAGCCTCCTCCTCCTCTATGTGAACTCGGAACTATTTAGTTTCGTGTTCACATAGGCAGTAAAGGACCAGGACGTGCACCTTGAGCGCAACACTCAAGAACAAACCACCGGAGAAGAAGAAGAAGAAGAGGAAGACAACTCGGAAAACATGGAGTATCAGAACGGTCTATCAGATCTCCCTGCGCTGCTTCGCCGTGTAAAGAACCCTGTCGTTGGCCGACTATCTATTCTTGCCTAAATGTTGCTGTTCCTCTGCGAGGCCTTGAAATCCCTCCGTGGAGCAGCAGGCCAGAAGAGCTTGGATCAGTTTTAGAAACGGTGCTCCGCCGTTCGCAAAGAAGTATTTAATAATGGGCGGGGCTTGTGAATTCCACCAATCAACAAGCTCCTGTCTCATGAGCTCCTATGGAAACGTAAAAGGATTGTGGTTCCTCCACTGTCCCGATGCACTAAGAAATGCACCAACAAAATCATCTCGTTCTGAAAAGTTTTACAAAACTCTCCCTCAACACCAAAACGTACCCCATCTGATGCGTGATCTTCTGCCGAACGCAGATCAGGGCTCACCAGGAACTGTTTTCCACGGGGAAATAAGTTCCCGGTGATAAAAGTTCCAGTGAATTTGGCGAGAAAGCTCCAAGCCCCTGTCCCGTCTGGACGGCGACGTGAGCTTTTGGATTTTGAAATCGTTCGCGTTCTTCTCGCCATCTGCCGCCCCCTCCCCACGTCGAGTTATGGATCGCTCCAACCCCCCCCGCACTTTATTTTCCTCAGTCACCGGTGCCTTATCTTATCAGGCTCCATCTGGCCTGCTCCTTATGTCCACTCAGCTTCTCGCTCGCCTCGTGCCGGTCCACCTGTTTCTCGTCGCCTCATTAGTTCTGTTGATCGTTTCATACCCCCCACCAAAGAACCCCCTGTCGGAATCGAACCGGGGACCTTCTGGTTGTGAGGTGGAAGCGCTAAGCATTGCAACGCCCCGCTAATTCAACATCTTGAATCATCTTACTGCTCTCTTTGCTTTCTCTTTGGACAATTAAATATACAAAAAATCTATCCATTGAAAAAAAAAAAAAAAAAAAATCAAATAAATTATATATGGACAAATTTATCAGATTTATTAAAAATGGTTTCCAGAATACCCAAAGGTGAGCAGATCAGAGGAGAAGGTGAAGGTAGCCTTGGGTGACGACGGCGGAAGGGAGGGGAATCTGAGTCATGTTTGACCTCATTTCCCGCCGTTTGCTGGCTAGAAGAAGAGCGACGGCCACTTTAATGGGTAAAAAGGAGAAGGCAGTGAGAGCAATCGTGTTAATGGGTTTGTGTATATTGACTGTGATGCTAACAGCTCTTTACAATTTCTTTTTCTCCTCGCCAGTCGCTCATGGAGCCCTTTTATCAATTAATCTTCCAGACACATTTTTGGACACCCCTTCCTATTTCACTTAAATAGCCGTTGTGGCGGCGGCATTGCCGATCCCGTGAATAAATCATCCCGGAAACAAACGGAAAAAAAGAACCGTCGTAGGCATTAGCGTGACGCACGTTGTCTAACTTTCACATTTTCAATTTCTAACCTTGACGCTCCATCTGCAAATGAACCGGCCCAGTCTTTTCCCGTATCGGTTGTTCGGCGAGATGGATTTGAGACACACGCGCGCACGCATGCACACACACACACGTAACACTCGGGCAATGCAATCTCCTGCCACGGCAAATGAAATGATGTAATTATATACAGTGTTCAGTCTGAGCTTTTAGAGCGCCTCTAATACGCTGTTTAGTGAAATAGGGACTTCGGTGAATCAATTGTTCGTTGGCGTCGTTGCAAAACGTGCCTGTGATGGAGTCTGCGCAGGGCACGATGGTCCGGAGGCAGGCCCGTCTTTCACGTGTGAAAAAATAGTTATAATAAAAACCTGGGTTGCATACAAAAGCTGATAATACTATCTGCTGAATTCAGTGGTGCTAGCGATCAATGCTAATGCTAATATATAAAAGTCCTGCGTGTTCATGTCTTTTTGGTGGTGGAAATGGAAACTGCATTATTCATGACTGGACGTCTTAATTAACAGTTATAATATTTAGTTTTTAACTAGCACCTTGCTCCCGATGGGAGACCAAATCTGCAGGCGTGTAGTCCATGCAGCACGTGATCGCGTGAATGTGAGTGACAGGTTGCATCTGCTCCTCATGAAATTTCAGATCTCCATTTATTAATTTGTTCATTCATTGCTAAAGGCTCAGCCTGCACAGCCAAGACCGCGAACTTGAGACTTCAATCATGAACAAAATTTGATTTGCAAGCGTGGTTGATTTACGTATTTGGAAGATCTCACAAAGCTAATGTCAAGAGACAAAGCCAACTATGCTAATCTAAAAGGCGCATCTGTTTTAAACATCCCTGTAGCCATACTTCGCACCTGTGCTTAGCATTGCCACAGTTGTTAAGCAACGCATCCACTAGGCGGCAGTGTAGAGTTCAGAGTTTGATTCAGGCCGTGCATGTGCACGGTGAGTTCTTCTCTTCGTTTGGCTACGAATCCGCAGGAAAAGAATACAGATTGAAGACGGATGGAGGGGTATTTAAAGTTAAGCTATCTGACCAGGGGTACATCACAAGACTGTACCGACGCACTAAAACCACTTAATTTGATTTTTCCCGCAATGATCACCCGTTTCCCCCCCTTATCATCATAAATGTGCAAATGGGGCATTATCTGCAAAAAACTACAAGAAAAAAATCAACACAAATGGACGACTTTGCAGAAAACATCTTAATTAAACAAGAGGAACCACAAGCTGCAGGGACCGGAGCCCTGTAAAATTAGCATTGTCGTAAAAATCTTTGGCACCGCAGCCGGGAAAATCAACATTAACCAAAGAGGCGACGGCAGCAGAGCGCTGCTGGGAAAGTGAACAACCATAACCTTCTGAGAAAATACACAAATTCAGACAATCATCGCTCGTGAAACAGCTCCATTTGTTCACCTGGCTGCCAGGTTTGATGATTTCCACCGCTGCCGAGCAACGAGGAACTGGGCTTGAGGTCGTTGCCAGCTTTCCTGACACCGCGGGAGGTAAAAGGATTCCATATATGCCTTTTGTCCTTTTTTTTTTTTTTCCTCACCCCTTTTCATCCTCCCTTCCGTCTAACAGCATCCTCCCGTCGGTCGGCAGGCAGGTCGTAACTGGTCCCTAGCGACGGGGCTAATTGTGGCGACGTGTGCCTGGCCGGCTCACTTGAAAAGGCCGAGACATACTTGACAGCCAATTGAAATCAAGGAAACGGCGGTTTTGTTGTTTATTTTTGCGGGGGGGGCTGCCGCAACAAACCCCTGAGGGGGAAGCGCCATTCTTTTATCTGCAAACACCCGCACAGATTTAAACCAAAAAAAAAAAAAAAAAAAAAAAACGGCAATCATGCAAATGCGGCGATACCCCATCCCTCCATTGTCCGATCTTCCAATGGCGTGGCAGCTCGCTGGCAGGCGAATGAAATTGAGTAATCACAGGTGGTTGGAACAGTCGCCGTCGCTCCCAAGGGGGAGCACGCCGCCCGAAGGCGCTATTGTTTGCGCGACGCGCTCCGGACACATTGATGGCGGCGGCGGGGCCGCGTTAGTGACGCCTGGCAGGGACATGATCTGGAAGGGACTGCACGGCTAGGATTTGCGGCGCCGGTGTAATAAGTGTGTGATCGACTGGGGCCACAATGGAGGCGGCTGTCGTTGAGGTGGCGTACAGAATCATGGATTAGAAGCCCCGCCTCCCCCTGGGCTCACACCCAGATTAGAGGGTTACATGAATAAAAACACTTCGATCGTTCCCACGGGAGGTGTGTGTGTGTGTGTGTCAGATCATGAAATTGTAAATTCCCCCCCCCCGCGGCAGGCACAAACACACACTCACTTGCATGCAGATTCTAAATATGTAATTACCGATGACAAATTGTACAAACGGGATGACGCGGCTGCGGCGCCAAAGGTCACAGCGAGTCATTTGGGTAATTACATTTGGCGGGGTTTCCTGGAGGAGGCGGGGCGGGGGCGCCCCGAGAGGAGACGCCGTTATCAGGCTTTAATGAGGGCACCCACATTTCTGTTTTCTTTTTTTTTTTTTTTTTTTTATAACCATGAGCGCTGGCTTCGTTTTAATCTTTCTAATTGGCGCCTCAATCAACTGCGGGGATGGTGGGTAGACCGTCGCCGGGACCCAAGCCCCGCCCCCTCTCGCCATTCCGCAGATCTCCCTCTCCATCAACTAGCCGCTCACTTAAGCAAATGAACAGCAAATGCGTCGCCGTGGCAATATTTCACAATTTTTTTTTCCTTTTTATCCCTGTCGTAAATAAGCAACCGCTCTTCCCCAACTGATTACTTATTTACAGATGTGGTTTTATAGTTTGCCTTCCTTCAAATGGTCGCCGTGGTAACAGCGGCTGGATGCAAGAAGGCCCCCCCCCCCCCTCATCGGATCCACATCAAGGGGAATCGGGAAGTAAGATCGGGGTTGGGACGGGTGGGGGTCCTCAAACTGTTCCTATTGATTAGTAATTCATCACCCTGTGGGATGGGATGCGGACAAGTCGTCCCCGCATGACGAATCAATGGCGCACAAAGCAAAATTATTGACCGATGCTTCCATCGCCGCTTCCCCTGGTCACTCAGGGCAAAGGGTGGATTTGTGTGGGGGTCCCAGCCGTTGGTTGGAAGGGGCCGGAGCCCTCCAGGGGGTGGAGGGGCCCCCGGAATGGGTGACCCCCGTGGTCCTGAAGGTGCAGGTTCCCTTTCGGAGGAGCCGAGAGACCGTCTTTGTTTTTGTTCTTCAGTGTGTGTGTGTGTGTGTGTGTGTGTGTGTGTGTGTGTGTGTGTGTGTTGGTTGAGGGACTACTCAAATCAGGCAGTTGCGGCTGGAAAAAAAAGGGGCTTTACTTGGCCGGTGGCAGTGAAAGCACTGAGTCAGGACGCCCTGACAACACCTCCTCTATGGATGACAGGAGAAGAAAAAATTTTTCACACGTCCTCAACTTCCCCTAACATGTGCACGCACACGCACATGCATGTGTGCGCGCAAACACACACACACACACACACACACACACAAACACACACGCATACTTACACGCACACTATCTGGCCAGAAGGGGGTGCCATAGAGGAAGGTCAGAACATGAGAATAGGTAACCTGACAGGTGGTTCTGGTCTTTCTCCACTTTTCTCTTTCCTCGTCTCTCCCCTCCTCTTTTCCTTCACTTCCCTTTCTTCTTATCTCTTTCGTCCTCTCCTTGCTTCTCCTCTCTTATCCTTTGCTTTCCTCTCCTCTCCCGTCCGATGGAAATCACGCCATCCATCCTGCCCATGCCGTCCCACCATGTAAATGTTTGAATCTGCAGCCGTGTTATTTCCCATGTTCACATCCATCAGGAGGAGCTGGGGGAGTCGATCTCCATCCGTCCGCCCTGACCCCGACCCGCCGGGCCTTTATCAGTGGGACATTCTGCACCTGGACGTTTGCGGGAAGGTGTGTGTGACGGACGGACAGGGTATGGGAGTGTGTGTGTGTGTGTGTTTAATGAACATGTGCTCCCGCGTGACTGCCCCAAATGTTTTTACATCGGGAGAAACTGGGAGGACGGAATCGGGGCTACCACACACACACACACACACACACACACACACACACACACACACACACACACACACACACACACACACACACACACACACAGACAGACAGACACACACATGCTCCCCTCCAGCCTATAAGGAATGCCATTTTTCAGGAGAAGTGTGACTTTCCTGTTTGAATTAGACGCGCAAACATCAGCCTGCCTTGATGAATGGTGTTTGTCCAAGGCCAAAGGATCAAGGAAACTGTAGTGTGGTCTAAATTGATGGAGAAACAAAGTGTGTGTGTGTGTGTGTGTGTGTGTGTGTGTGTTGGGGGGTGAGGGGGCCAACACAATGGTCATTTGTGTGTTGTGGCTGGTGGGAAGTAGCGCGAGGGTGAATCCGCATCCAGCGAAGGGACGGAGCGTTTTGAAGACGGGGCGAAGACAAAGCGAGGCAGGGGGGCATCAAGAATGTCTGGGGGCCGTGCTTATGTCCCTGAATGAGCGGAATGCGCTGGAACACACACACACACACACACATACACAGACACACACCGCTCAACTGCATGTGTGTTGAAGGGGAAGCTAGTAAACAGCAAATTAATAGACGCGCCCCTCGCAATATAAAGATACTTTTCGGGGTGTCACAAAAAATGTGTGTCATAATATGTGTACCTGTGTGACACACACACACACACACACACACACACACACACACACACACACACACACACACACAATAAACATCTCCCTTTTTTTCTCTTTTCTACCCCAGTGGGCCTGTTTAACTAACTGGAACCTCCTTCGGCTGGATACAAATGTGTGTGTGTGTGTGTGTGTGTGTGTGTGTGTGTGTGTGTGTGTGTGTGTGTGTGTGTATGTGTGTGTGTGTGTGTAAGGATGTTGCCGAATGACAAAGGGGCCTCCGGTGTGTATGTGTGAAAGACCACCGCTCCTCTGAATGGGGCTGGAACTGTAAGCTAGTCACCTCGTCGGCTTCTACAGAGGAGATCGGAAGGAACGCCTGGATTGTTTCTCACTCACACACACACACACACACACACACACACACACGCTGCTGGGAAATGCAACAGTGTCACGCCTCGCTTTGCTCACAAAAGCTGCGCTCCGGCAAACCACGATAGTCGTAGCATTCAATCAGTGTAAGAAAAGGACAGCTGGAGCGGCGGGATGTCTCATCCGAACCGCCAACGCCGCCGTGTTTACGCGCCGCCATGTTTACACGCCGCTGTGTTTACACGAACGCTCCGTGGGGACGTCGGTGTCGGGTGGCGGAACGCCAGCATTGTTTTGGTTCCGCTGGAAAAACAAGCGGCGCATCATAATCACGGGGTCATTGTTCTGCAAAGAGGCCTTGCAGCGGCACCGGATTTCTGAAGCCTGTCATCACTATACGTTCTAGACAGTGAACGCATCACGGCGCCGGCTTGCCGCTCTGCAATTCTCCCGACGCCGAACCTGTCAGACGTCTACGTCACCTGCTAGTCATTCCTAGCCCCTTGCTATTACCCTCGTGAAAGACATCCCATGATGCACCTCTCTCACGCCTTCAATCTCATCTGACGTCCCACCATTGTAACCTCACATCTCCTCCCGAGTCATTTCGCACATTCCCATTGGACGCCGCTTTATCAATTTATCAGTTTCATTCATTCATTCATTCATTCATTCATTTTTTTTTTTATCATTTATTAGAACAGGTTCCTTAGCAGAGTCATACACATTCCTACAAAACCTCATAACAAGATACACATTATACAATATTCTTTATAGGTCACTTATTTCCTCAATAGCAAGCGAAAACTAAAATAAAACTAAAAAAAAAAAAAAAACACAAAAAAACATCCAACTCAGTCAAATAGAGATAATATCTTCAACTCTCCAAATATTTTTTAATGGGTGCCCATTTGTCAAGATATAGGTCTGTCTGAAGTCGTAAGTTTGCCGTCATGCGTTCCATGCAGTTTACATCCTTAAGCCTCTGACGCCACTGGTCCAGGGTAGGTGGGTGGGGTTTGAGCCAGTTTACTGTGATCATTTTATGTGCAATTAATAGAAGAACTCTAAGCGAAAACACCTGGTTTTTCCTTAAATCGCTTGTTGATGCTGTACCCATAATAAATTGCTGTGGATCTCATTCATTATTTATATTGCTCATTCTGCAAACAGGGTCCCCTATCTTAGCTGTCAATGGGTGATTTTGGGGTTCACCCAGGACGGGGCGTGAGTCGAAAACAGGGTCACATATAGAGGAAAACAAACATTTGATTTCATCTCACTGAGAGACATGCAAACATTCACCCTCTCATTCACACGTCCAATAGAGGTATACAAACATTCACCCTCTCATTCATGCCAGAGAATGATGCAGGTTGAAGAACAGCGGAATGGGAGCAATAATACAGATTATAATGACACTGCAAGGGAAATTAGCTAAATGGTCACTTATAGAGCGCTTTTTGGTCGATTCGCATTTTCAGCGGTTTACACTGGATTGCATTCGCCCGGCGTCAGAGTTGCCATGCAGAGGAACTAATCACACCGAAAGAGAGGTTAACCACTTGTAATGGTCCTTTTTAACGTTTTATAACGCAGGGTTATTGGAAAGGGAGATCATTGGGAAATGTGACGAATCGATACGTAAATGACTAATTTTGAAGATTCGCCGCTGTCTGGTGGTTTTAGCGTTTTGGCGTCTGCACATGCCGCCTGTTCGAAACTGGCGAGTTGTACAAACAGAGGGCGGAGCCGGCGTCGAACCATCGCATGATTGCAAAATCTGGATTCGTGTTTTCCCGACGGCAGAGGGCCAGTGCTCATGCGGTTGTTGTTTTTTTTCAGTTTTTTTACGCAATGACTCAGTCGGAAAGTTGTTTTTTTTTTTTTTTTTTTGCTTTGGAAAGAATCCTGACGCAGTCCGACGGCAAAACACGGAATAGTTTCGGGGGTTTCGTCGGCTCTCCGTTCTGAATTCCTCAGAACTTCGGCCCAGAGCTTTGGCTGATTTCGGGGCTGTCACTCATTTCTGCGTTAAAGGAACGGGTGGATGTGAACAACTCTGACAGCGAGATTAGTCCAAACATGAGCCCGATCTGGAGCGACAATCCAGAAACCACGACTTTCAGAGGCAAACCAACGAAAAAGAATAATCAAAATGGCGGTTTACGCCGATCCTCATTGGCCGAGAGCTCCGCGAATACACGTGCCAGCGCGTTGAAGCTTCAAGCTTCTCCTCAAATGTACACCAGTGCACAACATCGCTAATCGGTATGAGTGACTCATGCAATTTTGGATCGTTGGGGTGTGTTGGGTGTAAACAACAACACCGAGACCGGAGTCTACGGCGGCTTCTGGACAGAAAAGTTCCAAAATCTACCCAGCTTGAATTCCATTCCAGGAACTACCGTCTTCTTCTAGGGGAACCTTTTAGTTTTGCGTTCCCACAGGCAGTGAGGGACGATGATGGACCTTAAGCGCAAAAACAAACCACAGAAGAAGAAGAAGAAGAGGAACAACATGGACAACGCAGAGGTGGACTATCAGTTCATGGACCATCAGATGGGTTGAAGTGTTTTTATCTTCTCACTGTGCTTAGCTGTTAGCCACACTTCTGTGACCTAGCAGGCCAGAAGAGCTCGGACTTCTTTGTCCGAGCTTAGTTCTCTGCTCTGCCCGTTTTGTGATCGCGATTGGTTTTAAAAATGGCGCTACGCAATCCGAAAGGGTTGTCTGGCAAAAGACGTGGCTTATGAGTTCTACCAATCACCACCGTCACATGAGTTCCTGCGGGGGTGTGAAAAGACCCTGCCTTGGAGCAGGAGCTAAAATCAGAGGAGTGTCCGTGAGCTTCGAGGGATTTGGAAACTCTTGGAGGGTGGACGCTCTAATCCCACAAACGGGATGGCTGGCGATCTCCAGCTGTTTGCCTTCAGGTCGGACGGATCAGGATTATTTCTCTGCTCAGTTACTCTGGGTTTGGCTTCCACTCATTCATTTCCTGTCCCTCCATCATCCTTGTACCTCTTCTCTCGCCTGTGCGAGTGCCTCCGTCAGGCAGCGTGCACGGCCTGCAGCGTCTGCGCTGTGACACCTTCCCACCCCGACCCCATCCCCTCTCCCTCACATGCAAGTCTTCAAGTACTGTCATGTAACATCTTATTATGTTGCTTATATGCTGAGGTGTTTTTTTTTCCTAATCCCACACTGTGCCCCCCTATGGGAGCCTAGTTTTTTGAGTGTCTTTTTCCCCTCTTCTTCTCCCTTGTTCTCCCTTCTTTTCTTTAAATTTCCCCACCGTGGGACGATTAAACGAATATTCAATTCACTAGTTTCCCCTTCGAATGAAGAAACTCAATCCATCCGTCTATGCCTGTAAATGAATATTGGCATGTGTATATATGTATGTGCAGTATGCGTTATCCATCTAATAAGAATAAGAATAAGAATAAGAACAACTTTATTTATCCCAAAGGAGATTGTTGTGCCAGAGTTTCGAGTAAAACATAACAATAATAAATAATAGTAGGAAATTGTATAAACAGTAAAAAAAAACAAAAACTAAACAACCTATATATATATATATATTCTTCATTCAGCCATGTGTTGATACACATATACAGGACTGTCTCAGAAAATCTGAATATTGTGATAAAGTTCTTTATCTTCTGTTATGCAATTACAAAAACAAAAATGTCATACATTCTGGATTCATTACAAATCAACTAAAATATTGCAAGCCTTTTATTATTTTAATATTGCTGATTATGGCTTACATCTTAAGAAAACTCAAAAATCCTATCTCAAAATATAAGAATATCATGAATATGAAATTTTTGTTTTTTAAATTGCATTACAGAAGATAAAGAACTTTATCACAATATTCTAATTTTCGGAGACAGTCCTGTATACAGTATGTAATCCAGCCATCCATCCATGTGTGTAGATAGATATCAATTCTATCCATCCATCCATCCATCCATCCATCCATCCATCCACTGATGTGTTGTTTACACCTGGTAACCACTTAAAATAGCCCTAGACGTCACGTGACTGATTTGGAAACCTATCGGGAATCTCTCGCAAATCTCGTTTGACATAAAGAATCTGGAGGGATAGTTCTCTCCCCCTCGGTGAGGTTCTAAGCCCCAAGTCCGTTAAGCCCCACCAACGGGAGGGGGGGGGGATTAGTTATTGGGATAGAGGAGGGTCCACGTCCCAAGACATGAATAAGTGTAGAGTAAGTCACCGGGGAGGACTCTGGAGACTTTTAGTAACGCGCTGAAAATGCTGCTTCCTTTTCTGATGTAAAGTAAGGCTGGGAGATGGAGATGAAGAGGGGTGGGGGGGGTGGCGGAGGGACGGGTGAGGAAGACGCCGAAGATGTCAATAAGGAATGCTTGGCTTCTGGCGGGGAAAACATGGTTGCTTTTGTTTCACCGACACCCTACGGTTTGACCGCAGGGAGCTGAGATCTCACACACAAACACACACACATATATATACACACCCACTCATTCACTCGCTCATACAACCCCTCACACACGCATTCCGAATCAACAAAGACGATGGTAATTTGCCGTGGGAATTAAATTGCACAGAAAAAATATTCTCTTTGAATCCTAAGCAAACATCGCCCAAACTTTTCCTTACATAAATAAAACTTCACGATCATCCACTGCTTTTTAATATTCCACCTCCTTCTACCAGACCTTCCCTGTCACCAGGGTTTTCACGGCCGTAATTGTGAGGAGTCGGTGGCTCCGACCGCTGGTTTGTGACAGAAACACACACACACATTTAGCCATAGAAAGTGCCATATGGCTACAGTTAGCAGTGTCACACACCCCTGTGGGACAGACGGAGGGATCGGTCGCTACGCTCACTCAATAAAACAGCAAATGGCTATTTTTCTCCTTTATCCGTTCTTTTACGGTGCTTATGGATTCCGTGAATGTAACGGTTGGTGTTTGTCTTGTCACATACACACACACACACTCGTATGCAAGGTGGGCCCTCGGAGCTGTTAGCCGCTTTGCATATATTGACAGTGTGACCACGCTGCGCTCCATGTGCAGCCAAAATAAACTGGATGTAAATAATGAGAAAATAAGTAACAGATAACACTGTAACATAATATCAGATTTAGATTTGTAATTTTATTTTTCTTCTTTCCTTTTGGCTACTCCATCAAGCGCTTGCCAAAGAACCCAATGCTCTTTATCCCGCGATTTTATTTTTGATTTTAATTGATTTCATTTTATATTATTGGCTTGTTTCATTTTATTGTATTTAATTTTATTATTTTTTAACTATTATTATGATTATCTTAATTTTATCATTTTATCTTGTTTTAATTTTTTTATCATTTTTTTTATATAGCATCATCCAGAGGCGAGACCCAATGTTACCCTTAGGAGACATCAATAAAGTCGGCTCATTCGTTTCAAACACTAAAATCGCCATCAAGATCGATAGTTTCTACAAGACTTGTCGTCTTACCTTTGTGATGAAGTTTGCCGGTCGTCAGATCCAACAGGTCCCATGTCTTTTCTTTCCAGGTTGCCGGGTGACTGAGTTCCTGGATGAAAAAAAAGAAAAAGTGACCACATCAGCGCCTTTCTGATGATTTTTGGAGTTTTTGTATAACGGTACGGGACCACATGGAGCTCAGGCAGTTTTTTCATTCATTTATTCATTCATTCATTATCTATATGGCTTATACTGCACAGTACAACTTGGAGTAATCACAGGGCCACATAATATGACTTACAAACATTCACCCTCTCATTCACATGTCATATAGAGGCGTGCCACTATTCACCCAGTAGTTTAAATGCCATATTTAGACATACTACTATTCTCATGTCACGTCGACATGGAAATATTCACTAATTTACAAGTCATATAGAAGCATACAACCATTCTCTTGCTTATTTGAATGTCATATAAATGCAGATAGCAATTCACCCTCTCATTCGCATGTCCTACAGACACATTCGCTTGCTCATTCACATGTCATGTAAAGATGTACAACTATTCACCGTTTTATTTACGTGTCATGTGGAGACACGGAAACATTCTCCTCTCACCCTTTTATTTACACGTTATATAGAGACACACAACCATTCTGACATTTGAATATCATAAAACACACAGACAAAAATTCACCCTCTCATTCACATGTCAAGTAAAGACATTCACTCATTAGTTTACATGCCATAGATAGACATACAACCATTCACGCTTTTCATTTACACATCATGTAGACAAGTGTTTCCCAACCACTGTGCCGCGGCACATTAGTGTGACGTGAGAGATCATCAGGTGTGCCGTGGAAAAATGCCCACTTTCACCCGATTGGTCCGAAAATTATTTATCCAACGCAAATAATGTGTCTTCCTATGTCTATGTGGGCAGCGTGCCCATTCGATGGCAACGGGTAGTGAATTAACCGGTGCATCTGTGTATCAGAGTGATAAGAGACGCTTTGCGTCATACATTTTTAAAATAAAAAGTACTTGTATCTGTGTAAACAAATAGGACGCATTGTTGAAAACTACCAAGACGGGTGAGAAAGCATTGAAAGCTTGCTACAAAGTTGCTGAACTCATCTAAATCCTAACAGCCACACATCGAAGCAAAACATTAATACTACCTGCCGGCAAAATCATTGTAGAAGAAATACTCGGCTCTGGCGTTGATAAAGAAAAAGCCAGAGTTCTCTCAAATAATACCATTTTCAGACATATTGATGACATGTCTTCAGACATTGAAAAAAGTGTTATGGAAAAGTTGCACATCGGTGGGAAATTTGCATTGCAACTTGATGAATCTACAGATATTAGATATATTAGATTTCACACTAAGTAAATTGAGACTACGGTTTCATTCTAATTCCTTAAAAACTGTTTTTAACATATTTATTTGATGGCGTGCCGTGTGATTTTTCTGATGTAAAATATGTGCCGTGGCTCAAAAAAGGCTGGGAAACAATGATATAGACCATGCAACCATTTACTCTCTCATTCAGCCATTCACCCTCTCATTCACATGTACTGGACAATTTAGGGTCTGCAATGAACCACTGCATGTTTTTGGATTGTTTGAGGAAACTGTGGAACCCAGACACGGGGAGAACAATGACAGTCCACCCAGGAAGACCTCCTGTGGGAATTGAACCGCGGACTTTCTTCTTGCTTCTTGCCGCCGTGTTGCCTCACCACAGTTTGTATTTTGGTGCATTAATATTTCAGCAAAAGCAACAAAGATCCCTGACAAGTCGCTTACCGGGGCTTCTCGGATATTCACTGATCGTTCACTGTGAAAGTGGGTGTATGTTTGTGTGTGTGTGTGTGTGTGTGTGTGTGTGTGTGTGTGTGTGTGTGTGGAGCATGTTAGCCTGAGCCATTTGCCATCGCCTTAGTGTGACAAATACGACCTGTCTCCGCTGCTCAGGGTTTTGTGATATTGAGGAATGGCGGCTGTGTTTTGTTACCATGGAATAAGGTGTGTGTGTGTGTGTGTGTGAGTGTGTGTGTGTGTGGGTGTGTGTGTGGGGGGCAGGCCTGGTAAATGACTGTGACCCTGGGAGGGGTTCGGGTTATCATTAACAGGAGCGGGGTGCTGCTGTCAGAGCTAGCGCCCGGAACATGGACACGACAAGGACGCGCCGTGTCGGCTTTGCGAGGTTCCTCCATGTTTCCGGATTTATGCAACGCGCACGTCCGTGACTTTTGAGAGTCGCCGTGACGACGGGTTCAGCGGAATATCTCAAAATAGATGGCCTCGCTGTCGAAAAAGTGAGAAGTTATCGCTTCATGAATGACGTTTGGACTGTGGCCTCTTCCTGTTCTGCCCACATGAGGACCCGTGAAATATTTTCCTAGGTGACCGAGGGAAGGAGTGGTCACTTTCACTGGCGTTTAAAACAGTCGCCATCCACCCCAGCAGCGGAGACGGATCCACCGCTGTCTCGCTCCCCTCCCCCGTCAGGCCCGCCCCCTTTCTGAAGATGGCGTGGACGGCGCCGCGATCTGTGTTTGGCGAGGCAAATGAGCGACACAATGAGGCTGTCAGTTAAGCTTTCATTAGCTGAGGAGCTATTTGACAGCAATTAAAGCCATAATTTCCTTATAATTAACTAGCGGTGGCGGGGGCTTTTTGAGATTAGTTGATTTTCCGTCCGTCAGTCTGTCTCTTTCTTCCCAATGTGTAAACCTTTCAAGAAGAGGAAGAAAACAAAAGGAGTAAACAGAGGAAGTCGAGTGTTTTCTTGGACCGCACGAACAGGGACTTGCCAGCGGGTGAGGAGGCGTTCACTACCGCGTCCGAAAAAAACGGCGTTGGACACCAGAGGCCACCCTCTCCGGTCGTAAGCCTCTTTTTGAAGAATCCGTTGGGGGATTTAACCAAAGCCGTCAGCTGCTTCCCCAAAACCCAAAGCTAGTGCCGGCATGGAGGCGGGGCTCCAGAACCTTCCTTAACAAAATCACAGGTTGGATCTGTCAAAATCTTGGCCTGCGGTAGATGTTTGCTCAAAGTGCACATCTCGAGTTGACAGAGAGACCAGTGTTGGGAGGGGGGGGTTATTATGGGATGGAGGGAAGCCGTCCCCTGCTCTTGTTGCTGCGCATGCTTTCGGCTCTTAATGGCAGAACAGCTTAAATTGTTGAGGTTTGAAAGGATTAATGTTCCGTCGACGCCTCGGGCTTCCCGGTTGAAGCTATCCGGACAGAGGGGGTGCTGAGGGGTATCTTGGGGGGGCAAATCCACCTCCCAATATTTCTCTGCAGGAGCCGCAGCCATGGCTTCATGTTTCGTCATGTGACACTTGTGGCGCTGGCAGAGAGGGACGGCGAAAGGAGGGCGAGCCCGGTTCACAGCCGTAGGCCTGCAGGTCAGGATGGAGCAGACTGGGAGCCCCGTGTGTGTGTGGGGGTGTGTGGGGGTGTTTGTGCATTCTGCGCTTGCAATGCCAACCAAAACTGAATCGCTTTCCTGCAGCCGGATTGTTAATTTTTGTTGGAGCAGAGTGAAGCCAACCTCCACTCTGTGTGGCTCCTCCCGCCAGCAGACTGGAAGCAACAGGACGCAGCGTGAATGCAGTAAAACACGGATTAAACATCAAAACTGTTTTTAAGACGAGATTTACGGCTGTCAGGATTATTTTTTCTTTTCTTTTTTTTTTTCTTTTTTTTTGCGCACACACAGTTGACTACGGTGCCAAAGTTGGTGGCGAAGCGTCTCTGGAGTCTAAGCTCTCCTTCCTCACTTCACCTGATGCCATGGTGGATGCTCTCAACTTATGCAGTTGTCCGTCGCCATATCCCAATCTAACACTGGGATTTTTAATAAATGTTTCTATATCTACTATTTCAACTATTTTTGAAATTGTTTTTGAACATTTTTAACAAATGTTTTTATATTTTTTATTTCAATCGTTTGTAGGGTAAAATAAGCATTTTCTAACCAAAGCACGGTGTTCTGTATCCTGGGCTCTGATTGGCTCAGCGACGGTGACATCATTCTCTGCATCTGAAGAAGTGTTTATTAGAGTATATGAAAGGTTAATGAGAGTGTGGTGAGGGTCGTAAAGCTTTCAAATATACATAAATAAGAAAATAAAAATACAAATTGCTACTTTGCGGATTTATCACGGCTGGTTGTGGAGCCCCGCGATTAACAAGGAACTGCTGGACAGCAATTTGACCTGTTTGTATTTATCTGTTCACACAGATGCTCCATGCAAGGTGCCAAGGGCGGGGTTGATGTTTTGCTCAAGGGTACGTCTGCATGCAGTTGGAAGGGCTGGGATTTGAATCACTGAACATCTGATCGGAGGGATCTACGTAGTTATATTGGTTGAGATACACTTTGCAAAACACACACACACACATGCGTGTACGCACTTGCAGATCTGCATTAGCTATTTGCAAAGGGGATGTATCACACACACACGTACTTACATGCACCACACGCAGACGAATTTGCATTAGCCATGCCGATGTTAACCAGACAACCAGCTTCAATTGCTGTAATTTTGCTCACCTGTTGGCGAGGCGCGTTTGTTTCATTCACCCCGACCTCCCACCGGCTGATATGGCTACCAATTACATACTATTGCGTTTCTCATGCACTCAGCGCCACGCAGCTCTCAAAAAAAATGTAACGTGGGTTTTATCTGGCGGACGACGGACCCCGGGTTTCAGAGTGCTTCCTCGTGGGAGTGGGATGAAATTGCTGCAATGAGGTAATAAACAAATTGCCGTGGAAACGTGCCAGATTTACATGCGGCTGATGAATGCCGCGCCCGTTGTCGGAAAAATGTGAAATATAAATATCTGAATGAGTGAATGGAGAGAAATGAGATTGGGCTTGCGGTTGTCTTCGAGTGTGTGTGTGTGTGTGTGTGTGTGTGTGTGTGTTGGTCAGAGCTGGTGGGAGATGAAATGCTTGCCTCTGTGGTGACCTCACTCCCATCCGTCATGGTAGGTAAACAGCCTTCTGACACTTGCTGACACTCCAGCAGGACCCTGATCACCCCAGTGTGCCAAGTTACGGGTGAGCTTCACACACACACACACACACACACACACACACACACACACACACACGCGCACGTGCGCGCACAAACACACACAAAAGTTACCATATATTTCCTTCTAAAAATTGGTTTGGTCCACCTTTATCCTTTCTCAAGGAAAGAAGTAAACAAATATAGCTGGGCGATGAAACACACACACTCAAACACACACACACACACACACACACACACACACACATACACACACACACACACACACACACACACATATAAACAGGAGAAAAAGTTACCATAGATTTCACTTTCTTTATGTTGTCAAAGGAGCAAGAACAAATAAAGCTAGGATGATAAAACACATGCACACACACACACACACACATGCTTGCACATAAACACACACATATACAAGAATAAAGTTACCATACATTTCTCTCGCTCTCTCTCTCTCTCCATTGTCAAATATGAAAGGACAAAATAAGCTTGAGCGATAATACACACACACACACACACACACACACACACACACACACACACACACACACACACACACACAGGGACAGTCAGCATAGAGTTCCTTCTAAATCAGGTCTCCGTCTCTCTCTCTCTCCTTTGTCTGTCCATAAACACAAGTAAAGCTAGGTGATAACCAAGGAACGAGCCTCTCAATTGATGGTTCACCCTCGTCTTCTCAGGATATTAAGATACCTTCAGGGTAAAACACACACACACACACACACACACACACACTTCCTCCATGCTGGGGGGTCGGTGTGTGTGAGCTGCTGGAGGTGCAGTTTGTTGTCACATTCGTGACAATGGCAGTGGGTTCCTCCAACACCTGGCTCAGATTAGCACCAGATACCAGATGTAACTTCTTTTTCCCGCAGCACGCACACACACACACTCACACACACACACACACACACACACACAAACACACACACATGCACGAGACGGCCATGGACAGCCAGGGGAGAGCGCTGTAAAAGCGGCGGCGCTCCACAGCCAGCATGCCACGCATGGTTGAATAAGCAAAGCATCTGCTCTCCTTCCTGGCCTCCTGCAATAACAAAGACTGATTTGCAAATCCGCCGCTGTGGGGCCGCTCGCCGCTCCACGCTCGGCCCGCTGCTTCCAACGCTTGGCTGCAAACCTCCCTCGCCCCCGGCGCTCGGCGAGAACGCCCGGACGTGACAGTGACAAATATGAAGCTGGAGGTTTTTCAGAACCCGCGGTTGGGGTTGTTATGGGACTGGCGCTCATCGCCATCCAAGGAATCATTACCCGAGGTAAAAGAGAAGCGCATTTTAGCTTTTTACATCAGCTTTATATAAAAAAGGTTGGATTCCCGCAGAGGAGCCTCTCTGTGTGGTTTCCATGTTCTCCCCCTGTGTGTGCGTGGGGTTCCTCAGGGTTCTCGGGTTCCTCCCGCAGTCCAGAAGCATGCAAGGAGGGTCATTGGAGATGTGTGAATAAACAAATGATTGCATGTCTCTATGACGAAGGAATGAGAGGATGAACAATTTCTTAAACAATCTTTGTGATGTGTAAATGAGAGGGTGAATAGTTGCAGTTCTGAATGAGAGGGTGACGCCCCCCCGCAGATTAAGGGGTGTATAATGAGTGAATGAATGAATAACGAACTGTGTCAGTATCGAACTGCAGCCCCGAAACACCTGTATTTGAAAAGCTTCCTTCAATTTGACCTTTTCTGTTTGCGCTTGAAACACAAAAGAGTGAGGAGCAAATACTTTTGTGTATTCCAGTCAAACACTCTTGTGTATTCCAGCCTCCTAGAGTGTGCATGCATGCGTGCGTGCGTGTGTGTGTGTGTGTGTGTATGGACATCCATTTTCAAACAAACTGAGAGTAACAAGTAGGAGCATGGCGCTCTGTCATGGATGAGGCTGGTTGGTGTATTATTGTGTTATTTGACCGTTCAAAGTAAAAGTACTTCATAACGACCTGCATTGTGCTCTGTAACGAGATGAAATGTTAATTACGCTTCCCTCCCCCCGCTAACACACACACACACAGCAAACTTCTTCCTCCCACATTCAGCCAGGGCTTTGTTTATTAGCTTCTATCCATGGTAGATGCTAACTGGAAGGGCGGCAGGAGACAGCAGCACGGGTAACAACAAAATGCGAGCTGACGTCAACGAGGGAGGAAAAGTAACGTCAGGCCGCCGGGCTCAAACCACACACACACACACACACACACACACACACACACACACACACACACACACACACACACACACACACACACACACACACACACACACACACACTTGCAAGCAGCCATTCCAACGCTATGGTTGAAGAGGCGACGGCACCTCCTGCAAATTGAGGAGGGGGGCTGATAAAGGGGTGAGATGTTGCTGACGGGTTGTTGTCTGACCGTCCCTCCCAAGAGGAAAGAAAACAGAAAGGAAAATAGCGAGGACGCTCGTTCTTTGAAGACACAGCTGGCGGCCGATCACGATTGCTGACGCTTTCCATGTACAGTAGGTCTGGACCAGATGATTTACACAAACTCAACAATCACCCACGTGCAAACACTTTTGCCATAGCGGCGAGGAAACAATTGGACTTTACTGTGGAAGAAACCTTGGACAGATCACAGCGCAACGAAGGCCAGGGAAATAAAAAACAAGAGTGTGATCGAGAAATGGGGTGGGGGACACACACGCTAGTTTGATCTCATACTCAAAATAACAGTAACACTAACCGCTACATGCTAATAGCTGATATGATACAATGACAGCACAAGCTACACCTTAGAATCCAGCAGACTGAGAGAGGCTAACAGCTTTGGAGAAGATACAAGGTTACCATCATCATGTACCGTGGAAGGGAGGAAGATATGGGAAGAGATGCATCATTGGATATCCATCAGCAGAGTAAGCATTTGGCAATATATTAGCATCTAGCCTTGCCCTAACTACAGCAGAATCTCTACCTATGAATGCCCAAATCACAAAAAAAAAAAAAAAATGACTGATAGACAAGGTTTGCAATCAAATTTTGAATCGAGCTGTGAACAAGCCTCAGTGCATGAACACACTATCAAACAAACTTGTAGTGTAGTGGCATTCGTGTAGTACTCTATGTTGTTTACATTGTTCATCATTGTGTCCTCCTTTTATAAGTTTTTTTTTTTTGTACTTTTTTAGTAAGCTAACCCTCATTATGGCTCCCAAAACGTTAAGAATGCTTGTGAGAATTACATTTCATCTGAAGAAGGTTACGGATCTCGCTCAGCATACGACATGGCTAAGTCAACCATCTGTACAACCCCGGAGAACAAAGATGCGCTTATGACGGCTGATGTGGCTAAAGAGACGACTACGTTAATGAAGCAAAGGTCTCAAGTCTTAGAAGAAGTAGAAATGTGATTGTTAGTTTTGATTAATGTAATTGACTGCTAATTTACATTACATTTAAATTCATTGGGTTTACATTGATGTCTACAGGAAAAACTGATCTTGTTCATGGACCGGGTCAGAGAACAAATTACAATTGAAAGCAGAGGTTGTACTAAGCTTTTCTCCGAAAAGAAAGGATTTTACAAGAGTTAGTCCTCCTCTCGTATGAGATTGGAAGATGGTACGAAACTCCAGATAAAATCTCACTCTTTGCAGAAAATATTCCTTTGACATGACTCGTTCATTCGCCTCCACACACACGCGACCTTGAGTACAGGGGTCGCCGTGGTTTTACCCCCGGGCGGCGGCGGCGGCGGCTGGTAGGAAACCCGATCGGGGCCCCATATTAGCGGGCAGTGAGTGAAACAGTCAGCGGCAGTGTTTGAGGGAAGCGGCAGAGCTTTAACACCTACTGTAACGCCCCGCTCTGCTTCCTGCTCTGGATTACATCTGGGCTTACTGTATATAGACAACCCCCACCCACTCACCTTCTCCACCCACTCGCATTCACGTGGAGGTTATCCAAACATTGCTCACTCAAGCCCACACACACACACACACACACAGATACAATGACACCCGGACTATTTCCTATCCCACTTAATACCCGCTCGTTATAATCTATTTGTAAGTGTTATTCTAATACACAAATAGCTGGCGACACAAAACGCGCCATTCAGACGGGCCTTGATGGGCTTTAACACACACACACACACACACACTTTTGCTACATATTAGGAAGCTGGTAATGGAAAGCCCCCCCCTTAGCCGCCCTCCTATGAGGGGTGGCCTCATTTTAGTAATTACTGTATGGAAGGTGTAATGGAAGCCTACCCCCTTGAGCAACATGCAATCACACACACACACACACACACACACACACACACACACACACACACACACACACACACACACACACACACACACACACACACACACACAGCACGCAAATTACAGGCATGCATTCTTTATTTTCACGCTGTTTATCCTCGGCGAGTAAGGGAATCGGTTCTCCTCACCCTCCAGCCGAACACACACACACACACACACACACACACACACACACGCACACACACACACGCACACACACACACACAGCAGCTGTCAAGTAGCCGCTCCTATCTTTGATCCCTGGGGACACTGACAAACAAGTCGATCCAGGTTCCTCCGAGTCGCTATTCTGACCAGACCGACTGTTTATATTCATAGAGCCGAGAGAGACGGGGGAGAAGGTTCTCCTTCCTTGGATTTGGAGAACGTGATAATATCACGGAGTGACACGGCCCTCAGCAACCCCCACCCTAGCATGCAACAAGGTCCCTGGTTGGATTCCTACAGTGGGTCTTTCTGTGTGGAGTCTCCAAGTTCACGAGGTTTTCATTGGAGACCCTAAATTGCCTATAAGTGTGAATAAAAGGGTGAATGCTTGTATGCTCGATATGACGCCATGGGAATACATGGCTGAATGTCTCTATATGACAGGTGAATGACAGGATGAATAGCTCTATGTCTCTATATATGGGCTGTGATTGGTCCAGGTTGAACCTGCCTCTCGCCCAATGACAGCAACTGTTACTACCGATGTAAATAAGGAATCTGTGAATGAATGAACGAACACAGCAGGCACATAGAGCAGAGTGTGTGCAGTGAGACGGTGCTCACTAAACCAATAAATATATTTTTATAATATATAGCAGGAGATGTGTTTGTACTGGCAGCGCAAACCCTCACTTAGTTCAATGTGCCCCCCCCCACCCCCACCGTTAGTGATTTATTACACGTTTATTATCATAAATCACCGATGTCATCGCCTTTTGTTTTCGTTGTGCGAGCGCAAACGTGGGATCAGATACAATGCCAGTCACGCTCTCATGCACGGGGACGGGGATGGAGGTGACGGGGGGGCGGGTGGTTGAAAAACAAGTCGCAGCTTAAAAAACACTTAACTCGGATGTCAATCGAGTTTGAAAAAAAAAAAAAGAGGGAAAATATCATGGACCTAGACCTGAGTCGGAACCAGGAAAATGCATCTGATACGACCGTGATGCTAATTTTATATTTGTATGGCTGCTATTAAAGAAGCAAACTGTTTTTCTCGTTTTTACTGGCCAGTCTGTAAAAATAAATCCAGATTTCACTCTTCTTTTCCTGATTGAAACATGACGGATGGCCCTGCTCGCTATTTCTGGCTTCTCATTCTCGCCATTGTGATGGTGATGGACCACAAACAATTCACAATCGACCCATGATTTGTCGCACGTTGCATGGTGAACATAACCGACCACACTTCGGGGTTGCCGGCCCCCGCCGGTGACGCCTTTAGCTCTCAGCCGTCTGCAAACCTGAATCAAACATGGCGGGGGATAAGGCTGGATAGCCGGCGCCGTTTGGGGCGGGGGGGTGGCAGGTGCAAAAGGAAATGAGCGACGGGTGGAGCTGATTTAGGGGAAATGTCTTCTCATGGCGCCGTGGAACATTTCTTTTATCATAATATGTAGAGTGGGTGGTGGAGCAGCAACAGCGAGATGGAGTGTGTGCGTGTGTGTGTGTGGGGGGGTTATAAAAACTGTTTTTTGATGGCATGCATCCGTGCATCCGAAGATACGAAAATAAGCCCAATGTGTGCAGACGGAGCCGGAATCCCATCGAAAGTGAAAACGCCCCAAGTAAAGATGGCTGCTCCCCGCTTCAGGTTCCACTCAGGTCCACCTGTGCCAAGAGGGGGACTCTGTGTGTGTGTGTGTGTGTGTGTGTGTGTGTGTGTGTGTGTGTGGGGGTGTGTGCTCGTGGGGTGGTGGGTCACCTGTCAATCACCGCTGTTACAATTAATGACTCATTCAGATTCCTTGGAATCTAATAATACAAACTTCCCCAAGCCGGGTTTGTAGTTTCTTGCATTAACCGACCGGCAATTGTGCTGTTGAAGCCTCCCTCTGTCCATCCCACACACACACACACACACACACACACACACAGTGGATCAGTGGACAAAGTGCTACCTGCAGGTGGGTGGCGCTCCTTGGCGACTCCCGGTAATAAAAGTCGAACGCGATCTGAAAAAGGCTCCATTGTGGCTCGGCGGCGTTTTTCCACGAGGGTAGCATTCCTCCGAAATTGGACAAAAGAATTTTAATGGGGCGACTAATGGACTGTGATTAGATAGGAGGAGAGAGAGAGTGGGAGTGGGCAGGACGGGGTCTGAATGCAGTGATGGGGGTGCTTGAGTTTCATCCATCCATCCAAAGAGAGAGAGAGAGAGAAAGAGAGGGAGAGAGAGCGAGGGAGCGAGCGAGGGGCCGATGGACCGAGAGATTACCCCATTTACCTGCAACCTTTGAGGGGAACCCGAGAGGAGGACCCAGGGGGGGTTGTGGAGGTCAGGTTGCAAGGGTAGGGATGCAACTCGAATGGTGGATTCGTGCACTTCGGTGCGGGCAGGATGGATGGACGGATGGATGGATGGATGGATGGATGGAAGCCCACCTGCTTTTCTCTCATGAGTGGATTTGCTGAAGTGGTTTTCCGTGCCTCAGCCCCGGGCACACAAAGAGCTCTTTGTGTCACGATGATGCCGTCAGAGTGCCTACTGGAGTGCCGTTGAGCAAAGCGCGTCCCCACCCCGACTGCGCCCCTACTCATGGCTCATCCACCACGCAGAAGGAGAGTTGAGCCGATGTCCTGCTGCACATTGGACTGAATGAACTTTGACTTCTAAGTGCAATAACTTAATGACTTTTCCAAGATTTTGAGATCTGAGAGATCTGAGTCAGGAGCAAGCGGGATGAGCGTTTGACGCCCATGTAGCCGCTGCTGTCCGTGAAGTGATATTTAAAAACAGTTTGACCGTGCCGCCTGCAACTCGGGAGCCAGGAGAAAATCATGGAAAATCATGAGCGGGGTGCGCGTCTTCATTTGTCCCTGACGAGATGGAAAAGTTGTTACCGTTGGATACGGTGACGGAGAGCATCATCTGTGAAAAGGCAGGAGACGTTTCCTCATTTTGGTTCGGCAGACGGTGGGAATGTCAATGGATGAGGTATCAGAAGAGTCATTCAAAGCCGGTCGTAGACGGTTTTAGCGTTTTAAAAAGATGATCCTCATTCACTAAATGAAAATTCAGTGAAATTCAGTGCTAAAGTCTAGCAAAGCTTGCTAGTTACATTTAGCAACACGTCGTAGAATTAATTGTGTAGCCAGTATGTTAAGTGATAACCTCCTTCGCCCCAGGAATCTTAGTTAGATTTTCAAGGTAAATACAGTAAATAAGTTTATTTCTTCACACTCTTTTATTAAGTGATATGTATATATTTGTTATTTCTAAAGTATTTCTTATTTCTTATTAGTTTCTTATTTTTTTTTCTTATTGTCTTAGTCAATGGCGTGGTTTCTGGGGGTTGCAATGGATTAATAGCGTTTCATTTAATTTAAATGGAAAAAAATAAATTTGATCTATGAAAAACTTGAGCTTGACTTACAAGCTTGGTCGCAGAACGAATTAAACCCTCAAGTCAAGTTTCCACTGTATTCCTATCCCTCTCCCTTTTCCTCTCGATGATATCTGTTTTTGGAATATCAAGCCTCATAAAGTTCTCGTCTGGGAAAAAGGGAAGGAAGGTGAAACGATTCTCTTTCAATCCATGCGAGATTACACGCTTAAGAAGAGAGGGATCAGGGCCGGGGTTAGAGGAGGAGGAGGAGGAGGAGGAGGAGCAGGAAAGAGGAGGAGGGTGGCGTGTCTTTATTCCACCTGTCTGAACAGAGACGAACAAAAGCCCGTCAGTTATTAGCCGGCTTCCGTCGACTCGGCTGCAAATCAGAATTCATCACTTTTCTTGAAACCTTTAATCTCTCTCTTTTTAAATTATCAAGGGTAGGTCCAAAACATCCGAGCAAATCATTACCCTGGTGGGAAAACGGGAGTGTCAATACCTGCACGCCGATATTGTAGCGAGTCGTGAATGTTGAGGTTGGGGTCTCCCGGGTGTTTCCCTGACTAAAACGCTACAATATTTTGCATGTAACTAAATGAACCACTGTCCTCTGAGTGAGTCATGAACGAATCGTTAATAACTATAGAGTTTTACTGATTCATGACTCACGATTCCTCGTTTCTATTAACTTGTTCAATAACTTATCTCTACTACTACTAGCTAGCTAATTGGAAGAAAGGGATGAGGCAACATGTCACTATTGTACGCCTGGTGCTCTAGCATTTGTAAAAGTATACATTAATACATTTGTGTAAATAAATAAAGCAAATCACTGTAATAGCCCTGTGGGAAGAGCAATAGCTGTGGCTTCTTGTTTCAACACGTCCCACTTTCCTTGCTGTGAGTTGTGATTGAAAAATCATGGATTGCGCACTGTAGCCAACTCGCAAAGCGAACGACTTGCTCAGCAATAAAAGATTCACTCAGTAGCTCAGAGTAGCCCTAAACGCTTGCTAAACGAACAACTCACTCAGAGGCTCAATGAACGAATCACTCAGTAGCTCATAGTAGCACACCCCACTCGCAAAACGAACCGTTCATTCAGTGCTTCAACTAACGAATCACTCAAAATCAACCGACTCAGTGACTCAAATGACTCAAAATCATAATTGTCTTCGGTGAGTGAATGAGAAGAATCAAGTTTCCCATCAGAACTCCCCTGGCAGATGAACCAGCCTTACACAAACACCTTCTCCACTTCATTCTTTAACTTGTATGGACGAACGCCACCGTGCAATATTTACACAATAACAGCCTTCCCCACCCTGGGGGTGTGTTACTGGCAGCCCCCCCCTCCCTTGGTGCACATGTGTGTTTTGGAGCATCAGTGCGAGTGGATTCCTTGCCACCAAGTCGGCAAAAAGATGCGACTTTGCGTATTTCCTGCAAAACATGTCTGTTGCCGTGGAGATCTGTGTTTGTTGTGAGACAGACTTTATTTTGAAAAGGCGTGTTTCGGGCACACTTCGTACCGGCAGCCTGCGTGTGTGTGCGTGCGAAGGTTGTCCACATGTCGGATTGAGGGATTTGCCAAAGGCTGACTTTTCGGAATAAGACCGAGGTTGAGGTTGGCAGTCACTTCGAAGGAATGATAAAGCAAATAGAGGATTTTCAGAGGTGTGTGTGTGTTTGTGTGTAACACTCTGCACTCTCAACAGCTCTCACCCCCAACTACGACGCAACTCAGTTAAGCCTTCACTGCTGTCACCGTGTAGTGGGAGGGACGCCATGGCAACCGCCCCACCTTCAGGTAATTACTACACTCAACCTGATCCTCGATGACAGAGAAGAAGAAGAAGAAGAAGTGTGGAAAACCTTCACTTGGCTTATCTGTCCACCCATAATACCCTTTTTTTTTTGCAGAGAAATGCTACACTAACGCTAAGTGGACAAGAGCAAAATGCATCCAGAATCAAACGGGAAGTGACAGAATTGTGGTGTCCAGGGCCAGGCCACCATTCTGAGCAAACGGGACTTTCCCAGATTGGATGAAACCAAAATCCAACAGAAGTAGCATCCAAAAACATAATAAACATAAACGTTCTTATTATCGTATGCCGCCAGAGAAAATTTTCAACGAGGTTCTGGCGATGAAACGCAGGATCAAACTATGCTAACATGTTGGCTTCTGAATCCATTTGACTAAAATGACCTCCTGCTACACTCTACTACACTCTTTAAGGGACAAAGTAGTTTAGTTCTTCTAGCACATTAACCTACCATCTTTCTCCAAGATTTCATACATTCATTTATTCATTTGTTCATTATCTTCACTGCTTTTCCAGCAGTCAGGAAGTTGGTTTCACCCTGGACCAATCACAAGGCCACATCTAGAGACATACAACCATCACTCACTCATTCAAGCATCATATAAAGACATATAACCAATCACCCTCTCATTCATGTCACAGAGACATACAACCATTCACTGTTGCCATAACATAACATAACATAACATAACATAACATAACATAACATAACATAACATAACATAGCATAACATAGCATAACATGTTAGCCTTATTTTTGTTAGGATGATCACACAGAGGATAAGGAATGTCTGTTTCTTCTGTTTCCTTCTAAAAACAGATTGCCATGAAAACTGAATGTCGATAAATTACTCCCTCTGCCATCCGCTGGCCTCCTGCATTGACTACTTTCTGAATCGGCGTCTTGCGCGTCTAGAGACGCAGCGCTTTGCCACCCTGCAAGCGCTGACTCTCCTCAGACGGACAGCTGAGGGGCCAAATGCTACAGCGGCGATCGTAAACCCCCTGCTGCCTCCCGGTGACGCTGCATTTGCTTCAGCCGTGCCTCGGACCCGCTTGCCTTTTCCTGATGAAAACATAAGCGGGGATGACTAGAATCGAACCGCTCCTCAAAGTTGGGACTTGGAGCCATTAATTTCGATTAATTCATCAATTGATTATAATTTGATGACGTCGCTCCTGTTGAAAGGTTGGCGATTCAATTCGCGGTTCTTCCTGCCTGTTATCAAAGTGTCTGGCGACACATGGGAACCAGAGTAGCTCCCAGTTAGCACCTAGCATCACAGCTCTGCTGTCATCGGTCTGTGAATGGGTGAATGCTAACGAGCTGAAGGGCTTTGAAACCGCAAGTGCTGTATAGGTGGACCTCTGAGCCTAGTGCACACGTTGCTAACATTAGCAGCTTTGCATTCCACATTTTTCCGGGAGTACGGCCTCAAACCCAACAGTGCAAGCTTCAGAAATGGATCGGAGCTGTAATTGCCATGGCAACGGCCCGTCGTGCCCCGATATCAGCGAAAGGCCATGATTCTCAGCATCCACCCAAGTGCTTGGGTTTTCACGAGCAATGCCGAAATTCGCGGGGAAATAAAAATACATCGGTCCGGGGGCAGCATCTCGCTCCAAGCCCGAGTTTTCGATCCATCTCTGGCAGCATTTCAGGATATTATTTTGGAAACCGGCGCCGAGGGAGAAGGGCCATAGTTGCTGTAAAAAAGAAAAAAAGAAGATAGAGCTGTTCTCTCAGCTCCTGCAGCTCGAGTTAGATTTACTGAGTAATATCAGATTTGAGTATTAATGAGTATTTAATCATCGGCGTGCTGCTCAACAAGCTGCTCCGTCATTTCTTCGGGTTGGCTGTGAACAATTGGCTACTGTTCATTGAACACATCACGTAGCTATTAGCTACTTTCCTGTGCACAACAAGGATCCAGGTTAGCTGAGGTTAGCATTGGCTGGTTTTGGCTAAACGGTAGCTGCTGCATCATTTCAGGCTGCTCAAACAAAACATCCATCCATCCATCGACTTCTGCTTACACAGGGTCGCGGGGAATTCTGGAGCCTATCCCATCATTGGGCGAGAAGCGGGGTACACCCTGAACTGGTTGCCAGTCAATCGCTGGGCCACATATATAGACATTATAGACATATATAGACACTCTCTCATTCATTCGGGGCGATTTTTCCCAATTTTTTTTCCCAATTAACCTGCATGTTTTTGGATTGTGAGAGAACCTGGAGAACCCAGAGGAAACCCACGCAGACACGGGGTGAACATGCAAACTCCACACAGTAAGGTCCCATGGTTGGAAACGAAACTGGGTCCTTCGTGCTGTGAGGCCCAAGTGCTAACCACTGTGCCGCCCTCCATAAACAAAACATACATGTGTATAATTTTTTTTAAATATATATGCAGATATATATGTATGCATACATACATATATATATATATATATATATATATATGTGTGTGTGTGTGTGTGTGTATGAGTCAATCCTAGCATGGCGCTGGACCGGAGGTGTGTTTTTCAAACTGAATGGGCCACCTGTCAATCAGAGGGCCCACACACACACAAAACCATTCAGGCACCGAAGATCCAGATGAGTAGCATCACTGTGCACAGAAACGAGCGCACGGCTGATGTGCACGTGCACCATTCCGTGCAGCATATCCGACCTCACGCTCCAACTGACTGCTCCTGCCCTGCTGCTACTTTCACCCCCCCCATCCCAAGACTCCCACTCTTTCTGACCTCTGGGTACCGTCTCAGCAGAGACTCACCGCGTGGAGCCGGGCATCCGGGGGCGGGGGGCGGAGCCTGACACCCCCTGGGAGGTGTGTGTGTGGGTGTGTAAGGGTTGGAGCTTTTTGTTAAGACAAAGGCCTGAACTGTATTGAAGGATTTTGCTAAATCGACAAGTGTGGGGGTGTTTAGGGGTCCCAGGGGAAGCGGGACGTTGAAAGGCCCCGGCGGCTCAATGACAACGTTAACCTTTAACGTTCTGACTTCCTTTTTCGGTTTCTGGTTAAGCGCTAGTTTGTTGCATCCTCTCGCCGCAGGATTCACGAGAGCCGAGTCGGGAGAGAGATTCTCGGCTCGTGTCACGCCCCGATGCGCGCTCAGCCTTGCTTACGCAAATGCTAAGAAGACAGCGCTCATTTATCTTTTTTTAAAAAATGATGAAATGCAGATTAACGCCAACAGGTTGATGCCGAAAGTCATGTGTTTCCACCGGACGCAACGCAAACGATGCGTTCAGGTGCGTGAGAAGATGGCATGAACAGAGATTATACAACAATGCTTGTCTTCTTTTGCCTCTGTCGTGCAGAATTGTCAAAAAGGCAGGAAAAAATTCCAACTAGTTAAAGCCATAAATTGATTATTATTGTCTGAATGAGAAAGTGACAATTTATATAGAATGGGTGAATGAGAGGATGAATGTCTATGTGTGTTGCGTGAACGACATAGTGAATTGCTCTATGTCTCTATATGTGGGCCTGTGATTGGTCCAGATTGAACTTCTCGCCCAATGACAGCTGGGCTAAGCTCCAGCACCGCTGCTTAATAACCGAAATAAGTAATTAATTTATGAATGAATAAATAAAAAATGATACACAGAAGGCACAGAGAACAGAGAGTGAATCTGTCTATATAATAAGTGAATGACAGGATGAAATAGGATGAGTCAATGAAAGAGAGTGAATAGTTGTTTGTCATGTATAACATATGAATGAGAGTGAATGGTTGTGACTATTTAACATTTGAATGAGTGAATTTGCCTGGACGGTGTGTGAATGAGAGGGTGAATGGTTGTATATCTCTCCCGTGATGGATCCAGGGTGAGTCAGGTAGATGAAATGAATGAATGAATTTTAGTAACCTCTTGGACGGTCAGTCAGATGACAATACATGCTCATCCTAATGTGGCGCTGCATTGCTAATTAAATTAGCGATTAGTGGTGACGGGTCCACATTCAAACTTGTCATACACACCTGCAGCTGTAAACACATTTAGTGGATTTGTTAAATGTGCCATCCAGATCAGGAGGCTCTGAGGCTGGGGTGTCCGAACTGCCCGAATCAGCCTGACGGTAGCTTTTGTTTGTGTCTCACGCTCGTACACACGCGAGTATATGTGTATGTGTGTGTGCGCGTTCGAGGGAATGGGAGTTGGTGTGTGCGTGATTGGCACACAATGCAGATGTGTGGGTAGCGGGTGCCATCTGGAGAGAGCGGAGTGGGCCGATGGAGGGGGGGAGGGGAAAAAAAGATGGTGGTTTGACAGGTGGATAAAGGAAGAAATGAAAGTGTAATCAATCAAAAACACAGTGCCGTAAATAAAAGGAGACAAGCTCCGCCCATTTGCCCCGCCCCCAGACATAACCGTGGCCCCGCCCACTGCACGGCGCCCCCCCCCCAGCACCGTCTGCGAAACTTTTCCGATGCTAAGAAGCACGGAGGTAGTCCGAAAGGGGTCCTTGCCCGGAACCAGCAGCTGGGGGTCACCGGGGCCTGTCGTTGGGGGCAACGGGTCTGTCGTCGGGGGCAACAAACGTGTCATCAGGGTGGACAGCGGCCTAAACCTGTTTGAACAACTAGTTTAAGGGCTGAAATTGTTCAATGTGATCGGTGCCGCTCAATACACTGGTAATGATGCTTTGGCTGAGGTCGGGGAGAGGGGGGTATAATCACACACACACACACACACACACACACACACACACACACACATATACAGGGCTGATGTATTCGCAGTACAAACACGCGTTCGTACATTGACGGCATCATGAGCTGCACCTGCAGGCCGCCCGCGTCCCCCAATGACGGATCAATAATCAACTGTCGACTTAATCATCAACATGTCTAGTACCGGGTGCACGTACGCGCACAGACGGCCCTTTACAAGATGCAAGTCTGCAGAGAAACGGGCGCCCCTCACGAACGCGCCCGTGCACGGCACCATTCGTGCGCGAACCTTTGTCCTGGGTAATTTTCCAACTTTGGCGACACGTATCCTGCATCAATCCTCGTCCCGCAGCACTCGCCTAATCCCCGACCTGTAACACGCATGCGCACCCCCCCCCCCCCCCCCCCCCGCACTCACTCACGCACGCACGTTTCGTCATAAATAGCTATAAAGCCGGTGGTAACATCGGAATAAAAGCAGGTGATAATAATCTAATCCAGCCGTGACACCCATCACCGACAATTCCGCAAAGTGCAAAAACGTGTAACGTTGCGGGGGTCGGGGGAAGGTGCGGGGGGCGTCGTGAACGCGCTTGTTCCGCGATCCCACTTTTGGGGAGGGGGGGTGTTGGAGAGGAGAAAGTGGATCCAACCCGCCCGCTAGGTGGCGACATCGGTCCGACACGCTTCACCTTAACGCAGAGGAGAGCGCGGAGGACACACACACACACACACACACACACACACACACACACACACACACACACGGGGATACACGCGGCGCGTTACCACGCAAAAATGAAAAAAGAAGAAAAAGTTGCTTTAGTACCAGCGGCGTGGAAAAGCGCGAGTGGGTTGCAAAGTGTGAGTGTTTGTGTGTGTGTGTGTGTGTGTGTGTGTGTGTGTGTGCGGGTGATTGGGGGTGGGGTGGGGTTAATGATAATTTGCCCCTCATCCTTTCCGTCCAGTACGTTTCCCATATGGATCCGCGGATTGCGCGTCAGAGCGCACCGCGCGTAAGGACCGCCTCCTGGCCGCCGCGGCGCGTCTCTCTCACTCTCTCCCTCCCTTCAAATCTCTCCAAATCACTGGGAAGGAGAGAGAGAGAGAGAGAGAGAGAGAGAGAGAGAGAGAGAGGGAGAGAGAGGGAGGGAGAGCTGCAGGAAGCGCTGCGAGAGAGACGGAGCGCAGCGAAGAGGCCAAACGAGCGGAGCAGCGACGCGGACGGCACTCATGGCGGGGATTCTCTTCACGGCCGCCGCGCTGCTTCTGCGGATTTCCACGCTCGTGTCACCTGCGAGGATTTACCCGCCGAACGAAGGTGAGGGCCGTGCGCGGGGGGCTCCGTGCGCGTCCGACGGGGAAAACACACGCAGCCACAGTTACGCACGGACTTTTTTTTTTTTTTTTGTTCCCATCCTCTGTGTTTTTGCAAGTGGGAATAGAAGTGTGTGCGTACGAAAGCGCACTGAAGGAGTGTGTGTGTTTTGAGTGTATGTGTTTTTTGAGCGTGTGTGTGTTTTTGTGTTTGTGTGTGTTTGGATCGCAGCTGCCACGGAAAGCCTGCGCTGAAATACTTGCCCCCCTCCTCCACCCCACTCCGTGCTGCAAGGCAAAAAACACGGGGAGACGCATATTCTGCGTGCTTTCTTGTTTTTATATTTTATCTTTTTTATTTTACATGCACACGCAATAATCCCCGCGTGGACCGAAATCGCGGGCTCTTCACGAAGCAGCGGGAGACCCGGTAATCCCGCACGCATCCCCGCCGATTACCAGGGAGCCTTTTAGACTGCGCGTCCCCGGGGCTGGACGCGGACGGAGAGCGGAATAAAAAAAAAAAGAAAGAAAAGGAAAAAAAAAGACAGATTAACGGACCCCCCCACGCCTGACATTCACAGATTACTGCCCCCCTTTTGAAAAAAAAAATCCAGATTTTAGGAACTGGGCGTCAAATTTCTCCTCTTTCGGTCCGTGGAGCTCCGGGTCTGGAAAACGGATTAAAAAATATAAAATAAAACATGTAAAAATAAACAAAAATGTATATGTGTGTAATTTAGCTTTTTAGAATTGAATTATAATTTTAAAAATTAATTAATTGAAATGAGCGTGATCGTGGATCGTGTCCGCGTTGCTGCCCCGCAGAACCGGAGGTTTCGCGCAACTTCCCGGACGAAGCGTTAATCTCGGCGAATTAATATTCGAACGGCGTCCGATCCGAGGATCAACCTGTCACGGGGAGGAAATTTTACGAGATGCGAATTCAACTGACTTTTTTCTCCTTTCATTTTTATCTTTTAATTGTTTTTTTTAAAAAAAAAACCTCCACCCTCCCCATAATCCGGCGATTAACCGTGAAATTATACGCGATTACGCGTGAAAACGTCGGACGGAACCGAATCAGAAAGGGAGGATGTCATTTATTTTTTTTTTGATTATTGCGGGAGCGACTCATGTATGTGCGTGTGTGTGTGTGTGTGTGAGAGAGAGAGAGACAAAAAACGCACAACCCCCGAACGCAAAAATAAAATCGGATCGTGTGTCCGTGCGCCCGCATGTGTTAGGGGATTATTATCAAAATGACCTAAAGCGTTGGACGAATTGCCAATCCCTGCAAAGGGACATTTTTCTGACGAATTTACATGGATATTTAATTTTCATTTTAATTTTTCTTGGGACGGGATGAAGCTGCTTGCTAACACCCCCCCCCCACCCTTCTTGTTTTTTCCAGTCACGTTATTGGACTCCAGGGCCGTACAGGGGGAGCTGGGATGGGTCGCCAACCCTACAGAAGGAGGGGTAAGTACCGCAAAGCCCCCCCCCCCCCCACCTCAATTTTAGCAAAACTGATATAATCCTGGGTTGGCAGGAATTGAGGACCCCCCCCCCCTTCTTTGCTGGGATGTTGCCCTCCGACGGGCCCGTTGGCGGTTATTGAAATGTCCGATTCGAAAAATATCTCACACTACTGTACGGCACAGTGAGAATAAAGAACAAAAGAAGAAGAAGAAGCAACCCCCCCCCACACACACACACACACACCCCCTGCCTTTCCCCCTCTCTCCTCGCTCCCCGCGTCCCTCCGACCGCTCCGATGCAGGGGCAGATACTGCAGCGGGCGTCGGGTTTCCTGAATAGATGGCGGATTGAATCGGTCTTTGTGGAGAAACTTTATATCCCTTTCCACCATTGAGTGGGGGGGTGGGGTGGGGGAATGGGGGTGGGGGGTTGGCACCGTGGGGGGGGGGGGGATCGAGACCCGGGGGGTCACCTATCCACCGGAGGGCCATGGATCGCCATGGGAATGGGAATGCCATACTAGATGGGATGGTACACGGGGCAAGAATGCGTTTGAAGGCGAAACCAGTGGCAACTTTGCGCGCACACACACACACACACACACACACACACACACACACACACACACACACACACACACACACACACACACACACACACACACTTACAAAGCCATCATGATTTTGTTATCTAATGATTATGGGGGGTTATATATAGTGCAGAAGGCCCCCCCCCCCCAACATGATTGACAACTTGGCCTGCATTCACTCCCTCATTACGGTCAATTGGCCTTACCCCCCCCCTTTTTTCTGCATCTGCCGCGGCCTTATCTCGCCATGGGTTGGGGGGGGGGGGGGGGGGGGGGTTGCAGGATGGGGTAAGATGCACCCCCCCACCACCACAATCACGTAGCCACAGTTATGCTAGGCATTACCCGGCCAACTCCTCTGGGGAAATAAGGCTTTAAACGCAGATCCTTCGCGATAAGGCGTCGAATCAAATCCGGCGGAGGCACCATCCGCGCCCGCCACTCTCCTGTTATTATTGTCTGGCGGGCGGGGGGGGGGGGGGACTAGCTTGAGCTCGTCCGCTTTTGTCCGCAG
Organism: Fistularia commersonii; assembly: GCF_037954325.1. Classification (NCBI taxonomy): domain Eukaryota; kingdom Metazoa; phylum Chordata; class Actinopteri; order Syngnathiformes; family Fistulariidae; genus Fistularia; species Fistularia commersonii. Next base: position 9,061,969 of record NC_141286.1, read on the forward strand.
CCGATAGCGAAAACTCTCAGCGGAAGACGCAAAGAACCATCTAGGACTTTCCTTGAATCCCAGAGCAGGAAAAGGAGGACGGGGGATTTTTTTTTTATCATGAGTGAAACAAACATTCCTGACTAGCTAAAAATAATCCAGGTTGTGCCGGATAACGTAATCTGTGCCCCCCCCCGACCCACACACACCCCAGTTCACACTCGAGCATGTGTCTCCAGCTGGATATAAACCAGGCGCGTATTAGATCATTAGCATTAATCCAGAGAATGTTACTTCGGCCGTTTCGCTTTTTCATTTCCTTCTTTGAACCATCCAGACGCCCCCCTTCCACACACACACACACACACACACACACAGCCTCTCTGTGTGTATATGACTAATATTTTGTATATCGTTCCCCGAGCCATTGAAGTGCCAGGCATTAGTCGGGCAGAGCTCATTACGCGTTTTCCTCTTCGCCGTGTTTGGATCCATGAATATTAATATCTTTATGATGCCATATTAGGGCATAACAACTCTATTAGGTGCCATTCATAAAATATGCATTAAGTTTAGCCGTCAATTAATTGCTCTGCCGAGAGTCAAATATTGACTCGAGTGTTGCAAAGTACCCGCGGTTCCTGGCCGAGGGTGGCTCGGAAACCGGGGCGCTGTTCGTGCATGTTGGGATTTGATTCGCGGGAGCTTCTTCGGAGCTCCTCAACTCGAAATCTCTCATTAATCTAAGTTATTTCGCATTGTAGGAACTCCTTGTGGTTCCTAGAACCTTCTCCAGAACAAGGCTGGCTTTGTCTTGCATCGAGACACAATGGGAAGCGGGGATTGTGGATCACGGTTCCAAGAACTGTTTCTTACACTGAGGCAGTGGTATTTTTAAGGTTCCATAGTAACTCATGTGACGTAGAAGCTTGGTAGATCTCATAAGCCACCCTTATTTCCAGACACATTTTTAAAAGTATCCTCGCGACAATAGTGGACAGAACCAGCTAGAAATGGACCGACAAAAAGGTCCAAGCTCTTCTGGCCTGTTACGCCGCAGAGGAGTTTCCAGGGCTCGCAGAGGAACGTCAATAATTTGGCCAAAATAAGCCGAGAGTTAGCCAGCGGTGGGGTTCTACAGCGTAGGGTGAAAATAAAATCTGATAGTCCATGGTTATTATTCCAGCCATGCGTAACATGAATGCTATGAGGTAAGCATGGCACATGAGGAGCTTCCTTGGTCCCTTACCGCCTGAGCGAGTGCAAAACAAAAAAGTCCCCCTGTTGAGGCGGGTTGTTCCTAGAACCAAATTTAAGCGTTTCTGACTGAAAACAGTTTAAGTGACATGAAGACTAGCCTGAATCCACAGTTTTGTAATGTTTTCCTTGGTTGTTTGCTTTTCTCCAGTGGGAGGAGGTGAGCATTATGGATGAGAAGAACATCCCCATCCGGACGTACCAGGTGTGCAACGTCATGGAGCCCAACCAGAACAACTGGCTGCGCACGGACTGGATCCCCCGCGGGGGTGCCCAGCGCGTCTACATCGAGATCAAATTCACCCTGCGGGACTGCAACAGCCTCCCGGGCGTCATGGGGACCTGCAAGGAGACCTTCAATCTTTACTACTACGAGTCCAACAATGACAAAGAGCGCTACATCCGCGAGAGCCAGTTTGGCAAGATCGACACAATCGCGGCGGACGAGAGTTTCACCCAGGTGGACATCGGCGACCGCATCATGAAGCTGAACACGGAAGTGCGGGACGTCGGCGCCCTGACCCGCAAGGGCTTCTATTTGGCCTTCCAGGACGTCGGCGCGTGTATCGCGTTGGTGTCGGTGCGCGTCTTCTACAAGAAGTGCCCGTTGGCGGTGCGCAACTTAGCGCAGTTTCCCGACACCATCACTGGAGCGGATACCTCCTCGCTGGTGGAGGTCCGCGGCTCGTGCGTGGATAATTCCGAGGAGAAAGAGGTTCCCAAGATGTACTGCGGCGCCGACGGCGAGTGGCTGGTACCCATCGGGAACTGCCTGTGCAACCCCGGGTACGAGGAACGCAACTCGGAGTGCCAAGGTAAGCGAGCGCCCCCCTTTCTTGTCCTCCTCACTCCAGATGTTGGTCACTATTGAAGTATTGCGGGGTACTTCCCGATGTACATCGAGGTAGTGCCCGTGTAGTACAGCGGTGGCACCCTGTAAACCTCCTCCTGAAAGAGCTTTTTTTTTCCACTGAAAGCACCAGAATTTTACTATCAGCGCCTGACAAGCTGTCAGAACCCATACCACCTCCTCCTCCATCCCCCCAGCTCTTCTCCGCCTCCCGCTTCCTAGTGTCTGATTGAGCGATGGAAGCGATAACGAGGGTAAATGAAGTTATTAGCCGGCCCCCGGCGGGATCCCTCGCGAGACGGGATACGTTCCGCGAGAACTTGCGACGACGAGAGGAGCTCGGACCGGTTCGCGTTACCCGGGTGTCTTTGACTCCCAACCTCCAACTGCATTCAATCATCCCGTAAAAAGATATAGACAGTGTCAAGGAAATGACGGAAAGGGGGGAAAAAGTTTATCATTCCGAGCAGGTGGAGGAGAGTGCGGTGGGTTTGAATGTGCTTTTTTGGCAGTGGGGGAGGGTTGGGGTGGGTTGGAGGTTTTGTGTGTTCGAGTGTGTGTGCAGGAAGGGGGCTGGCGTCCATTCATGAACAGCTACTTCGGTCTCTATTCCAAATGACGCTGATCCAGGCTGTGTGCGGGGGTTTGACGTCGGGTTCAAGTTTGCTTCCCCCCCAAATCAGGAGAATGGTAGACCCCTGGTAGAACCCCTGATAGAACCCACGCCGAATACGAAAACCAAACCAGGCCGGGAGTTAGTGCACGTCTCCAGACAAGTCGTCTCAGCAGCTTTCGGCCACATGTTCCCTCCGGGCGGTGGGCCGGCACTGGACTGTACCCAGCTGCTGGCTGGGGGTGCCAATCCTGTCCGGTTGGCCCCCCCCTGCCACACACACACACTCACACACACACACAGGAAAACAAAAAGCAGAGGGCGGCAGCAGTGAGGGGTCAGAGGCCGGCCATGGGTGATTAACGGAGCGACGGATTGCTGTACCTCCACTAATTTACGAGGGGGGCCTTTATCGGGGACGGCTAATTGAATGACAAACAGGGCCGGTGATTTAGGGTCGCTGCTGGCCGGCCACTCGGGGAGGCGGGGGGGGGGGTTGGCGAGGCCTGGGGGTTCAGGTCAGGGCGGGGGGGGGGGGTACCGGTGAACACAGATGGCTCTGTGTGCGTATACTGCCGAAAGAAAGATGCTAGCATTTAAAGTTTTAGAATTCCCTGGAACCCCCCCCCCCCCCCACACACACACACCCGCCGTTACTGATTTCAGATGGCGAAGGCCGAGTTTCTGTCCCCCCGCAGGGTCGGGCCTTCAAAGACGCCGAAGGACGGAGGGTTGAGGGACGGAGGCCAGATGGTAGTTAGTTACACACTTAAGGAGGATCTGTAAGGACTTACAATTAGCTTAGAAAAAAAAGAAATAAGGAAAAGCCTTCTCTTGTTTCGGATCAGATTGCAAGCCCTGATCTCGTTCTGTTGATCCCGACGTCGCTCCTCCTGCTCCTCGTATCTCCGCTCTTTAAGCCAACTCCGGGGAAACAAAAAAAAATGCCCGCCTCACCCCAGAGAGGGCAACGAAAGCTGTGATTCTACAGGACTGAAGCTGTGTAATACAGATACATTTAGCTTTTGCGCGGTTGTTCCCACTAACATTCGTCTAAGCTTACAGGACTGCTTGTTCAGTGGGGGGTGGGGGGGCTAGCTTCCTTCCAAAATGGCGGCGGCATCATGGCGCCTGAGCCTGCCGGATATTGTCCGACTCCCAAGTTTCAAGCGGCTCCCAGTCACACGGTGCCAAGCTGCTGTTTTATCACTTTTTCATGCTAACGCTACTCACGCCTACATGTTTCCCATGCCTATTTCACGCCGCCGCGGTTTGTGAAGCGATGCATCCACTAGAGGGCAGTGCGGAGTTCACTTCTGAGCTCCGTTTCGGACGATAAAGACGGTGACGGCGGAGGAGATGGTGGTAATGTATATTCAAAGGAAGCGCCAGCACAGTATAGATCGGTGCGGCCATTAAATACATGAGAGCATGTGGAAGGAGAATTCATTCATTAAGAAGTGTTGGAGCCTAGCCCAGATTTCATTGGATGAGAGGCACCAGCCAATCATAGGGGCCGCTCACTCACTCATACGTCTGTGCAATTTAGGAATGGAGAATTCTCCTCCTTGTTTACATTGTCACCATGTTGTCTTCTCTGTTTCTTTCGCGGGTTGCACGTGTGCACATCACTCAACACTGCGCCCTCAGGGCTTCTGGCCATATTCCTCCATTTTTAAGGGATTGGACGGTTGCGGATTTAACGCCGAGCTACCCGTGACTGCAAACTAGCTACGGGCCGATTCGTCTCAAAGATCGGCGAACACTTCTGTGTTGATGGAGCGTGTGTGTGTGTGTGTGTGTGTGTTACGGGGGCCATTCTGGCCCCTGGTTCCCAGCTCTGAATGAATAGGCTCTTACGCTAACATTGTTTGGGGGCCGAATGAGGCCGGCGATGTTTTTGGGTGGGTGGTTGGGGGGGGTTGTAGGGGCACATAGGAGCCGCATTCTCCTTCCCTGGAAAAGGTCAAGGGTCGTCCCCCTCTGCATCCATCTTAGTGCCGCGTCGTGACAGGGTTTGGATCCAGGATTGATTAAGATGTCAGCATTTTGACAGCCGTGTGTGTGTGTGTGTGTGTGTGTGTGTGTGTGTGTGTGTGTGTGTGTGTGTTGGGCTCAAGGTGGGCCCAGGGTGGCCGTGGTGCACGGGCTCAGAGGAAAGGGGGCAACTGGGGCATTGAGGGCCCCGAGGGGTGGCGGGTGTGGTGGGAAGGGGGATGTACGTTCGCATTTGGGATCCCTTTTCCCCCCTGTTAACCGCTTCCGCCGTGCAACCTGCAGGGGAAGGGCAGGGGGGTCGGGGCGTCCTCTCGCTCCTCATCTGGTGAGGGGTCCCCCACTGGGATGTTGATGAGCTGGGTGAGGAGCGGGAGGGTGTGGAGGTTAGCTTAGACTATGTATGTCATCAAAATCAAAATTTGTCATGTTGGTGAGAAAGACAAACTGCTCCGGCAGCATTTTGCCTTCCACGCAGCAGAGATCAGCATTATTTCTTCGTTGTGTATGTGTGTGTGTGTGTATGTGTGTGTGTGTGTGTGTGTGTGTGTGTGTGTGTGTGTGTGTGTCTCCAAGTGGTGTTCGATGGCATGCGTATTTATTGAAGATGAAGATGAAGTGTGGTCGAGGCGTGAAGGTAACAGACGAGTTAATGGTTGAGCGGTTTGGCGCGTGCGCGCGCACACACACACACACACACACACACACACACACACACACACACACACACCGGAAAACATCAAGGAACCAATTTCTTCAACTCATGCTCATTCTCTTAATTAATTGTAATTATTAATATATGTATACAAACACTCAAGTACACACACACACACACATAAACTAAATGTACTGCATTGCCGGGTTGAGTGTGAGAGTTCAGGCGTGTTGGTGATGACAGAGTATGATGCCGCCGTCTCCTTACCTGAGGCAGCAGTTGACGTGTGTGTGCGTGCGCACAAGCATACTAAAACACTTTAAAATGACAGAAGTCCATGCTCATGTGTTGCTCACGTGCTGCACACACACACACACACACACACACACACACACACACACACATAGTATGGAATGCTACATGACAAGCTTGCCGGCATGGTAATTGATTACTATTTACTCTCACTACTGTAGAAGTGCTTGAGGAAGTTTGTGGCTGTTTGGCTCCTCAAGTATGGGAAAATAAAAAAGGCTGGCAATTGGCAGAGAGTGTGTATGTGTGTGTGTGTGTGTGTGTGTGTGTGTGCTTGGGGGGGTGGTGTTGATGTTAATTCAGCCGTCATTAACCGAGGTGCTGAAATGTTTTTCCTGTGCCGTCTGCCGCCGGGCCTCTGCGTTTGTTTCCCCTCGCGGTTCCTCACACTCATCGCCCTCTTCTACCCGCCGTGTGCCACCCTGTCCGGGGGCAGGAAGCCGCCGCTTATCGAGCGCCACCCGACCCCCCGCTACCGCCGCTCTGGGCTGCGTCAGCCACGCCAAGCCCTGAATAACCCTCTTCTGTCCTCCTTCGAGGACGCTGGCTTTGAAGACGAGTCAGGAAACATTTCAAATCGGGATCAACTTGATACTGAATGTGAAGCTCAAGGATAACCCCCCCCCACACACACACACACACGCACACACACTATGAAGTGCCCATTCCTTTGGTAAATATCAACAGGTGTCAAATTCCCATCTTGCGATTGACTTTAAGCGACGGTTTAAAACCGAGGCCTTGTTAGCAGCGGCTTGTGTGGAGAGTGGTGGCGATAGCGAGTGTGTGTGTGTGTGTGTGTGTGTGTGTGTGTGTGTGTGTGTGTGTGGGCCTCATGGCGGTGCCATGTTTCCGAATGTGATACAAGCAGATCTCAGCAAATTTAAATCCCGAATCCCCCCCCAACTCGTCAAGTTGGAGACCGACCTCACGGATACGAGGGTGTGTTCCTGTCGAATCTGCTGTCAGTAAAATACGCCTGTTATGCGCATAAAAAAAAAAAAGAAAAAAAAAATTAATAAAAAAAGACATTTTCATGCAAATAACTGAAACATGCTCACTCCGTCGTTGTGCAGAATCTCATGCAGTTTATGTGACGTGTTAGCATTAGTTCTGCACACACACCACGCGGCGTTTGCACAAGAACACAAGAAACCTATATGGGGGTTTTGAAGGATGGTATTACTCTCCTCACCTCCTCCTCCTCCTCCTCCTCCTCTCCTCTCTGAAAAGCATCCTCTCTTTGAAGCTCGTGATGGGAAGAGGGAGCGATTAAAGCAGTCAGCAAGCAAATTAGCATGTCAAAAGGCCCCGAATCAATACCCGGGCTCTACCAACACAGGCCTGCAGCCCCATTCGCCCCCCCAAACCCTCTCTGCCTTTGCCCCATTCCTCCGGCTGTTTCCCCTCCTCTCCCTCCATCCCCCCCCCCTCCGCACTCCTGCACACTCTCCCTCTTGCTCTGTTCGCCCCCCCACCACCACCAGCTCTTTATCTAAAGCTCACATTTAATTTTTTTTTTTTCAGCACTAAGTAAAGAGGGGCGTTTGCAACCGGGAAGAGATGGATGGATGTATAGATGGGCGGAGATGGACGGAGGGAGAGGTGGACGGCCGTCGGGTGGGCACGGGCTATTTCCAGGGAGGTTTATGAAAGAGAGAGGGGTGAAAAAGGAGAGAGAGTGTCTCTGCCACCTTCTTTGTGCTGACAGAGAGAGAGAGAGACAGCTTTTCCTCGCCAAGAAAAAGTGGAGAAGATGAGGATGGGGGGGGGGCGGAGAGAGAAAAGGAGAACAAAAAACACGAGGGGAAGTGAAGTGGAAAGAGATTTAGTTCCAGTCTGACAACCATGCTCTTTTTTAAATTTTTTTTTTTTTTGGTTCCATTGGTTCACCATTGCATGGAAATCCCTTTGATCTGGGTCAATGTGTTACCAATGGCGAGCGCTGAGTGTGTGTGCGCATGTTAGCGCGAGTGCGCGCGTGCGTGTGTGAGTCTATTTGTTTAGTGCATCCGTTGCGGCAGGCGTGTCTCTGGCTGCGTGATAAACTTCTATTAGCATTTGGAATCTGCAGTGGCGACGTGGGAGACAAAGCTGCAGCTGTCCATCACCAAGGCCCCTGTGATTGCAAACCCCTTGGAGATGCCCCTCTGGCTGATCCCCATCCCAAGCTCCCCTCCATCACAGCCTGGGTGATGGTAGGTGGTCTTTTTCTTCTCTCCTACGCCGCCCGTCCAAGAAAAAGAACTGGCGGTATGACGGCGCCCGGTAATCTGATGGGCCGGGACGACGGCGCATCGCGTCCATCCCAACGAAATCCCTCTTTTATAATGTTGCCGGTGGGGGGACGGGGCACGCCATGTTCGCACGCACACATGCACGCACACGAACCTTCATGGAAACGTGGCGGCTCTTCTCTCAGCAAAAACGCGAATGGAAAAGAGAGCTGTGTGTTAGCTGGGATGCTAAATGCTAATGCGACTGTCTTCAATCACGCACACACGCATGCACGCATACAATACACTGGTGCATCATTGCCTGCAAGGTGTAACCTTCCGACACAGCAAGCTCGCGTGTGATTCGTCGACTTTGAGGGCGTCTTAGAGCTACGGTCTGCTGCTGTGCATACACGCACACACACACACACACACACAATTCAAGAGTGTGCAAGCTCAGGAAGGAGGATCAAGAGGAAGTGACTGAAAAGTGTCAGAGAGTGAAAGTGTATATCTGTGTGGAGAGTGATGAAGAGCATCCTGTCTGGCGGTGTGTGAAAGGTGAAGGGTTGAGGGCGCAGGAGGCCGATGGTGATCGGAACAAGCCCCGGCGAGGTTGGGTTGTGATCTTTTGCGGTGGCGGCGGTCGATGCCTTGGTTGGCGTCTCCACCTGTTTTCTTTGGAACTCGTATTCCGCGGAAGAAAACGTTGCCAACGTAAACCGTCCGCATTCTTCAGATCAGCCAAAGTCCCCCGGGGGCCGTCTCTCTCCAGAGAGACTCCTTTGTTGACCCCCCCCCCCCCCGGCTGTGAGAAGCGCCGGATGAAATTTCACACACCTCTTCCTCTGCGGCAGGAAATAAAGATATCTCATGATGTCAAACAATCAAAACAACCCTGTCACTGGAGAGATTGATTGTTTTTTTTTTTTACCGGGGAGGGTTGGGGTCGTGAACTCAGCCCCCCCCCCCCCCCCATCCAAGCCCCCGTCAGTGGAGTGCGGACTGAACCCGAAAAACCTTTGTGTGATATCGATGCCACTTCACAGCTGTTAATTGAGAGAAAATAGAGCGGCTAGAAGAGAAACAGAAACATGAAGCCGAACGAGCTTTTGTTTTGCCCAATTCCAACATGGCCGCCGTGCAGGAAGCCACTACAGACAAATAACCATGATAACCTTAATTAAAGCAGATTTCATGAATACAAGCCAAAGGGATTTTTCATTCATTCATTCATTATCTAAACTGTGTATTCTTCAGACGTGTTGTCGGGGCTAAAATAGCTGTCATTGGCCGAGAGACTAGTTGATCACAGGGCTACATATGGAGACATACAACAATTCATCCCTTCATTCAAGCATCTGGACAACCTGGGGTCTCCAATGAACCTCCTGCATGTTTTTTGGAGGAGCCATGAGAAGCCCAAGGAACCCCCACACTGACATGGGGAGAACATGGGGACTCCGCACAGAAACCCCCCGCTTGTGGGACCCAACTAGTGACCTCCTTGCTGCGAGACGGAGCCGTTCTCCGTAATCCCAACACTGACAAATTGCATCGGACTTCCGAGCTCTGGTTATTGACTCATCAAATCCCCTTGTTAGATAAACGCAGAGGCATCCAGTAAGCCCGGGGTCTCTCAACGTTTAATCCGACTCCGATCGGACGCGTGCAATTAACTGATCATATTTCGCTGGAGCAGATGAAGATACGCCGGGAAATCCCACGGCGCCAGAACTCAGCACCGACCCCCAGGCTTGTTTTGGATCTGCGGGGATGAGAGGCGCTCGATTAGCACGCTTCGCCGTTATATTACGAACACGACCTTCCAATGAGGGAGGGGTTGCTCCTGTTTGGAGCATCAAATCAATGCATCTCACGCACGAAGACGATATTGCTTGGGAAAAAAAAAACACAGCCGCCGCAGGAGTAGTTGATACTCCACAGGTTAATATTTAACAGCAAAATATTTATGATTATAATCCCAACTATTGCGAAACCTGTGTATTTTGTATTGTGCTCAGCAAACAGGTGCAGAGCAAGTACTACCCATGCACATTTTCAGGTATATTATACTATTCCCTGCAGTATTTTCAGTATTTCTTGCGGTATTATTTACATATTTGGAGAATATTGTGCGGATTTTCATGTATGTCTTGGCCTAGATGGTGTAACACGGCAGAGGAGCTCTGACCGATTTCAATGCAAAATCGATCATTAATGATCATTGATCAGGTTGCAGATGTCTCACAAACACACACACACACACACACACTGTGCCTCATACACGTGTAGCGCAACATGTGCACGTGGTTGCACATTAGAGGCAGCACTGCCTAAAAATACATGTTTGCATAGCAGTTATGTACCAGCAGCAACAGTGTGCACACACCCACACACAGACACAGACACACACAAGCTCCATATGGTGTGACTGCAGTGACCTCGACTTCTCTTCCCCAGAGGTGGGTAGGGTGAAAGTGGCGCTAGAGTGACTGTGGCTCGAGTGACACCGGCAGAGGTCAAAGGTCAAAACACTGACTGCCCCAGTGCAGACCAGCAGCAGACCGTCATGGCACTGACATGAGCCACTGAGCAGGAAGTGACCCGGGAATGATTTTGTGTGCAATAATCAACACTTATATACACACACGCGCACACACACACACACACACACACGCACGCCAGGGCAAATAAGAACTGGCTGTACACAGACACACCATGCAGGGACACAATTGTTTGCCCAGTTTTCTCACACACACACACACACACATATATACACACCAATATGTGCACACACACATACAATAGAAGGTGTTTCGAGGCCCCAGACAGACTGTCGTCTAGCAGCTACCAGCAGATTACCAAAACAAACAACCTAAAAATACCTTCCTTTTCACCCTTAAGTCGTCCCCCTTCCCCCTTACGTGCACACCACCCCCTTAATAACCCGGCGATCTGCCGCTCACATGCTAAACTTGCCCGTCAGGAGCAGAGACAACGGGGTAATTGAAGTTTGCCGTGTGTGTATCTGCATGCTTTAAGCACTGACAGACATGTGTGGAAATACAGTGTGGACAGTAAGGTGTGTGTGTGTGTGATTTGACCAATATGGATGTGCCCCCCAAAAAAAGAACCCAACCCCCCAGGACAAATCCTTCAGCTTGATGGAAAGACATAAAACTGGTAATTCCATTATTATGGTAATGCCTTATATTTTAAAGTAGTCAGTACACGACGCAGCTCTTTGGTAATTATAACCAACAGCTCTTCGACTCAGCAGATATGACAATGAGAACACACAGGGAGGGTCAAACAAACAAACACACACACGCGCACACACACACACACACACACACACACACACACACACACACATTGCTGTAATAGGTTGTGTTACCAGGGTGATGTGTAAAGCGCTAACCGTTTTCGCCTGTATGGTCAACGCACAATCAGCGAGAATTAGCTCAAGATTTGCGAGCGTTGTGCGATGGCTGATGGCGTCAGTTTCGTTGCCAAGGTAACACGACGACGTGTGGTTCACACATTGCTGACAGAGTTGTATACGACCCCCCGCCGCCGCCGCCCCATGAGGATGCTTCCAATTTCTCTATTTTTGCACCTTCCCCTGATGCCATTTTCCCTCGCTAGCTTTGCAGGGAGAAGCCTAGCTGTCCTTTAGCCGTGGCAGCTGCCGTGATCGTTCCTGTCACGCAGCAACATTAGCACCCCCCCCCTTCACGCTGCCGCCATCGCCACTGCCGCCGCCGCCGATGACTTTTCTATCAAAACACAACTCTTTTCACCGGAAACCAAGTCACTGGAGCAAAGTGTGAAACCACATGTGAGACAATATCTTCAGCTGATGTGTTTGTTGCTACGATGCTGTGAATTCAACATTTTGGTTGAATGTGCTACAAAGTGCACGCGCAACTTCCGCGAAATAGTTTTATATATATATATATATATATATATATATATATATATATATATATATATATATATGTGGATGGATTTATTTATTTAAATAGACATCTCCGTCTTGAATTATACTATTATTATCCGGCTGGCCCGTGAATCGAAAGGTCATTCGTCAGTTGGCCAGACGCCGAGCTTTAAGTGGTGTCGTCCATTCAGATCTGGCATGGATGTCGGTGGGTGTTGGTGGCGGTGGCGGTGGGGGCACACTTGGAATTCGAGTTGCCCCCTAGCGACTGTTGCCAGGTCCCACGGTGTTCTCGGCGAACAAGGACGGATCTGTTCGCTGCTAATGAACCTGCTTTCCGTCGGCCTGGGAGTGTCCTCGCCCGTTGTCAAACGCGGCAGGGCGGGATACTCCAGATTTCTGCGATAAAACCATTGTGCTGATCTTTCTCCTGAAGGCCGGGGGAAGCTGAGGGCTACGTGTCAGGAGGAGTGTGGAGACCTCGGGACTCAGGAAGTCCTCAGAACAATATTTCGCTTTTTCAGTTATACAATCCGTTGGGCAACAATGGCGGCTGTACACCTGGCTATGTGCCTGAGATGTTTTACACCCAAAATCAGACGAGTCCCCATGTTCTCTCAGTGTCTGCAGGGGTTCTTCGGCTTCCTCCTGTGGTCCAGAGACATGCAGGAGGTTCACAGGAGACCATAAATTGTCAAAATTGGGGACTGATTGTGTGTTTCGTAGGACGTGCAAATGAAATTGACTAGTCGTACGGCTCAGAATCTGGCATCAACAGTTCCAAGATGAACCCCGCTGCCTCTCGTCCAATCACAACAGGAATGGGCTCCTCCCCAGCCTACGACTCTGAGAGCTGGATAAGCCTTTTAGATAAAGAATGCATGAATGAAAGGATCAGCTGAAATTAAGCTTTGTATATGATGTCAGCATAGATGAACATCTGAAAAAAAAAAAAAAAAAAAAAAAAAAAAAAAAAAAAATCGCTGTCTGTCGTTATTATAGTGTTTATAATGTTTTATTTATGAGCCGCTCATGAATAATTGGAAACCCAACAACCTTGAACGGCGCCGACCCTGACGGGTGACATTGAAGGCCAGATCAAATCCTAATTGTATATACATTATATATAAAATATATATAAATTCAGGATATGAACGATTGCAATCCTTTCAGGCGGGCGCGGCCGTTTGTCTCGGTGTCCGCGCCCGCATCAGGCGCAGACTTGCTAACCAGGGCAGCATCTTGGGCGGTTCCCGGGTGATGGATCGTCGCAGCAGAGATATAAAGTTATAAATCATCTGCTGTTTGATGCCCCCGCCCGCCCACCACTGCCCGCCATTTGCATAACGCCGGCGATTGTCAGCTCGGTTAACCTCGCCGCCTTTTGTTCTTAGCCTTCATTAAAACGATGAGACGCGGCGTCCCGCATCCCCCCCCCCCCCATCCTTTGAAGATGACACCGTGAACACGGGACCTCTGACCCCGACGCCGGGTCAAGGTCGCGATACGTGTCGAGAAAACGCCATCAATCAAAGCGATGTGCTCCGCCGGCCGTGTGTCTCTCATCCATCATGGCGACGGGTTCCGGTGGCCGTGTGGCTGCGTGTCGCCGCCAGGGCCGGAGGTAATTAATAACCCCCGGCGACGGGATTAATGAGTTAACCTGCTCCGCTCTCCTGCTGCTCCGCAGACAGATGCGAGCGGTCAGTAGCTAGTTAGCCATCTCTGCTAGCTGCACGCACGGATGAGGACAGCGGTTCAGGAGGCGGTCGTGAGAGAAAAGCCCACATATATTTGGTGTGCTGTGTGAAGTCTATGTTCTCCCTGTGTGTGAGTGTGTGGCGTTCCTCACACAGAAGTGTGAATGAGAGGGTGAATTGCTTCACATGTTTATCATGTGCAAAAAGAGGGTGAATACTTGTATGTTTTTATACGACGTATGAATGAGAGGGTCAATGACTGGATGTGTTTATATGATTTGTGAATGACAGAGTGAATGGTTGCATGTCTTTATATTACTTGTGCGTGAAAGAGTGAATTGGTGTAGGTTTCTTTATGATGTGTGAATGAATTTCTCTATATAATACATGAATGACAGTGCGATGATGTGTGAATGAGAGGGTTAATGGTTGCATGTCCCAATGCATATCTCAATAAGAGTATATTTCGCAAGATGTGGCCTTGTGATTGACAGCCACCTAGTCCAGGGTGAACCCCGTCTCTCACCCAATGACAGCCCCCCTTCTCCTCCTCCCCCCGTGACCCTGAATGCAGGATAAGCGGTATAGAAAACGAATGACAGAATGAATGAGCGAGTGAAAGGACATAAATCCAGCACGAACCAGAGTCAGGGTAAACAAAGGGCTCCTGGAACAGTAATCCTCTGCAGCAGGAGCCTCACCTGAGCGGCAGACGGCTCTCCACGGAGGCGGGGGGGAAAAAAAAGAGGCACAAAAGCAAAGATTGGGAGGTTGAATAGAGCGAGCTGCTCTTCCTCCTCTTCCCCTTCATCGCCCCCGGGTCCCGAAAGCTGATCACCTGGCCCCCTGTTTTTGAAAGGGGGGCTTTGTGCCGCCGCATCACTGCCTGTTATGACTGCGGCGCGAGTGGGTTTCCATCATCCAGAGGAGATAAAGGAGCGGAGACACGGCAGTTTGAACTTCATTCTCCTCAGCTGGGGAGGGGGCGGGGGTCCTCAAAGAGATGCTATTGTCCCGCCTGGCCAGATCTTTCCACCGCGTGCCGTGCGTCAGGCGTTAACGTTCCTCGCTCCGGTTATAAACCGAGCAGGGTGGTGTTCTAGTGCGCTACGGCTACATTAGCATCTTAGCTTCCAAGCCGGGGCTTAAACTAACCCCCATCTCGTCCCGGGACGAGAGGGACGAGTCAAAGAGGAGAATTTAAAAAAAAAAAAAAAAAAAGGGGGTTTTAGGGCCGGAGAGGAGGGGGAGGGAACGAGTGAAAAGGCGACGTCCCCTTTCTGTGAAGGATTCCATTTTTGGGCCTTTTCAGAGGAGAACCGTAAGTCAGCGCTCCCTTTTGTCCCCCCCCCCCACGCACTTTGATCCCTCAGCTCGGGGATTTGGCACCTGACAAACCCCCTCTGTGTTTGAAAGGAGGCCTGCGGAGTGAAAGAGAAGGAGGAGGAAAGGCTGAGGGGATTGATGGGGCAAAGAGGACGTTGTGAAATGTAACCTGTGTCAGGCTCCTCTGCTCGGGTCCCGTGAGACGACACAGCGTGGACGGTAATAAATCGGGCGATCCTATCGGACCACCCGTCGGCACGGCCTCCTTCCTGACACGCATTTGATCGCCGCTATAAACAAGCATCCATCGCAGTTTGTCCTTATGGGGTAAACCGGCACCCCGAAGGCGTCTCTCCAGGTTGCGATCGACGCGCAAACACTCAGCTGCGGCCTCTTCGCCCCGAAAGGGCTTCTGAAGAGCGGGACTCAATTAACGCCCCCCCCGGGGGGCCGTTATCCCGGTCGGCGCACACACACACAGACACACATCGTCGTGCCTCCTCACCTGCGGCGGCAACAATGGCCGCCACAAATCCCGGCGTCCTGCTTCTGGCGGGGGGGAGCCCGGGCGTTTTAAAAAAATAAAGATAGAGAGATAACACAAAGCAGCTTCTGACTAATCTCCCATCTCCAAATGGAGGTTTCACGCCCCCCCGCTTCCCCTGCGGGCGCCAATCAAAGAGGCCCTTAGCTTAGCGTTAGCGAGTGAAGCGGCAGGGATTTAGGCTTGATTGACCGAGCAGAGAATGGCCCAGCAGGCAGCGGCTAGCCCAGCTACGCTAATCCAGCTGCTGGGCGGAGGAGAGGCGGCGGGGCGAGGAGCCTGACTTTATTACGCCGCAGAGAGCGGGATTTCCCGGCGCTTTTTGCGGATTTCCTCTTGCCCGTTTGACTACTCGCACATGTCGGACGGTCGGAACGCGGACTTCTTCCTTGCCGGCGTCGATCGTGGGTAGTGTGAGTGGAGGGGGAAGGTGCGGGGAGGATCTCTGTGGGAAATTACTTCTCAAAAAAAAAAAAAAAAAATTTAAATCACGCATATGCCTTCACTTTTTTTTTTTTTTTGTGCATCCCATCATGTCAGAAATGCCAGCACACGGCAACCGCCTCCGCAGAACTCCACCAGCTGTTGCCGGACGCCGCTTTGATTGATGGGTTATTTGGTCCAATCGGCACGGCAACTGTCTGCGCTTGCACCTCTGAGAGAACTGCTCTTTTGTCCTCCCCTCTTCTGGTTCAGCACCCGTGGGAGGGTGGAGGTGGAGGCGGGTGGGGTGACCTTGCCGGTCTTCCCAGCCATTATTGGAACGGGAAGACGAGAGAGAAACTCCTTGAAAGACGACCCCCCCAACAATCAAACTGTCACTTAAAAGAAAGGCGAGCACTGTCGCCGAAAGTAGGAAGAGTGTCACTTGGGTTACCAGTGCAGGCCGAGGTGTGTGTGTGTGTGTGTGTGTCTGAGGCAGAGTTGGGAAAAAAAAAAAACAGGTTTCCCCGAGAGCGACAGGGATTTAGGCGTGCCAAACGCGGCGGCGTTTGTTCGCTAAATGGTCCGAGGATGCCGACGTCTCCGGTTCCAGCGCGGCTCTGGGTCCTGTCAGCCGAGCGGAGCCTCGGTTTGTGAGAAAGACAAGAGGGTAGTTATCTGATCCTCCTCTTTTTGTCAGCATAAAGAGAGAGAGAGAGAGAGAGAGATCACCTTTTCTTTTTTTGTTTTTTATCAAATGATGAAATGCGGGTTCGCGTCGAAGGAGGGCGCACTAAAGGCTCTGTGTTTTCACGGGATGCGGCACGGACGATGCATTCAGGGTCACTGGGAGAGCGGTGTCTCTTGAATCTGCCACCCTTAGAAATATGACCCGACAAAAAAAAATAAAACCTCCCAACAAAGAGAAGCCAAATAGTCTGTTGGCGGATGCCATGCTAGTGGTTGTGAATGAATTGGTGAATTTCTCTATATAGTGATAGTAACTGAGGTTGAGGTTGTTTGTCTAGGTGTGTCCCTAAGATCCACCGGTGCAAGGTCTGAATGAAGGAGTGAATGGCTTTGTCTCCATGACTTGTATGCTTGTATCTTTCTATGTGACAAGTGAATGGTTGTATATCTATTTATGTGGTCCTGTGATGGAGGTGTGAATGTGAGGGTGAACAGTCGCTCCAGCAACCGTGGATAAGTGGAATAGGTCAATAATGAATGTTGCATTGGTATTTTCAGTGGGTGGAAAGTAAAATTAGATTAGATTAGTTTATTTCAAAAGGGGACAATGCAATTTCATAAAACACATGAATACCAAAAAAGCCAGAATTAGCCAAAGAGGCTATTTTTCATCTGTAGTCCCTCGGCCATGATGTCAAAATGGCAATAAAATGGACAAAGACATACATTGTTAGACACAACAGCAACACAAATATAATATTTACAAAATATACAGTGAGCGGTCAAATGGACGATGAGAGATGACGGGCTTTAGTGTGTGCATGTAAATGTGTTCACCAGCCATTCTCGCTAATGTAAAATGATCAGCAGTCCGCCGGTTTTATCGTCACGACGACGATCCCGCCTGACCCGATTTGTGCATCCTGTCCTCGCTGTGCCTTCCCCTTGACAAACCTCCTCCTCTTCCTCCCCTTCCAGCCTGCAAGATCGGCTACTACCGTGCCCTGGCCACCGACGGTGCCTGCTCCAAGTGTCCGCTCCACAGCTACTCCACCCGCGAGGGCTCCACCTCCTGCAACTGCGACAAGGGCTACTTCCGCTCAGAAACTGACCCGGCCTCCATGCCCTGCACGCGTAAGTAGTCGCCAAAGTACTTTTGGGAAGCGCGGTGTACCATGAACCGTCGGTGATTGTGTCACGGAGGTGAACGTGATCCCCGAGCGGTCTCAGCTTTGCTAATGATGCCTCTTCCTCCAGTAGTCGGGGTCTGGTTAGGAATGAACGTAAACAGAGAACAAAAGGGGGTGTACAAAACTCCACATTAAAAAAGAAAAGAAGAAAGCGGTTCTCCGGGAAACGACAGTAATCATCGTCACACACGGCAGACGTTCATGCGCGAGTGCCTTTATGTCTCGGAGCCGCTCTAACAAGCAAAACATCTGTTGAGCCGCTGAGCTCATAGTTGGCCGGTGATTTGGCCCGAATGATCTGTCAAGTTCCCGCGGATTCATCACTCAGCGGAGCAGTTTATTGAATCTGACGTGCAGCCGGAGGACCGCCTCCCCCCTTTCCCCGAACCCCCCTATCCCACCGCGGCCTCGCACTTTTTCTGTCAGAGCGGCGACAAAACAGAGCGGCATTTAATTATTCCCGGGGTCCTTGGAACGGCGCTCTGCAGGATCGGGTGCGCTCACATCCCTGGATTGTTCCATACACGGCCAAATGAAAGAGTGACCACAAAAAAAAAAAAAAAAGAGAGAAATCATTCGCTCATTCATTCTTTGAATCACTTATCTAATCTAGCTTATATTGGGTGAAGTGAAGTTCACCCTGAAAAGGTCAACAGTAAATCACAGGAGGCAAATGTTCGTTCACACGTCAAATAGAAACATCCAGTTTTTCACTCTCTCATTCACATTATATAGACAACTATTTGCTCACTCCTTTGCGAAATATGCACAGAAACGCAACCGTTCACTCTGACATTCCCATGTTCCATAGAGACATGTAGCCAATCATTCACTCATTCATAAGTCATATATAGACATACAAACATTCACTCTCTTATTAACGTCATATAGAGACACACCCGTTCATTCATGTGATATGGATATAAAACCGTTCATAAGGAATAGAGCCATACAACCATTCACCCTCTCATTCACACGCCATATAGATAAACCATTAATTCACTCATTCATACATCATAAAGACACTCTTTCACCCTGTCATATAGATATAAAACCATTCATTCACTTGTTCACACGTCATATCGAGACATACGACCATTCACGTCATGTAGAGACAAGCAACCATTCCCTCACTCATTCACAAGTAGCCCACGGACGCCTCCAATCATGCAAAAAAAATCCGTTGACAGACCGTTTTCAATCAAATTTTGAATCACGCTGTGCACAAACAAACAAACACGAGCGTTTTGCGTTGTAGCGTAGCGGCATCCATGTGTGGTACTCTGTGTTGTTTACATCATTCATCGTTTAGTCCTCCTCTTATAATGCTTTTTGTGCTTTTATCAGTAAGTTAGCCCTCATTATGGTTCCCAAAAGTTAAAAGTGGTAGTGGTGTTAAGAGGAAGTTAAGAATTACAGTCTATCTGAAAGAGGAAATAATAGGTAAGGAAGAGTCCTGAAGAACATAAATGCGCTAAATACGGCGACTACGTTAACGAAGCAAATGTCTCAAGTCTTAAAAGATGCAGAAAAAGGATTGTCAGTTTGGATGAATGAAAGACAGCTTGCCGGAGATAGCGTTAGCATTAGCGAGGGTCTCATATGTGAGAAGACTTTAGTTTTACTGAGTTAAAGCACTGGTAACACTGGTAACAAGAAATAACAGCAGAAACACAGCAATAATGAAGGTTATTTTTGATTCCTTTCTGTAGATCTTGCACAATAGAAAAAAAGTTTCAAAAGATTAGTTTTCGGGGATGAAGGACGGATAGATGGCGTTTACATTGATTTCAATCAGAAAAATGGATTTGGTTTGCAAACATTGACAAGCCAAATAACCTATTGGATTTGTAAGCAGAGGTTCTACGGTACAGAGTCTTAAGAGAATCTCAGGACCTCCTTGGTTCTCCTCCAGACCTAAGCACGCTGCTCTCCAACCCACAGAGGCGTCCGAGCAACAAATGCAGGAGTGGAAGCATGAGTAGAAAGAAGTATGCGGGCGAATGGTTGAAGGCAGTAATGAGTACCAGGGGCAGACGCCTGTGGGAGCTGGTTTCTCCGCTGCATGCAGGTCATGGGTGTGTGTGTGTGTGTGTGTGTGGCGGGGGTTCTCCAGTTCTCCGCGCTGGAGTTTCTGATGTAGTTGTCAGATTTCCTTTTTTTTTTTCTCTCTCTCTTTTTTTGTCGGTGGCGGTTTGGTAAAGAGGAAGAAGGACGGGATCAGGGGACTGCGGGGTGGAGGAGGGTTGGTGGAGGGGGTGATGAATCCCAGCCGGCTGGTAATAACTGGGGGGGGACAGTCGACTCGACACTTCGGCCAATTCCTCACCACCACCCCTGTGCAATAACACCACGCTAACAATCACTGACAGGAAGGGGACGGAGAAAAGAGGGGAGGAAGAGTGAGGAGCAGAGGGTGGGGGTGAAGGGAGAGGCGTAGTAAAAACAATATGGCGGGATGAAAGTGGCGAAAAGGAGGGGTGAGGAGGGGACGGGGGTAGATGAAGGAATTATGCTCCCTGCACTTTATGAGGAGAGGAAGAAGGTGAGGAAACATCTCGGCTTCCGTCTGGAGTTTGAGGAGTCGGGGATTCGGATGAGGACCCCCCCCAACCTCCCCCGCCACCATCACCCCCCCCTTCACCCGCTGTTCACTCGCAGGATTAATTACCAGTTGTCAGTCACAGCCCGACAGCTCTCCCACGCTCCCTCGCTCCCACTGGTGCATTCTGGGAGAGCGACAGGTACAGCTGAAGGTGTGTGTGTGTGTGTGCGTGTGTGTGATGTGTTTAAAGACTATATGGCTACACAGCCGTAAAGTTATACAGCGCTGTCACCGCGCTCGTCACGGCAACGGCCAAACAAACAATCGCCTTCCAGACGCACGCGAACCGCTTTTATCTGCTGGTTGATGTAAGTGGATGGATAACAAGTGTGTGTGTGTGTGTGTTCCTGTAGATGTGAATGTCTCCCACTATGGGAGAGGCCTGGGGAGAAAATGTGTGTGAGTGTGTGTGGGGTGAGGAGAGGTGGGGGCTTAACACTTTATCATCGTTTTTAATGAGAATTTATTAATAGGTTCCCATTGAGGGCCACGGAGGAAGCGGATGATAGCAATGCTAATATTAGCCGCGCTCTATTCCGCCGCGCTATTCGCTGCTGGTTGGTTAATCGGACAGTCTCTGTCACTGTTCGCCCATCCGTCGATCTTTCCATTCTATCATCCATCCATCCATCCATGCACAGATCCATCCATCCTTCTAACCATTCGTCCATCCTTTGAGTTGTCCATCCATCTATCCATCCTTTCCTCTAGCCATCTGTCCGTCCATCCACCCATTTGTCCATCCGTCTGTCCGTCCATTGCTTCGCCTGTCCATTGGCTCATCCACCCTTCCATCCGTTCATCATTTCATCCATCCATCCATCTATTAGACCAGCCACCCGTCCATTCATCATCTGTCCGTCCCGTCTCCCCCTTTCATTCTGAGTTCTCTCTCTCCAACACCACAGACGACAACAACTCCATCCGCTGTTGTCCTCCGTACTCCCGTCTGCATTCCTGCGCTGCCAACCCTGTACTTCCATGCCAGCGTTCCTCATAATACGGCCTGGTATTTGCCCCCCCCCACCCTCCGTATATGGCCCACCCCCACACCCTCCGCCGCCGCCGCCTCCCCGTGAAATCCTTCATTGCCATGCCGCCCCTCCAAAAATAACACTGATAATTAATTTCCGTTGCGGTATGATTTGTCCGCGGACTAGAGTTCATATTTCGCCGGGCATCGATCTCGCCGTGCCGGCTTGCTTCATTAGTCAGAGAGAGAGGAGGAGAAGAAGAAGAGGAAGAAGAGGAGGTTTGGGGGGGCAAACGAGGGAGAGTCAATTACCGCATCTTATGTTTGAAAGCGACGAGAAAAGAAAACACATTAATTACAACTCGGTTGACATGCAAATGAGGATTGATGAGCAGGGGAGTGTGTGTGCGTGTGTGTGTGTGTGTCCGCGGGGGCCGCCAATCAAAGCAAGCGCTTAATAACAAGAGTCCAAAACAAGAAAACGTCTGATGTTACAGCGTGGGCGCCCCAGAGCCCCCCCCTGCTGTTGCCCGGTTGGCTCCGTCGCCTGCTGCCCATCTAACATCTGAAGGGCGGGGAAATCCGCCGGCCCTGATTGGATGTTGCGGGGTTAACGGCGGTGCCACCTAATCCTCCCTGGCCGTCGCAGTCGGAGCTGTGGGGAATCCAAGAAGCCCCGCGGCGAATGGACAGCCGTGTTGATGACACTTCCGTATTTGCAAAACAACCCGGCGGGAACGTCTTCATATTCATGATCGGCTAAAAATACATTCAAAGTTTGCGTAGTAATGACTCCTTTTCAACAAGCCTTGGGAAAATATTAGCATAACCCGCTAGATGTTTGGCTCGGGTGCGTTTGTTCTGACCGCCAACTCTCTCCGCAGGCCCTCCGACGGCGCCGCTGCAGCTTATCTCCAACGTGAACGAGACCTCCGTGAACCTGGAGTGGAGCCCGCCCAGGAGCTCCGGGGGCCGGCAGGATCTGACCTACAACGTGGTTTGCAAACGTTGCGGGCCCGACGGCCGGCGCTGCCAGCCTTGCGGCAACGGCATCCATTTCAGCCCCCAGCAGCTGAGTCTGAAGGGCACCAGGGTCTCCATCAACGAGCTGCAGGCCCACACCAACTACACCTTCGAGGTGTGGGCGGTGAACGGCGTCTCGCCGCAGAGCCCTGGACCCGAGCAGGCCGTGTCAGTGACCGTCACCACCAACCAGGCCGGTGAGATAACCCTGACACACCAGCTTAGCAACCACACACACACACACACTCCAAAAGCCAAGGTGGACATGATATCTGTCACAGCAAAAAAGCAAGCTAGCAGGCGAGCCCCAACTTCAACATGTACAGCTCAGAATTCACACAAGCAAAAAAAGAAAAACAGAGGAAGCTTGATTTACGAGTGCATCGAGTTTTCCGAGATACGAGCTGTCGCTCTGGGGAATTTGTGCTCCGTGAGCCGAGATCTGAGTTAGGAGCGAACGTTTGACACTGAAGAGGTGTTTCAAAACAATTGGATGTGCCGCCTCCCACTAGGTAGATCATGGAAAAACATGGATGAGGTGTGCATGTTGTGGACGGGTCCATGGAGACGTGGAGAAGTTATTGTTGGTGAGATACGGTGACAGAGAGCATGATCTGTGAGAAGGCAGAAGGCATTTACAGGGATTTGGTGCAGCGGACGGTAGGGACGTAAAAGACCAGACATCAGAATTTTATCAAAGCTGGTCGGGGGCGTTTGGATTTTTTTTAAAAAAGAGGCGCGGTATTCACTCTGTCGCTAAATGGAGTTTGAACATAAAGTGTGCATGTTGGATTTAGCAATTAAATATAGGTGAGTTAAAATGTCTGTTGAGGTTCACAGTCATCCAGGTCAAGGTGAATTCTTGTTAAAAATCTTCTTGTCCTGGCAAGTGGACTTGAATTTCTTCACTTGAAGACGTTTCAGAAATTTAGAATTGAAGAAGCCTCTTGGATGAAGGGTGAAACATCTTCAGGGGAAGGAAATTTAAATCCGGTTGCCACGACAATAAGATTTCGACAAGAAGTAGGAAAGTTAAGTGATAGAGCACCCAATGAAAAACTCCCTTTCGTTCATGCTTCAAGGTAAACACACTCAATAAAACCACTGTATTTCTGTGCATTCTTTGGAATATATTAATTTGATATATGAGCAAACTGGGTTATAAGCTCGGTCATGGAACTAAAAAACTCATAAGTCAAGGTATTACTGTATATGTAAGAACTCGGGTGGGTTGTACTCACAGGTGCTGCCTTGGTGGACATCAAGGAAAGCGTGTATGTGTGTGAAACGACCGGTCCGGAGTGTGTGGGAATACACAATCATGACCTCATGACCGGCTTTTCAATCACTTCCTGGTCACCTGTCTGCTGGCGACCAATCGCACGTCCGCCCGTCTGGGGAAGCAGCAGCGGTTCTTAAAGGAACACAGGAAGTGCCGTCAGACTGGAGGACTGTGTGTGTGTGTGTGTGTGTGTGTGTGTATGTGTGTGTATGTGTATGTGTGTGTGTGTGTGTGTGTGTGTGTGTGTGTGTGTGTGTGTGGAAGCGTTACCGAGCAAGAACCGGATCCCACGGATAGAGGGGAGTCATCTGCCAATAAAAAAGATAAAGTAGTTGCCCGTTTATCATGGAGGTTATGTTCCGGAACGAGCCGTGGTAAACGAAAAATCCGCGAAGTAGCGCCCATAAGTTTATTTTATTATTTATATATTTTACAGCTTTATGACCCTCCCCAGACTCTTATTATTTCCTCTATTTTTCCAGACACTTCCTATTGTAAACAGAAGAAGCAAGATGTTGAGATGCAGAGAATGATGCTTTGGTCACCGAGCCAATCAGAGCCAAGGATACGAAATACCATGCTCTGGTTGGCTACCGGCATAGAAACTGCTTATTTTACTGTAAAAATAATTGAAATAATGAACATATAAACATACTTTTAAGAGGCAAAAACCCATGATATAGCGAAAAACCTGCAACAAAATTTTTCTTTTGATTTAATTTTTTTCCGTACACATCTTCTGTACAGTTTGATATGTTGCTATAGATATATAAAATTATAACATCGCATGTAGGAGGTTAATCAGGTACTCCAAAAATCGCCCAGACGGGTAAATGAGTGACTCAGTAGTTGTCTCTATATGTGGCCCTGCCAGGGTGACCCCGGCCTCTGAGTGCAAGCCACATGGTATAGAGAATAAATAAATGAATGAATGAATGAGTGAATTATGAATATCTGGAACGGCTAATGGCAAAACATCCTTCTGTGTGTCATCAAGAAGATTCACACAAGCAGGGAGTCATTTATCGCTGAATCACAGACAATAAAAAATCGCCAATCAGCCGCATTGAAGGCCGGCGACATGGATTTTTCCGCTTTATCGACATGCCAGCAAACCCCGACGTATTGATCAGTATAGATTACAAACTGTAATCTGTTGCCATGACCACCAGGGATATTACATAACACAATAAAAAAAAAAAAAACGAAAGAAAGACATTTTCTGTGGATAAGAATGGGCCTCTTAAAATATTTGTCATGTCACAAATCATGTTTATTTATTTGTGGAACACAAAGAAAAACAGCTTGATGGATGGATCGATTGACTGACTTATTTGGCAAAGTGCGCGCAGACATTATCGTCACGGTAATGAAGGGAAAAATGAGGAAGAAGGATGAAGATCCAGGCAACATGCTATACTTAGCGCTCGAGCTAACACACAAGGGGGTGGTATGGATCTGTGGCGGCTTCTTTACGAATGCCTCAGGATGGCGTGCACGTCCCGTGTGACCCTACCGGGGCTTCGGAGGAACCTCAGGGTGCACTCCAAGAGCCCCTGTTGTTTTGCTATTTAGCCTTTTCTGTAGATTGTTGTCGCGCAAATGCGTTTTACAACCTTGGCTCTTTTCTCCCGGCCCCTCCTGACTCTCCGCTGGCTATGAGCCGGTCATTTCCTTTTTTTTTTATGGCTCTGCTCTTGGGTGGCAAGCAAAGTGCCTTTTTGTGTCTTTTTTTGGTTTTATCGCTAACTTCCATTCCTAGGGAAAAAAAAAAAAAAAACTTGAATAGGGGCTGGACCAGCAATTTGAAGACACGATGGCTTGATTTATCAGCCGGGGGGTCGGGCGGGGCGCACAACGGTGGTGTGGTGATGATGATGCATGCTCACGGTGAAAAAACCCAACTGGAAATGTGCTATCTCTTGTTTGGAGGACCAGTAATATACACACACTCACACACACACACATCCCCACCCCCACCCAGGTGGTTCAGGGTCGGAGGTCAATCCGATATGGATGATGTTGTCTTTGGCCTCGCCTTTGGTGTGTGTGTCTCATATATACATGACGGTTACAGCTTGGATCTTCTGTGCGTGCATGTGTGTGTGTGTGTGTGTAATGGTAAAACGTACCGCGGAAGAGGCTGCAAGGGTGAGTTAGACGTGTCGGCGAGAGAGGCAAACCCCGAACAATGTCTATGTGTCGCTGGGTGATTTGTGTGTGTGTGTGTTAAAGAGACTAGCGCCAGACTGATTGGATTTCTCCTTGCTAATGCCCGGTAGGGGCTTTGGAATCTCTGGTTTCAGCCCCTGGTAATGCAGCCAGTCATCTGCGGCTGTGCCCCCCACCACCCCCGTCATCCAGACGCAGCGGATTAGGCATTTATTATGATAGACTTATTGGGATTTCATCCGCGCCGTGGAAAAACGCCACCGCGCTCCACTGCCTCCTTCCTGCATGGGCTGAAATTTTAGCAAGAGAGGAAAAGGGTGTGTGAGTGTGTTTTTACTGCTGGAGAGGAAAAACGGGCGAGATTGTAGCGGGAGAGCATAAAATGAAGATGTGTGTACTTTTGGTTGGTTGCGTGGGCGTGCCTTTGTGTGTGTGTGAGTGTGAGAATACGAAACAAATCCCAATGTCGTAAATCAGACGGGGTGTAACCCTTTCACCCGGCCTGCACTGAAGGAGAGGGGGAGGGGCTGAGTTTGGGGTTTGGGGGGGGGGCGTCCAACTTTTGAACTGACCCCTGGCTGTAAATGCATGTTTTCCCCCCTTTATGGGATTGTGTGTGTGTGTGTGTGTGTGACGGCACGAGAGAGACAGAGGTGTTTATGTCTCCATACTAAATACTTGGCGGCCGTAGGTGACTAGAAGTGAATTAATGCATTGCAGAGCGTGTGGGTGCGTGTCTGTGTGTATCTGTGTGTGTGTGTGTGTGTGTGTGCGTGTGTGTGTGTGTGGGCATGTTCCACCTCTCTGGTAAACCGGAGGGCTTACATGTGGAAATGTGTTCGGGGAGATGGAGGTGAGATTTATAGGCACGGGGGGAAGGATCCCGCGTACGTTACAGTGTTTCCGTGACACCCAGAAACATGGCGCCCTGCCTGCGCGTTTTTTCCTCTTCCCCCTCCTCAGTGGCGGCAAAATAAAAAAAAAAAAAAAAAAACCTCCAGTGACTCCAATCTGGCGGCCACATGTGCGCCCCGGGTCCCTTCCAGAGCCGAGGTGGAATCCGGTGAACGGTCGCGCGACCGCCGGTGCCGACCGCAGCCGCTCCCTGCAGCACGACCGCACGTCGGGGAAGACAAACTCGCTCGCTCGGTAAAAGCGAGGTTCCTCGCCGTGACAAATAGAACCCAGAAACCTGTCGGGACTGGACACATCACCGCGTATGACACGGTGGCGCGGGGGTTTCAGCGCCTCAGCCTCGTGACCAGAAGGTCCCCGGTTGGATTCCCAAAGGAGAGGTCCTACCTGTGAGGAGTCTCCATGTTGGTCACTCCGGGTTCTTCGGGTTCCACACACAGTCCAAACACATGCAGGGGGTTCCCTGGAGACCTACGAATGAAAGGGTGAATGGTTGTACGCCTGTGGTTGTTGCCTGGTAACCGCTCAAGGGTGAACCCCACCTCTTGGCCAATGACAGCTGAAATAGGCACCAGGAACCCCTATGATATAAAGAGAATGAACAAATGAATGAATGTGTGCAGGTTGTGTGATGGTTTTATGAGAATATGACAAAAGGTGTATTCCTTTAAGTGATTTTCTATGTCTTTTAGAGCGGACCCGGCCATGTTATGGCCCGCATGGGATCAGAACATGAATGACAAAACATTCGTGTTGAAATCTTCTTGTCGAGGCTGCTGGACTCACTTGAAGACGTTTCAGCCCTCATCCCAGAGGCTTCTTCAGTTCTCATGACCTGTTGGGAGTTTCCCAACCGCCAGGGTTTTGGGCGGGTCTGGGTTATGGTGGCTCGTTATGTAAATGGAAGAGTTGATCGGCAGAAACTAGGTCTAAGGAGATTGTTAAGCTAACGGGGGTGTCGTTCGTTAGTGAAAATTAGCAAAATTTTGGGGATCGTCCAAACTTGTTCATTTGCCACCACAAGAAGATTTTGATAAGAATTCACCTCAAACTGGATGACTAAGAACCTTCACTGGCAATGACAAAACATGTAATCCGTTCATGTGTGTTGACTTTCTGTTATACTGTCGTATAACAGAAGGTTTCTCATATGGCTCCTTGTAATAATTAATTGTCCACCCCTGTTTTAGGGTGTGTGTGTGCGCGCATACTCATATTGAATACGCTTTTTTACTATCCCTCGTATGTAAATGCTCTCTCTGGTTCGAACCAATCCGCTGATCAGGCCCAACATGCGTCAGCCAATCAGAGAGGACTTTCACCCGCAACTCTCTCTATTACCATTGTTATTGAGTCTAGCTGAGACGCATTTACCGTCCCTCTGCTGTGATGGATGTTTTATTTCTGTTCGGGGGGGTGGGTGGAGGGCTCAGAGGGGCCTCTGGAGGGAAAAAAAAAGAAAAGAAGAGGAATTGCTCATCTTAATCCTTACATTAGTTGTGGGGGGGTTTGGAGGGTAAAGAGAGAAGGCGAACACAATTAAACGTCCATATCTGTCATCTTTGGAGGAAAGATGGATCCGCGGATTACCTGGGAGAGACGAGGGCCCCGCGACCCCTCCGGGGTTCAGTTTTCCTTTCCAAAGCGTCCTCCGTCGCGCCCCCCCCAGTCCCGGGGGGGCCTTCAAATTGGCTTTGCACCGCCGGCTAAGATTGATGGAGAGATACAAATGGCTGCCATCTAATTGTTTAACGGAGACACAACACATCAGGGCCGGCAGGATGACACAACCTTGGGTTAATCCATTTACCAAGAGATGTCTGCAATGCCATCCCTCTTCATCTCGCTCTCATCCGCCTTCCTCCTCCTCCTCCTCCTCCTCCTCCTCCTCCTCCCACCACCACCACCACCGCTCCTGCCTGCCGCTTCCTCCTCATCCCCGCTGAAACTCAATCCGCCGCCCGGCGCTCAGATTCCAGGCCTCGTTTGAACTCAATCCTCATCTAAAAGCAGGGTTTTTTTTTTTTTTTGTTAGCGGTAGCCCGAGCCCGACGATCCCCGGTAACCCCCTCTCTCCTCCCTCCAGGGAGGGTGGAAGTGAGGAGAATGCACATAATGTCATAGATAATCCAATCATAATTGGTGGACCATGAATGCCTCATTAATCATTCTGGTGTAATTTTTTTTTTTTTTTTTCAAGAGGCAGATGGTGTGGAACCAGGCGGGGTTCGGTATCGCGGGGGAGTAGAGGGTCAAAGATTGGCGGCGCTGTAATGAAATGCTGCCCGGCGGGCGCGATTGAAGAGGTCTCTTCACTTTTTTTTTTTTTTTTTTTTTTAATGGCTCCAGGTGGGAAGATGGCGACATCGGTTGTTTTTAACGTAAGCTGAGAGAACCAGCCTGAACTGCGGCGTGAACCCTGACCAGGGAAGAGACGCAGTAGGTGTGTGTGTGTGCTCGTATCTGAGATGCTGATTGGCGTTCCTCATTGTCCCGTGGTCCATAACTCTAAGGCACTATCTCCTCCCGTGCATGACCCAATTTTAGCACCGTCGTACTCCCGCTAGATAGGGGTTTGATTTGCGCGGCGGTGACACGCTGGAGGCGGCGGAGAGGTTGGTGGGAGATGACAGGAAGCCATTATCTACGGTTTAACCTTCACATGTTAAAGGCAGCTCAACGCCGATAGCGCCGCCGCTTGAAATATGGCCTCATTATCAGCCGCAGCAGAGAGCGCTCGCGATAAGATCGCTCCGGCGCTTTAATGAAAACCAATTGATTTGCTCTCTCGAAGACAAAAAAAAAGAGGAGGGTGGGATGGTTTGGGGGTCGGTTTGGGGGATTCAGCTCATTTCGAGCTTCCCGATCTCGACTTTGCGTAAATGTAGAGTTTCCCGGGGTGCCCAAAAAGGCAAGCGGAGATGTTTTACTAATAGCTGAGATGCTAGCGTCAGCAAAGGGAATTACTTTATGGATGATGCCATGCCTGCAACTTTATTAAAGGTATTGCAATACACATGCTTATTTGAGCGGACACACACACACACACACACACACACAAACTCACTCACTCATTGCCAATTCAGCTTTATGGCTTAACAAGCTTCAGATTCTTAGATTTTGAACGCTGGCCAAAATGAAAGAGAAGCTCAGGTCTGCTGTTTCTGGCCTGGTCGGCTATTTGGTGTCCTCAGAGGGAGTTTTGGCGTCATTCATTCATTCATTCATTCATTCATTCATTCATTCATTCATTCATTCATCTATATGGCTCATCCTGAAATCAGGATCAGGAAGGGTTTCCAGCTGTCATTGGGCAACACACAGACCTTTGCTGCCCTTTCAATTGTGGAGCCTTTCACTCTTTCATTTGTACATGACACAGAAATACTCTTATATGCCATATATAGCCCTTCACTCTTTCATTCACTTTGCAAATAGAAACACACACCCATTCCCCCTCTCATTCACACTATATATAGGCACATATAACCAGTCACTTTTTCATTCATGTACCAAATAGACATTCATTCATTCATTCATTCATTCATTCATTCATTCATTCATTCATTCATTCACACATTATGTTCAGACAAACAACAATTCACTCTTTCAACCATGTATGAAACAGGCAATCATTGATTATTCACACTCATATGTATAGAGAATATATAATTCACTCATTCACTCATCCACAATTATATTGGGAAATACCACCATTCACTGTCACTCATTCATCATATATAGATATACTACCATTTATTCATTCTCACATCATATAGAGACATACAGCTATTTGCCCTCTCATTGTCACACCCGGACAATGACGGTTCACCAATGAGATCATGGAAACACCACGCAGAAAGGCCCCATGTTGGAATCGAACTGGGGACCAGTGCTAACCGCCACGGCGCCGGCCGGCTCCATTTTCTGATTTGTTTATCTCATTTTCTTTCCAGCACCGTCTCCGGTGACCTCCATCCAGGCCAAGGACATCACGAGACACACCATCTCAGTGGCCTGGCAGCGTCCGGACAGAGCCAACGGGGTCATCCTGGAGTATGAGGTCAAATACTACGAGAAGGTGAGAAGCTCTGCTTTGCTTCCACGCAGACGTTCTCTTTCTGGCACCTTCTCACCACTGAGCACCTTCCCTGTGCCTCTCCTCCTCTTTTCAGGATCAGAACGAGAGGAGCTACAGGATCATCAAAACCTCGTCAAGGAACGCCGACATCAAGGGGCTGACCCCGTTGACCTCCTACGTTTTCCACGTGCGCGCTCGCACGGCAGCCGGCTACGGGGAATTCAGCGGCCCCTTCGAGGTCATGACCAACTCCGGTGAGCCCAGAACCCCGTCTCGCCGGCGCGACGGGCTCCGCCTCCAACCGCAACCGCGCGATGATAGCATCTTTTCATATTTTGTCTCCTTCGCCGCGGCGCCATTAATCATAATAGCCGTCATCCGCAGGAGACGAATGGCTCTCTAACACCTGAACGGCAACGCGAGGAGCGGCCATTATTCACGTGCGCCCCCCCCCCCCCCCCACACACACACACACACATACACAACCTCCCACCTCAGCGGACGTGCCAGCTCCCAAACCTCAGTGTGGGGTTGAGGAGTCGAGTTTCCATCTGGAGCTCAGATACGTTCCTTCTCACTCAAGAGTTGGAGTCAGACTCCAGAACTCGGTGTTAGTGTGATGATCTCACTTGAATCGAAAACCCGCTACCCTCTTAAATTTTAGCTTAAATTCTATCCTTCTTCTTTTTCTTGGAGCTGCTCCCTTCAGAGGTTGCGAGGTTGCTTTGTCTATCCAGCATCCAATCATTTGCCTTGATTCAGCCCACATCCAATCATTCGCCTCCATTCAGCCTGCAGCCAATCATCTGTCTCCATCCAACCCATATACAATCATTTGCTTCCATTCAGCCTACAGCCAATCATCTGCCTCCATCCAACCCATATCCAAGCAATTGCCTCCATTCAGCCCACAGCCAATCATCTGCCTCCATCCAACCCATATCCAATCAATTGCTTCCATCCAACCCACAACCAATTATTTGCATCCATGTAACCCAAAGCCAATCATTTGCCTCCATCCAGGCCAGAGCCAATCACCTGCCTCCATATAACCCACATCCCACCATGAACCTCCATTCAAACCAAAAACCAATCATCTGCCTCCATCCAGGCCGCAGCCAATCACCTGCCTCAGTCTAACCCTCTCCTCTCACGCCCGCTTACATCCCATCCTCTTTCCCTCCATCCAAAAATCTCCATTCTGGTTTTCCTCTGGACCTCCTTGACCTCCCTCCTTCTGTCCAGCTCTTCACCATCCGTCCACATCCATAAAAACCTCTCCCCTGATCCTCTTCGTCCTTCTCAACATCTCCTGTTATAAACAGCTCATGTTTTCAACCTGAGCTCAAAGTAGATTTGCCTCGGATTGAAAGTGAATAAAAAAGAAATCCCCGCACGCCATCACAGATGCTTCCGCCCGTAAGACTAGACGTCTTCTTTGTCAGGGATACTCGGATGGCGGCGGCGGCGGCGTTGGCGGTCACGCACGCCTCTGGACGGCGCTGCCATTCTCATCGGATGGGGGGGGGGGCAAACTTCCTGTCTGATCATCCTCTCCCTCTCCCCCTCACAGTGCCGGCTCCCATCATCGGCGACGGCGCCAACTCCACCGTGCTGCTGGTGTCTGTTGTCGGCAGCGTGGTCCTTCTCCTCATCCTCATCAGCGCCTTCGTCATCAGCCGAAGGTGGGTCCCCGTCCCGCCCGTCCCGCCCGTCCCGTGGCGGACGGTTCCCTTCACCGCCGCCGCCGCCAGACAGCTAGCACGACTTAGCTCTCACCGGGTGAGTGACGAGCCGCCACACCGGGAGACGTGATTGACAGCTCAGACAGCCGAGGAGATGCAATCAGTGAACCCCCCCCCCTCCCCCTCCCCCAGGCTGCACCCGTCCCTGTATCCTCGCAGCCAGTGCTCGACTGACTGGCAGGAAGGGAGGATAGATAGAGAAAGAGAGAGAGAGAGAAAGAGGGACGGGACGGAGGACGAGGAAACAAGCTGGAGGCGGAAGGCGGGTGGACATGAAAGAGACGAGGCATCAGGTGGATTTGCGGTGACCCAATCTCAGGGCGTTTAACAGGCGCGGGGGATGAAGTGCGGACGCAGATGGGATTACATGCAGATGGGGCACCTCGGGGTGTTAAACACACTCCCTGTGTGTGTGTGTGTGTGTGTGTGTGTGTGTGCATGCGCTCATATTGAATACGCCTTTTACTATCGTGTCTGTTGGCCCTCTGGGGACAGGCAGTATGGGGACACACACATGCGCGCGCGCGCGTGTGTGTGTGTGTGTGTGTTAATTACAGCACGTGTGTGTACTCACCTCTTAGTGTCAAGACACTGGTTGATACCATTGTGTGTGTGTGTGTGTTTGGCTCTTTATATGGAAACCAAATCACTGTTTGCACGGGGGTTTATTGCTGTTTGGAATGATGGGTGGTCAAGGATGATGTTGATTGAGAGTGTGTGTATGGGTGTGTGTGTGTGTGTGTGTGTGTGTGTGTCCACGTGATTGCCTGGCTCCCCCAGCTGAGCTGGTGGTTGCCTCCTTCTCCTCCTTTATATGCGGGCGACGACCCCCGTCTTTGTGCCCCCGCGGCCGCCCTGTGATTGCGGGGCGGAGCCGCAATCACGCGGCCGTTTACCGCCGTTCACACCGACAGGGAAGAAAACAAAGTCTCACCCATCTGGTCATCTTCGCTGCCGAGACACAGCCGACCGCCGGGGCCACAGGGATCCGCAGGGAAGCGACCGCGGGATGCACGTTGTCCTCGCACAGTCCCATAAGATGCAGGAGGTTCACTAAATTGGTTTCAAATGCAAATAAAAGAATGAATCTCTATGCAACACATGAATGAAAGGATGAGTCTGTGTTTGTCTGTGTAACTAACAAATGAATAAGAGGACGACCGCTTGTACGCCTCAAAATGAGCTGTGAATGAGAGGGTGAATGGTTGTGTCTCTATGTAATGAGTGGGAGAATAAATTTTTGACTGTTGACCGTCTCTGTATGACATGAGAATGACAGGGTGAATGTTTTCTCTCTATGATGTGTGAACGAGAGGGTGAATTGTTGTCCCTATTTTACATTTGCATAAGGAGGTGAGTGGTTATATGTCTATATGACATACAGGACTGTCTCAGAAAATTCTGACAAAGTTCTTTATTTCTGTAACGCAATTACAACAACAAAAATGTCATACATTCTGGATTTATTACAAATCAACTGAAATATTACAAGCCTTTTATTATTTTAATATTGCTGATTATGGCTTACATCTTAAGAAAACTCAAAAATCCCATCTCAAAATATTAGAATATCATGAAAAATTAATTTTAGTTTTTTAATTGCATTACAAAAGTTAAAGAACTTTATCACAATATTCAAATTTTCTGATACCGTCCTGTAGAATGAGAGGGTGAATGGTTGTATTTCAAAATATTATGTATGAGTGAGTGTATTATTGTTGCTATGTGCGATGTGAATGAAAGAGTGAATGGTTGTCTCTATATGACCTTTGAATGAGAGGGATAGCAGTTGTACGTATCAATATGACGTGCGAATGGGTGAATGATTATGTTTCTGTATGACGTGCGAATGAGAGGGTGAATTTTTCTCTCTATGATGTGTGAATGACAGCGAATGGTTCTACGTGACGTGATCGAGATGGCGAGTGTTTGTTTGTCTCCGTACGACGTGTGAATGAAGTGAATGTCTCCATATGACATCTTTATATAACCCTCCAAACCGCCTCTCCCCCACTGACAGCTGGAATCGGCTCCAGCCTCCCCGCGACCCCGCCTGCAGGTCGAGTGTTACAGATAATGAATGAATGAATAATGAATGAACGTTTGGTTCAATCATTGACGCAAAGTCACTAGTGACTCCTTCGTGGGTCTCCGCCTTATCACGCTCCGTTCTAGTTAGAAATTTTCTTCAAAGTATACGTAGTCGCCGAACGTCCTCGCCCTCCGCTGACCGCTCTGCTCTTTTTGCTCCTAGAAGGAGTAAATACAGCAAGGCCAAGCAGGACTCGGACGAGGAGAAGCATCTGCATCAGGGTGAGTCACTTTTTGCGCCAAAACACACACCTTGCTATTACCAAGCACATTCAACCATTCACACACATGGTAACGGTGTAATGCGCCACAGGGAGTAATTTGGTGGTGGAGTGCCTTGCCCGAGGGCCGAGGGGGAATTGAATCAACGACCTCCGGCAGATGCGAGGGGCGGGAGAGGGGCTGGGGGCTGAAGGGCAGAAATAACAGAACAGATGGAAACTAAACGCCGGCATGAATTAACCTTCACTCCTTCCTCTCCGTCCAAATCCCAGGCGTGAGGATCTACGTGGACCCCTTCACTTACGAGGACCCCAACCAGGCCGTCCGCGAGTTCGCCAAGGAGATCGACGCTTCCTGCATCAAGATCGAAAAAGTTATCGGCATCGGTGAGGCAGGGGTTGAAGGTGGGTGCGGAGGGCGGGGGGTGGGGTTTGTTTCCAATCCGGCAGAAGCTAAATATGTCGTCGGCGCCGGGGAAAAGTCACCCAATGACAAAATAATAAAGAGAAAGGATCAATATCCATTTCCCCTCCATTTCTGCTCCAGCGGGCGAGGGGGAGGGGGCGCCCAGGGATTAGAGACCCCGATCAATGTGTTTAAAGCCGAGCGGCCTGCGCTTCGCCGCGCTAGGCTAGGCTACGTTAGGCGAGCCCTCACCTCCACCCTCTTCCCTCCGCAGGGGAGTTCGGCGAGGTCTGCAGCGGGCGGTTGAAGATGCCGGGCAAGAGGGAGATCTGCGTGGCCATCAAGACGCTGAAGGCAGGATACACCGACAAGCAGCGGAGGGACTTCCTGTCGGAGGCCAGCATCATGGGACAGTTTGACCACCCTAACATCATCCACCTGGAAGGAGTGGTCACCAAATGTACGTCCAAAGCTGCCACAGTTTTCCACGTTTAGCCCATTTATGACTTATGAGTGAGAGAGAGCGAATGGTTGTTTGTCTCGATATGAGGTGTGAATGAGAGAGTGAATAGTCGTATGTTTATGTTGAATGAAAATGAGATGGTGAATGGTTGTATGTCTTTATATTACACATGAATGACAGGATGAGTGATGATTGACAGGATGATTGTTTATATATGACGTTCAAATGAGAGAATGAATCGTCGTCTGTCTAAATATGATGTGTGAATGAGAGGGTGATTCGTTGTTTGTCTCTACATGACCTGAATGAGAGGATGAATTTTTTTGCTTCCAAAAAGAGGGTGATTTTTTTTTTTTTTACTCTATATGACAGTCAAATGAGAGGATGAATGGCTGTCTGTCTGTATGAGGTATAACTGAGAAAGTCTATATCATGTGCTGATGAGAGGGTGAATGGTTATGAGCGAATGAACGGTTGCCCAGTAACTCCACCCCCCCTGCATAACAAATGAATGAACTTAAAGGATACTCACACACACACACACTACCCCGAACCTATCTAGACAAGCCGGGAGTTGTGTGTGCGTGTTTGCGATCGGGCCATCCACGCGGTGTGTATCGCCTGGACGTCACCATCCTGCTTGTCCCTCTGGTGGGTTTTTGTCCAGATGGATGGGGTTGCAGGATCAGCGGTGGCGGCGGCAGCTATGGGGGCGGTTAAAGCAAGGTGGGCAGTGGGGTGGCGGGGGGGGCCAGGGGGACTTGGGGGGCCCTAATGGGTCCAGGAACAGGCCCTGTAACGCGGCACCGGGGTCATTAATCACGAGTGTCAGCTATAAATGTGTTTGGGGTTAGGGAGTGATACCCTATACCTCTTCTATCTGCTGCCGCAGCCACAGAACACTGGCTAAATACCACTCTCTGCCTGTGCACCCTCTCTGTGTCTGTTTCTCTCACACACACACGCTCACACATACACACACCGCCCACTCAGTCCATTCTACTCATACACGTGTGTGTGTGTATGTGAATATTACCATAGCTGATGGGCGATCTTAGCTCAGGTTAGATGGATGAAGTGCCGTAATGTGTTGTGACACGGCAGCCCGGTTTTTATCTGCACTAGATAACTCCTATGCGAACACACACACACACACACACACACACACACATGCACACATGTGCAGGTGACTTGCCTATCACCTGTGGCGCCCCTTGTGGCAGAGAGTGACCTCCTGGGGAAAAAAGTTGGTGGATTGAGATGTGGGGGGGGGGGTGGGGGGCGGCGGTTCGGGAAGGGGAGCGGCGAAGCCGCCGAGCCAGAGGCTACGAGGAGATGAAGGCGAGGCAGATGAACGGCGTGGCGGCTGACAGGAGCCGACATGAAAGGCCGGCGAGCCGAAAGCGAGGAGGGCATCTGATAACACCCCCCCCCCCCCCCCCCGCTCTCACTTCGACGTGAAAGGGTTCGTGGCAAATTAGTCCTTCACACTTGAGTGTGTCGGTGGGATCTATTAAAAAGCCCTCATTGGAATGCCCCCCCCGCGCTACAATCGGTCTAAAAAGAATCCTTCACGAGGTGCGGGTTCGCTAGTACGTCCAACCGGGCCAGTTAAACGCCGTTAATTATGGATTAACTTGCGCAAATACACAAGCTCTCGCGCTAGTCATCTTTGAGCTTCTGTCTCGAAACTCGATGTTTCTATCAGTCTAATCTGATCGTGGCTCATGATGTTTAACCGCTGATTAGCATAAATCCAGAGTACGCTAAATTAAGAAATCTCTTTTACAAGAGATCAGCGGCGATAGATGGGTCTATGTATGAGGTGTTGATAAATGAGTAAATGGTTGCACATCTCTGTATGACCTTCGCCGGAAACTGTGGTCCGTCAGTTCCAATCCAGCCTCCATTGCGGCTCAAGATGTTTAAACACAAATTAGCACAAAATGAGAGTGCGCTAAAATAAAGAAAGACCTCTTTTTCAAACAGCAGATTCGTGGCTGAATGAGTGAATGAGTGAACGGTCTCATGTCTCTGTATGCCCTTCACTGGAAACTGAGCTTCCGCCGGTCCCCAATCCGGCCTCCATTGCGGCTCAAGATGTTTAAGCGCTAATTAGCATTAAAGTGAGAGCGCGCTAATTTAAGACAGATCTCTTTTTAAGAAGCCAGATCTGTGGGTACGAGTGGGGCCCCAGACGAACCCCCCCCCCCCAATATCTATCCCGTTGCGTTTTTCTCCTTGCCTGTTTTGTTGGCAGGTGATAACCGGCCCACTGGCGGGGCCCTTCGCCCCGAGTTCATTGCCAAAGGCGGCAGGGCGTATTCAGTAAACAGGGAATTAGCATGCAAATAAGTCGGGAGGAAGAGGGTGGGGCTGGGAAGGCGAGAGTTTAAGGTCGCAGGTCAGACGCTCCTCAGACGCGATTGGGGAGCTGTCAATCAGCAGCGGCCCCAGGGCACGGCCGCACAACAAAAGGAACAAAGATGGCTGACAAAGAGGGCCCTCGCTCTCATCCAACTTTAACTCCACTTCCTCTTCTCGGGGCCGTGGCAGAAGTGGTCCGTGGTTAATGGGTTGCCAATCACGCGACGGGCAACGGCATTGACTGACGGCCTATTGGCGCGGAGAGCGGAACCTCACCTTCGGGACCTTAGCAAGCTCCCGACCGCATCGGCGTCGGGCGTTCTGCAACTTCCTAAAAAAACTTCCACGAGAGAAGATATTTAAATGAAACAAACAAAAAAAAAAAAGAAATAACAGCTCCAACCCCGGAGGAATTTGCGGCGCCGATGCTCGCCATGTGTCGTCGCCACGGCTGGCTAACGCTAGGCGTTAGCGTAGCGGCGTTTCCAGCTAAAAAAAAAACACCCTTACTGCTTTCTATTTCCATCTCGCTTCTCCTCTCTGCATGGCTACCACCGCCCTCCTCCACCTCCTCATCCTCTGGGAGACAAAGACAGACAGAGACCCACCAGGGAATGTTATTCCCCCCTTCCCCCTCCACCCCGCCACTGCCGCCGCCGCCGCCGCCTGGCCCCGCTTAGATAAAGACACAGACGCTCCCCCAAGAGAGAGGGGCCGAGCAAGACAGAGGGACGGGGTGAAAAAGGCCACAGAGGAGTGGCAGGGTTTTTTTTTTTTTGGGGGGGGGGGTGGTTGTCCAGCAGGAAGGTGGGGGTGTTGCGGAGTGACAGATGCGTCAGGAGGCGGCGGAGGAGAAAGAGGGCAAAGGGACGGTGAGTGACATCAGTGTGGAGTCGCAGGGACTCCGAGTGCGATGTGATTTCGGATAACGCGTCCAACGGTCAGCTCGCATTTGCATAAATGTGAGAAGGGTTTGTGTGAGTGTGTGTGTGTGTGTGTGTGTTCGTTTGCGTGTGTGTGTGTGTGGAGATGCCTTTGCATGTGAGATGAAAAAAAAAAAGAAAGGGGATGTCAGGGCAACTGTTACACTGAGGTAATTAAATCACTGCAGGGGCAGAGATGGATGGTCCGACACACACACACAAACACACACTCACATCAACACACACACACACTGACCCCCCCGCCCAACTGCAACCGAGTGTGTCACGTGCATCGTTTACCCCATAATCATCCCCCCTTTCACTGTCTCGCTCTCTCCAGGTAAGCCGGTGATGATTATCACGGAGTACATGGAAAACGGATCGCTGGATGCATTCCTGAGGGTCAGTCTGCTGCTGTTCACGCGCGTGTGTGTGTGTGTGTGTGCGTGCGTGCGTGCATGAGTGCGACAAAAAAAGTGCTGATCCAATCTTAGTGAGATGCTGTGTTGTCTTGAATAAACATTTGTCACAATCCTTCTCCTCTACTCCGTTGTGTATTACTCTGCATGTGCAACAGAGTAGTTCCAGTAATATTAAATTAATGAATTTATTTACTAAAATTAAAGGAAAAATATCTATCTCATAAAATTCAGTCATTAATTAAATGTATTTACTTACAGTGTTTGCCATCAAGGATTTTTTTTTGTGGTAAGAACCGAAATCATATTGTTTGTGTTTTTGCGCCTGCAGAAAAACGACGGCCGCTTCACGGTCATCCAACTGGTGGGCATCCTGCGTGGCATCGCCTCGGGGATGAAGTACCTCTCCGACATGAGCTACGTGCACCGCGATCTTGCCGCGCGCAACATCCTGGTCAACAGCAACCTGGTGTGCAAAGTGTCCGACTTCGGCATGTCGCGTGTCCTGGAGGACGATCCCGAGGCGGCATACACAACCCGGGTGAGTGTGTGTGTGCGGCTGGAAGTCCAATCCGACTCTCCATACATCCGTACATAGACCTCAAGACTGAAAGATGTACCGTAATATAAGCCGCACCGGCTAGCCGATCGCTATCTTGGGCTTCCTCCTGCTCACGAATACCGTCAAAGGTGTCTGAGTTTAACGGACTCAAATTTCCCGGTCATTCCATCGGTCCGATGTGATGAGGATGAATGTTTTAGCGGCCTGAAGCACATTAGCCCCCCCCCCCCCACAAAAATCCAAATATTTGCCGCATTGTTGTTTAAGTGAAAAAAGTCACGGCTTATCGTCCGGAAATTACGGTACTATGATCTCACGCCTGCTCACATCTAACTGGTTTTTAGAATTTCAAGTGCCAGCCTAGTCTCAGACTAGGATTGTGAATCTTACAGGGCCACTATTTCCAGGACTACAATTAGATTCTTTCAGTTATTTTTTGACCACCATGCAATATTTTCACGGGGTTTTTTAGAGCCTCTGCTATTTCATTCCATCGCTTTTCCTTCTCCGCTTGGTCGTGATACATCGGAGAGTCGACGTCGCACAAGCCGGCTCCGCCATCCTCTTTCTGGACGCTGATCAGGATGTCCTTAGCCGTTCCCGTCCGTGCGTACTGCCAATAAATACCATCCCTGCCGCCATCTGGGGATGTTTGTCGGCCAGATTTCCGGTTATGTTTGAGCTCATCTGTTCTTGTCGAAACCTCTGAACTTGAATTTCCATGCTGGAAGAAGTTTCACCTCATCCACACACACGGCTCATCTATTGGTTGTTGATTGTGTTACGTCAATGTAAAATAAGACTTGTGACAATACCAAGCGTGTTTGCTACCGTTGTAAACCCAAGATTAGGGAAAAGACCCATCTACAGTCATAGCCAAAAGTTTTGAGAATGACACAACCATAGAAACATCTGGCAAACACCTAAAAACCCTGAAGGAACAGACTTTGTGAAAGTGTCCTTCTAAAAACTTTTCTGATACTTAGCGGCCGAGATGATGGGGTCACGCTGCGATTCCAGTAAAACTCCAAAAATTACCTTCCGACTTTCAGCGTCCGTGAAAATAGTTCACGTAAGTTACTGACGCGGACTGTCGTTCCCTCCGTAGGGAGGTAAAATCCCCATCCGCTGGACGGCGCCGGAGGCCATCGCCTACAGGAAGTTCACCTCGGCCAGCGACGTGTGGAGCTACGGCATCGTCATGTGGGAGGTCATGTCATACGGCGAGCGGCCATATTGGGACATGAGCAACCAAGACGTAAGTGGGATGACGGTCGTCGACCGGGTTACCGAGAACGACGGTTTTGGACATGGCGTCCGTCTGTGCCGCAGGTGATCAAGGCGATCGACGAGGGCTACCGGCTGCCGCCGCCCATGGACTGCCCCGTGGCGCTGCACCAGCTCATGCTGGACTGCTGGCAGAGGGAGAGGGCCGACCGGCCCAAGTTCGGCCAGATCGTCAACATGCTGGACAAGCTGATCCGAAACCCCAACACGCTGAAGAGGACCAGGGGGGACAGCGCCGTCAGGTGAGGGGGCGGGGTCAGTGGGAGGGGCGGGGCCAGTGAGAGGGGCGGGCGCCATTGGAAGGGGGCGTCACATCCGCTGTTTTGGATTTGAAATGAAATGAAATTGGGGGATGGGGATGAGAGGGGAAAGCTGTGTGTGTGTGTGTGTGTGTGTGTGTGAGCGCGTGCATATACAGTGATCCCTCGCTATAACGTGGTTTACTTTTCACGGTTTCGCTACCTCACGGATTTGCATCGTGCATTGTGTTCTGCATTCTGATTGGCTAAAAAGTCACTCCGCTTCTTCTCTACCTGTGCGTCAATAACATTGCACTTTAATATTTACACGTACGTAAAACAGCTTGCCAAATTTACATTACGTACGTGCAAATTCTCTTGCAATTTTGAGTTTCTCTAAAACCCATAATGTTGACAAAACGCTCTGGACCGACAAAAGCACCTGCTGCAGGGCCAAAAAGACAGCGAAAGATGCTATCTATCGCAGATAAAGTTAAACTTCTGGCCATGCTATGGGAAGGTAAAAGCTACACGGCTGTAGGTCGGCATTACGGAATTAATGAATCTCCCGCTCGTTCCATAAAGAAGGAAGAAAAAAAAACATAAGGACGACAGCAGCAATGTATGATAGAGTATTTAATTGAATAATAATTGTAAAAAAAAATAAAGGTTTCTACTTCATGGATTTTACCTATCACGGGTTCTTTATGGAACGTAACCCCCGCGAAAAACAAGGGTATACTGTAGCGGCATGCTAAAAACAAACACAAACACACACAGACATCAGTAGCTCAGGACGCCATTACCCTCCAGCGGCTAAAATGTGTCAGGAGTGACCTACATGTGTTGACAGACTGGATGCGGAGGACCGTGGGAGTCTGTAGGAGTTTAACGAGTGTTAGAACACACACTCACACACAGGTGCATAAAAGGGAGTCCTTATGGAGTAATTAGCAGAGCGGAATCCTATAAATACAGCTTTTACAGGTACAACAGGGGAGGGAGGTTTGTGTTGGTGGCGTGTATCTGTGTGTGTGTGTGTGTGCGTCCAGCGTGTTTTCTCCTCCACCAACTGACGATGGATGAGTTATTCAAGTCTGAGAATCCAGCCCTCCCTCTTTGAGGGTCTTTGCAAAAAAAAAAAAAAAAAAAAGAGCTGTCTCTGTCTCCATGAGGAAGACGAAGAGCTCCCATGTTCTGCAAAAGCGATGTGACGGCGTCGCGGTTTTCCGCTGTGGAAGAAAAGCCGTCGGCACCAAACAGAGTGGCGGCTCCAGAAAACTCCCCCTTAATGAGGGGAGCGAGGAAGCGAAGTGTGGTGGCGCGTGAGCCCTTCGCGGCAGGAGCGTGTGTTTGTGTGTGTGACGGAAACGCGTTCCAGGCTGTGCAAACAAAATGGCTTCTTGTCTCTCAGAGTTAGTAGCGGTTCTACGGAGCGGGCGGCGCCGCACGTTTTTGTTAAAGTTGTTTTGTTAAACACACACTTGCTGAAAACACTACAACGCTCGCACGCCGTCTTCCCCGCCAGGCCAAACACCAGCCTGCTGGAGCCCGTCAGCCCCGAGGCAGCGTCGACGGCGGGCACCGTGGAGGACTGGCTGCAGGCCATCGGCATGGAGAGATACAGCGACAACTTTGCCGCCGCCGGCTACACCACTCCGGAGGCCGTGGTCCACATGACGCAAGAGTGAGTATGGTCATGCACACACACACACACACACACACACACACACACACACACAC
Organism: Fistularia commersonii; assembly: GCF_037954325.1. Taxonomy (NCBI): domain Eukaryota; kingdom Metazoa; phylum Chordata; class Actinopteri; order Syngnathiformes; family Fistulariidae; genus Fistularia; species Fistularia commersonii. The sequence goes on from NC_141286.1 coordinate 9,105,182, forward strand.
ACACATACACACTGCTTCTCTGGAAGCTCAAGGTGTTCTGGAAAACTATCGTGTTTTGCTCTTCTTTGCCATGTGATGCCGCCAGCCAATCAGACGCATCCCTTCGGAGTCTACTGTTTAAGCTTGTTTTTTTTATTCGAGGGGGGTTTGTTTTAGCATCCAAAGACCAAACTAGCGATACATTCTGGGTAAACTTAAAAAGTCAGTGTAAATGTCTCATCTTATGTAGCGCTTTACTCCAGATCAAACTAATTTTGGGCCACGTACAGCCTAATTTGATGTCAAGGGGGCCGGACCAGTAAAATCATTACATAGAAGTAACACTGAGTCCAAAGTGTTCCTTTGTTTTAGTGTAAAGGAGGTCAATTATAAAAATCTTTATATGTAATGAACTGTTCCTCTGAAAAATACATGATGAATTAATATTAAAAATGAATATTAAAAAAGAATTGATGAAATGACACTCTAAAAATGTTGTTGAGTTAAAAGAGAAAATCTTGTCACTGTGGGAAAATTTGCCACTTGAATTGATCATAAAATTGATTGGTATGAGGGGTATGTTTACAAGGCTAATGGTGGCTATTAAATTAATCTTTTTAATTTTGCCCGTTTTTGTTTTGCTATCATTTTTGTGTTTTTCATAGAAATAAGAATAAATTGTTTTAACAATTTCATTAGATGTTTTTTCATCCAAAAATCATTTTGTTTTCAAATTTTGAAGCAAAACAGAGTTACTTTTTCATTTTTTCCTTGCCTGTTTTTGTTTTTTGAAACCGTTATATAAAAGCCCAGATGCATGAAAGAAAAAAACGCGCGGGCCGCACTAACACAAAGATTTGATTTCAGGCAGGGGGCCACAAAATATTGTTTCGAGGGCGGCAATTGGGCCGTGGGCCGCGAGTCTGAGACCCCTCTAGATAGTATCCATCCATTCACTCATGAAAATGGTGGCAGAGTTGCACCTATGAGGCGCTAACAGTACAACTGGGAGCAACCTTGGGGTCGAGTGCCTTGCCCAGGGGCGCTCCAGCATGCAGACAGGAAGCGCTGGGAATCGAACCCCCAACTCCCAGATTGGTGTGCGCGGAGTTATGCATTAGCGGCGTGTTGATTTCTTGCACCGTGGCGCCAAAGCCAATCAGACGCGTCCCCTCAGAGTCGCCCTCCCCTCTGTACATCATTGCTAGCTAAGTGGCCTTTCGGCGCCCCTGTTGAGGGGGCTTTTTTTGGCCGAAGTAGCATCCAGAGACAAAACAAATGACTTTCAGATGAAACCCGTTGATACCTTTATCCTGCGAGTATCCTGCGTTTGTCATAATATTAAAGTCCCAGCCCTTAGGCTGCACATCTGGAATCTCTGGCAGGCGGAGCAGCAAGAAAGGGGTTTCCACTTATGTAGCGCTTTATGCTAAATAGCATCGTCAACACATTTTGGTTTTAATGTACGTTACATGTCAGATGACGGGATGACGGCTCGCCGCAATCATGATTTCATGTCGTCATGGTGATTTCCAGGGACATGGGACGCATGGGCATCACCTCCACGGCGCACCAGAGCAAGATCCTGAGCAGCGTCCAGGGAATGCTGTCCCAGATGCAACAGATGCAGGGAAGAATGGTTCCGGTCTGAGGGGCGGCGGGGGGGGGGAGGAGAGAGAGAGAGACGGACGAGACCGAGCGGGACGACTTCATTTCTTATGGGGAACAAAAAATTGAAAAATTGAAAAAAAAAAAAGGATAAAAGATTAAATATTACAGAAGAGACGAATAAATGATGAAGAATAGTTTACCTCATCCATGCACTTTAAATTGGATCTAAGACGAAGACATTGATGAAGAAGAAGAAGAAGAAGAAGAAGAAGAAGAAGAAGAAAAGTGGCGAAAACGGCACTTTTTTAGAATTCACTTTTATCTCGCCCTTTTTTTGTGGTTTTGGAGAACGGATGCGCCGATGGAGGGATGGAGGAGGAGGAGGAGGAGGAGGAGAGCTGGCCTGGAGTGCCTTTTTTAATGGTTCAGAAGGAGAAGAAAAGAGAGGATGGAGGCGGCGACTCCACCTCTTGGGCATGAATGTCGCTTCTGGAACTTTCTGACTGGAATAATCCTTGTTGACTGTGTTTATTGTACATGAATTGTTCTTGCGGGGGCCCCCGGGCCCCCCCCCCGTGGCCCCGGCCCCTGTGGGTTGCCGCCGTCTCCGAGCTGGACCTGCGCGATATCTCGCCGCCGCAAACAAAACTGGAGGATCCCCAAATTGCGAGGCCGAAAGCGAGGTGTACACTTGGAGATGGCAGGGCGGGGGGGGGGGGGGGGGGGGGGAGGAAGGCCGCTCCCTCTTCCTCAGCTTCCGGCCTTGGTCCTCCACCGGGACGTTCATGGGAACATCCTCCAAAGGAGCCTTCCGTTTTTTCCCGCATCTCCTCGGTGCCATCTCCAGCTTCCATCCGTTTTGTTTTCCCGAGAGGACGACAGAATTCCACCGGAGGGATTTATTTTTCGGGCGAGTGTACGCAAGAGCGGCGCCCGGGTCACCAGGAAACACAACCAGGAAGTGCACCCAGGCTTTTGGCAAAGCGTTGTTAAGGTAAGAATAAGAGACCAAATAATGGATCTCCTTCTTCTCCTATTCCTTCACAGCCAATCATCTCCTTCCACCGAAACCCTTGTCACACATACTAACTTCCTGTCCTTCCATCCACCCTTAAATTTCCTCTCTGGTGTTCCTCTAGGCCTCCAAACCTGGTAGCTCCAACCTCAGATCTTCATCATCCCTCCTCTGTCCATGTCCTAACCATCTCAGTCTGACTTTATCGGCAGAACATCTTAACACGACGGACTCATCCCCGATCCTCTCCATCCTCCTCACTCCCAAAGAGAACCTCAAACATCTCCATCTCTGCCGCCTCCAGGTCTGCCTCCAATCTCCTCCTCACTGTCTCTAACCAGATCTCTGGTCTCACCCCTAACCTCCATATACACTGCTCAAAAAAATAAAGGGAACACTTAAAAAACACATCCTAGATCTAAATGAATGAAATATTCTTATGAAATACTTTGCTCTTTACACAGTTGAATGTGCTGACAACAAAATCACACAAAAATGATCAATGGAAATCAATTGTATCAACCCATGGAGGTCTGGATTAGGAATCACACTCAAAATTAAAGTGTAAAAACAAACTCCAGGCTGATCCAACTTTGATGTAATGTCCTTAAAACAAGTCAAAATGAATCTGTGTTGCTTCCTGAGTGGACACTATGATATCACAGATGTGTGATTGACTTGGAGTTACATTGTGTTGTTCAAGTGTTCCCTTTATTTTTTTGAGCAGTATATTTCCCTTCACTTTCCCCGTTGCACTTTTTCCATCCGTTCCAACCTGCTTGCAATCACTTCCCCACTTTTTGGGACCACCTAGGGACTGTTGACCCCAGGTACTCAATCCCTCCGCTTTCTGTATGCCCAACCAGTCGCCTCACCGCTTTCATTCCCACGCATGCATCCTGTCTTTTCTGCCGCTAACCAAGAGTAAACCTCCACCTGCCCATCGGTCTAGATCAGGGTCGGCAACCCGCGGTTACACTGCGGCTCCGAGTGGCTAGGGAAAATAAATTATAAATATTTAATTGAAGTATATTTCATTTGTGTTCATTCCTTTTTTTTTTACTTTTAGTTTTAAGTTGGAAGATAATTGTGATCTTGAAATATTAAATAAAATTACATTCATTATTTTTCGCCGCTCAAAATAACGTCACACTCGCGGAAGCCGGTAGACCCGCCAGCCGGTAAAAATGCTGTGAAGTTCAGACGCAGAAGTCCCATAAACTGGGTAAAATAAATATTCATGAAGATATTTTGCAAATATTTCTTTTTTATTGTTTACTGACAGTGATTTTTTCCCCGATTTACTTTTAAAATTCAGGTCAAGGCTCCGCTAAACGCTCTGAAAGCCCAAAGCTCAAAATGAGTCCATTACATAAATAGTATTTAATTTTCTCTGTAATACTTTGTGAATTTCAGAAGCAACACACTACAGACTTGTTTATACAAAGTGTAAAGGTAATAAAAAGCAATATATTTAGCGGTACCTTTATTTTAGACGTCAAAAAGTAATAATTGCAGCTCCCGGTGTTTTCTTTTCCGAGGAATCCGGGTCCAAATGGCTCTTTGGGTGTTACGGGTTGCCGACACCTGGTCTAAATGTTCCTCCCCCTTCTCCCTGCTCTCACTCATACATCACAGTGTCGTCTGCAAACAACATAATCCAACATACAAGCTGGCCAGGAAAGAGACGGTTTGTTTTCTGTCTTCGTCCCCAGCTGCTGCGGCCCGTCGCGCACAGGATACCCGGGCAAGCCCTGACCCCGCCGCCACCCACCGGAGCCCCCTCACCTCCTTTTCGTCTTCCTCCTCACCTCCTCCGCCGACACCGAGTCGACAGATCCGTCCATCGCTCAGAGCGTCGCGGGCATCCAACGTGAACTGCGAGGCCGAGCCGGGCAGAAGGGCGGCGGTGGCGGTGGCAGTGGCGGCGTGACATGCTCGTGGCTGCGGCGTTGCTAGCGGCGCCTGCATACTGGAAGAACTCTAAGAGATTAACAGCATTAAAAGAAAAAAAAAACAAGACTATGAGAAGAATGTAATATAACTGAGGCCCGGTTTTGGCGGACACCGGGCGCCGCTCATTTCTTTCTCTCTCTCGAATGTTTCATTTTCTTTTTTTCTTTTTTGTCGTTGCTCTCTGTTTGCATGTCAAGTAACAAATGTGCAAAATGAGTGCACGGGTGTGTGTGTGTGTATGTGTGTGCGTGTGTGTGGATGTGTGTGTGTGCGTGCGGGTCTATATATGTTTGAAAAATGTCTTTGGAGTACTATCAGTAACGGTGTCCATTTACATATGGAATTAGATTGGTGCCAGTGGTATGGAATCGAAGGGAGCTGCCTGCTGATTGGCTGCTGAGCGTCGGAGCTGCTATCTCCGTAGTGGACAGAAAAGTTCCGAGAACTGTCAATCTTGAATTTTATTCCAGGAAATACCCTCCTTCTCCACCGGGGGAACCTTTTAGTTTTGCATCCGTGACGTGCACCTTAAGCTCCACATTCGAATACAAACCACTGAAAAAGAAGAGAAAGACGACACGGCTGATGTGGAGGTGGAAGCTATCGCATCGTTCATGATCTGCACGGCGGGAAAGTAAAATAATGGACTATCAGATGGGTTGAAGTGGTTTTATCTCCTCCCTGCACTGCTTCACCGATGACGAATACCGCTAGCCATAAGCTAGTGCCGTTCTTACTTTTGGAGAACGTGTAGATGTTCATGGGTTCATCTCTCGCGTGGTCTGTCCATTAATGGTGTCTAGTGACCACTATTGTTTTTTTAAAAATGGCGCTCCGCAGTATATAATTATTCCCGGAGCCGAAAGGGGCATTAAGGGACAACTGATACTTGCCATGATCTTACCTTGTGGGATGCGGGAGGGGAAAAATCAGTGGAACGAGTTGGCGGTTGGACAGTGTCTCCAAGCCTGTGACTTCTTCCCATCCAATGAGCAGTGACCTCAGACCTCAGGAGCCAATCAGCATTGCAAACTAAAAAAAAAAATCCAGGTCTGGATTTGTGTATTTTGATTTAACGGCTCATTTTCGTTTGCTCACAAACCGTCGCTTCACAGTATTGACACGAATCTAATTCCCAAATCCACACGCCGCTGCCGGGAGACGACAGAGTCCTGTTGATTTCTTTTTAAAATCAGAAGATTTTGATTTTCTTTTTGCGGTCGTTTAAACTGACCCAGCTGATGGCGGCCGTTCGGTCGGGGGGCGGCGGAGGGACCAAACAAGAGAGGGAGGAGGGGGCGAAAGGGACAGACGCCGGGTTTTGCTCTTCATTTCGATTTCCAGATCCGGCTCACTGCTGTTTCCTTTCCTTCCTTCTCGTGGCATTACGTGAATGTTCGAATAAATCTCTCTCTCTCTCTCCTTCCTCCCTTTCTCTTTTCGCCGATTGCGTTACTTTGGGTTTTTGTCTTTTTTTTTTTTTTTTTTTAATCAAATGAAAAAGAAAAAAAAAGGACCTGTTTGGAAATATGCAAGAGGTGTCGGGAAAGGAAACCAGAATGTACCGTAGGACACTTCCTTCCTTCCTTCCTTCCTTCCTTCCTTCCTTCCTTTCTTCCTTCCTTCCTTCCTTTGCTCAAATGTCGGACGATTCGGGGAAAAAAAGAGAGGAGCTCAAGATTCAGTGTTTGTTGTTTGCCTTCTGATGCCATACGATCTAGCAATGTAGATCTAACATTCTCTTAATCTCTTGTTCTACGTCTTTTGACATGGACTTCCTTTCATCCTTTGCTTATTTTATTTTTTATTTTTGGTTTTATGTCAAGGAGCTATTAGGTACATGTAACTTATGTCATTTATTTATGTCTTTTTATATCTAGTTTGTAAAATAATAGCTTAAGTGAGGACAATAAAGGGGTGCTGAAGCGCATTCTTATCAAAGTAGACACCGCACTGCCGAGCTCCCGCCTTTCTTTCACACAACACACACACACACACACACACACACACACACACACACACACACACACACACACACACACACATTTACATGACAGTGTTTATCCTCAGTCGCCAGCAATGCCAGCAATGCTGCAGTACACATACCTGCCCAGTAGTTGCTGCTGTGGTGAATAGGTAAGTAGTGTCAACTTATATCGTACTTTCACACCTACCATGACCAGATACCACACACACACCCACACACAAACGATGGCAGGGCTACTATGCAAGGTGCTAAAGGCTAAACCATCGGTAGCAAACGGCGCGCTCAGTGTTGCGCCCAGAGACGCTTCGGCATGTGCCCAGAAAGTCTCGGATATTGAACCAACAAAATTTTAATCGACCACAAACGCACCGGGGTTGGCTGAGGACTGAGCTGAAACGGCCACTTCCTGTGTCGGCGCAATGACTAACGTTGGCATTTCTGTTGGAATGTAGATCCAGCATTTGTTCTCCCCCTTTGTGCCCCATGGATGCTAAGCTACATTTTCATGCTAAATTGATGAGGAAGCGGAGAGGGAAACAGGAGGACTCAGAAACAAAACAATATTCAGTTTCACCCTCAAGTAGTCCCACAAGCAGACAGAAAGGTTTTGAAAATAATCTCAGTGCACTCCAGACGTTTGGACGCACCAGAAGCTGTAGTTCACCTGCAGGGCCAGAAGTTGGCAGTATGACTTTGTGATGAACGAATTCAGGTGTATGTCTTGAGACACTTCCTGTCTCAGCGCAACAACAATACAGTATGTGCACGGACTGACGATGAGGTGGAGTTACTGTTGGAGTGACCCTGGATTACAAGGAGGGTAAATGCAAGTCAATATATTCTGGAATACTCTGGAGTCCATTGCTGTGGTCTCCCCACCTGTGCATAGCAGCTTACTGCAATCTTGGTTCCTGTTTTGAAAGTGTTGGGTTTCAAACCTTTCCACTGTTGGAGCCCGTTTCTGCCTAAAAACGTTTGCATTCCACTTGACCAACGCAGCCAATCACGTCCGGATCGCTACGTCGCAACTACAAGCAATGCAGAAGTCAGAAAAGACCAAAATAGCGCTTTGGTTGATCCCTCCAATCAGAAGGTTGATGGTTGAATCCCCAGCTCCTCTAAGTGACCTTGGGGACGATACTGAACCCCAAGTTTGTTGGCACCTTGCATGGCAAGTGATCCGATGTGAGGTGGTTGAAAAGCGTTTGTAAGATAAACAGATGTCAGTGGGATATTTGGAAAAAAATAAACAAAGCCCAGTGTGTTGGCGCTGTGTCTCCACGGCAGCAAATGTTCAGCAGTCATTACCGCGGACTGGAAGGCTTGGCCCAAAACTGCTCTCAGGCCCGGAGGCATCGGCCACAGCGGCATGTGTGTGTGTGTGTAATCAGAATAACATCTGCTTCCTGCACTCATTTCCAGCAGCGATAAACCGCTGATTGTGTGGAGTCTTTTGATAAGGATGCCTGAAACTAGGGGAAGGTGGGGGAAGGGGAGGAGGTGGCGGCGGTTTTAGAAGCGGAGCTGGAGCGGGGGCAGGGTGATTTCCTGAGAAATCACCAGCGCAAGACGGGCAGGCATTCAAGCTCTGAAGTTCGCGGCGGGAAATGTTTATCGGCCTCGGAGGGAAAAGCGCGTGCCCCCTTCAAAGATGGCGGCCGAGCTCCGAGGGGAGGACGGGGGCCAGAGAGCACAGCGGTGGAATTTGATCAACTCCGGCTTCTTTCTGACCACATCTTCACCCGGCCTTTATCTTTTACAGCAATGGACAGTTTCGGAGATTGAAAGAGGTCACACACACACACACACACACCCTCACACGTATATGCAAAAGGTATTGCTTACACCCCCATGATAGTTGACTGGCAGGCATGAATGTGCAAAGGGAGATACATGTAGTCACAAACAAAATAATTTGAGTGAACTGAGGGGGGATGTCCATTTCTACGCAGGTAACATTCAACACTCCTCTTTCATCTGGATAGGAACGATATCGCCGGAGTTGGGATTATATCTTTGGGATTGGATTACATCAATGGGACCGGGATGCTATCGATGGGATTGGGACTAAGATCACGTTCATGTATCCATACAATTTCATGTGATCCGGCCTCGAGTTATTGATGACAGTGGAACCGGGGAGATGTGGAAGAGATTAGGATTACAGGAGTGTCTCAGAAAATTTGAATATCGTGATAAAGTTCTTTATCTTCTGTTCTGCAATTACAAAAAAAAAAAAATGTCATACATTCTGGATTCATTACAAACTAACTGAAATATTGCAAGCCTTTTATTATTTTGATATTGCTGATTATGGCTTACATCTTAAGAAAACTCAAAAATCCTGCCTCAAAATATTAGAATATCATGAAAAAGTAATTTTTGTTTTTTTAATTGGATTACAGAAGATAAAGAACTTTATCACAATATTCAAATTTTCTGAAACCGTCCAGTAGAATGAGAGGGTGAGTGGTTGTATTTCAAAATATTATGTATGAGTGAGTGTATTATTGTTGCTATGTGTGGTGTCGCATAAACCGATTGGATTGGGATGCTATCAATGAGATTTGGATCATTTTGATGTCACCATGCAGTTTTATGCGATTCCCCCTTGAGTTACTGATGATACCAATGGAGTAAATATAAATGGAATCGGCGTGATATTGATAGGCGTGCACTGATGGGATCGGGATTAAATAAATGGGATTTGTTTGATAACAATGGGATCAGGATTATGTTGTTTTATACGATCCACCTTGGCGTTACAACTGAAGAAAATACAGAAAATGGTATTTCATGTACTTTGGTATGTAGTACTTCTTCATTCAGTACTGTCCTTGTCTTAAAAAAAACATGTCAGGTAATTTTAATCATGAAAGTACCCTGTTTGAATGTGTCCGTATTAGGATGTAAAGTTAGCTAATCCTGCAGGTTAAGCTGACAGGACTATGAATGTAATAAATACCCAGAGAGAGAGCAAGCATACAGGACACACCTGACTTCTCCCCAGTGGACCGAATATGTCTGACATGAACGTCTCAGACGGGGTGGAGGGCGCTTCGTGTAATCTCATTTGTGCGTTGCAACCTGAGCGTTGACATCGGAATTAGCGGAAAGGCAATGTCAGGCGTCTGGAGGCAAAGTCGTATTTCGCGGCAGAACTATTGCACCTCCACGATAATCTCCCGGCAACACCATTAGCGACGTGCTAATAGTGTAGCCGCCAGATGTCAAGGTTGATTTGGGTGAATTGTCATTGATGTTACATTTGTTTGCTTGTTTTCGATCCACGGTCAGTTTTAAGACCCTTTTCGCTAAGTGAAAGACCACTTCAGCGCGCATGCCCACACACACATACACACACACTCACACACACGCGAAACATCTCAATACTTTTGCCTTCGGGTCTAATTAGGGAAGCCATTGGCTGAAGTACCAGCCCCTTAAAACGGCTAAAACGCAGCGGCTCTAAATCACCACTGGAGCCCTTTTCATTGGGCCACTTAGCTTCATAATTCAATTTCCTGATTCGAAAGCTAAAATCCCCCCCGGCCCCTCCTTCAGGCTAATCGACAATGGGGCGCGACACTCACCGCCGTCATCGGGATTATTCTCCCCTTTTGTGTTGTCATCTCCAAGAGTGTCCACGCCTTATTATTAATCCATAATCCCAAGCGCTAATCCCCCTGGCCGCCTCAACAAACACAGAGTGGAGAGGCTCTCCAGGTGATTGGTTTTGGCGTTCCTGTTTCTGCGAGGCCAGGGCGCCGCATCTGACGGGGGGGAAAACAAAGATAAGATCAGGGAAGGAAAACACGATGAGCTGAAAACATCAGGGGAGGAAGAGCAAAGCAGCGCAAAGGCTCTGAAGGGGTTTGAGCGAATCGATTGAGATGCTGCTGGCGTCTGGCCCACGAGGCACTACGTCTGAGGACTTTTTCTTATTTCTTGATGTGCAAAACATCAGGAGGAGGTGCTGGCGAAGGGGCTAATGCGCAACTCGGGGCTAACGCGGAAGCTGTTACGGGGCGTCCAATGTAAGCGCTCACCTGCCGAGGGGCAACCGTTCTTGCAGCGCGGAAGGCTGGTTTTTCCATTTTCTCCTTTGACTGACGGGCGACGGCACCGCCGTCCTGCAGTCGAAAGCATTAACAGTAACCGGGAGCAGCTCTGAGAACGCGGTTAATGGCCGAAATGTACTTGACAGACACATGCAGTGGAAATAAAAGAGGGTTGAGGGGGGTTCTGCTTTCTTACTGTATAAAAGTCATATAAAAATCCATGTCTGGAAACATGTGATCTGCGTGGGGAGCTCGCTGCTGCAGAACCTGGAGGGATGAGAAACTGACGTAGGAGGAGATCTGGGATCTGTTTATGAACTCTGCGCTCAGCACCTCATAAAACGTGTCTGTCTGCAGATGTTTCACGGCCCTCGGCGTCCGTCCGAGGGGTTTCTGAGGCAAAGCCGACCCCGGCGCCGACGAGGATCCCGGCTGTGAAAACCAAATCCGATGTTTGTCGGGCGGGAGGTTGAGGCGGGGGGGGGGGGGGGCGCACATCTCGGAGCCGCACGCAAGGCAAACACAACCCCCCACCTGCTCCGTGTGGGAAAAGCAGCCTCGTCCAGAAGCACGGCCACTGGTGATTGGCGTTCTGCGAGGCTTTATCAGCCCCGCCGGACTAATCTCACCTCCGGGCCAAAGGGTGCCGGCGGGTGGCCCCTTCCCCGAAATGAAGGCGAGGCGAGGTCGCCTACTTGACCGCTCAATTGCTCTTTATCCAGGCCCCCCCCCCCCCCACGACCACCACGGCTGGTCCCACCTGATAGGCCGACCTCTGACCTGGCTGCGCAAACACACACACATATAGTCAAATACGCGAGCAAACACGTTAATCTCAAGCGCAAACTGCTTTCTCCGGCCCTTCGAGTGCCTTTTTCTCAGACTCCTCATTGCAGGAAAGATTAAGCAGACGGTGGTTCATAATGTACCCCCCCGCCCCCCCACCCTCCACCGCCTCAGGGAGCTGCAGGCCGTCGGCCGCTAGCCGATCAATCGCAGTGAGAGCACTGTCTTAAATCTACGGGTACCAGAGATGGACGGATGGCAGTGGTTGCATCAAAAGACACCATGGAGAGGGGAGGATGACTGGAAAAAGAAAAACACAAGAAGAAGAAGAAGAAGAAGAAATGTCGGCGCCTGATCTAATTTTTAACCCAATAATAGAAAAGTTGAAGGGCAAAACGAGCTAGCATAGTGAAAGCGAATCAAAGATGCAACATTGCGATCGAATGAACGTCATTTGTTGTTTTGAGAAAAAAGGGGGTGGAGCTTGAGCCAAATGCTGCCGCTGCCACCGGGGGTATTTTCTCCCCTCGTCGCAGCACTCTCCTTTCGGACCGACGACAGCTATAAGATCCCTATCGCTGCTGGAGTACGGGGCCGCAGCACATGCAAGCTATCATGCATACCACACACACACACACACATGGTTGAAAACCCGTGCACGTACCTCCTAATCCCCCCACCCCACCCTCGCATATTAGAAAGGGGAATTAAAATACCGCCCGTGCCAGGGGATTGTGCCGCGGCAGTTTGAGATAACATCGTGATTGTGGAAACACAAAACCGACACTTGGACTGGATATGTGCGATGTGACGATGGGAGATAATCCGCCCTCGCCGTCCCTTTTCAGAAACGTCCTGCCAATTGTGTTCGTCCATCCCGTCGAGGAAAACGCAACGTGGATGAAATGGCAAACGGCTTCTTGGGAAAAGACGCGGTATTTGCGGTTACCTTGCAGTCCCTTTGGTCCTACAAGTCTTCGGGTTGCTCCCGGGGGGGGTCTAAAGTGAAAATGAGATAAAATAAGAAACTGAATGTAATTGCATTTTTTATAAGATAAAACAAAAACAACCAAGTGCTTCTGCTTGTTTTCCCTTCCGACTGACTCCAGGGTGTCCAGGGTGTATCCTGCCTCTCGCCCGATGACAGCCGGGATTGGCTCCCGTGACCCTGGGTGTAGGATAAGTGGCAGACGATGGATGGAAAAATAAATCTGTGAGGTTTATTCTAATTTATGTCTAGTAGAATTTTAGAAAAAATATTTTTCTAAGACTATAAAAACATTTCTAATCTCTGTGACATCTACCATGTGCTGTCCCCCTGATGGACGTATTCTTGAGCCTCTCATCCTCCTCACTCCCAAAGAGGAACCTCAACATCTGCCTCCTGTCTTCTCCTCTAAACCAGACAACATCTCTGGTCTCACCTCCATCTTCGACACCTTTCCCTTCACCCCGTTGCTTTGGACTGTTGACCTTCTGCACGTCTCCACTCCCCGTAGCCTCACCGCTCCACTTGGGCCCCTCTCATCCACACATGTATTCCGTCTCGCTGCGGCGAATCTTCATCCCTCTGTTGAAGGATCACTAATAAAGATAATATTCATTTCCCACCGTGTCACATCAATCTTCCGACAGCGGAGCCTCTTCTTCGTATCACATTCCAGGATTCATTCGTGTTTTCGAATCAAGGTTGTAACCGTAGACACGCGGTTCCTGTCGGCCCTCTGTAATACACGGCTTTGGGTTCGAAGCGAGACGAGAAGTAAAACAGATATTAAATCAGGCGGCCCCGTCTTTACGGTTGGGTGTTCGACTTCTCCGGTCTGCTGGACTCCATGCGAAGGCAGCATTAGCCGGCCCATTAGCCGCTCCACCGCCTAATCGCCGCAGCTGGACTCGGCAGCGCAAAGCCTGTTCACCTTTTCTTTTTCCCCTTTCCAAGCTGCAAGAACAAGTCTGACCCTGTCTGAGGATTGAAGCAGAAAACACGTCGGTGACGTCGTGCGCAGCGTCATCTGCATGTTTGATAACCCATAACAACAGTGAACATGAGCTTTAACTCGGCCTGCGACTGGTGATTCTTCGCGCAAGGAATAAACTATCCATCAGGCACCGACACCATGCGGAGGGATATGATCGGATGTCAGAAGAGGGAGGCGGTGCGGCGGGAGGGTGGCCATTTTTCAGAGGAACAACAAAGCTCAGCGTGTGGCCGTTAGACGTCTGAAAGGAAGCTCGCAGTATAGAAGTGCAACAAGAAAAGCTGGTTCGCGCCGTCGTATCAATACGCCGCCTCCTTCTAGCCCCATTCCTCCCTATTTAAGATGCACTCCTGCGTTCGGACCCCGCACCCCCTCCGGCTCCTACTCCCCTTCAGAATGAGCGATCGCGGGGCTCCTAACCAGCGCGCGACCCCGCCGACTGAGCCGCCCCGCGCCGGCCCGATGATTCATGCTAGCCAGCGCTAACTAGGCTCCAGAGTCCAAGAGCGGCCTGGCGCTAACTGTCCAGTCAGCTACGCCTTGTTTTCACGGTACGCCTGCATACCAAATCAGCCCAGGAGACCCAGAGGAAATGTGCGCGCCGGCAGCGAGACGGGGGATCGTGAAAGTGAGCGAGGAAACGCGCCGGCGGGTATGAAAGTTTAAAATAGCATGTCTTCTGAGCACTCGAGGTGCGCGGTGTATTTTTTGAGGGTGAGCGAGTGCAGGAGTATATTTTCACGGCCTGCAGGAGAGACTCGCTTGCAATTCCAGACTGCGTTTTGAGTGGTGGAACTGCGGCGTGGTCACACAAGGGTTAAAGCTAAGCTAAATGAATTAAGAAGAGTGCGCTCCAGTTGGCTAGTTAGCCGGACGGTGCTTTCTGAACCCATGACACCGGTCGTAAAGTCCATTAAGGAGCTACAAAGAGGGCGGTGGCTAACCGGCCACAAGCTCCACAATGAGGGGAAAAAAGAAAAATCATTCCTCACTTTTTTTTTTTTATTACCCAAAGCACGTTTGTCGGGAGCAGAACATGCAGAGAAATACGACTAAATTGTCCGATCTTTCCTTTTCTTCAGCATTAGAGGGCGGCTTTTATGTGCGACCTCGGCTGGGCGTCTCAGACAGTCTGACCCGATGTATATATAACTTTTATGGCCGCGTATTCGCCAACATTAGCGCAGCCGGTGGACCTTTAGAGCTAACAGTCGCCATGGATACCAGCAAAAAAAAAATCGTCTCATTCATCGGCGATTAAACCCGGTCAAGGACCTTTGGCTTTTTAATGTCAGCAGCTGTGTTATTGATGATTAATGAAACGAAGGGGGACAGAAATGAAGGCGGACAGGCTATGTGAATACACACACATACACACACACACACACACTCTCGGAAGCACACACACACACCTCCACAATGCAGTGCAATCCAGTGCTATCATTTATACTTTTACCCCTTTGTTTTCCAGGTCTAATTGACACTCGGAAGGGTAATAATTCTACTTTATGTGTCAAGGGCTCCAGGCTTCCAGTGTTTATTTAGATTTGACCAACTCTGAATCTTTTTTTCTTATGAAATATTGAATAAAAATGGAAGGGTGCGAGTGCAGTGGTTAGCAGTCCCGCCTCACGGCAAGAAGGTTCAGTTCAAAACAGGGCATTTCTGTGCCGAGTCTCCACGCTCTCCCTTTGTTCATTGGAGATCCTAAATTGCCCAGCAGTATAAATAATAAATGAATTGCCGGATGGATTGAAGGATGAATGAACGAATGAAAAATGATAAATGTGCAACCTGTGACAGAATCATTGTGTTTAGTCACATCAGATCCTACAAGTGGCCCTAATGAGTGCAGAAGCCCCATCTGTGCGTGAACCCTCATTATGAGCCGGAGGACGCCCCCTGATTAATGAGACTCGAAGCCAACATCATTCCGGTCTAGAGGAACCTCCCCCCCTCCGCCGCATGTCTCTAATGAAGCTGAAAAAAAAAGGCGGCGGGCGTAATTAGAGCGATTCACGCCAAAGAAGCGTTGCAGGAAAGACGCCGGCGCCCCGGAATCCTCCAACGCCCCCGGTATCATTACCCCGTTTTAAGCATCTCTCCGGGCGGCGGGTTGTTGGGGGAGTGAAATCACAGCAATTAACGTGAATAAGAAGACTGGCACGCCACGTGCTAACCAGCTACATTGCTAACAGCCACATCAGTGTCCGTGTTGTTTCAATGGGGTTTAAGCACGAAGGGAAATCACGCCGTTAGCATGAATCGTCACCGTGCTGTCGTTCAAGCATGAGAGATTGCACTTCCAAGTAGAACCCTAGACTTCACGTTCTATTTTCCTTCTGAAAGCCAAAGTGTGGATGGTAAACAGTCTCCACTTATAGGGTGCTTCCACACCTTGCCGGTTCAAGGTGCGCTGTATACAAGTTAGCAGTCACCCAAAGGCCAGACCATTGCAACTTGATGGTGGCAGCGCTGCCAAGCAAGGTGCAAACCAAGAGGGGCTTCCGATTTTTGCCCTAAGAGTCTTCAGCGTGCAGATTGGTGGCGCCGGAATTGAAAAATACCAATACCGACAGATGCCCAAGGAGCCTCGTCAAAATGTACGTTTTATGAGTGATCAATTTTATATTACGCCCCCTCCCCCTCCCTCCACCCCCCACCGATCAAATTGAATTTCCTTCTGGTCTCCTCAGATACCTCCCCGCCTCCCCCTTTAACCCTCCCAGCTCTATTCTAAATAAAGTGCCCGTCGCGGTAATTCGGTCCTCGAAACAGAGGAGATTAACGTGGCCGCTGGGGACCGAGGCAAGTGCAGGAGTGTGGGGGGGCTTAAGAGACGAAAAGTCAGCTCACCGTGTGGAATTTAGTCCACTTAAAAATAGACTCCTGGTTTTACTCTTTAACTTTTTTGGTCAGGGGCGGGGCTTGGGGTTTGGGGTTGGGGCGTGTCCCAAACAGTGTCCTAAAGGTGGAACTGCCAACTCCTCAAAAGGAGTACTTACACTTCTACAATCGCCAACTTGGAATCAACATTGCCGAAGTTTCGGTTTTGTCGAGGCCGGTGCTTTATTTTTACAGGTACTTCCATCAAGTACTCGCCATTGGCAACCAGTTCTGGGTGGTTTTGTATGACCTAGAAGCACTCCTCAGGAGCTGTACTTGTATGCTCGGTCCTCAAGAGCCAAGATGTGCTGTGCCTGGTGGGCCGTCGCTTTGGTGGGAGTCAGTTACCTCTGAGACGACCGTCCCTGGACTTTCGAGGAAGTATGGCCGGCTTGGAAAATCCCCCCTTCCCCCTCGTGCACGCTGGGTGCACAGCATGCCGCCGGCGGGAAGGCGAGGCTGAAATGGAAATTCAGTACCTGACATTTTAATGTAATACGGCGCCGAAGAAAGCAGCTGGAGCAGAGGCCACTCTGTCGCTCTGTGTGCGTGTGTGTGTGTGTGTGTGCGTGTGTGTGTGTGTGTGTGTGTGTGTGTGTGTGTGTGTGTGTGTGTGTGTGAGAGAGATAAATTATGACCAGCTCTCATGTCAGAATTTGGGAAGTTGAGAAGCAAAGCCAGGTGGATTAGGACAACCTGCCTCTTTGAGAACGCTGGAAGTGGCTCAGAGGAAGCGTGTCTGAGTGTGTGTTCTCGTATCTCCATACCTACAAGGACCAAAGCCCCAACCCACCACCACCACCATCACCACCACCCTGACCCCCAACCCCCAGCAACCCCCCTCAATAGGGCCAAGGTTTCATAGTAGAACTGGGTAGTCAGGATGTAATGGAGAGGGTCAGGGGGGATAAAACCAGATCCTCACAATAAAGGGCCACTTGCCATGTATGTATGTATGTATATATATATATATATTATATGTATATATAAGGTTAGCACTTCTGCTTCACAGAAAGAAGGTTGCTGGTTAGATTCCTGCAGGTGGGCCTCAGGAGTCTCCATATTCTCCCCAAGTCTGCATGGGGTTCCAGGATCCGCCCACAGTCTAGAAACATACAGGAATACAGGCCATACAAGCCAAAATATGCGATTGAGTGATTGTATGTTTCTATCTGTGGCCCTGCGATGGACCGGTGAATGTTCGAGCCCCGCCTCTCACTCAGTGACAGCTGAGACGGGCTGCAGCACCCCTGAGTGCAGGATAAGGGGTGTTGATAAGGAATGAATGGATCAATACATGTATATATACATATATTTCCAAGTGTTGCCTGAAGTACATGGCAAAGAGAAGGTGGTTGTGTGATACCACAATGATGTATCTGTGATTTGAAAACACTCAAAGGAAGAAAGATAGAAGAAATAATAGACATAGAATACCCACCCCCTTCTCGCTTTTCGCTCGAAGACGTCCAGCCTGCCGGGACTCGGCTCCCCCTCCCCCCCCAGCTGTTTTCCAGAAACCAGCGAGAAAGAGCAGCAGGGTCTGGGAGAACCAGAGGCATCTGTGTTTAGCTTAACAAACAACACCAAAGATAAACAAATAAAAGCATCGATGCAGAAATAAGGTGACCAGATAAAAGCGGGTCTGAAAAAACCATCTGGATTTCTGCGGCAATATCCGACGATACAACTTCCCCCGACGCTTCTGCATCAGCCTGCGGTGCAGGAAGACTCAAACTGGAATCCTACCGGGAATCGGAGTCCGGTCCGCCGTGGACTTCCGGGGGAGGACTTTCCCCTTGCGGGGGAATTCTGCAGTTTGTCATTAGACATTCCGGAAAAAAAAGAGCGGCTTTAATTAAACGTAATGGATTTTGCCTCAAGGGGCCGCATGGAAATTGGGCCGCTGCGGTTCAAAGTCCCTCTTTTTTCCAGCGACAGTTGCATAACAACGGCGTCCGGGCCCGCTTTAGATTTCCTATCTGGTCGAGGAATAAGAGGGTATTCATTTAAACCACCGCAAAGCCCTCAGGGCCGGTATTCGAGGACTCTGCTGCGTTAACCGAACCTGTGAGGTGCTTTATTATGCAGGATGAACAAATTAAACCGTGTTTCAGACTTAATCGAAGCTGCACAAATAGGGTCTGACGGTGCTGTCGTTTCATTGGGCCTCCAACTCTTGACAAAGTAGGATCGCTCAGGATGGAGGCGTCTTGCCAGGACCGCGTTTATGGACAATGGTTGGTTGTAGAAAGTGGTCTTTGTGGAGTGAGGGGTCCGCAGGTCACCGTATAACCTTTGACATCTAGCAACCTTTCCTATTTTGGTGCAAAAACGCCACGTCATTTGAGATGTGTCGAAGTGGGAGAGCAGACCCTGTTGGCTACTTCCCCGGGAAGAGGAAGATAACGTTGACACAAAACAAGGCAACGTCTTGGAAAGCTGACGCTGAAACGAAGCCCCGCTGATAAAAGCTGACTAAATTATCTCCCAGACCCCCACACACCCCTACCCCGAGCCACAGTGTAAACCAAGCTGCACCAACTGGGTCACGGATTGAGGACACAGCCAAAAAAATACATACTCCCTTTGTGTTTCATGGGTCATGACCTTTTTGACCTTCGTAAAGGTCAGCGAGCCCTGACAGAGCCCCTTTGTGTGTGTCGGCAACAAGTGATAGCGGTAAACACTGACAAACACACTCCTGCGGACGGTGGGCTAATGGTTGGGCGTGGCGGTGGAGGAGGGAGGAAGGTAACCGGGCGAGCAGGAAGCAAAAACCAAAAACCCCCTGGGAGGCAAAAAAAAAAAAGGTGAAGAAAGCGTTTTTTTTTACCATAATCCATCAAAAAGACGCACCCGGCAGAAGTCCCAAAACAGAAACCACTTGTTATTGGACTCTCATGGATTACGTAACCGTCACGCCGGTTTAGTTTTTACTCAGCCGGCGATGCTTCACGCTCCCTCCTCCTACTCGGCGAGGAGGAATGGAAGCCATCGATCATTTCGAGATCCGGCCGTCAGGTGTTTCCAACGCCACTCATGCCACTCGCGGGGTTGCCGGGTGCGTCAGAGGTAATTTACAGCGTTACTTTCATACGGCACCTAAGGCCATGAGATCCCTCCGCATCCCTGCTGCTGTTAGACGTTTGTTGATGTGCGCCCAGATGCGAAGGTGCCGTCTGCTTGTGTTCTGTCGCTGACAGGCAGGAAAAGGCCACGTTTTGCTCTCCCTGAAACCGAAGGTAGTCCTGATAACGTCATTTGTTTGTTTGCTTTTCAGTCATGTGATGGACGATTCGGGGAAAGAGGTTTCGACAGACTCCACAACAGAACCGGAGTAGATTCAACTGGAGCATCTCCGGTTCAGGCTCCTGGGACCTCTGGGCTGCCTCGAGAACTCTGGGTTTACGGTAACAGAAAGTATGTTCTGTTTGAACAAGCTTCATTTGTGAAGAGAAGACACTAACAAGCTAAATGCTAAAAAAACAGGCCACCGATGTGATCGGGTTAATTCCATTTACCATTTTTAAATATCCGGTCGCAGTTAGTCGCTAGCTGCTTGCTGCTTCCTGCTTGTTGCTTGCTGCTTATTACTTGTGACTAGCTACTAGCTACTTGCTAGCTGAATATCCAGACACATCTCTAAAATTTGTCTCCCCTCCTTTCTTGCGCGCTACCATCATGGAAAGAATGTCAGTGAAAAGAGTCTTGTCTGTGACTAGCTGCTAGCTGCTGCCTGCTAGCTGCTAGCTGGTTGTGGCCTGTTGCATAGTGCTTGCTGCTAGCTTACTACCTGCTAACTACCTGCTGCAAACTGAATATCCAGACATTTCTAACCACCTTGTTGCCCCTCTGTTCTTCTGTACGAGTCTGAAAACAGTAAACGGCACCAGAATTGCACCCATCAGCCTCTTTAGCGCAGAGATGAAATTACTGTTGTGTTCTGCCACGAGAACCCGCGCCGCCATTCCGGAAAGAACGCCGACTCCGGTCTGCGATTTGCGACCCCTTTTGTTTTTCCTCCCCCGAATAGATATTCTTTCCCGACCGTTGTTTATCCTCTCAGACCCGCTCGTCAATGGCGCCGTAATCTCGTTTTTCGGTCGCCGTGTGTTCTGCAGAGACGCCGTCGCATCGGTAAACATTATTATCCCGGTAAGACGACGAGGGAAGAGGGGACGGCGGGGACGGCGGGGAAGCTGCTCCACCGAGATATCATTTGTGTCAGCCCAAGTGAACACCTATCGATTTACATCTGACGCTCCTGTCTCCCCCCCACCGCGACGGGGCCTCATGCAAAATTCATGCGGACCCCGCGAAGGAGCCGTAAATACCGTTGCCGCGCCGACGCGCTCGGCGGTGGCCCGCGCCGCGCCAGTTAGCCAAGGGAATGTCGGGGAAAGGAAGAACTGTCGAAGCTGAAGCCGGAATTAGAATGATATAAGGGTGTGGCTGCGGATCCGTCAGCCTGAACGCTTCGGCGTGATGCATGTCCAAGTGTCTGTGTGTGTGTGTGTGTGTGTGTACGTGCGCTCTTTTAATGAATCCTGAGAAGCAGGGGAGCGAGTTGAAGTTTGATGGCTTCTAGAGAGGTCTCTTATTTAGAGTTCTGCCCCGCCGACCGACGGACCTTCTCAATCCCAGCCCGTCGACCATCCCCTCTGAAATTTACGTCCGCGCTCCCCCGGCTCCACCCACCCTGCCTTTACGATCTGGAGTGCAAAAGGGTCGCTTGAGTTATTGGCTTTGTTTGGGACCGAAGGGGAAAACAAAAAAAAGTGTCGGGAATGTTGAGAGGAGATGGTCTGCCTGCCGCGCATGCATGTGTGTGTGTGTGTGTGTGTGTGTGGTTTTCATCAAAAAAGTAATTATGTTCAATTACATTACGGAATAAATCACCTCCCCTTCACCCCCCTGAACGCCGATGAAATATCTGGGCTCAAAAGGGAGCGGGAATTGCGTAAGGTGGAGACGCCTGAAGCCAAGCAGAGGATCACTTGTGTTTTCACAACCGAGGCAACGCGATACACACCGTCACGCCCCAGCGGCGTTGGGAACGGGTGCTGTCTAATCGCTGGAAATAAAGGTTGCGAGGAAATAAAGCAGCCTCGCTTCTCCGCCAATCCCATCCCCCTGAAGTGACACACACACATGGACACACTCAGAATTCTCCACCGCTCTGAATTAGCGCTCGAGACTCAAGAGAAGGAGAAGCAGAGAAATTTCGTAATGACAACGCGGCCTCACGAATCAGCGGACCGGGGTCGAATTTCCAGGAGGGGGGGCCCGGGGGGTCCGACCGATTTTGGGGAAGGGGAGATTCGGGTCGGACGAATATATGCTGAGGCGGGCCAGGAACAGTGGCGGGGGTGGGGCTGGGGGTTTAGCCTTGAGCGCGGTGCGTTCGTGTGCATCAATCCACACCTGCAGACAGGACGGATGAGGCATCATTCACTTTAGCTGTGAACCGCCGAAGCAAGAACACACACACACACACACACACACACACTATATTCCCTTCGTTCATCATCAGCTCCAGATCTCTGCCAGTTTCTCCTCCGGTAGCTGCCGTAGCTGCTGCAGAGGTCGGAATGGCTAATTGGTAATTAGCGTTCGACAAATGAATTGGGGGGGGAAGTTAGCGGCGCCGGTTGGTTGAGCGGGAGCGGGGCCGCCGCCGCCGCCGCCGCCCGTCGAGGAGACGGCCCACGTGGACGCCACATTGGCGGATGAAAAATTCGTCCGGCGCACGGAGGAGGAGGAGGAAGACGTGCACGTATGCAGGGGAGTAGGAGGGCTAGCGTGCGAATAAGACGGAACGCGGTTCAGATCGGACGACGCGGAGGAGATCAATAGTGTCTGCGTCGGGTTGATGGACGGAAAGCCTCCACTCGGGTGCTTTGAGGGATAATGAGCTCAATGCCCGGCCGAGTGAAAAACAGTTTATCTCAAGTTGGAAAAAAAAAAAAGGAACATTCTTGAGCTTTCGAAGTTCCAAGGCTCGGACGACGTTACAGCGAAACATCTCGGAGGTACTTCAACCCAGAAAACGCAAGGCCGTACTGGAAGCAGCTGGACGGGGAGCCCAGAGCAGCCGTTGATCATTAAGAGGAGAATGAGAAAAAGGCCGACGGGGGAGAGGAACTGTACGCTCTCCTTCGGAAACCTTGGGTTTCCCCCCCGAAAATAACGAAAACAGAGCTGGAGTAAACAACGGGAGTTTGTGATATTCAAGGCCTGAAAAAACACATTCGGTCACCTCCCCGCAGGCCGTGGCATCCCGTTCGGATTCAGTCATTCATTCATTCATCTTCAACGCCGCTTGCCCTGCACTGAAGGTGCACGGTACGCTATCACTGAGCTCGAGGCGGGAGACATACAACCGTTCACCCTCTCATTCACATGTCAAACAGAGACATACAGATATTAACCCCTCCATTTACACGTCATTTCGAGACGTACCATCATTCACCCTCTCATTCAAATGTCTTTAGAGCCTTAAAAACAACATGTCTTGACAATTTCGGGTCTCCCGTGAACCTCCTGCATGTGTTTTGCCTGCGGGAAGAACCCGGAGAACCCGGAGGAACCCCAAGCGTGCACAGGGGGAACATGGAGACTCCGCTCAAAAAGGCCCCACCTGGGGGAATCCAAGCGGGGACCATAAATAGGTCAGCGGCAGTAAAGGTTCAAACAGGGAGGAGGAGTGGCGTCCTCCTCTTTCCCGTCTTTCTCTCGATCCCCGGCTCTGTTTGTGCAATGGGATCGCCTGCGATGGCTTTCCCAGCCGCGGCCCGTTGCGGCGAACCAGGTTTTTAATAAACGCAGAGTTTCGGCCTGGGCCCTTTGCCCCCGTACGTGAGTTATGAAAACGCCAGAGTGTAATAACGCATACGTGCACAATAATAAACATGGAGAGCACATGTGGGTTTATGCTCTGTCACTGACCCAAAACCTGGACGTGTGATAAGATGTAATGAACTTCTCCGGCCTGACATAAAACATGGCGGTGACTCACTGTTTACCCGGTGCTGGAATGCAAGATACTGCAAGCCGCTCGCTCCCTGAGGCCGCGCCGCCGCTTGTATCGTATGACCGCCCTCCCACACACACACACACACACACACACACACACACATACACACACACACCTCTGAGGCCATTTAAATCATTACATCTCTAATCTTTACAAGGCTGTTAAACTGAGGACAGTATGTCTGGGGTAAGGATGTTTGAGTCCTGAACGAATTGTTCAGAACTCGATGAGTCGTTTTACAGACTCATGTGATGCGATTCCTCATCTCTATTACTAATAACCTGGTAACTACTGCGAGCTAGATACCTGGAAACAGGACACCATACAAAATGTCACGACTTTGCAACTGCTATCTTAGCTACATTTGTATGAATATATATTAATGGCAAATTGTAAATAGTCCCTCCTTATAATGCACTTCCAGACTGGATTACATTCACCCATTCAGACAGAGTTGGAGAGTGGCAGAGTCGCAATGAATCCTCCCCCCTCGTAAAAAAGAACGACTCTTTCAGCAACTCGATGAATGAATCACTCAGTCGCTGACAGCAAGCACCCTCACTCGCAAAACAAAGGAGTCGCTCAGTAAATCAAAGAACGAACCGCTCACTAGCTCACATTGAGCCTTCCCAGCTCGCGAATCAAACGACTCACTCAGTCAATCAACGAAAGGATCACTCATTACCCCAGAGTAGCCTTCTTCGTTCGCAAAACGAACGACTCGCTCAGAAGCCCAGAGTTGCCGCCCTACTCAGAAAACTGACTCGTATGACTCATAATCCCTGATTCTCTTTGTCGAGCGACTCACACAAACTCGAGTCGGTAAAAAGAGCCGAGTCTCCCGCTGCTAGTCTGGGGCTCGTGTGTGTCCTCACGTTGAGTTGTGTTTTTCCAGAGTCTCTGCACGCTATTGGAAATGTTTCAGCCGCTGTCTTTATCTGCGCGCTCCGGTGGGCTATTGTCTCTGAATCAGCCCGCCTGCGCGTCCGACCTTCACAACAAACGGCTCGCTCGGCATCAGGGCTGATAACTGGATTACGGCCGTCTTTGATAAGAAGAGCCGCTCGGGCCCGGGGCAAGAGCCGTGAAAAATATCCCCTGTGGCGCTGCTAGCGTTCAGCTGCGATCATTTAAATGTTTTGGACCGCCGAGTACTTCCCAGACGAATCGTGCATGTCTCCTCGCCGTCCATGTGTGCAATCACCTCCTGCATTGCTCTCGTTTACGCCAGAGTGCACAATCATCTCATCGCAGTTTCTTTTTTTACTTCCCTCCGAGTGATTCTCTGACACTCGGGGAAATCTGACCACCGTTTTTTTTTTTTTTTTTTTTTTTTATTCCTTCCCCCTCAAAGTTCTGCGAAAAACTTAAATTCTAATTTATATGTTTAGTCTCCCGGTGAGACTTTTCCTCCTGATCAGAGGAGGAGGAGGAGGCCTGGGAAAATCAATCCGCCTTACTGCAGAGCAGATGAGGGGAGCCGGCTCACGTGTTCCGAATGTTTCGTTTCAAGCTGTGTTCCATTACCCACCAGAACTCGGCCGCGATTCGAGCCGAGATCGTGACAATTACGAAACCCCTTGCCTCCCCGACTCCCCGGCATCTGTTTACTGTTAGCTGGAGGATTCGCCTCTCCGGGTGCGACTCCGGGAGTCGCGGCCGCGGCATGTATCCAACGGCGCTTCGGATCGGGTTTGGAGTTTTGAAACATATCGGCCGTCCAGGTGGTCCGGACGGGACACGCCGAAGTCGGCGGGAGCGAGGCACAGGTCGCGACAAACCCGAGAGTGAGCGTTCACCGCTAGCGCTGTCGTGGATCCGCGTCCTCCGGCTCCATCTGTCCAACGCGGTTTATGGTGGAAGCCCGGCACCTCATTATTGGACAGCTGCTCCTGCAGCCGCCGCCGTCACTGCACCTCCTTCCACGGCTTCATTTCCTCCGAGCTCCCCCTCTCCTGACTGCCCTCACCCTGAACCTGTCCTGAGGGGGAAGATAGGGGGCGGAGGAGTGGAGGAGAAGTAAAGGGGGAGTGCTGGAAAGAACATGAACAATCAGATAATTTTTCCTCTATCTGCTTTATAGAAGAAGTGTGTGTATGTGTGTGTGTGTGTGTGTGTGTGTGTGTGAACGCGCGTGCACATGTGTGTGGGACATTCCCCTTTTTCTTCTTCATATCTGCGTGGGTGGAAGTCAATTCAAATGCATTCTGCATGCTTGTATATGTGCAGCCATGCATTGCGTGCACACACACACAAGTACACATATATAGATATATATATCAGCGAGTGTTATGTCTTACACTGAGCTAACAAGTGCTTATCTGCCCTGTATCTTTTCTGCAAGTGGAATAAATCCAAGCAGAGGGCTTTCTGAACCGCATTCCTCCCCAGAAGGCTCCACATCGCTTTGGTCGGCTCTTTCATGTCTAATCGACTTTTACAAGTCCGGTCCCTCGCCGGGATGACTTTTTAACAACATTTGATCCCAACTGGACAACGGGTGCCGACGAGCCCACGGCGAAGGCACAGGTGCAAATCATTTCTCCCAGCCCCCCCTTTGGAAAACCACCCCGGCCCTTAGTCGGAGTCAATCGCAAACAGGTGGCGCGGGGCAGCGGCAGAGCCGGGAAGCCGTTAAACGTCCGAGCAAACTTCTTTTTTTTTTTCTTCTTCTTCTTCTTCTTCTTCTTCTTCTTCTTCTCCTTGTCGTTTAATGAAGCTGCACCGGCAGAGCGCAGAGTTCAGGAAGTAGAGCGGAACAGGCTCTGCCCCTGCGCAGGAAAGACCGGCTGATTTAATCAAATCTGAGCCGTGGCTACAGGTAAATGTACGTCTTGGAATTCTTTGGAAGGCAGCGGGTATTTTCACGCTAAGCTACGTTCCGATGAGCTACGAGAAGGCGGCGAGGGAAACAGGAAGCCGGACCTCGAAATATAACCCATTAGAAATCTCCTTTGACGTTAGAGCCGACAACGGGTCGAATGTACCCGCAGCTGTCTTTTAAGGAGCTGTTTACACAGCGACGTTCCTTTTCATTTTCAAGGAGTTCCACATGGAGACGGCGATGCTTTGAAGGCAACCAAACCATAGGAAACACCAGAAACGCTGCAGTACATGTGCTGGGGCAGAAGTCAGTGGTGTGATTTTGCGTTAACTAAAACAACCTTATCTCATAAAAAACATCAACAACTGCACTACAAGGCGGGTAACCTCTGACAGAATGCAGTTGTCGCGTCATTGCCAGTCGAAGTACCTTGGAGTACTTGAAAACTTCGAAGGCGGCCATTGTTATGTTATCATTGTTATGATCGACCCAAAAACGAGGCGATTGCCCTCAACCTTTTGTTGGGTCGGTCTACCGTCTGCTGTGGATGTTTTCCAAGCGTTGTGTCCCTGTCTCCATGGAGATGGAGACGGAGGTGTTTTCAAATGTTTCCACCCTGGAGCCCGTTTCTGTTTTGTTATGTTTTAAGGGTGGTGGCCATCTTCAACCCAAATTTTGAACCATCACCCAAAAACATTGTTGTATAAATGGGATCTTAGTGTATGTAGCTCTTCTTCGATGGAATATTGGAAATACCCCATCTCAAGCTTTTCTTAAAAGTCTGATGACGGCATGAGCGTTGGTACCAGAGTTTGTTTTATTGTGCACAATTTAGAGCTAAGGTCAGTATGTGGTACCATAATGGTATATGGTGCAATAGCAGGAAGATGGTTTTCTCAGTGGTCAAGTAATCAGGTAGCCTACATATCATTAAAAACTGCAAAAAAAAGTCAAAGTTCAAAGATAGCTATTTATACCTGTCAATGTGGATGGAGAGGAATGTTCATAATTTCATAATTTAAAATGCGTCATACCGAGACCCAGAATGCACCCGTGGGCTTAAGGGTCTGCAGAGTGGACGCCATTGTATCCCAGAATTAATATGTCAGAAAATATGCAGGTGAGTCATAAACACTGAGGTCATAGGCACCAGTTTGAAAATTTCTGAAACTTTGTTTACCTGAATAGATCCTTAATTGATGCGTAATTACCTTCTGTTCGTTTATTACCTGCTGACAAAAAAACAAACAAACATCTATTACACGAACCCAAGCGGGTTTAATGGATGCCACACCTGAGCGAGCCAAACGGCTCGATCGGAGTGTCGCTTCACCGGTTTACCGGCGCCTGCTGATTTTCCCGCCCTCCAACCTCCCGTTGTTGACGCAGTTCAGTGGGGAATCTACGCTTTCTGCCGCCATGGGTTCCGGCGTTGTGGATCAGCCGCGAAAAGTAGGTCACCGCAGAGGAAGAGAGCCGCTGATAGGCGGCGGGTGGTTAGCGGAGCCGTTTAGGTAACTACACTCCGCCTCCCGAGTCCCGAGACGACAAGTGGGTGGTGAGATCTCTGATTGTCTGGCATCGTGGGAAATTCCACCGAGCTGAATTATAGGGGGCGTTGAAATATCACTTCATCAGAGGAGCGGGACGGGGGTCGGGGAGAGAGGGTTCTGTGTGTAGCATTTATGAAAAGCTTGCGACGCTGCCGTCGTACGCTTCTTTGATGAAATCGGAAAACGCAACCGTGGCTCTGTTTCTGTCATCGTTAAGCCCGGAAAAGGGAAATAAAACAGATTCCGCGTAAAAGCGGCAGTCGCGTGTGGCTCTGGCGGGCAAAGCGGCAGCTGATTAAAACGGACGCGGCGGCGTGTTATGACAGCTGGGATTGCCTGAAGTGTGTGTGTGTGTGTGTGTGTGTGCGCGCCCGCCGTGACGCCGACAGACGCTGACGTACAGCGGAATGATCAACGCGCAGTGTCAACACACGCTGTGTATTAGCTAAGCGTGAAGCTGGCTAGGCCCTAGCTAGTGATGTTGGAAACAAGGAGCGAGCCAAGCCGGGACCGGGACGCCTAGCCAGTGCTATTGGTTGTTTCATATTTATGAAGTGCGGCGCCTGTCCAACTTGCAACAAGGGGAAACGGCGTGTGCTTTGGCAGCCATTGATTGTCGGAGTTTTTGAACATGAGCCCGCTACCCGCTATTTAAAAGAAAAAAAAAAATGGCATGATCCGTCGGATCCAGGGAGAAGTCGCGGAGGTTCACTGGACGTCATACGTCACGGAGTTACTTTCATTAGTGTTGGCTCTTGCGCCAGTTTCTTCTCACGGGCTGCCCGAGGAGCGGGTCGGCGTTGGTGCTTACGGTAAAATCGGGGCCGTAAAAGTTAAAACCGGCAAAATCATAAACATTTGGATGACTGGTCTTTGAAGGTTTAGTCCCTTGGCGTGGCAACTGGACTTGGTTTCGATTTCTTGAAGACGCTCCTCTTCCCATACAGGAAGCTCCGTCGGCTCTGACATACCGTGGGGAGTTCCCGGTATATGCCTGCTGGGCTCACGGTTGCGCCGTCTATACTGGGACGGATCGTTTATCAATGAATGAATTGTTTTGAGGGAAGCAAGCTGAGCTGGATTATGCTTATGGATGTCATTTTTGGAACAATGGTATGAATTTCCAGGGATTCAACCGATTTAGAATCCAAATAGCCAATTGTACAGCTCTTAGGTAGATTGCATAAAACCAAAGAAACCAACTAGATCACTTGGGCTGAGGTTTGGATGGTGGTTGTCAGATACTGGTTTGGATTGTAGGTCTCTCCAGGTGGTGTGCAGGGTGGATCGGTATGTTGATGCGTCTTAGGATGGGTCACAGCACTGTGATTGAGGTGGACAAAAGGTTGTGTCCAAAATTGCTTTTTCAACTCCTCTTTCAAACTATGGGTTTTCTCCGGCCAGGATTGAACGTTGCTGTCTTTGAAGGGGTTGGCATTGTCCTTTAGGTGTTGGTAGACTCCAGAGTCCTTACCGGAAGACTTGGTTCCTCCTGTGGTGGGCCATCCATTTGTCCAGAGGTTGTTTTATCTCTCCAATATAGAAGTTTTCACAATCCTCATCGCTCTTGACAGTGTACATTGTTCAACTTATGTCCTGGCCCTCCGGACATAACTATCCTCTGGGGTGCACTAGTTTTTTGGCAAAAATATTTTGAACCCCGCGGTCACCATGTCGTCTCTTGAGTACTGACAGCTGGAGTACAAGTCAGACCTGACCCTTCAGTTAACTGGCATTCAGAATTATGCGTCGTAATAAACCAGCCCATTATGTAATTAACGAGGTATAACATCGTAACTAATTACATGACTGATGCCGGACGCATTTTCAGCTCGGCCCTTTCGGTAAGTCTTGCTTGGAATCCCGTCGGATGACTCAGTTGCTGACTAAAGGTCTTGGTTGTGTGAAGCACAGGCAGATTTGCAAGATCGATTCGCCTGGAGTACTTCCCGGCCTGATAAGGCCGGTTGTTTTTTTTTCCACTCATTTTCTGGATCGGATGGAGGGCGATGGGAAAACGATGCCGACCCGAGGAACGAAAGGAGAGGAGGGAGGCGCCGCCGGGCCAGGGGAGGACACAAAGTATGCTTTTTCACAAAGCCCGTGCCTGTAAAAACACAGCGGTGACCACATTGGCTCTCCCGGCCAAACCCTGGAGTTCTCATCAGCGTCCGCTAACCACAGTCAGGCTCACTTGCACCAACACACAAACAAGCACAGCCAAGGATGGCGGAGTGTGTGTGTGTGTGTGTGTGTGCGCGGAGTTTGAGGGAGGCGCAACTCCATCACACACACACAACCATCGCGCCGAGAACGCCCGACCTCGTCGCTCACGTCCCATTCCGCCGCGACAACGTGAGATTCAGCAGGAGCTGAGAAAATGACTGTCAAGAGTGGATTCGGCCCAAAACAGGAAAACCACATCTGTGTCTGACCTTGGCGAATGAGCATACATGCACACACACACACACGGTGAGACACACACCGAAAGAGAGACAGACACAACCATCCAGTCGACTCCCTTCCGATTGATACAAATCTGGAAGCCAACACAGGAGACGGAGGGACTTCCCACACTGACACTGAAAGATGAGGCTGGAGGTGAGAGTCGAGGTGGGGGAGAGAGGGAGCCAGGGGTGGAGGCCTCCCGGAGAGGGGAGAAGCTGAGTTGAAGGCTGGCCACCCTTCTCCACCCTGAAAGCCTTTCCAGCCCCATCCCGGCTGCCAGGGGAGAGCAGGCGGAACGAGGATGGTGGAGGGCAGCCAGCTAGCTTAGAGGCTCCAGGGTTTCCTCTAAATCCTGTGGAAGTGGAATCACCTGATGGAGAAAATTTGGGGTGGTAACTGTCCGTGGACGTATGCGCTTCTTGCTCCCACATGAACGTTCATTCATTCATTCATGCATTCTCTACAGTTTTTCCTGCATTCAAGGCCATGGGGCCGGCTGTCATTGGCCGAGAGGCAGGGTTCACCCTGGACCCATTGCCAGTTGATCTTGAGCTGCCCCAGATCAGGTCAGGCACCAAGTTAGGCTATGCAGTGTGTGTGTGTGTGTGTACGTTTGTGTACACCTTTGTCAAAAACAAAACAAAACAAAAAAAAAACCTCACTAACCCAAGCTTACTGTTCTGTATATTTCCTGTGCATCTTGTATTTGCAAGTGTTATTTGCAGTCCTTATGTCCTCTATTGTAAGTCACTTTGGATAAAAGCGTCTGCCAAATGTAATGTAATGTAATGATCTCAGGGCCACATATCGAGACATACCATAATTTACCCTCTTATTACACATCTGGGCAAAGGTCTCCAATTAAACCATGGTATGTTTTTGGACCGAAAGTAGTTTAGAAATTATAGCTCTAATCAATTACAATTGGAAGGAGCCGTTCTGGGAAGTCAGCGTCGGGCCTTGAAAGGTCAAGTTGCCCAGAAACAGAAGTACACATACGGAAACGAAATTGTGCGCGACGTTGAGGCTACCTTGATTGTTTATTAGCTTGCACGTTCTGCATGGATGTTTAAACGCTCCGGTTTTGGGCGGTTTCCCGTCTCCTCTCGTATCTGAAAGTTCCCCATAGATTCCACATCTTCGGCCGCCAATCGTTTCCTGTTACCCACCGCCCCTCCCAGAGCCCAGCTCTGCCGGGCTCCGGTCCCAGACTCCTAAACTGCGGTAGTTCCACTTCCTCCACAACACCCCCTGAAGTAGTATCGCAGTAGTTCCAGTATCTCGATCCCCGCTGCTGCGTAACACAATCACCATGGGAGGGAGAAACCCGATGCTCATAGCGAGAGGACGATGATCTCATCGGATCCCGAATGAAAAACAACCTCGATCCGATGAGATTTTGAAAAACCGCGGGAGGGTTTCCAGTTTCCCTCTCTCGCTCGGAGAGTTGCCAGATTGGGCTTTTGGAAACCAATTCTTGATTATGATCGAGTTTGTTCTTCTTCTTTCCTCTCAACTGCTCCCTTCAAGGGTCACCATAGTCAATCATCTTCATCCACCCAACCATCTTTCCGGTATCGTCTTCTTCGCAGCAACCAACTTCCTATCTTCTTTCACTTCATCCATAAACCTCCTCTCTGGTCTTCCTCTCTGCCTCTTACCAGGTAGTTCCAACCTTAGCATCCTCCTGGCCAGATCTTCGCTATGCGTCCTCAGTTCATGTCAAAATCATTTCAGTCTGACTTCACATGTGGACTCATTCCTGTCCATTCTCCTCACTTCCAAAGAGAACCTCAACTTGTTGGATTATTATTGGGCATACGTGTGGCCACATGCCTGTCGGCTCCTGTTTCTTGCCCGGTTGGATTATTTTAATATTGCCCTTGACCTCAGCTCGTCACGTGGGCCATCACCATGCGAGCGCCAGGGCTATGAAAACAAGACCCAGGTTTCAGCCCCTGGAGTATTTGCATGACTGCGAGCTGCTGTTGGTCTCGGTCTCTGCCTCCCAAGTGTTAATTCAATAGCGTGGTCTTTGGGAACCCTTCTAGAAGGTACTGATTTTGACCTTGGCCACGTACAATGAGTCGCTGCTCCATTGCCTGTGGGGGTCGTGACAGGAAATGGAAAACTTCTGGTGATCTGCCACCATTTTATTCTTTTTTTTTGTCCTTTATTTTGGCAAAACCAGCCCCTTTCCCAGTGTCTCACAGGTCACTGCGTGCTCTGAGACGAGGTGATACTGTCCATCTGCGGTTGTCGTCAACATGCCGCTTTGAGGGCAAGCACTTAAGCCAGGGACACTTGAAAACATTTTGGATGTTGTAACCAACCCAGCGGTGTATTGGGTATAATTCGGTGTTCAAGTAGAGAGCATCTTGCAGCTCTTGTTTTGTTCCCAGCAAGCATCTGTAGCCCCTGAAGGTTCTTTGGAGTTCTCAGACTCCCAAGAACCCCGTCCTTGTCCGTAAGTATGCTTGTTTTCCATCAAGGGTTTTGTTCTTTGAAGACCCCATTATTGTAATTTTTGGGGGTTTCTTGCCCAGGTCTGTTTTTTTGTGGGGGGGTATCCAGTTTGTCCGTGGCCAACTTCGTACTTTCAAAGTGGATGACACTAGATAGCGTTCACCCATTCACACAGAGCAGTTATGCTAGGTGATGACCAGGCCATGGGGAGCAACACAGGGTTCAGTGTCTAGCAAAAGACATGTGGTATATGTGATTTTGGTTCACAATGAAGGGGAGGGTGGACAAAGGAACGCCTTGGTGTGTTCGCTCCTTGTTAGTCTTTGTTCGATGGAAACAAACAGCTAACATCATCCCGCTGTTGTCATTTCCCATGCTCCTCTTAAATTTTGTGTCCTTGACTCGACTTTGCATTACGGCAGTGCAGCGTCGCTGTCCGCAGTTAAACGCACATCGGACTTTAAATCTGTCCCGCCGACCCATGTATCCTCCGGCTCAATCAACCGGGAAAGGCAATATAGGATGAGGTCATCCCAGCTATTAAGATTCCTATTAATTATGCAGATGTATGCCGATGAGGTGGGGGTTTGCCTGCACCTTGGGTGTGGCCGTGTGTCATACCGGGTGCCGGGATCTGTCACCATAAATCTAGTATAGGAATGCAAACCGTGGCAATTCAAGACAAAGAAACTGGCACAGCTCTGGCTGCGGAGTTCCCGGCCTTGCTCCCGTCCCCCTCCCGTTGCAGGTTTCATAGTTCACGCAGGTGTGCAGCTGCTGCAAACCTCTCGTCGACAGGTGTATTCAAACTCCCTGCCTCCCACTGTTCGGCCCCAGATCGTGGTCAACCCATACCCTGTGCATCATCCTGACTTCGGACTCCTAACATGCGGCTACGTCAACACCCTACTTCAAGTTCCTGACTTCCCCCTGAGCCTCTCCCTGTATCTAAGCTGATCTGTATTGTCTTCTTTTTTGGGCTGCTACTTTCAGTGGTCACAGCCAATCATCTTCCTCCATCTAACACTCCGAGGGTTGCAAGACTCATCTCCAACCTCGGTATCTTACTTCACTATCCCTCCGCTGTACAAGATGAAGCACTTCAGTCTGACTTGATCTCCAGACCATCAAACGTGCCCTGTCCCCTCTGATGGACTCGTTCCTGATCCTGTCCGTCCTCGTCAAAATCTTTTGACAAGAATTGACAATGACCTGGATCCTCCACAGACGTTGCTGCCGATCCGTCCTCCTTGCCCGAAAAAAAACAAAGGCAACCTCAACATTGATGGGTGGTTCTTTGCCATGTAGCTAGTCAAATGCCCACGTTGCCAAGTCCCATTTTGCCATTCTTGTCCTGTTAACACATATATTACTAATCTGTGTAAAGATATTTTGGCTCAGAGGGTCATGGAGCTAAAGAGAAAAGGGTAGATGATCAGGGTGGGTGAGGGACGAGGGCTCTCGAGTTGGTTGTCGGACGCTAAGAGAAAGCTCAGCCGTGTTTATTTAAATGTGAAACACGCTGACTAGTTTATTTAAACGTACGAAAGCGGCTGTAACTTCTCGTTAAGTGACACGTCGGAACCGCCGGGAGCGACGATGGCGGGGGTTGGGGGGGGGGGGGGGGATAGATCACTGAGCGCGGAGCAAGCGTGCATGGATGCACGCGGTAACACACACTCACACACACACTCACAATCTCATTCCACAGGAGACGCATTTGGAGGTGTACAAATTAACCCCGCGCTATCATTAGTCACAAGCGCCGCGTTTCCACAGCGCTGCAGAGAGCGCCGGCTGATTAATTCGTCCCCTCTCGCGCCGAACACATAGATAAACACGACGGAGCTGGTAAAACAAGACGGATCGGCCCGCCTTGCGCTCGCTCCCACAGTAATTCGGCCGCGGCTAATGCTAATGGGCCAAGTTATCAGTGTCTGCTTAGGGGGCTATCGCTGCTGGTTATGGAATGAGACGTTGGGTTAATAAGTGCGAGCAGGGAACATATCTTTAGGGGGAAATGCATGTTTGCTTCAGTTGCGATGGGTTGCTTCTTAGCCGAGACGCTAACCAGACCTCCTGTGGGCCTGGTTGACCCACAATCTCCGCTGCATCCCTTCTGTATAAACCCCAGAGATGTGGTAAAACCCAAACTAAACAGTTTGTGTATGGGGTTGTGAGGGTGCGGACCTCAGATGAGCCACCAATCGCTTATTTCCAAATTATTCACTGGCTGGAGCCACATTGTACCACATTCTCGGCTACATCAAACCAATGAATGCTAATAAATGTTCATGCATTCGTGAACAAACAGGATTGCTTTATTCTGATTGTGCCAGCCTATTTCTTCCCAAGCTTTGAACCGTGTATTGTGTGTGTGTCTGTGTGTGTGTGTGTGAGCTATTAGGAATCCTTTTTATTAAGGACAACCCCATTGGTGCACTGCACAGTATCCAGCCTGATAAAGACCGCCGGGTCCAAGGGAGAGAAAAAAAAAATGAGTACAATATAAAAGGTGATAAAAAAATAAAATAATAACCTCATGATAAAAAGAATATAGACTATTTATTTTAATTTTTTTTTTTTTCAAAATGGCCTGTAACAGGTGGATGGGTCATTCATTCATTCATATTCTATAAGCCTTATCCTGCACTCAGGAGGGGAGAGGAGCCTATCCAAGCTGGCATTGGACAAGGACACATATAGAGTCATACAACAATTCACTCCCTCATTCATTCATCATGTGTGGACATAAAACCCTTCCCTCTCTCATTCACACATCATTTGGAGAGATACAAACTTGTTTGGTCTTTATTTGTCTTTCAAAAGAAGAATAAGAAACTGAAGTAAAGCTGCATCTTCGGGAAAAAGTTATTAAAACTTTCGCAGATGTTGAAAGGAGTTGCGAAAAATTTACAAATTCCTACTTTGGAAGAAGTCAATTACGCAAATAAGTCCGATCTGCCTGTTCAGACCCATCTCCAGGACAGCGTTGCAAGGAAAGATTCGAGCAGTCAAGGCGCGCACAGGGCACGTGCATGGCAAGATTCATTCTAGGCTGATTTCGGCATCCTCCCCCGTCGTGCGCACTTTCCACCCTCACCCTTTCCTCCCTATCAGGACCAACATCTCCGCAGCACGCATACTTTCACGGGAGGAATGGAGAGGAAAAGCCTCTGCCTTAATTTACCACTTACGGGCTGCATGACAAAAAATCCTGAGCGTCCCCTCCACCCCTGTCCCGCCCGGCTCAGTATCATTCCTTAAATCCACATTAAAAGGTAGCTTTGGACTCGCCAACGTGACAATTTCAATTAAATCATCTCCGGGCCTCCATCCCTCCCCCCGTATTTTCCCTCTCCCTTCTTCTTCTCCCCTCCGTTTATTAGTTTTCAAACACCCCGCTCTCCCGCCGGTTTCGCTGCGGGTTCGATAATCTGCTTAAAAAAAAAAAAAAGAACCTCTCTGGCCTGCGGCGTCTTTGCAGAGCGACGGACCGTGGCCAAACGCTCAGTGGCGCCGGGGGGACGAAGGGTAACGGGGCGTCTGAGATGAATCTGGATTTACATTTAAATACGTCTCACTCGCGCGATCTGGCAGGTTGTTGCCATGGCAACAGCCGCCCCTGTCGTCGGATCGCCGCGGTCACGTTATTATTGCACCGGGGGTGCGAGCCATGACCTCATTGGAGGAGGGCGGGCGTGGGGGGTCGGTGTCTTTCCCCGGTTAGCTTCGACATGAAGGCCGGGGCAGCTCTTATGCCAGCCAGGGGAATACAACCGTTGCTTTTAATCCCACCTGTCCATCATCTGGGGCGGGAAGGAGGTCCTCCAAACCAGTGGAAGGAAAACGTCTAAACACCGCCCTCCCTTCCCCGAATTCCACTTTTCGAGCAGATTATTCGCTAACAGCACCGACGCAGCAGCACGCAACCTAAACTGACCTCGGCTGAAAAGCACCGGACCGGCTGCTCCGGTCACGTCAGCTGTGAGTCGGCGCTGGTGTGTGTGTGTGTGTGTGTGTGTTTGGGCAGGGTAGCTGGGTGTGATCAAAAAAAAAAAAAAAAAAAAAATGGAGGCCCCGCCGCGCGTGAGAGCTAAACGGATTACTTCCCCTCGGATTGAGAGATCACCACGTGTCAGGAAACTGGGACCCCACGCCGGCGGCGGTGACAGAGGTGACGAAGGGGAGGCCGGGCGGGGCGAGAAGCGGGGGGGGGGGTACCTCGAACCCGGGAGGAACCAAGGCGGAAACAAACATCCATATCCTTTGTTCCTCTGGAGCAAAGTGTGTGTGTGTCAACTTCAACTTCTTCAAATGATAAAAACAAATGTAAAAACACTGAATACATCAAGAAGTACATATTTCCTTCTACGTTCCCTGTCCCTCAACACCCCTGGTGATTGACAGCTGTCGCTATGTGTCACACACACACACACTTTGGATAGTGTGTCTGTGTTTTAAGGGCGAGGGCCACCTGCGCCACCATTGGCGCTCACACACACACCCCCCCCACCCCCCGGCTCCGCCGTGCACGTGCGAGGGCAGCAGGAATGACACGGCTCTCTTCCCCGCCGGAATGGCGGCAGACAGCGGTAAATTAAAAAAGCTTTTCCTAATAATTAGCCCCTCGATGGGGGCGACCTTTGTTGATCCCACAGCAGGAGAAGCACACAGGTAATTAATGCCCCCCCCATTCCATCTACACACACACACACAGACACACGACCGCACACACACACATGCTCGAGGGTTGCACGGGCCAATGGGTTCCCCTCGGAAAATGATACCCTGCCCCGGGCGCGTCCTGCAGGGCGCATCCATGGGCAATGACGGGGAAACTGTGCGGCGTGTGTTCCTGGAAGTCCGCGGCGCGTGAAGGGGTTATTGTTGAGATGACGGCGGAATTGAAATGTAGAACAGGTTGTCTGCTATTATTCTGTGTCTGTGTGTGTGTCGCAGGTATTGGTGTGTGTGTGTGTGTGTGTGCAAAGCAAAAATCAAAATCACACTTGCGTCCATATGGTGTGTATATAGAAGTGAGTTTTCTTTGTGCCGCTCACAGGTCTATTCAAGCATGTGTCCAGATGGTGTTTGTGTGTGTGTGTGTGTGTGTGTGTAATGGAGGGTTTTACGCTGTCAGAATAGCTGTGTAATGGTGCATGGGCCCTTTTGATAAGTCTTACAGTTGCGACCCTGGCCCTGTCCTCTTATCTGCAGAGGACAATGCTGCTCTCAGAGAGGCAAGCACAACACACACACACACATACACACACACGCTCGTGCACACCCGCGCACGCCCACCCGCACATTCCTGCTGCCTTGCAGGCACCCATTCATCTCCATACGGTCAACTTCAAATAGACGCGCGGATGGAGGTTTTCACTCAACTGAAAAGCCTGGAGTTACCATGAGAACACACACACACATACACACACACTGGACACACACACCGCGGCGGCCGAAACAACTAATTCCTTATCACTCCAACTCTTCACGGCCTCAAATTACTGCATCATTACCCGCCACTCGCATTTCTTAAACGTCGATAATTGTTGAAATGAGATTGATCAGAGATGCTGTTAGCCATCTCGACAATTAGCTAACTGCCTGCTAAATGTTGATCAGATAGCACGATTCCAATGTGCCTCGGGGGAGGGGGGGTGAAAAATGATGGAAAGAGGCTGGTTAGCAACACCTCCTGTTCTCCAGTTTCTTCCCACAGTCCAAAAACATGCAGGAGGTTCATTGGAGACCCCAAATTGTCCAGAATGAGAGGTTGAATGGTCCCTAAATGATGTGTGAATGTGGGAGCGAATGGCTGACGGAAATGCTAACTATCGCACCAGAGATTATTACAATTACTTTAAAATTCTAATTCTAAATTCTAAAACTAAATATGGAACAAGCATAGCTTAATATCACACAATATATAACTTTATATTGCACAGAAGCAAAATCCTGTTTTCTACCTAAGTAGCAGGGTGCCAGTATTAGCACGAGGTCGCTATGACTACTGTACACAGAGGAGAGGGGGTTTACGGATCCTGTTGCGAGTTTTGTGCCAAAACATCAGCAGAAAATGATACGATTTGTAGAAAAGCGATTCATGCATTGTAGACTATACTGGCAGGCCAGCTCTAATAGTCATTTGGTATGGGGTTGCGGGACAAATATAATTGCAATGCGGGCCAAATTTGGCCCGCGGCCCAGAATTTGACGCCTATGTCTTCGAGGCTCAAGACCCAAGGTGAGAAGACGAATGAATGAATAACAGAATGAATGAAAAAATGAACGAATGAATGAACGGACGATCATAGGCCAGATGCACTTTTACAGGAATTGCTTTGTTTGGGTTTTATATCACTTCAATTCCAGACTGATTATCCCTTCAGTCTGGTCTGGTTAGCAACTTGCATGTTAGCTGTGGTGCTACCAGCAGGTGTGAATGGGTAAATGTGAACCAGGGTAAAGCGCTATATAAGTGAGGATTGTTTACTGTTGTGACTAAGGCTAGGCTATTCAGAATTAGCCATCCTGCTAACCGCATCTGCGCGCTCTCTTCTTTTTTAAATCAAAAAGTAACTCGGGGCCCTTTGCCGTCAACTCCAGTGAATTGACCTCCCTGCATTGTGTACTGGTTCCTGCCTTCTTCTTTTCCTTCTGCGCCTCCATTCAAGGTGTTTTCCTGCGCCCTAGTCATCAATGGCCCTCTGTCCGCGGCGCCTCTGTTTGCCTTCGGGCGCCGCGAGTGGCCGCCTCCCCCTTTTCTGTGGGAGAATCTCAGGCAAAGAAAGCAGGGATGACGAAGGGGGGAGGCGAGGCGGGAGGTTTTTTTTTTTTTGGGAGGGGGGTAAACAGTAGCCTGTCACAGCTCAGCGGGAGATGCTACAGCTATCGCCTTCTCTGCTGTCACCGGGGGGGAGGGGCGGCGGTGGCGGCGGGGAGCTGGGGGGGGGTCTTTAGTGGCCCTTAAAGAGCCGATAAGACAAAGGAGGGTTTTGTGGCGTCCCCCCGCTGAGCCGCTCGGACGTGGACAAATAACCGGGTGAGAACACGGTGATGTTTCGCCGCATCTGAGAATGCCCCCCCCCCCCCGCTAACGGACTGTACCAACACACGGGATAGTTAAAGTGTCCAGCCAAAGGAAACATCCCTCGGCTCAAGGGCCCGACACGCTCCGCTGCTGTAATCGGCCAACTTTCTCACCCGTCTGCGTTTTACTTACATGAAAAATAGGGCACTTTGAGGCACTTGTTCAAGGATTATCCACCACAAAGCGGGACGTTATCGAGCCGGAGCTCATCAGCGGGCGCGTTAAAGACGAGAGTGTGTCGGGACGCCCTAGTCTGGATTCCTTGAGCGTTCCCAGACACTCGGCCGCCGCCGGTCTCTGCCGTCATTAACCTACATCGCTCTAAATTACCTCCTATTCCCAATGAGGAGACACGTGAATGTGTATGTGCGGAAAAAGCAGAGGACACGGAAAGGCAGGGGGAAGTAAGGTGGAGGAGGACAGTTATGGGAGCTGACACCAAAGAAGAAGACGAACGAGGGAGGGGAACCGGCCGCCGGAATTGTTGGGAACGGAAACTTTGTCATGTTTTGTCACCCAATCCCGCGACCGAAACATCGTGAAAAGTGTGATTTATTAGTGGGTTGTGTTTTTTTTTTGTTTTTTTTGTTGTACAGGGAAAAATGACATTTGCGGGTTTGTAAACAACCCGGGGAGCTCTGGCTTTTAATTAAAATGCTGGCAAGTGTGTATGCATGTTCGTGTGTGTGTGTGTGTGTGTGTGTGTGTGTGTGTGCAGTCCTGTGTCGAGGCTCTTTGTCAAGTTTTTTTATCAAGTGTAATTAACGTGGCGTCCTGTCGGCCACCCGTGCTGCGCGCACTTTTCGCCCGCCGCGGTCGCACAACACACTCAAACACACGGTCATGCAAATAGAGTTGACTGGAATGAGAGAAAAGAAAGAAAACACAAGTGCACACCCCAGCCGTCTCGATTATCGAGCGGAGAGGAACAAAAAAAAAAAAAAAGATTATTGAATTTCGAGACGATTGCGAGCGAGGGAAACTAATAAGTAATAGGCGCGTCGCGCAGATGTATCGCGGGGAAGAAATGACCGTGAAATTGAAAAACAACAGCGATCAGGGAGCACAAAGAGCCAAAGTAAAAACAGGCTGAGAAGAAAATGGATAGCCAAGTGTGTGTGTGTGTGTGTGTGTGTGTTGCGGGGGGGGGGGGTGATTGACAGCTAATGGGTGGTTAAATGACCGTTGCACCTGGAGCCTCGGGGCAAGGAGGCGGGAACGAGAGTCTCCCGGGTCACATGGATGGGAAAGATCCCGATCTGGATACACTGACCGCACTTGTCAAATGCTCACGCATGCATAGATTCCCCACCAACACCACACACACACACACACATACACTCATCACATACTTAAAACTACTCCATTCCGAACGAGCTGAAGGACTTTGTCCTTATTCGACCTCTTTAAAGTACCTCTAGCGGTTACAAACATCGGGGTATCATCGGCTAATGCTTTTACCCAGCACATATGCATAAAGTATGATAGTATGAAAGTATGAAAAATGTTTTTTATGCAAAAAAGCACGCTGATCTCTCTTTCCACTCTATTTTGGTGGATCACCATGGTAACACGCGAGCATGTTCAAGGTGCCCTCAAGCTCTATATTGTCATGATGCTAATTCTATTATTCATCTGCACCCCCCCCCCTCTCTGTGATTGTTTACACGTGTTCCCCAATAAGGAGGTGTATGTATGTGGCGTGAAGCCCTGGTTGGAGTCACTTTGCTCCGTTTCCATGTCTAATACCGCTGATATTCCTGGTTGTGCTCCTGAGTGTATGCCTAGTCTTTGCTCCGAGTCGTATGCTTGGTTTTATTCCCGTTAAGCATTTCTCATGTCATGTTTCTGTCAAAATCTCGTCTGTAGACTTTGCAACACATCCCTTTCATCATAATGAAACCCCATTTACTTCCACGCTGCCCTCTTGGGTTGAATCAATGCCCCATGTCAAGTCGCCCCCTTTTGGTTAAGCCTTCACAAATACGTGATACACATTTATACCAAAGAGTAAAATCTGTTACAAATCGGTTACGTCAAACCCAAAAGCCGGGGGTGATCGGAACCCGATTGGATCAACCGATGCGACACGAGGCCGTCGTTGTGAGCGATGCACCGGGACAAATTTTCAATCCATGCAGAAAGGATTTGCAGACGGATCCTCACTTCTAGACACAACACGTATTAGCGAACGCAAATAGCGGGGCGATGGTTTGGAAACCCAATATTCAAGCGACATCTCGGACGTCTCCCCAGCTGTTTCAGCCGAGTTAGCGCGATTCTTGAATCGTAGCTAAGTTTCGCGAACTTCGAATTCGCGGGGAACATCTGGGTCAGAGCTCAAAGAGCCGAGGACGTCCTC
This sequence comes from Fistularia commersonii, assembly GCF_037954325.1. Lineage (NCBI taxonomy): Eukaryota > Metazoa > Chordata > Actinopteri > Syngnathiformes > Fistulariidae > Fistularia > Fistularia commersonii. The sequence continues at coordinate 9,147,233 of NC_141286.1, forward strand.
AAAACTATCAAACACCCCTCTGGAGGAGATCTCCCCATCCTCACATCTCCCCACATCCAAACAACTTCTTTCAAAACAACTCTTCATCCCCGTCCTGTGCTCCCCAGCCTCGCTCTCCCTCGCCTCAGACTTCACTCGGTGATGCAAATGAAAAGCAGCCCGATGCCGGTTCTTACGTTACACTTCAGTCCTTTCAACCCCTGCTGGCATTTGTTAGCCAAAACGGCAACCCGGGCGAGACGGCGTTCCTTATTCATGCTCGGCAGTTAGCTCGCGCTGCGGGATCGGGGGGAAAATTTGTTTTTTGGGTTTTAGGGTAGTAGAGGGGGAAACGGCATGCAGCCGCATGCAAAACTCACATCAGTGAATTTCTGAGGCACCTTTGGAGGGACCTGCTTCGGGTTGAAGTTTGGAAGTGATTTAAGAAATGTGGGAGGGGGGATTTCTCCTGGACCAACCCACAGCCAGCAACATTCATGAATCAGCGGTCAGGGGTCGAAAATTGAGTCGAGCCGGGCCGATACAAGAGGACGAGGCAGCGATTTCAAAGAAAGGATTTAAGGTGACACTCACACAACCCTCCATCCGTTTCCCAAAAAAGACACATTTCTTTTCACCGACCGACTGCCGAACTTCTCTCGATTACCGCGATTGTATCTTTTAATAACACTAACTGCCATGATTAATCGCCGCTCGCCCCGGAGACTTAATTGCTTCTTGGAGCAGGCCGGACTCAAGGCCGGGGGCCCGAGCGGCCCCATGGCCCCTGCATCCAAGAGAATACATGGCGCGATTAGCACATTAGCTTAAAACAATTTGGAGTACTACATCCTTGTTGCAGCTGTATTACAACTGCTATCTCATACCCAATCAAAATCCAACATACCCCCCCGCCCCCCCATTGCTTCCTCTACATGGATTATGGAAATGAAAAGGTGAACCCGTCGGGTTTACACGGAGGCTCTTTCATCACGGGGCGCTGTTGTAAACAAAGATAAGATGGGGGCAGATAAGATAACACGAGGTGGGATTACATGAAATAATCCTCCATTAGTCTCACGCCGGGGGAATTACAGCGTCCCGACAGCACGGAGGTGATGAGTAAGAAAAAAGCGGCATGCCATAAAACAAGGATAAAATATAACACACATTTGTTCATTAAGTCATTCATTCAAAATTGATACCACTTATCCTACGGATAGGTATTAAAGGTCGCGGAAGTGCTGGAGTCTCCCAGCTGTCACTGGGCGAGAGAGGAGATCGCAGTACAACAACCATTCACCCTCATATTCATTCCACATGTAGAGATATGCAACAATTTGCCCAATTTACCCAACTTTTTATACGGTTTAGATCAATGCAACCATTCACGCTCTCATTTACACAACATAATGAGATATGTGACCATTAAGTAACTCATTCACACATCATCACACTCTCATTTTATGTGCGTTAGAGACTCACCCTCTCATTCACACCTTATTTATAGAGATAACCATCCACTCATCCTCTCAATTACATATAGAGAGTAATGGAACCATTCATCCTCTCATTTAGAGAACAGGAAGAGACATGTGACTATAAAATAACTCATTTACATAGTATCTAGGGACATGCAGCCATTCACTCTTTCATTTTCACATGATATAGAGACATGCAACCATTCACCGTTTTCCTTTTATAGCACTTAGAGTATATGGAGGGGCTCAGTCATCCAGTTCTTTCTTGTTCAAAGTTATATTCAGAAACTCTCCACAGGTCATCAGAACTGAAGAAGCCTCTTGGATTAGGGCTGAAACATCTTCAAATCAAGAAATTCAAGTCCAGTTGCCGCCATAAGATTTCGACAAGAATCGCTGAGAGTAATGCAACCATTCACGCTCTCACATCGGAGACATTTGTTCCTCCGATGCCTCTTTGCCGTGGATGCAGAATGTTTCCGGGCGCCGCCCGCAGACGGCGGCGGATGAATACATCACGGGCATCTGGAAACCTGCCGGACGCTCTAATGCAAGATCAAACAGTGGCAGACATCTTTGTCTGGGGGGGGGAGCTGCGAGCTGCTTAATTTTTTTTTTTTCGGTTCTTAAAGGTGCCGCTTCAACAATACAAGAGGTGCTCTTATCGGGAAAGCGCGTGCCGGTTTGATTTCCGAAAAAATTAGGGGATTTTCGCCGGCACCCTCCCCCCCCGGCTTTTTCCGAAGGTGAATCGCATTGGATCGGCCAAATAGGCCGGGACAATGCCCGAGTGCGCGGACAACAAAACGCCGTCCCGCCGTTGGGCGACATCAAACAGGAAAGGATGGGGGAACAGGAAGGAGCGTCGCAGGTAAACATCCGACGCCCTTTGATGTCGTTTGATGTCGGCCCCGGTCGGTTTATTAAGGCAGAGACGAGGACGGAGATGAAGAGGCAGAGAAAAGGAAACATGAAAGCGTCATTAGAGTGCGGTGGGTTTAACCTCCCGGGAGGAGGCACGGCGGCGAACGCGCGCCTCTGCCGGCATCGGGAAGAGGACGGCGGCACCTTGGAACGCTGTCAACAATGGAGATAGACATGTTTTGTTTTGTTTTTTTTCCCCCCAAAATCCCATCAGATTTATATCAAGGGCGGCACAAGCAACACACCTGTAAAATGGCTAGCAAAATGTAGCAGACAGAGCAGTATCGGCCAGGGGGCCATGGGCGGTATGCTCAAGGGTGAACCCCCAAAGGAACGGTCGCTTTGGATTTAACCGCTGCAACAGACCACTGCCGTCTTGTTTGTTTTTGTCTTTTGTCTGAACCCAGAAATTGGAGGTGAACTTTGAACTCTGCACCACCCTCTAGTGGGCATACAGTGATTCCTCGCTATAACGCGGTTTACTTTTCCGGTTTCGCTAGTTCACGGATTTGCATCGTGCATTGTGTTCTGCATTCTGATTGGCTAAAAAGTCACTCCGCTTCTTCTCTACCTGTGCGTCAATAACGTTGCAGTTTAATATGTACACGTACGTAAAACAGCTTGCCAAATTTACATTACGTACGTGCAAATTCTCTTGCAATTTTGAGTTTCTCTAAAACCCATAATGTTGACAAAACGCTCTGGACCGACAAAAGCACCAGCAGCATTTTTCGCTAGAACATAGGTTTTCGCATTATAAATGTATTGCGACGTCCGACCGGACGGATTTGTTCAAGGGTTATGAGTTGTCGGTTTACAACAAACCTTGCTTTTGTCAGCTGTTTATTAACTGTTACGTTAAATAAATAAAAAAAAAATGAAACGAACCTCCGCTGCTCTCGTACATCCTTACACCTTCACAGACAGTTGGAAATCAGAAAACTCCAAACATGACTCTCAACATGGCATATATTTATTGTTACAATTATTTTTTTTGGTAAAATAAGCATTTTTCTGGGGTGGCGACCAACCTGGGCTCTGATTGGCTCAGCATCATTCTCTGCATCTCCCGTGTACAGTGATTCCTTGCTATAACGCGGTTTACTTTTCACAGTTTCGCGACTTCAAGGATTTGCATCGTGCATTGTGTTCTGCATTCTGATTGGCTAAAAAGTCACTCTACTTCTTCTCTACCTTTGCGTCAATAACGTTGCAGTTTAATATGTACACGTTCTCTAAAACCCATAATGTTGACAAAACGCTCTGGACCGACAAAAGCACCTGCGTCAGGGCCCAAAAGGCAGCGGAAGATGCTATCTATCGCAGATAAAATTAAACTTCTGGACATGCTAAGGGAAGGTAAAAGCTACGCGGCTGTAGGTCGGCATTACGGAATTAATTAATCTTCTGTTCGTTCCATAAAGAAGGAAGAAATAAACAAAAGGAAGACATCAGCAATGTATAATAGAGTATTTAATTGTATAATATTTGAAAAAAAAATGAAGGTTTCTACTTCACGGATTTTGCCTATCGCGGGTTCTTTTTGGAACGTAACCCCCGCAAAAAACAAGGGTATACTGTTATGCAAACCAGCCATGGCAACTCCAAGCTTGCATGGGCAGTGACGCTTGGTGACGTTCATTCATTCATTCATTCATTCATTCATTCATTCATTCATGATCCATACTGTTTACCCCGCACTCAGTGTCGCTACCCCAGCTGTGATTGGGCGAGAGGCGCCAGGCGTTCACAGGATCACATATAGAAAAATCCAACCATTCACCCTCTCATTCACTCATCTGATAGAGATGTAAGACAGAATATATGTATGTGAATGAGAGGGACCTGAATGGAGCGGCGAAGCTACCGGGAGTGGAGATGAAGACGGCGGAGGAGTTTTAAGTACTTAGGGTCAACAGTCCGGAGCAACGATGAGTGTGGAGAAAAGGTGAAGGAAAGGGTTCAAGACGGTTGGAACGGATGGAGAAAAGTGTCAGGGGTGGAAGGATATCAGCCAGAGTGAAAGGAAAGGTGTACAAGACAGCGGCATTGAGGAGAAGACAAGAAGCAGAGCTGGAGGCAGCAAAGATGATGCTCTCTTTGGGAGTGGAGAGGAATGATAGGATCAGGAACGAGTCCAACAGAGGGATAGCATAGCATGTTCGGTGTTTTGGAGGTAAGGTCAGAGAGGTCAGGCTGAGATGGTTGTACAGATGTACAGAGGATGGATACAGACAGCAGATCTAGAGGAAGTCCAAAGAGAAAATTTACAGACGTAGTGAAAGAGGGCATGAAGTTAGTCGGTATGAGAGAGGAGGATACAGAGAATGGGGTTAGATGGAGGAGGTTAACTGTGCAAAGAACGTGGAGACTCCCCATGGAAAGGCCCGCTGTCAGAATCCAACCACTTGCTGTGAGGCGACCACAGTACCGCAGCGCAGCATCGGAGGGGTCGTACCGTGCCCCCCCCCCACACACACACACACACACTCATACTCACACACAACAGGAAGAAGTGCTAATTCGAGACTGTTATCAGTGGCTTAGCACACACACTACTTGATGCCCCCCCTGCAAACTTTTTACCTCCTTCTTATCAGCGGCGGATTATCAACGCCTACTGTATTGTTGCGGCAGGCAGCCCATTCCGGGCCTTAATAGCCTGCCTAAGTGATGTTGTCTCTGTCCTTTTGTGTCCTTAGCTTTCAATCAGCCGGCGCTGATTGCGATCTCACCAGCCAGGTGAGCGGAAGCGTCGGGGGAGTGACAATCGGCCGCCGAGACGGAACGGATCCTCTATCTCCCCGGGACTTCCAGGATTAATTGGGACTGGTCGGTCGGTCGGAACGGAGGCGCAGAAACGGGAGGTGCGGGTTGGCGTCTGGGAAATGAGTTGATGTTAGATTTCGGCGCTTCTTCCTCATTTTTTCCTTCATGATTTAACATTTTCACTCCATCACAATGATTATCCTGCGCGTTCCTTCCAGGACGATCGCCATGATGGTACATTTCGCTGTTTACTGACGTGATCTGATGGATGTCGCTACATTCATGCCGAGCGGCTGAACAAACCTCCTGTCATTGGTCGATAAAGGGGAAATAAAGCTGTGCGGATGTTTTACTTTTACGAGTTCGTGTCAGCGGTTAGCGGTTCCACCTCTCGGAAGTTCCTCGGTTGGATTCTGACGGGGGCCCGTCTGCTTGGAGTATTCATGTTCACCATAGTTCACCGGAGAAGGTATGGAATGAGAGGGTGTAGGGTCGTACATGACAAGAAAAGATGATTTATTGATTGGGGAAATTCAAAACCTATATACCTATTGTATAAAGAAGTCCCTCGGTTATCGTGGGAGTTACGTTCCGGAGCCAGCTCCGATACACAAAAATCTGCAAAGTAGCAACCATATTTTTCTAAAAATTACTTGTGTATATATATATATGTATATATATATTAAAGAGTTACGACCCTCTCCACACTCTTATTAACCTTTCCCACGCTCTAATAAACACTCCCTATACTCTTAAACCAGTAGCAGACAAGGCAAGATGCTAATTGCATGCTATACAAGCCCTTGTTTTTTGCGGGGGTTACATTCCAAAAAGAAGCAGTGATAGGCAAAATCCGTGAAGTAGAAACCTTCATTTTTTTTCTACAATTATTATACAAATAAATACTCTATTATACATTGCTGCTGTCGTCCTTATGTTTTTTTCTTCCTTCTTTATGGAACGAACGGAAGATTCATTAATTCCGTAATGCCGACCTACAGCCGAATAGCTTTTACCTTCCCTTAGCATGTCCAGAAGTTTAACTTTATCTGCGATAGATAGCATCTTCCGCTGCCTTTTGGGCCCTGACGCAGGTGCTTTTGTCGGTCCAGAGCGTTTTGTCAACATTATGGGTTTTAGAGAAACTCGAAATTGCAAGAGAATTTGCACGTACGTAATGTAAATTTGGCAAGCTGTTTTGCGTACGTGTACATATTAAACTGCAACGTTATTGACGCACAGGTAGAGAAGAAGAGGAGTGACTTTTTTTAGCCAATCAGAATGCAGAACACAATGCACTATGCAAATCTATGAAGAAGTGAAATCTTGAAAAGTAAACCGCGTTATAGCAAGGAATCACTGTACACGGGAGATGCAGAGAATGATGCTGAGCCAATCAGAGCCCAGGTTGGTCGCCACCCCAGAAAAATTCTTATTTTACCAAAAAAAAAAAAATAATTGTAACGATAAATATACAGCCATGTTGAGTCATATTTGGAGTTCTGTGATTTCCAACTGTCTGTGAGGGTGTCTGGATGTGCGAGAGCAGCGGAGGTTCGTTTATTTATTTATTTCTTTTTTTAACGTAACAGTTAATAAACAGCTAACAATAGCAAGGTTTGTTGTAAACCGACAACTCATCACCCTTGAACACGTCCGGTCGGACGTCGCACTACATTTATAATGCGAAAACCTATGGTCTAACGAAAAATACAGGGAAAGTGAACTTGAAGGTCAGGGCCTACAGTATATCTATATGTGAATGAGACAGTGAATGGTCTTATGTGAACCAGAGGATAAATGGTTGTCCGTCTCTGATACGCGAATAAGACGCGAATAAGACAGTGAATTTATGTGTATATATTTGGCCTTCAGCTTGACTGGCAACAAGTCCAGTGAACCTCGCCTCTTATCCAACCTCGTCTGCACCCCTAACTGAAAGGTAAGCGGTCTAGAGGATGAACGAGTGAATGAATGGATGAATTCGCACATGGAGTGGCATCCACTTACATGGCACTTACATGAACCCATTCATCTACGCCGGTGTCTCTCTGGCTCGGGAATTAAACCGCCGACCTTCCAATTGAGGGGGACACAGGCTAAACTGGCTGAAGCCTCAGAAACGTAGAAGAATCAAGCAGGATCTGATGGAATTCACGCGATGTGTGTAAATGCCGAACTCAGCAAGGCCAACCTCGGCCATAGAAACTGATAGAAGGGGTAGCTACAGCAACGGAAACAGACATTTGTCCCGCAGTTATGCTCCCTTGTGAAACAAGCGGCACGTTGCGAAGCGCATGCATGTGTGCGGCGGCGTCGGGGCGTGACAGCCGGGCGAGCCGGGAGACGGGATTCGGAAATAGCAGGCAGAGAAGTCACTTGTATCCCCCCCTCGGCCTCTCGGGGGCCCGTTTGCCCTTCGTCTCAGCACGGTTTGGCATTTACATACTGCTCAGCTCCGGGACACACTCGTAGTCACTGACACACACACACACACACACATACACACACACACACACGCTGTTCAACATTCCGCCGCGTATCCATCGAGCGAAACAAAAGCTACCACATCTGCCGCACATGTGCTAACATGCTAGCGCCACTACATCTGCTGAAATAAGCCCACTGCCTGCTTTTGGTGGAATAAAAAGAAAAAAAAAAAAAAAGCACCGCCCGAGGGCGGAGAGGCGGAACGGCAGCCCGCACGTCCGTCGCTCTTGACCGGTGATGGATCGCGCACCGCACGCCATGGAGACTGTTTCAGTTCGGCCGTCGCACATCTGCCTTCATCGGTCTCTCGGTTTGTTTTCATTCCTCCGCCCGTCTCCACCCTGACCCTCCAGGAGAAACCTGCTCCACCTCGCTGGCCTCTCAACGCATCAAACCAGATGCCGGACGCGAAACACGCATCTCGATATCACGTCGTCCATCCCAGGGCGCCTGCAGTAGCGGCGGCGGCGCCGACCATCTCGCACGGTTCGGAAAAAATGGCCGCCCCTTCGTGACCTCTGGCCTCTCATCCAGTAAATCGCCTCAGACTTCCAATCGTAAAACAGCGGTCGGCCACTGACTCCCGATATTAAACATTGGCCCTAAAACAGGAACAAACGTCGCCACTAAATCCCTCACTTTGTCAATAGAATATAAAACGCCTGAGAGCGCTTTCATTTCGTCTTTACGCTCTTAACAGAGTTTGACGTTGTTTGACTGGATAAGTAGATCCATGTGATGCGGATCAGTCCTCTGATCTCGCGGGTTCCTTGAAGGCCTTCCAGGGTAGAAAGAGGGCGAGGGGATGGTTTTAGAGGGAAATGGGGGAAAAGTTTAATTTCATTTATAGGTTAAATACTCTCCAAAACATTTGAATTTATAATAACGGGATTTGTAGATAATCAGATTTCGACCCTCCATCGGGAGAAAATAAAAAATCTGAATTTACGGCTCGAGAACGTGAAGGGACGTGTGACAATGAAGAGCACCCGCAATAGCGGATCAACACGCCGTGGCGTTTACGCCCCGATACACAAGCCTACCGTGATGAGGGGACATCCCATAATACACCTCGCCAATTCCTCCGACTCCTCCAATCCCGTCGGATCGTGACCTCATAACTCCTCCCAAGTCCCTGGACTCTCATTCTGCATGTTCCCTGGGAGCGTGCCTTCATTTTCTGCAGCATCTCACCAAACACCATTGCTATTTAACCTATAATTATATCATGTTAACTATTAGCATGCCACTGCTAGCACTACTGTTATTATCAATCTTGCGCTTGCTATCTCAGTCACTTTCTAGCCCAACCAGTCGAGGCAGAAGGCCACCAGTTGGGTGAGCTGGGATCTGTGTGACATTTGTGCTCCCGTAAAAAGGCGGTTGTTTCCTCGCCACTGCTGCCAAGTGCTTTCTCCTTGGTAAATATTGGGTTTCTGTAGATCATCTTGTGTCCACAGGACTCGGTGCACTCGGAAGCAAGAGGCATGCAAATTTTGAATAGACAAAGTAAAATGAAAATAGATAAATATAGATGATAGGAGTAGAAAAATATGAGATGGGGTGCTTTTTAATTAAAATGTGACTTCAATCGACGTAACCATGAGAGTTGGTGTTTCGGGTTCAGCATGATGCTGACGGGTGTCCGATAAGTGAATAAAAATGAAGACAAGGAGATACCGATCGTGTCCAGTAGGGGGCGCTGTGTTTGAGCAAAACAACAACGCAACTACTGCGACAAATAGCCAAAACGCCGGTGGCGCCCGCAACTCGCCGCCGGGTCTGGGGGACGATGCAGGAGGAGGAAGGATAACAGGTGGAGGCGTCCCTCCGGCTGCAGTGAACACACAGGACGGGCCTTAGGTAAATACTGGCACTGCGCCAAGGCACACACACACACACACACACACACACACACACAAATAAATATTCTTGTGCAAAAGGTTGAGCAAGGACACACACACACACACACACACACAATGGTTGCACGTGCACACCAACACAGTCCACCCGTGTTTCATAGCATATGCACAAGTATCTGTGTGTGTGCACACAAACACACACACACACTCTCATGCAAGAGGTTGAGCTAGGACACACACATAATGGTGCATAGGTGCACCGACACAGTCCACACTTGTTCCGTGGCACGCGCATGAGTGTCTGGGCAAACGAAAACACACACACACACACACACACACACACACACACACACACACACACACATGCACAAACACGGTGTGTAAAGCCGTCATATGCTCTCCTCTGCCGCAGTGCTGAACCCAGCAGCCCTCGCTTCTTTGGGCCCATCTGTCACTCTCCCCAATCTCCCCTCTCCTCTTACTTCTTCTCCGTCTTCTCTCTTCTTTCCCTCCTTCTTTCTCTCCTTGCACAACCGCTTTTCAATCCCCGTCTTTCTCCTTTTACGCTCCATCCTTGAATTCTCCGCCTTTTCCTGAAGCTTTTGCCATCTCACTGAAAGCCTGAATCTGAGAATAGACAAGAGAGCGATCCAGACGCGCCGCGATCCATACGTGCAGAAGAAGAAGAGGGAAATCTGTCACTTCTGACATCAGACAGATAGAGTGAGAGTGGGATTTCAGTTCTAGCGCTTCGCCCGCTGGCTCTACAATCACCACTTTGATTGTATTTTCATTTTATTTTTTATTAAGTCTGGCATCGCTGGTGGAACCCCCCCCCCGCCCCCACGGTTGGCGCCCCCTGCTGGCTGCAGCCACGCGTCCTAAACCACATCACGGGCCGCAAGAAAACAAAAACACAATTCTGGAAAATCCAACAGGTCTTTACGATCGTTTAGGCATTTCTGCAAACCGCGTTTCATCCTCTCCATATCCAGCTTTGAAATCGTTTCCAGGGCAACGACCCAACCGGTTCCCCTCCCGTGTCATGACCCTTTGCCCTCCGACAGACGGAAACACGAGAAGGCACGGGGACCGACCCATGCTTGATTTACCTCGCCGACGGATCCAGTGCTTAAGATAAGCCACAAGGTACATTGGGGGAGGTGGCTGTCCATCCAGATAAAGTGCTGCTATTGATGACGCCAGGAAGTGGCGGTGACAGCCCGGCGACAGGAGGGTCAATAAGGGAAGGAAGCCGGTTGGGGAGGGCGGTGGGGGACGGTGTCAGTCATGGTGGCTAATGACGGGGCGCTAGCATTAATGCGCTTCCACCTCGTGACACGCGTGTGGAAGGTGTCTTAAGGTTGCCCGAGGTCGCCGGACTGATGACAGCTTATTGATCGGCGGCGCGGAAGTGTATAATGTGGTTAAACATGAGGCCGGGAATGGCGCGGCGGGGGGTGGCGGAGGTCGTCTACGCTCATGCGGAACGCGCAGATGATCCGTCTGTGTCAATTACAGCTGATAAAAATGGCGGATCAGGAGATGTATGCTCCTGGCTGTCAGGCTGGGCCAGGTCTTCTCAAAATACAAGAAATTGAAACGGGCTTTTATTTTGAAGGGAGAAGGTCGGTGTCCCGGTCCGGGCGTTTGTTTACCGAATCAGCGCTGACACGGCTAGCAGGTTGTGACATTAATTAGCAAGCTTCGGTGACGGACGAAACCTGAGCTTCCAGAAGGGGGGGGGAGTAAGTGGGGCAAAACACACTCTCTGCTGACCTCACTTCCTGTGACCGTGGGGTGGGGAGAAGGGCGAGGGTTCGAGCAAAAGGTATGGGAACCGTCTTAATGCAAACAAGATGTTCGCGTGTTTGCGAATCCGCCGGCCGGCGAGAGTGACGTCTTCAGCTCGGAGAAGTTTAGCCGAGACAGTTGGAACGACCGGCCACGACCTCGCGGATCTGTTTTCCCTTTGGGTGTGTTTACCTCGCCGTGCGTTCACGTCACCGCCGTCTCCGGCGACCCCTTCGATGAAAAATACATATTTATACAAATGAATGGATATCAGGGTATCATCTGCAAAACATTGGACTGGTTTCCGTCTGGAAGTCTTCACCGGGTTTTTAGATGCAAACGAATTTCGTACGGTTAAGATTTCCATGCCTTTTTTTTTAATCTCTTCTTATACAGGCTATAAATGAGTTTTGTGTTCTTTTATTATTCATTCAACGATTCAAGTATATTTTATTGTCATTCCACTCTGGGAGAATGGAACCAAATTAGTTTAAGAGGCCCGGTAGACAGCCGGTAGCAGCAATATAGCTATAGTGCAATCAATGTGTGGGATTTGCACAGTAGATGGATAATAAAATAAAAAGTAATAGAATAATAAAATAAGAATGCAACAAAAACTCTGTGAAGAAGATACAGGAGATAGTAATAGAATCAGCATAGTTGATTTGGGTGCTTTGTACCTACAAGTTAAGTATGTCATGTTAAAGTGCAAAGATTGCAGGAGGGAGAAAAGATAGTTGTAGTTCTATTGAGCAGTCTTATAAAAAAAACCTTGCCCATATCTTTGCGTTTATTTTTTTCGCATTTATTGCCGTTACCGTGGAGATTTGGGGAAATCAGATTTTTCACGAATGAGGATACGGTTCATATCCAGAGTAATTCAATTCTTCATGGATTCTCCATGCTCTCCCCATGTCTGCGTGGGGTTCCTCCAGGTTCCTCCAACAGACCAAAAAACATGCACTAAGCTTCACTAGAGACCCAAAATTGTCCAGACATGTGAATGAGAGGGTGAATGGTTGGATGTCTCTATATGCTGTACGGGATCATCTCTCCAGCGGCGGGTGCACTGTCACTCGTATTCCACCGTTTGGTTTGAAACAGTTACATCTCACATCTAAACCCAAAGCGCGATGACGAAATTTCCATTTAAAAGTAGGAGCAGCTTTTTTTTTTTTCTTTTTAATCGCAAAAACCACCGAGACGCTATCGGGTTTAATGGAGATCAAAACCCCGATAACAGAGATGTAGCCTTTCATCACAGAGTTCCTCGACGCTGCGCATTCCTCTGCACGGGGAGACGTGCAAGGCCGAAATAACCGCACGCACACACACACACACACACACACACACACACAGACACCTGAGCTTTGTCCTCTAAACCGGCTCACAGTCAACGGTGGTGGACAACAGCGGGTGTTTAAAACCGCCGTCCTGCCGGGATCACATGTCGCGAACTTACCTAAACTAGCGTGACAAGACGGCACGCTTGTGACGGCCTATGTGGTGGAAAAGCGGGTCAAAGGTCAGCAAGAGAAAGAGAGACAGAAAGCGGGGGGACAAAGAGATAGAGGTGGCCTTTCATTCAGGAGTCTGAGAACTTGCAGGACTTGCAGACATACACAACCAGTTAGCTGTGTTTACTGAAGCCGGCAGCAGAACCAATGCAAACCATACGCGGCGTGGAGACACCGGGGTGATCGTGTATGTGTGTGTATGTGTGTGTGTGTGTGTGTGTGCGGCGTGCCAAACAGGCCAGGGATCTTAATGCAGTAAAAGCAAAACAGAAAGAGAGAGAGAGGGCCTGGTTTTGGATCTAATCTATCCAAGCTTTCCTTGCGGGTCCACAAAACAACGCCGCCGCCGCCGCTGCAGCAGATGAAGCTGTTTCCATTCGACGCTCATCTCGAGCAAACCAGAGCCAGAACCAGGAAACAGGACCAGGACGAGTGAGAGGGACAAAAGCAAAGGAATCGGGGGTCCCATATTATTATCAGCCCGGTCTGCCATCGAACTACTCACCCACTCATTTACACATCTGGGTATTTTCCTCTGTTGGAATTATTAGTATTATATTATCATTATTATTGTTATTATTGTAATTATTGAAGGTTCAAACCCTTATGTTGTCACGCAGGGCCGCCCCGATACTCAAACCTTTGTCTCCGTTCCAATCACGCTTTCATTTTTCCACCAAAGGAAGGAGGAAACAAGCTCAATTTCACTTGTTGACTGTCTGTGTGTGTGTGCGTGTGCTCGCTCCCCTCCGGTGGTTGGCAGCTCTCACCGAAACCCCCCCCCTCCCTCCTTGTATCCCCTCCACCTTCCTCGCCTTCTTCCAGTCGTCTCCCTCGGCCGTGGCACCGCTCCTCGCCGAGTGCGTCCGTCCACCGTCTCCCTCTCCCTCTCTTCTCCCTCCCGTCTTCTCCTCTTCCACCCGCCTCGGCCTAAATCTGTCTTTCACCCGCCGTCATTTTCAGCTCTTACTCCGCCGTCCATCCTCCGCCGCGCCAAGATTCCCAGCGGGACCCGGCCCGCGGGCAGCAGCAGCAGCAGCAGGCCGGGTGTGTGAGGGAGAGAGAGAGGTGAAGGAATGAAGATGGAGAGAGTGAGAGATGGAGAGAATCCCTCTGGGCTGCAGAAGATGTAGAAGGACACTCCAGAGACGGAGGCTGAAGGGCTGCTCGCCTAATGAGGAAGACAGGACAGTGCGATGAGGCACACATGTGTGTGTGTGTGTGTGTGTGTGTGTGCGCGCGCACTTAGTTCACATTATGCTCGTGAGAATGAGTGTGTGTTCTTTTGGGCCCACTATGTTCCCAGGTGGACTTGAAGGGATGCGAGGTGGTTTCCGCTTAAAGAAACATTCCAGCCTAAATTGAAAATTCAGTCATTATCCGTGTGTGTGTGTGTGTGTGTGTCACAGGGCACTTTTTTCACGTGTGTGTGTGTTTTCTCACAGAATCTAATCAGACGACAGAAGTAAACAATCATCGTCTGATGGAGAGCAAATAGAAAACGAGACCCTCTGGACATGTCGTGACGTGAGAATAGAAAAAAACAATTGCAGCGAGTAGGAGGCAAGCAACGCATGCTAACTGCTAATAGTGGAGGCTATTAAGAAGACGATAAAACGGAGCAAGAGGTGACTTTTTCACATATTGTGTCTTTTCTGCCGTGTTTATTTTTGAAAGCAAACGCAGGTCTTCCTGTGTGGAGTCTCCATGTTCTCCGTGCGAGTCTAAAAACATTCAGGAGGTTGAATGGTTGTACAGGACTGTCTCAGAAAATTTGAATATTGCGATAAAGTTCTTTATCTTCTGTAATGCAATTAAAAAAAAAAAAAAAATTACTTTTTCATGATATTCTAATATTTTGAGATAGGATTTTTGAGTTTTCTTAAGATGTAAGCCATAATCAGCAATATTAAAATAATAAAAGCCTTGCAATATTTCAATTGATTTGTAATGAATCCAGAATGTATGACTTTTTTTTTTGTAATTGCATTACAGAAGATAAAGAACTTTATCATAATATTCTAATTTTCTGAGACAGTCCTGTATGTCTCTACGTAACAAGTGAATGAGAGGGTGAATGGATGTATGTCTTTCTAAGAATAAGAATAAAAATAAGAATAAGAACAACTTTATTTATCCCGAAGGAAATTGTTGTGCCAGAGTTTCAAGTAAATAATAAATAATAGTAGGAAATTGTATAAACAGTAAAAAAAAAACTGTGGGGCTATAATGAATCCAGGGTGAACCCCGCCTCTGGAAGAAAGGAAGGAAGGAAGGAAGGAAGGAAGGAAGGAAGGAAGGAAGGAAGGAAGGAAGGAAGGAAGGAAGGAAGGAAGGAAGGGACAGCGGTGGATGTGACCCTTTACCCTTGCACAGCAGACTTCTTGCCCCCCTCTGAAGGTGAGTATGCAAGTGCGATTACATGAATGCTGAATTTCTTCCGTTGGTTTTATCATTTGTGTGTGTGTGTGTGTGTGTGTGTGTGTGTGTGTGTGAGTGTCAAGAAATTATGCAGAGAATTGCGCTCGGTGGGGGGGTTTGGAGAGAGAGAGAGAGAGACATCTCACTTGCCTGTCTGACACTTCTGCCTGGAGGCAGCATGGAGGGGAAACCAGACACATACAGAGAATCACGCACACACACACACAGACACACACACACACACACACACACTAACTAGGCCCAAGGGAGAGGGGATGGAAGCCCAGATGAAGTTACAGACAATGAAATGACTCTAGCAGAGAGCGGGAGAAGGAAGTGCGGACAAATATCTTCGATGTGAGCACGGACAGATTTACACCGCCGTCTCCCGGAGATCTACGAGGCCTCGTATTCTTCTTCTGCGCCTCGTAAAAACTAAAAACTAAAAACTGGAGACCCCGGCGCCGAAGTTTTTACCCGAGGCCGCGTTGCAATTTTCCGCAGACGTAGTAGGTAATTGATTTGACCGCTGTTCTGCCGCGAGATTTTTGTATCTTTTTTGTTTTTACCTCCGAAAAGGCTCCTATTAGCAATGAGCATCTCCCGCTAATACAAGACGCCGGGATATCCGGCATCTTTGCAGATTTCCGCCATCTCCCTGCCTGTGCGTGCGTCATGTTTGACCTTCATTTGCCCTCCGCCGCGATGCCGTCCCCCTAACCTCGCTCTTACCTCTCCCCGGCTCGCCGCTCCCCGCCCCTTCTACACAACCTTCAGCCGCGTCTCCCGATGTCCAACCGCTTATCCAATCTGTCCGATCCCGGGGCCCGCCGGCTGCGCCCTGCCAGCTGGCCGCGGACAGCGCCTCCCCGAGGGGACGACAGGTGTAGCGACACACACTCCACTGAGCACGCGGCTACCTGTGGCAGCGGGGCGGGCCGGCGGCCAAACCCCTGCGAAGCGAGCCGGCCAATCCGCGGAACCCGGATGGATCCGCGGATCCGTTGAATCGAGCTGGTTCGGGGGTTTAGATCCATCATGGCCGCACAAGCTTTTCCGCTAAGGGGAAATATGATTCATCTGGATTATGTTACTGGATGTTTTTCATCGCAACCTAGAGGTTTCACAAAGCATCTGAATGTAACAGGGTTGTAACAGGGATTCTTTCAGCAATTTTTTTTTCCCCACATGCCATGTTTTCGCCAGGTATCTGCAGAGCCTTTGCTATTTCAGCCCTTTATTTCTCCTTCTCCACTGGGTGGTGATATGTCGGACGGTCGACATCGTCCAAGTCGGGCTGTTCTGCCCACAGCTCCACCATCCTTCACCCTTTCTGTTCATCCATACCTCCAACTAATCTGTCTCTGCTGCCAATACCGCTCTGGCGATTGTTTGTCTACCAGGTATCCGCTTTTGTTGGAGTTCATCCAATGGTCTAATGTTACATCATCATAAAGACTTGAAGACTTGCAATAACATGTTTGCGATTGTCGTAAGCCCAAGATGAAGAAAAGACTAATCCAAAACACATCAGACTACCATCTTATACTCAGTGCTCAGGATGACAGGAGTGTGCCGCAACTCCAATACGACTCCTAAACTTTTCAAACAAACCGGCTCTTCCTGCAACCGGTTTGCTTTTTTTCCTCCTCCACTCTTGGATTTCATCTGAGAACCCCCCCCCCCCCTCTGCCCCTCCAAGGAGAGAAGACGCCCACATTGTCCAACAGGGTGTGGCATCATGGGGGCATCTGGCCAAGATGGTGAGGTGTTCCAGGCACGTCCCACCAGGAAGGAGGCCACAGGAAAGAATCCAGGACACGCTGGAGGGACCTCTGGAAGAGCTGCACCAAGTGGTAGTCTGGTAGTCCACCCTGGATAAGCGACAGAAGACAGATGGATGGATAGATGGACGGATGGCTGGATGGATGGATGGTACCTCAGACCAGGAAAAACCCTGCAATGTGAACTGCTCTTGCACTTGATGGTAGCATTCAGACATGAGGATATGCAAATTAGCATCGTAGCATCCTGGGTGAGGGATCCCGTCCCCTCCAGCTCACTGCACTCAATATCTTGGCATCTTGCAGGAGTGGACGATTAATCGCAAACAAATTAGCATCACATCTCGATGTCCGCCGCAGCCGCCGCCACCGCCGCCGCCGCCGCCGCCTCTGGAGTTGGCTCCAATAATGACATGACTCTGTTCGGGAATTAACGTTATCTTAATTGCCGGTTGGTTTGATCCTGATCGTCGCCATCTTTCTTTTGGGTCGATTGTGCGACGGAGGCCGTCCCGGCAGGGTTTGTGATTGTGAAGGCGGTAATGTGATCAGAGCGGTTGAGGCAGGCGAGGCTTATGGGTCTTTTGGCCGGGGGTTGAGCGTGGAGGGGGAGTGTGTTTGTGAATGTGTGTGTGTGTGGGGGGGTGGGGGGTGGGGGGTCACTGAAATGGATGTGATGTGAATCCGCTCCAAGTACAGGGGAATGAGGCTAGAATTAGATTAGTGGGAGAATGCAATCAGTGTGACTACATTACTGAGTATGATGAGAGAACGAGGGGCGGGTGGATGTGGGTGGAGGAGGAGGTGGAGATGAGTGACATGATGTTGGACGGCCAAACTTTTCAAGAGACTCCTTTGGAGGAGAGAGTAGAAAAAAAAAAAAAAAAAAAATGGGTGGGTGGAGGGAAGGAGTCTGTGACCGCAAATCTGAAATATGTCAAAACCAGAAGCAGGAAATCGATGAAAAGTCTCTTTAAGAAAAATAGATAATCTGCTCTCGCTCTCTCTCTCAAATTAAATGAGGATAAAACCCAGGGTCCGGAAGAAAAAAAAAAAAAAATTATGGAAATGACGTCTGACTTTGAGTGACTCGGGGAGGAGCTGGAGAATGAAACGTCTGGCACGGGTTGTTTGTCCTCCAGGTGAAATAAGAGCAGACCAGGAGGAGGAGGAGGAGGAGGTGAAGAGGAGGTGAGGGTGATTGGGAGAGATGGTGCCGAACGCGCGGGCGGTTTCCTTTTACATCGCTCGCCCCGACTGCAAACCCAATTAGCCCAAATCAGATCCAGTGTTTACACCGGCATCAGGACGTGATTAAGTGGAACCTGGCATTCCCATCTCACGTTCCCACTCACACGCGCACGTGCACGCGCGCGCACACACACATGCACGCACACGGCAGCCACCTTTTTACACACAAGACGTTCTTTATTTCTACAGTTATCCTCATTCCCATGCTTTTCCGCCAATGAACTACAAAAATGGCCGCCAGAACTCATTTACATTCAATCAGTGCTGCTGCTTTGTGCGCAAGATGAAGGCGACTGCCATGAGAAGACACTTTGTATGCATGAGGGCGTCCCTCAGACGAGTTAACCGGAGAACTAACTAGTTTCTGGTTACATTTCAGAAACAAATCTGGGAATTTGGGTGAAAGGGTGAATTCACAAGACCAATCTCCTTATAAGGACGTGACATCGCGGAGCTGTCGCATCATGGCGTCCCCGCTGACACGGCTTCCTCTCGAGCATTGCAACGCTAAGTGAGATCAGGGAGGTCTATGAGTGTGTGTGTTTGCATTATGCAGCGTGTGTGTTTACTTGTCAGATGGCAGGATGATGTGTGTGTGTGTTTGTGTTTGTGTGTGTGTGTCTATCAACTGTGAGAACTCACTACTTAAGGTACGGGGGTGTATAGGAGCAACAGACCTGTCATTGTGTGAGGTACAAACACATACACATCCTTTTTAAGACTTTACAATGCAAGTAAAGCATGACAGGACACACACACACACACACACACACTGCCAAGGCTTTCCCTGGGCCTTAGATCACAGCCCGGCACCGAGGGCACCCTGAGCCACACACCATTCACCCCCACCCCTGTGTGTGTATATGTGTGTGTGTGTGTGTGTGTGTGCAGCCCTGCTCATGGACCTTCCCATGACCAAACAATACACAACCCAGGATTAGTCACCCGACGTTTCGCCGGGGAATGGTGGTGGGGGGAATCTTGGACCGGCCTGGTGGGATGGAAACGGTGCCAGTGCGCCGCCGCTACGGGTTCCATGCTGCTCCACAAGACATGGAGAGGGTTTTCAGGCAGGGACGAGGGTTTGGAAACCCCAGCTCTGGAAATGAAGACGTCTCACCGGGTTCAGGTCCGGGGGGCCGGGAGGCTATAAATACCAGCGTCCTGCGAGTATAGCCCGAGTCAAACGTGATTAAAATCCCAGTAAATATAATTTGCTAAAAGCTGAGTTGGTGTCATCCTCTGTAACGTACTTAACCCGCTAAAGGTTTCAACCCACTTCCTCCCCTCCCTCTTCCTACCGCTAGTTGTTTAACCTCCCTCCAAGGTTGCATGTAAAGAAAAAAAAAAACCCTAATCATAGAAATCAGATCAAATACGATTTGTGGGTTTCTCACAGGGCCGTCATGAATAAAAATGGAAAAAAAAAAAAAGATACATCTACAGCCTTCCTTTATGCCCCTCGCTGGGGGTCTTACTTGCAAAGCGTGCGCGCACAAACACACACACACACACACACACACACACAGCCTTTGCACAGCCCCTAGGGGTGGGGCTGTGCAGTATATATATTGCACATATATCGCATCTAAAAAAAAATATATATATATATAATATATATATATATACATATATTAAGTAGGAAGTAAAAGAAGTGACAAACTGTAAATGTTTCATCTCTCGAGAGGGAGACAAGAAAAGAAAAGAAAAGAAGAAAAAGGATGGGGAAAAAAAGGGGGCCAGGTGAAGGGGTGAAGGAGGAAATGTCAAAATTTATCATCCGACGTTGGAACGTCAGTCAGTATGGCAGGTCAGCACCTGAACACACACACACACACACACACACACACACACACACACACACCTCTGACTGAATAAAAGCTCTTTGATGTTTCCATTTCAAGTTGATGTCTTTATTCTCCTCCCGTTTTTTTTTGAAGTGAGGAGAGTCAGGACTCTCTGTCCTGATCGTCTGCCGCCGCCAGCACGCTCCCACTATCTTTACACGCAAGCTGTGTGTGTATGAATGTGTGAGAGACACACACTCATCTCCTGGTCAAGGTGCTGTCTTTGTTTTGAAACCTCTACCTTTCAACCATGGAAACTCCCCACACACACATGCACACACATGGCCATCCTCTCGGAGAGTGTGTGACACACACTGGCATGGCGGATCGCAATCCCTTTCAGGTTTTCGCCCAATACTAGCCGATGCTAGCCGATGCTAGCCGATGCTAGCCGCACACCTGCAACCAGAAGAAGACTTCCTGTTTTCCACAGCGACCACTAAGTGACCCCGTTTTGAGCCTTTAGTTTAGCATTTTGGCATGTGGCATATTCCTTCGCTTATTAAGGAGCACTTATACGAGGGTCTGAGATGAAGGTTGGATAAATGGATTTGCAGATTACGCGTGTCCGACCAATACCTATGCGGCCTGTCGAACATGAATCCCGTGGCGTAATTTGCTGAGGGCAAGGTGCTGCATTTCCAGATGGACAGGCCCGAGCAGACAGGTGGAAGCAGGATTCGTTTATACAAAGTCATCATCCCGGTGTTTATACTAGGTTTGTGATGGCGTCAGCTCCGCCACCCTCCTTCCCCCTGCTGGGAGGCATCGCCACGGCGATGAGCATCCACGGTGCGAAGCAGAACCTCCACTCATCCGGACTCTGGATCCTGGCGAGAATTGCCCTCATTCGATTGGCCGGTTAATCATTGACACATGAGGAGAATAGACAGAATCCAAATCCGCTGCAACAGTTTATGTGTGTGTCTGTGTGTGTGTGTGTGTGTGTGTGTGTGTGTGTAGGATAATAAAAACACATGTAGATAATGAAATGTTTGATTTATTGCGTGGACGTGTGAATATTTCCCCTGCTATATCAGCCTTGCGGTGCCGGGGGATTTTCAGGTTGTTATTCGAGGACAATAGGATTTGTGTGCGTGTGTGTGTGTGTGTGTGTGAGTGTGTGTTTACTTGGTGTCATGATAGATAACTGTGATTCTATGAATATTTTCCCGTCAGCGCAGCCAATTTTACTGTTGGACTCTACAAGCACCCACGCACACACTCACACAGACGCGCACAGACACACACACACACACACACACACACACGCATGCACTGGCAGACTAAGCTATCACCATGGTAACCAGTCCACCCAAGAGGTTGATATCACATGGGGAAGGCCACTGCGTGACACAATGGGCCATTTGCAGGCAACGAACTCAAACTATGGGTAGTTTGGAGTGCAAAAATTTCCCTCTTTTGCGTCCCCACCGGGAGAGACGGTCCTTCTACCTCGACTGGAGTACTCGATTCGAAGTATGCGTCCAATGTTTTCATAGCACCGACAGGCTGAGCCTTGTTTACGCTGCCTGAGACCCAACATAATCACATGTGTCCACACACAGACCATCATGTGTAATCTGAGTACCTCTCGGTGTGTGCGCGTGTGTGTGTGTCTTGGCCAAGGTGGAGTGTGCAGGGACTTTCTGCGGTCTGTCAGCAGGGTTCCCGCATCCCCCGCAGGATGCGTTGATTAGTTTGGCCTTGGCTGAGTCAGGAGGTCTGCTGGGTGCTCAGCGAACTATGGCGGGGTGACGCGGGGGTGAGCCTGTGCTAGCCGAGCGCAGAAACCCACTAATAAAACAGCACAAGGGCAAAGAAGGTAGGGGGTTTGGGGGGGGGGCGACCCGAGGAGGATGCGGTCATGTCCGGGTTTGTCAACCCAACCGTTGAACCCCCTCGCCGAGGAAGACACCCGCCTCACATTCTAAGGTCTTGCGATTTTTTTTTTTGAAAGAAGAAATTAAGCATGTACTTCCCGCTCGTTGTTTGATTGCTTTCCTATTGGTTTTACTGCTTATCCTTCTTTGCGAGTGTGTGTATGTGTGTCTGTGTGGGGGGGTCTCCCAGCTGTCATTGGGCGAGAGGTCGGACAAGTCGCCATTCAACTGCAAGGACATAAAACCATTCATCATGTCATTGAAATATTGTTTACAAACATATATTTCCCCATTAACACATAATATAGAGGCATACAACTAATCACCCTCTCACACATCACATGGATCATTTCTGTTCTCCAAAGAGCCTATTCTATGATTTGGAATGTAGGAAGAAGCCGTAGGAACCCCACGCAGATCGCAGACATGGTGGAGAACTTGGAGAGTCAACATCATGAGATGAATTGTGAGGCAAACATTGTGTATTTATTTTTATTAAAGATTAAACGCAGAGTGTAACGCTAGCCTGCTACGTTCTGCCCTTAAATATGGACGAAGCAGCTGTGCAGCTTCTGGATTATTACCGCATTCCAGGCGGGCTGCGTGCTGCGTTTACAAGCGTTTGTTGACGAGGACTCCATCTGGATGTGACAAGAAATGGCGAGCACGTCCGCTTGGTTGTCATGTTTCTGCTTAAAAAACTGACACGGAACGCCACAAGGACAAGCACCGGGACCTCCCCGGCTCTCCTCGGGCGCCGCCAGTGAGGAAGGTAAGGGATGGTCATGATGTCTGCCTCCGTACACAACTGCTCAGAAAATCGAGCAAACTCCAGGAGCACCAGAAGAGTCTAAAAATTCAACTCTGGCAAGACAAATGTTGGAAAGCATTACGAAACACAAGATTTGCTTAACATTGCAAGATATTTGGCCTGATTTCACCCACAATTCACAATTGCGTGCTTGTCGTGGGGAAGTGGGCGGGGTTAGTGGTCGTGGAAATCTGTTAGTTAGGAAACAGACCGAACCCGGCCTCAATTGCTGTCAATCAAATGTTCCCCGACCCGGCTGCTAACACGTCACTGACACCCAATGAGAAAGAGGAAGCGAAACAGGAAGTAGCATCAGACAACAAGGACGACGTGAATAAGCGGGAATATCAAAACATCAATAGTGGACGGCAAAGACGGGAGAGATGACAAAGGCAAACTTGACTTCACTAATGGAGCTAACAGCTAACAACAGTGCTAGCTAGCCATTTGTCGGCCATATTTGTTTGCCCTCTAATTTGTGGCTTTCATACACATGATAAGCGATCTCTACTGATAAAGCGCACTCACACGCGGATGGCTAACAGTAGCATTAGCTAGCCATTTGACAGCCACATTTGTTTACCCGCTAAGCTGCGCCTCTAATACAGGGGATAAATGGTCTCCAGTTCTAAAGTGCACACCAATGGCAGCCATCAGGAGAAACTTGTGTGTCCAGCGTCCTGCCCGAGGACCCTTTGGCATGCAGACAGCTAGAGCCAGGAATCGAACCACCAACCTTCCCCATTGGAGGGACGCCCAGCTCTACCAACGGAGCCCAAATCAGGCCGGAGTTCGACGCCTTCAGGCATCTTCTGTTGTTTTTGTCATATGAGATCCCCAGTTTTTCAGTACTCGGGTCGGTGTCAACCCGTCGGTTACCATGGTAACAGATGCATAGCGAGATACACCGGACCTCGACGTTGATGAGAATTTGCTGAGTCGTGGTGTCAGACCGTCCCTGCAGGTAACGGGCAAAAATACTGTGAGTATCACCTGGAATACACCACAAATAGTATTTCATTCTGCCAACTGATTCCACGTTATGGTAAAAAGCGGGATCCCCAAAAGGGACGTGTAGAAATCAACAGCCGGGAGGGATGGCACTGACGTAGAGGAAAGGGGGGGGGGTGGAGCGAGCTTATTTAGGACATATTCGGACAGACGGATGGAGACGGACAGACGGGAGAAGGAGTGAAGAGAGAGGAGGCCGGGGGGGGAGGATGGTAGGATATGGGTGGTGGAGGATGGAGGGAGAGATGCAGGGATCTTGCAGTACCTGTGATGGATGAGTCTTCGCTCAGGTGTGACGGCGAAACCAAATTAAATCACTGAGCAGACAGCAATGAACGAGAGACAAGGTTATCTCTCTCTCTCTCTTTCGCTCTCTCTCTCTCTCTCTCTCTCTCTCCGCCCTTCACCTCCCGGTAATGTTGGACAGATTTCAATCATTTCACCGCCGGGCCTTTTGCAGCATACACGAATGAATATGGAATTATTGATGGTCACGACCGCAAACCCCACTGGTGCCGCCGCCAAGCTACTGACTCACGCTGGGTCTTGTCACCCAGATAGCTGGAAGGGGGCGGAGTCTGACGGAGCGGGCGCGTCATCTCCATCGTCAGCTTCCTGTTTCCGAATGTCCGCTCGGTCAAATGCGTGCGGCGATTAACCGCGCCGACGGGGAAAAACACGGCGTCTTAATACGAAAGCGTTGACAGAGGAGGCTCCTTCGACGCCAACTGTTCGCTGACCTCCAACCTTTCACCCCCCGGGTCCCATCTTTGGCCAGACGCGACGATTCCGCCGACGCACCGTTGGTGTTGACATCCAGGTCGCCTTGCTGCTGCGCTGTGCGCACAATGGCCAGCTTGTTCCAGAGGACAATGGAGAATGGCACGGATTGTACACGGCGCTTTGCGAAACCTTCGGAGATGGCGGTCCTCAAGGGAGAGGGGCGGCGAATGACCGGCGAATCAAACAACAGCACGTAAAAGTCAAAGAGCTTCTCCTTCCATTCGACGAAGAAGAGGTACGAGTAAGACGCGCCATAGCGGCTAACGCTAACATCAAGCGCCGCCTCAGATGATTGACAGGTGATGAGGTAAACAAAAGGTCTTAACTTCACATCTCCGGAGTTTGCTTCAGCCCTCATGAGTCAGGGATAATTCGAGTCTTAATCTGAGGGAGTAAACTCCGCAGCAAAACAAACACACACACACACACACACACACACACACACTAAGCTCATCAGAGGCGGCCTCATTATCTTGATTCTTCCTCTCCCTATAGATGCTCCTATTTACCCGGCGTCTGGGAGCGAGGCAGGCTGGGTAATGAGACAGTGTGCAAAGGTGCATGCTGGCTAATTTGTTTGATAGTGAATCTGATGAAAGGATCAAAAGATTAAATAAGCTTTTTATTTTTTTTTCCTCTCTCTTCACCTTCCCCTCATCGCCCTCCACCTCCACCTCCACCTCCAAGCAGAAATATGAAAACATTGTTGCTGTCTGGTTTGAATGCCGGATCGAATCGCAGCTTTCTCCTAAAAGGGATCGTCCCCCTCCTCGCCCCTCATTTGTTCCTCCCGACCCCTGAACCCGTCACGAGAGGCCCTGGAGGGATGGAGGTCTCCTAACCAGGTCACAAACAGGTGTGACTCCACGAGTTCAAACTTTGTCCTTCCTGTGCAAATGTATCGACTGTTCATTTGCATAAATATACCGTCAATCGCAAACAATGAGCGACTGTTCATTTGTTCATTATCCAAAACACTTATCCTGCAATCGGGGAGCCTTTCCCAGTGGTCACTGGGCCAGATGTGAGGTTCACCCTGGATCATAGGGCCTCGTATGACATGCAACATGCAACACTCTCTCATCCAAACGTCATACACTCATACAACAATTCACTCACTCACATGTAGAGACTCACAACCATTCACTGTCTCATTTGCACGAACGACATTCAACCACTCGTTCACACATCTGGATGAACCTCTTGTATGTTTTTGCACCGTTGGAGGAACTCGGAGAACTCGGAGGAACCCACGCATGGAGACTCCACACAGAAAGACCCACCTATTGGAAATCCAACTGCTGTGAGGCGGAAGCGCTAACCATCGCTACATCAGCTACTAGTTGCACTTGATGCAACCTTATATGTTTACCTCCCATATTTGACACCACTTTTATGCACCAAAGTGCATTTCTTTTCTCCTCCATGTTAAAGTTACGAAAAAGGAAAAATCTGACCATCTCTGCATTGTGAATGCAGCATGGAGAAGGCTTCCTCAATGACTGTGCCAGCACTCAGGTTAAGCTACAGCTTGTGCCGAATGTTTCTATTCCACATAGGCTTTGTCCTCTGAGAGCTGACTGGGCAGCCGCTGCGGTAAAAACCCCGCCTTTGGAGAAAAGTCTGTAGAACTTTTTGTCCCACGAATAACAGTGGACAGTTATTCAAGGTGAGATCTTCTCCTGCAGGAACCCTCCTAGGGGCTGGCGTTCCCGGACACGGCGAATGTCTTGTTAAAGTGGGCGTGTGTTGCCACCCGCCGGTGTCACCGAACGGAAAGCGGAACGGCGAGAGATTCGGTTGCAGCTTCCGACCGCAGGAAGCCACGTTCTTTATTTTTTCCTCGCTAATCCGGTCTAAGTGCCATAGAATCGGGGGGTGGAGGAGGGGGCACCGGTGAGTTCTCAGATTTCCCAGGGGCAATAAACGCCATCTACGGAGCTAGAAACATTACCGGCGTAACTCATCTGGGGGCAACAAACAGAAGCAGGTTATTGAATTAAGCCATTTAACTAGCGGGACGACTCGAAGCCCCCGGCGAGAGAGAGAGAGAGGCAAGGCCGCCACCGTCCATCTTTTACTTAGGAGGGGACGCCATGTTGGAGCGGAAAGGTTTCCAGGAGGTAGCAGGAGTAATGACAGTCTGGCCCTGTAGGTTCAGGTAACTGCCAAGCTAGCATGAAATACAAAATAAAGTTTTGCAAGTCACCCTTCGCTAAGCCAATCACAGCAGGGTACCGGACAAGAAGTAGAAGTCCGACATTATAGTGTCAGATCTCCACTGACTCACAATACATCACACTTGAAGATCTTCAGTTCTCAGATGTATCAGTTGACTGTTAGCGTTCATGTTTTCAAATGTTGATTCCTGTGACACTCAACAATGGTGACAACTGCTAGTCGGAGAGGTTGAGAGGAAAAATATTATTTGTTCCCTTTGTAGAATCAAAAGCATTATAAACTAATTTACACCCCTTAGATCAACTTTGCTTGCTCCCAGGAAAAGCTACGACTTTGCTAACCAAACAGTGATGTGACGTTGTTGTTAGCGGGTGTTTGCTACTTTGCCCAGACTATCCTTTGGCTCCGTGGTCGCTATCTTTAGTTGCTATTAGTGATGCTCACAAGCTAGCAAGTGAAGCTAACTAGGCCAGGGTCAGGATAAACTACACCGGGTTGCAAGCATTATGTAAACCCTTCTGCCTGAAATCACTTGGATGAATAAATAAATGTTTCTGGGACTTCTGTGACTGGCAGTGAGGGCGCCATGCTAACCCCAATGGCTAGGGCACCTTGTCAGGCTTTGCAGCAGAAACTTAAAGGGGCAGGACTTAGCAAACGTTGGATTGAGGTTCTGTAACTTTCGCAAATCCCTTGTTTAACAAATGAGAGACTTGTTTTCCCAGCCTCGCCTCGCACGTAGCCGTATGTTATATCACACACGAAATGTACGAACCATGCAAAGCGGCAAAGGCAATTTCAGCCGCACGACCCCCCGAAAATGAATACGCGGCGGCGGCGAAGACGCATTCAGAGCAGAACGACACAAAAGGTGACATTTGAAAGGTAGCGCATTAGCGAAACGCGGCAGATACATTAATTCGGTGTGACTAAAAGCCTTGTTAGCATTCACCGTTTGAGTTCGAACAGACAATTATGAGATGGGGGAGAGGGAGGAAGAGGAGTGCCAACAAAGGGCCAGAAAAGAAGAAGAGAAGGAGCGACAGGGAGATTCTTGCCACCCTCTTCATGTAGGAATTGTATTTTTCTCTGGGATTTGCTCCACTTCTTGCCTGGATACAGACGTTTTGGCGTTCAGGAGACACTGGTACTCCAATGTCTTCCTCTACTACAACACTACTACCATGATACTACTGCTAACGCAGTAAATGCATACAAGTACTGCAAAAGCCGGACCTCCATGAAAGTAAAGAGGGGAGATCTGACGACTGCAGCTTTTCCTTTCAAGATGTCCTGTCGGTTTATTTGTCTTTTGACGGCCAAATGGAAAATTTAGCTTGTCACACACCTATACGTTACATGAGAAGGAGTGAGTCAATGCTTGTATGTCTCAATGTGACATGCAAATGAAAGGGGTGAATGGTCTGATGTCACTATATCATTTGTAAATGAGAGAGTGAATGGTGATTTGTCTCTATAGACTGGGGTGTCAAACTCATTTTGAGGAAAATCTATTCTCACGTGGGCCAGATGGGTAAAACCCAGGCATAATAACAATAATTTCTTTCATTGAAAAAAGGTAGCTCATTTTCATGCTTTGCAAAATAGTCTAGCAGGACGGATCAGTTTTGCGAACAGTTTTAATCCGTCCGCAAATTTTGAGCATCTGAATGAGAGAAGATATGGTTTGATGTCTATGAGTGGCCCTGAGATGGATCCATGTTGAACCCCACCTCACAGCTGGGATAGGCTCAGCCTCCTTTTCTTAGCTTCCCAAAACTCAACGGAAGCAGGAAACAAAACCAAGGGGGGAAACAGGAGGGGGCGTAAGCGCGAGTTGGGTGGAAAACAAGAGTTATTTACGACGTGGAAATCACTCAATAAACGGGTCTTTAATTAGCTGGAAGAGGAGCGCTTGTTTTGTATGTGGTTTGGTTTCCATTTATCCCCCTTTATTGCAGTCCAACTCCATTTCCCATGGGCCTCGTGGGCAATGAATCAGCCTGATTGGTTTGGGTTTTTAACAGTGGGGTGCAGACATGGCAGTTTGCATGCTCTCTCTTCCAACTGGGACACCGGCGTGCATTCACGCGTGCCGGAAGTTCACCGGAAGTTCGGGGTCTGCGGCTCTTACATCCCCTCTCAGATCCACCAATCGGGCTGCAGCTCTGGAGAACCACGCACACTTTATTTTGGGATAATTCGACAAGAATCCCATTCCGTCGGCGGCGTGGCCAAGGGTTCTCACAAAGCCCTTCTATCTTCCGTCCGAGGAGGAGGTGTGTGCGCGTGTGTGCGTGTCTGTGTGTGTGTGTGTGTGTCGCAGGTTAAAATACTGATTGTAATTGGACCTGATTTGTTGTTCTGCTCCCAGGGTGCCTGTTGAGCCCGGTTCTGTTGAGTTTCATTGTGAGCCGAGCCAAGAACTCTTGGCAGCCGCTGCGCCATAAAACACTCGGGGGGGTGCGACGGCTTCGCTAAAACGAAGCTCGTGAGAAAAAAAGAAAAGAAACAACTTAAAAAAAAAAATGTATCGTTTTTGAACTATTCCTTCCCCGTTCTGCTGGTTTTCGTTTTCACGTGCTCACCCGCTTTTTCACTTATTCACACACGCATGCGCACGTGCATGCGCGCATCCACGCGCCCTTTCCGTGCGAGTATCTGCGCAATGTTTTTCCAATTAAGGCTGCCATTTTAAGGCGCGCATTTAATTTCTGTGAGAGCTTCTGGAGGATTAGCAGATGGAAAAGGTGGAAATGGATTACGCCGAATATTCTTTTGATGTTTCATCATCACACACACACACACACACACACACACACACACACACACACACACATCCTCCTGCTGAGGAAGCCCGACGCCTCTTTCCCGCTGCGGCGGCTTTCGCTGGAATTTCCCACTTCAGTAAGGAGCAGCTTTCTGAAGGTTCTGCAAGCAATGGTGGAGCTGCGGCCGAGAGCGCTCTTTGAAGCTAACGCTAACACATTAGCGTGTGAAGTGTTTTTTCTGTTTGCTAGCTATTTATTTTTGGGCGTTCCTCCCGGGGCCGGACCTAATTCTTCTCCGATGGTGGTGGTGGGGGGAAACCCGGCAAGGCAACACAGTCGGAGACATTTATATCCCGCCTCATTATTTCTTCTCAGATGAAACACAAAGGGCAAAGTGCGGGTAATTAATTTTAGATTTTCAGCTAACAATGCGGAGGGCTTATTTACTCTGCACCTTCAGGTTTCTCACATCTTTGACCTCAGCGGCTGAGATCCTGCTTCCGT
The DNA here is from genome assembly GCF_037954325.1 of Fistularia commersonii. Classification (NCBI taxonomy): domain Eukaryota; kingdom Metazoa; phylum Chordata; class Actinopteri; order Syngnathiformes; family Fistulariidae; genus Fistularia; species Fistularia commersonii. Next base: position 9,177,296 of record NC_141286.1, read on the forward strand.
GCAAACAAACGTTTTAATGGCGCCGCGCAAATCCACGTCGGAGACGCGGTGCTCCGGCGAGGGGCGGAAACATCTATGCTAGTCGGCGAAGAGCAGCGGTGTAGCGGTTAACCGCTGGCTACAGGGGCTTGCAGAGGAGCGGACATTCACACCTAGCCAGATTTCCAATGTTTGTTTTCCGCAGACCTTGCCCCCCTCCTCCGATGTCAAGTACGCCGGTCGGTAGATTCCAACCGTGATTAGAGAAGAATGCGTTTGGAAGGGAGACTAGATGTCTTCGCGAACGTCAACGGAGCTGCCATGGAAATGTTCCCGAAAGTAATGTGCATTTTCACTTCCCCTTGCTGCCCCAAAAGAGGCTAGCTTCAACCTTGAGAAGCTTTCCTGCGCCGAAGCAGACCTTCAACACGCATGCACTTGACGTGCTAATTCAAATGGCTAATGCTATTTGCCAACGGGGACGGCGTTCCAATGGGAGGCGCGGTGCAGTGTACTTTAAACCCCAGGACACAGACGGACGCCTTTCACCGTCTTTGGTTTGCCAGTGAAGCAGAGTAATAACAGCATACCTGATGCAAATCTGTCCTCGGATTTTTATTCTCTGAGGCGGTAACATTTTTTAAAATTTTTCTATTAAATGAATCCAACCCGCGGAAGGACAATAAACTAAAGCTAAGACCGAAGCATTGGAAAACGTCAAGGTTGGAGTTTAACCGCAAGCATGTGGGGTTTAAACAAGGTGTGTTTTCTTTTCCTTTTAGTGTATATTCTTATTTTCACTTCACAATGTGAAGATAGTTGCGATTTGTTGTATGAATGAATGGTTGCATATTTTTGATGAGCTGCAAAAGAATAGGTGAATGGGTGTTTGTCTTTATACGTGAGACTGAGGGGTTGCATGCCACAAGATACGTGAATGACAGCATGAATTGTCGTCACTACATTTGACCCTGCAATAAACCGGTTAGCATTCCAGGATGAACGCAGCCTCTTAGATTGACTATATTGACAAATAAAAACAATGGAGCTAGTTCACCTCAGCTGCTTTGTGCTGGATGCTTGTCTACATTTTACCTGTTAGACAAAGGTCGACCTGACAGGAAGTAAGTTCCAAGACGATCAAGGAAGCGGTGATTACGGTCGCTGAAAATCCACAAACCGCGACCCCCAGCTCTGCGGTCGAGACCCGAACTCTTCGATTGAACGTCACATGGCGTGTCGTGGAAACTGCTTACAACACAAGCCTGACATCAATTTCACAGAGATCGTTAGCGGTTTATCGCGGAACAGGAACCGGTTTGAAAGCGACGGGAGTATAATCAGATGACGACAAAGGGTCTTCAACTTTCTGATGTGGATCAAAGAAAAAAAAAACAAAGCTGCGTTCGGAGAAAGAGGGTAATTATACGCCCGTATCTCGGGGAACGAAGCGCGCCGTCGTGTTTCGCCGACGACACCAGAATCATAGCGCTCCGAGCAGGAACAGATGTGGCGGGTTGGTTCTCTGTCATGTATATTTATGCGCACACATTCGAGCCAAACTCCGCGCCAACATAAACACCAGTCCACTTCACAACATAAAGCGCTATTTATCTTTTGCTGCACCTCTCCTGTCTGGAAGAAGGAAAAAAAAAAAAAAATCAAACACTACGAAACAATGAATTGAATTCGCCGTATCAGATGTCCACAAAATGCTGATGTATTTACTTTGAAGGTCATCCATGTGTGTTGCTGCTTGACCCGCTGTGGATGTTGGCCCGACTTCTACAGGATCCAGAAGCAGAAAGAAGACGGACATGGGGGGAGGCGGGGAGGAGGTGCGAGGAACGAGGGGGGCAGAAGAGTTTAAGTAGACAAAGAAGAAAGGAAAGTGATACACAAGACTCCCGCTGTAAAAGACTTCTAGTGATGTAAAAGCACACAGACGTCTTTCTAACACCAGCCATCTTTCTTCTACGACGCTTCTGTTTGGACGCTGTCAAGAGGCGCAAGAGAGGACACGTGCTGTGTTCAAAAGGCCCATGACGCACTTCATTCGCGGTGTGTTTAAAAGTCTGGAGCGGTGTGTTTACAGCATGGGGAGGCGGTTTTGTGACCCCCTTGGCAATTCCCGCTTACTGACAGGGAGGTGAATATCTCTGGTTTCCAGCCAGACCAGGGTTCTGAAAAAGCTGCTGCTACCTGCTTTATTCCCCCCAAAACTAATATATGTAGATTTTCGTCCGCGTCCCAGGTCGGCCGTTTAGCGATCCACCCTGCAACACTGGGGTGGACACTGATGTGGCTGTTACCATTAGGTGGTGGAGGACAAAAGGCCTGGAAGGTCCAAAAGATTGGACAAAAGGTTGTATTTGCTTTCTAAACCAAGTGTCAGTTGGAGGCATCAACATTGGTGGCCTCACGGTATGCTGATGACACTGTGAAGACAAAGCTTCCACAGCGGGGGGAGGGGAGAACAGCGTGAAAATCAATGCCAAGAAATGAAGATCACGGCTGTTAGCAAAAGAGGAGAGAGCCCGCAAATCAGGATCAAACAAAACCAAACAGTTCCAAAACAATCACGGTGGCCGTAAAATGACCAAAGACGGCAGATGTGATGAGGAAATCAAAAGGAGAACTGCCATTTCAATAGAACGTCCGCCTCTAAATAGAGCCCAATTTCAGGCAAGATGCCAAAAAATCACGGCAAACAAGATGAAGAATTCTGAAATGTCACGTCTGGTCAACATTATATCACCGGGCAGAAAAAAGGACAATTTTCAAGCCAGATGGAAGATCGCTCAAATACTTTCGAAATGCCCATGTCAACAACGATGCTGAACATCACTCAGACGAACAGGATTAACCAACCAGGAGGTCCTCAGAAGAATCAAAAACAACGGCTCTCTAAGATCATCCAGACTTAGAAATTTAAATTTTTCAGCCCCCTCAACAAAAACAACACCATGCAAAGGTTATTTATTGATGGAAGCTTGGCAAGGAAGAAGAAGTCCTGGAACAATGGTGGCAAATGACATCAGCCGATGGACTGAACTACGGTAAGAAGACGCTTTTGGGAAGGCAGATCGACGATGCGTCCCTGGGATGGAACCCATGATAGATAGATGGTCGGATTGAGGACGTCTGAGGCAGCGGCAGTTAGTTAATGCTTCAAGTACGAACAATGCGGCGAGTCGAGTTGTGACGGAAAACCAATAGCAAGTAAACCTAACAAGATGGTGTCTGGGCAGAACTGCCACTCTGGATTTCCAACACGGAGGCAGCAACAAGAAGAGAAATTGATTAAAAAAAAGGGAAGCGGGAAGATGGAGACTGTTGACTTGTACAACGTCTCTCCAAATGAAAAGCTGAAATCTAACTTTCCAGAAGGGTTATATACTGTCACCATCATACGATTAGAATGTTGTATTTGCGCATGATAGACATACAAGGCATTAAGATAAAAATCTGAGAATATAGATTTTCCCACAGCGCATTGGTTCGGGTGGAGCGGCCAGGGGAGGAGCTTCACTGGTCACTCTTATGTTCTCACTCTGCTCGGCGGTTACGAGCTGCGGCTGGCGACCGAAAGGACGAGTGGAAGTACAAGTATTGCCTCCAACACTTTTGCAATAAGTGGATTCAGCTGGGCGGCAGAATAGCACGCCTCCTGACCACTTCCTGTTTGAAAGCGATCCCGGGCACGTCCCACTAGACGGCTCACTTGAGCTCCATCCCGAGTGTCGCCATTCTTCACCCTCACCACTATGAGTGTCTCCTAGCATTTCTTGCGAGCGGCGTTCTACTACTGGTGCTTCTCGTGTGTCGTCATGGCAACATTTTGGGCGAGACACCAGCTGGAAGGGAAATCATTACGCCGTTCCCCTTTTGAACAACCTGAATGGTCGTTCATGTGTCCAATTGTCTGCGAACATGTTTTATGGCATCTGTATCCTTGTGGCCTCACAAGAGGCGGTCAAAACAATCCGTCCGAAAATCACGACGCCCCGACGGCGAAGCGGCTTCACAAGCGAGACATGTGGTCACCCCATCGTGTTGGATGAGGAAGGAAGAAATGGGACAATGGGGAGGATGTTTGAGACGGAAAACAAGTGATACATAAATCAGACATGGTGTTTTAAACATCTGGGAGCAAAGATAAACAAGTGGGGAAGCACGCTGCTATGATATCCCTTGGTTTGCTGTGAAGTATGCTGAACCAGAAGGTCATTTATGGGTTGCCCCCGCCTCTCCCCATGGGAGTATCACGGTGATCCGCCGTACCCTCGCCTCATTGCCGCCATTTTAGCGTACAGGTGGGAGGAATCCACGCAGGGCTCTTCCAGCTGGCGCAACTCCATTAGTGCCCTTGCATTGGTGGTGGGGTCATCAGCTGGGGGAAAAGAACCTGCTCGCGTCGTGCGTTTTCGGTCCATTTTCAATTTTCCAGAGCCCACCGGGCACGGTGAGACCGTAAAGCTGGGCTAGGTGCTTCTTAATGTATAGCAGGTTTGGAGATGATCATAATGGTGTTCACCTTCTTGAAAGTTCTGCCTAGAAACTCATTTATGATACTATTAGCTCCTTTTGCACTATAGGAACTTTTTTTGCAGTGTTAGAACTTTTTTTAGGAAGTAGCCCGTTCCTAAATGTATTCCCGCAGCACAGGAACGGGGAACCGCGGATCGTAGTCCCTCAAAACCAGTCTAGCTCCAACTCCGAGGTAGAAACTCAATAGTTTGTTTGTTTGTTTGATGATTGATTAAACTCCACGTCCGTTTCCAGATACTTCTTGCGAACAGCAGTGTGCCATTTTGAAAAACTATTGCAATCGCTAGCTAACTGTTTCCTTGAGACAAAATGGACAGAGCCCGTGAGATATGGACCGATGAAGAGTTCCATGCTCTTCTGGCCTGCTACTCTGCAGGGGGATTTCCAGGGCAGTGGTACCGCAGAACTTTTACCCCAAAATAAGTGCAGAGTTATCTAAGCAGTGAAGGGAGAAGATAAAAACACTTCAATCCACTTGATAGTCCATGGTTATTATTCCCGCCACGCAGAACATGAGCGCTATGGTAGCTTCACCCTCCATGCTTTCCAATTCTTCTTCCTCTGGTGTGTTTTTGAGCGTGGCGCTGGAGGAGAACAGCGCCAAACTAAAATGGAGGAGGAGAAGGAAGAGGCTCGGAACAAATTTTGAGCTCGAAAGGTCTTACAAAAGTGTTCTGTGACATTTTCCATCCAACAGCGGCTATGGACACAGTACCTCTTATATCTTGCACTGGCTTACATTTCTAGTACAATGGAACCGTCATATCCGAGCCCATTAAACAACTCCCAGAGGCGCTGTGGGGCTGTGGCGCCCCAGGTGCCGAACCTGACCGCAATAACAACTCTAATAGGGGTGACAGGATCACCGCCGAGTTTGAAATGCTTTCGCTTCCATCCCTTCCAAGAGGCGTTCGTAGCATCAGCCGAGTCTTTCAAAATACACAAAAGGGGCACCGGAGCTTTTTGCCGCATGTGTGCTCTCCAACACCCAACGCTCTCGCCGCTTTATTTTGAAAAGTCTTGCGGCGGGAAGCCGGCTTATTTTTGCGCATAAGTGCCCGGGAGTAATCAAATCCTAAATGAAATATTTTCTTTGCTGCCAGTGACTCTCTCGCCGGCTGTTTTTATTCCCAGGGAACATCCCATCGGGCTCTGTCTCCCTTCCCAAACTAGGGATTTGGGGAAGATTAGGTAAAACTATGTAAATGACACTGAGCCTGCGGGATCAAGCGAAACGTTAGACGACCCCAAACGAGAAAGGCTAGAAGTTATGAGGGAAAGTGATGGGGTCCGTTTGGGGCGGCGGTGGGTAGGAAACACATCCTCCCCCCAGAAATCTGTGGATTATCCCGCAAGTTTTAATGAAAGTCGTCAGGATTAAGAAAACCTGGCAACACGTGGGGAGCCTGGATATCAGGAAACCAGGAAGCTACGCTACACCTAATTGAAGGCGGGGATTAAAATAAATAATGAACGCACGTGAGAGGGGCTTAGCGATGAGCGGCTCGATGAGAGGCGGTGCCAAACTATGGAGGTGATGGAGGAAAAAGTGAGCCGGACTCAGAGACGCTCACACCCATCTATCTAGCCACACTAAAATGGCCCTAAGATGAAGTACGGAGGTCCTCTTAGACATACTGATTAGCTGAGATGTCTCTCAATACGCCACCCCTCCCACCGCCGTTTCCTTCCTCTCGCTCCACCTCTCCGTCCGTGATGAGACAGTAACCTCGGTGTCAGCGGCGGCGGCGGCGGCGGCTAAGTGGGAGCTTGAGGACTTCCTTAATCAATCCGCGTAATGGATAGGAGCTCATCGGGCGCACACGTAAACACACTCAAAGACCTGTCAGCTCTCGTTCACCATCACGGACACATATACACACACACACAGGCGCACAACAGACAAACACACACACCGGCCACTTCATTGAGGCATTGCGTCCCCATTCATACACAACGGAAAAGGAGCTAAACTGATTTGACATGTTGCCACTGCTAAACCTGCAGAGCCAAAGAAGCACATCAAGGATAGATTAGCACGCTAGCGCACAAATTCATAAATACGAAAGGGGAATCATAAAGTGCCTGGGCAACACACACACGCGACTGTCACAGTAAACGGCTGGGGAATGTGACGCAGGCACACTCCGCCGGCAATCCCATGATCCCACGAAAGCGAGGACCCACGTGAATATCTCCATTAGCCGTGGTTTGCTTTTTGAATACACACCGGCGTCTATTTTAAAAACGAGCACTTCGAGGTTGGTCGCACAACGCGCAGCGGGAAAACAGCAACTCACGAGTGGAGCCATTGGAAGGCGCTGGGAAAGTACGCCGTTGCTTATCGGGATCATCAAAAGACATACAACGTGGAAGTGTCGATTCCACACATGAAATGAAGACCTTCATGAAGACGATCTACTGCTTCCCTTCGTGTGTTTTCCATGAAAACACTCGTGGAAACACTAATTCTTGCCAGCGCAGTCGGTCTGTTTCAGGCAGAGATGACCAAACAGGGCAATGAGGGGTGAAATTTGGTCCAACGTCATATGCAAAGGTACAAATCTAACCTCCTCACAAGGAATCAAGAAAAACGGTTTTAAAAATTGAGGGATGACCCTTTTAGGGTGTGATCGTCACCTCAACCTAAGTCTACAACCCCCCCAAATAGAAGCCCTGAAGATATCAAATCAAGAATACAGCTGTCTGGTATGCTGGAGTGAGTTTTTTTACTCCAATTGTGACAAGGTAATCGAGGGGGTTGACGGTTCAATACCTGGATTCTCCTACCTGCGTGCCAAAGTGTCCTTGAGCTAGTTAGCTATCATGCTATAGAGTATAATTGTCAGCTTCAGCCAGGACAAGATTGCATGATTGCCAATATTTTTGTCAACATATATATTTTTGAATTGAAATCCTCTTTGAGTCCCGTCCTTCAAACCCACATGTATTTTCTATTAGAGTGTTTTGAGCCAAGTAAGCACGAGTCAGTCGTAATTGTTGTGACACTGATGAGGTGACTTCTGGCCCCTTCCTCTTCTTCATCCATCCCAGTCTACATTCCGCTGAATGCCAACCCCCTCCATTCCCTTTTAAGGGAGGAATTCGGCCCCGTAATCCATCCCAGCTGTGGCAGATTGCACGGCCAATTAGAAAAAAAAAAAAAAAAAAATCGTTTGCCTTGCCCCGAACGACGTGACCACATGTTGCGGCGCGACCTTCCCTTCCACTCCACCCTCGTGGGACCTCACCCGCACAGGGGTCAGGGGTCGCGGCGCTTGTCGTCTCTCTTCCCCAGTGAAGCCGGCGAAGAAAAACATGGGGACCGAAGACAAACATGACAATTACTGCCCCCCCAGGTCCCGGGCGAGTTGCTCTTCAAGAGCGAAACCCCTCTGCGAGGTCACCGTGGCGACAACCCAAGCCTACTGTAGAGGGCGGTTGTCGACGAGGTGATTTGCCCCCCCGACCCCTGCCGGCCTGCACTTCCTCTCCTCATCACAAGAAGCTCCTTGCAAGAAAACGCAGCAGCAAGAAGAGAATAACCCGACATGACTTTTATTTTGCCTCTATCCTTTATTTTTTGGGCTTCCCGTCCCCTCCTCACTCACACTAGTGCACGCTCCACGAAATCGAAGCATTATTCTTTCTTCTCATAATGCACAGCGTAAACAGGAAATCTAATCACAGCTCCGCAGCAATGCTAATCTCTGATACTGTAAACACACGTGTGCTCTCGGCGGCATATACAGTATATAAGTTGGGGGGAGGGGGGCGTATAGATTTGACTCCATCAAGACACTAAAGCATTCCTGCTGGCTGAGGTCTGCACAGCATCTTGTAGGCTAGTGGAAACAGATGCGCCCAGCGCTAACATATTCTATACGCCATGTTAGCGCAGCTCTCTATATGTAGCGCCATGGCCGCTAGTGACCTTGCGAGAAGCATACATGTCAAACAATGTATCGCAGGTAGCGCTCTGACCTACCGGAACTAGCATGACCTCATTCGGGTTTTGCTAGTGCGCTGGGTTCTTTGCTAGCAGCGTGCGCTGAGACCCCGTCCTAGCGGATAATCCCAGCATCCGACTACAAGTTAGAAAACTACAACTTCCTGCGTTTGATTGGCAGGGCAACGCGGCACCCAGTTTGTTTCTGTTTTTCGGACAGGAACCGGGAAATATCTGGAAACGGGATTGAAGGGGACCGGTAGCGCCGTTGCAGATGGACAGCACCACCCAAAAGTAAACAGACAGTCTCGCTTTCCCCATTACCATTTCAGACGTTGATGGGAACCAGAGACGGGAGGTGGGCGGGTGGGAGGGGGGCCCCGAGCAAGTATATCAAACCCAGATCCCGGCGTCCTGCGCTCCATCTTGCAGTCATCTGTGAAATGGCAAGATCAACGTGAACGAAACCGACCGGCCGGGTCTCTCGTGGCTGTTCTGATCAATCTCGAGCGGCGAACGCGCGGCGCTCGTTGGACTCCCGGGAACCGCCTTCCTGTCCGACAGGTTGACGGAGCCCGATTCGTCCTCTCATCTCGCCTCTTGGGGGGGGGGGGGGCTCCTAGCCCTCCCCTCCTTCTGAACCCGCTCACCATTCCCCCTCAGGGCGTTGACAGACACGCTCATCTGGGTGACCTCGCTTTCTTCCTGTGTTACCATGTTTCGGGGGCAGGGGGTGAAAGGTCGGCCTTGTGCTCTGTGCCGCCTTGGTCTCTGTCAACACAACCTCTGCTCAGTACCATTTCTCCCCGGATCATACAAAGTGTTGGGGGTGGGGGTGGGCAGTCGAGTTAGTCAATTAGCAGCCCCGTCGAGCGTCTCGTGCCGCGCAGACCGAGTCACAAGAATGCCGTCTCTGGTGAGAACTTTAATGAAGTGTTTTACGAGCAGCCATTTATCCACCGCCAATTAAATAGCTGTCAAACATTGTGATAGCCGACTCGGAATAAATCACATTTTCAAACTGTTGTAGCTGCCTCTGAACGTAACGTCCCGTCAGCGTGCAGTGCCGCTCCAAGGGGATCCATTTCTTTTTGGGGCGATTTTAAGTCATGTTGTAATCACCCTGAGTTCTCTCAGAGACTCTCATGTGAAATTGTTTTTTTTTTTTTCTCCAAGAAACAGGCACTTCAGCGTGTTCCCTATGGGTTCACGGAGGGCTAGCACATACGCGCTAAAGTCATTACGTAACCCTCTCAAGCTTACAAAAACATGCTTTGTCATATGGCAACGGCCAAACGGACTTCTCTCTTCATATTCATATATCTGAAGGTAAACTGACATTTCTCCTATGAATGAATTGTCAATTTAGATAATTTCACTCATGAACATTTTAGATGTACCCTCCTTGTAGCCTGAGTAGCGACAGGGAACATCTTCGAGCTTATCTCACCAACCATTGGTTATATTGTTGTCTTGCATTGACAAGACAATTGTCCAGTCACCTGTTACTTATTTAGTGGGGCACTTCTGTCTTCACTGCAAAAGTGCTGATAATTTTGTCAGGAGCCGCCGCTATCCTGTGATCGATTGGGATCGCCTTCCTGTGACCCTGATGATGAATGAATTAATGAATGAACTGAATGAATCAAAGAGCAGTGCCACTGGAGTCCTCTCTTTGACCAAAAACTCTTTAACTAAATGTTTTTTTTATGCCCAGTAATATAATTTCTGGGTCCAAGACAGCCAGGATTTCAAGGCAATTTCAGCAGATCGTGAGCTGAGGGATCATTTTTGCGCCCTGGCTAACTGTTGCCAAAACCAAAATCACGATTCTATCAAGACCCAGCCAAGCAGACATGAACCTCCGTTCAAAGCGACCCTGAGGTGTGACCTTTGACCTTTACCCCGGGGTCATCCAAATTCCGCCCCGATGGTGTCCTTTCAACCTGACATCAAAAGGAACAGGTAGGGTTTGAAGACCTGTTCAATAAGCCCGATCGATTAATGGCTTCGGTGAGCGCCATGGAAAGGGGGGGGGGGGTCAAAGGTCGCAGCGATTACGAGCGCGCCGTCAGCGACCCGTCCCCCTTCCTGATGTTCATCTACTGACCCCGCCCACCCCCGGTATCCCGTGCGGCGCCTGGAGCCGCCTGTCAACGTGATTGATTGTCCCCAAATGCGGCAGGGCTCCATCGGCGGTTGGTTTCCATGGCAGCACACAGCAGGCGGTACTCGCATGGGTGTGTGTGTGTTTTTTTGTTAAGGTAGGTCATCCTCGCCCTCCCTACTGTCTGTGTATGGAATACCACACAAACCCAAATATTGGTTCTGCATGTGCTGCCAGCATGTCTGCAGTGTGTGTGTGTGTGTGTGTGTGTGTTAGAGAGATGAATGTTTTCTTTTTTTGGATTGCCAGGAGAATGGACAAAAAATAGTCAGAAATGGCTCTATCTGTGAAATGGGAGTTTAACCACAATAACCATTACTTTTCAAACACACACACACACTGTATTTCCCCACCTGCTTTGACCTATCGCAGGCTTCACCTGTGAAATCAGGAAACACACACACACACACCGTAATGCTCACAAAAATCCTGTGCCTTCATTCAAATGTTTTTAATTTTGTTTTTACACCTACCTACACACACACACACACACACATATGCACAGCTCTGCAATTGTACTGCATGCAAAGCACGTGCGCTCGCCTATGTCTTCCAAAGAAAAATTCTCTTTCGAGTCCTAAACTCCATTTTGAGAGATGTAGCGGTGACTCCGCCCCCCAACCTCCTCCTCCTCCACCTCCTCCTCCTCTTCCACCTCTCAGAAACATCTCAGCGTTATCAGCGCGGCTGTCAGGTCCTCCGGGCTGCCCTCTTCCCACGCTGTTTTTGTCCGTGTCTGTTATATCGGGCCTTATCTGCCGCCTCGGAGGGCCGGTGGTCTGCAGGACGGAGTGATGGCGCTCTGACGGGTGTAGGGCAGCGGAGCCCCCCCCCCCCTCCCTCCGTCTCCTGTTTCATCGCAGCTGTCCGCCTCCCTCTCTCCGCCTGGCTTACTCGTCTCTTGTCTTTTTAACCTTCACTCTCTGTCTGTGCCTGTCAGCCCCCCCTGCAGCCTCCGCCCTCCATCCCCCATTCTACTTTTCACTTTAATCATGACTGTTTTCTCTCCTCCTCCTCCTCCTCCTCTTCGCAGAGGTGAGACGTGATGGCTCCCACATTTTCCACCGGCTCTTCTTTCTCTTTCCCGTCCTGCGCCCTTCCCTTCTACCCTCGCCTGATGCCGTTAAACGCGGTCGCGTGGACGAAGCTCGGAAATAGCCGCCTCCGCCTTTTTTTTTTTTTTTTGGGAATCCTGCTCGTTCGTGCGGCGCCAAAAAATCCTCCACTTCCGCCATATTTGCAGCAATGACAAAAACCGATGTGAAAGGACTCACATAACGCTTTAGAGTAAATACCATTCACCTGTTCTCACGCTGACGGCGTGCAAGGTGTGCATTTCACTCAGCCCGTTGGGGAAAGTGTTCTTTTGAGAAGGTGACGCTCGTCGTCGTGTCAGCAGGTGTTCGGTGAGGACGTCCCGACCTGCAAAACCACCCGGCAAATTTAAGGGAAAGCATGCGACACAGCTGTGATTCGTTCCCCGAGGGACAAATAGAGCTGCAGTCCGACAGCGCTCAACAGCGCCCCCTCTGGCGGCGGCGTGTCACTGCGGCACGAAGAAGGTGGCGTGCAAAATGCGTCACATTTGGAGACATATACTTGTCAAATTGAGATACGCAACCATTCACCCTCTCTTTCACAAATCATGTAAAACAAGGCCACATTCGGACCGTGAATTAATTATCTTTGGCCTTCATGATATTGCCTAACTACAATTAGAGATGGTTGGCCTGTATATTTCAAGCACTAGCATAATACTACAAGTCCAACAATGCACTGCCAGTGCATCTAACTCTCCTTCTTACCCAAAAAAAGCCGGACACGAAAGGAAGACTATGAAACGGGTTTTTGAGGCAGAGAGTTTGCGCTCGACCGGGAAAGCCAGAGTTCTTTTTCCCTCTGAGTCGACACAGTGTAGAAAACTAGTGACTAGCTCAGACTGGTGAGCATCACAGGTTAGCATTTTTCATTTTTGTATTTTTTTTTTCTCTTGCCACAACACACCATGTGATTTTTCTTTGAAAGAAATTGTTTTTTGGCCATTTACCTGTCAAAAAATGTTTTCACTTGGATTTACACTGGGGATGTTGCAGATGGAAACATAAGAAATAAACGCAAACTAATTTTATCTTTTTTTTATATCCATTATTTGATGATTAATATTATTTTATGGGCAATAACTAATGGGCTTTGTCAGTTCCAGGTGCAATATGTGTAATGAGGTCATTTCATTGAGTTTTCAACAAACCAGACTGGCCTTTGGACTTGTACCAATTAAAAGTCTAATGAATAAATTTATATATTTTTTAGAATTTTGGCCCGCTATGTATTTGAGTTGGACACCCCTGATATAGAAATACAGTAGAACCTCATATTAGGAATTGAATTTGTTCTTTGACTCCATTAGTGAACCGCAATGTTCGTGAGCCCAATCATCAATCCATCAATCCGTTCTTCAGCCCAAAAAACATATTATACTCTTTTAAAACTTCTTTATGTGTTTATTTGTGGCGAAAATACAGAACAGAATTAAAGATAGCCTTTGTTATTTCTGTGTCTCTGCTGCTCTTTCTCTTCCTGCCAGCACTTGTACTCGGCGTTTCCTTCACTAAATCTGCAAAAGTAAGCCTTCTCGCATATGAGACCCTCGCGAACACTAACGCTATCTCGTATTAATCCAACTTTTCTAGTTCTTCAAGGAATTGAGAACTTTGCTCTATTTACATGGTTGCCCCTTTAGCTACAACAACTACATTTAGCGCATTTTTTTTTTTGCCAGGGTTGTACAGTAGGTTGACTAAGCTATGTCATAGTGCTCGATCTGTAACACCAACACCACTCTCACCTTAAGCTATTGCTTCCCTCTGCAGATCGACTGTAATTCTTAAATTCGTCTTTACACCACTATCAATGACACTCTTAACTTTCCGGGAGCAATAATAAAGCTAGCTTACTGAAAAAGCACAAAAAAAGCGAAAACAAAACAATAGACAATGTCAACAATGCAGAGAATCAGAGGGCACTAGAGGGCAGTGAGGGGTACGTCTACTATGCTACAACGCTACAATGCGGGAAGCTCGTGAGTTTGTTTGTTTTTAAGTTCGTGCACTGGGGCTTATTTGCAGCTCGATTCAAAATTTGAATCAAAATCTCGTCGGACGATTTGTTCGTGATGAGGCGTTCACAAGTCGAGGTTCGACTGTACAACCATTTGATCATAGTATAGAGAGATACAATCAATCAGCCCCTCGCTTGCCTACGAGTTTTTTGACTGTGAGGCAGAAGCGCTAACCAGCGCGTCGCCCCCATAGATTCCCTGGCTAAGAATTGAACTCTGACCTCTGCACTGCCCTCTAGTGGAACAGATGGGGATTGTGTGAGCATGAATGAGCCTTGAAGAGGTGCAGAGTGAAAACACGATGCAGCAAAACGTCAATGCAGCAACCAAAGGAGGGAAGATCTTCTCCTCTGTCGTATTCTGGCAACACTTTCCATCCACCGCAGCATTAATGGCGCTGTTGACTTAGTAACATGTTCGATCGGGTTTATTTGTTCGGCATGGCGGTCGGCGCTTCTCGTCTGGACAAAAGTCGCTGCCAAGTCGTCTCGTGGAGGCCCCCCCCCCCCCCCCCCCGTCCCGGCTTCCAAGAATGCAAATTCCTTCCCGGCAGAAATCGACACAAACACCGGAGACGGCCGAGGTGATCCCGGGAGCTCTCGTAGGTCGGCGAGAACGTTTTGGCCAAAGGCGAAGCAAAAAAAAAAAAAAAAAAAAAGAAGGAGAGGAGAAAGCTACAAAAACAAAACGGCGATAGTGAGACGACCCGGAGTCGACATGAGGAGTCTCCATATGACATGAAGCGTGAACAAGATAGTGAATGATTGTATATCTACATGGCATGGAGTGAGAGAGTGAACAGTTGTCTTTATATAAAAGAGAGGGTGAATGGTTGTTTGTCTCTATATGAAGTGTGAATGAATGTCATTGACGCATCAGTGACAGAGTGAATGATCGTCTATTTTATGTGAATGAGAGAATGAATGGGTTAATGTTTCCGTGTGAATGAGAGGGTGAATGATTTTATTTCAATATAAGGCCATGAACAAGATGAACCCCACCTCTCGCCCAATCACAGCTGGGATAGGCCCCCCCCCTCCCCAGGTGCAGGTTAAGCGGTATAGAGAATGAATGAATTAATGAATAAATAAAACAGATCGATGTCACTTCTGATGAGATCTAGCGACGAGATCAGATTATAATCCGCTATTTTGAAAACCAATCGTCTTTAATTTCAAAGGAAAGTGTTCGGAATCCATCTGTGTACGTTTGCACTCCGAGACAGGTAATTATATCGTTATGAGTCTCAGCAAACACTCGTCAAAGAGCAGCGACCGTAATTATCTTTGACAATCTTTCCCTGATGAGAAGCCAGCAGACATAAATCTGCAGGGAGCGCGAGCGAATCATCTGACCCAAGGGTGATAAAACACAACCGGATAAATACGGTCATTCACGCGTTATAAATAGGTTGTAAAGTATCAAACGGGATGCGAAGAGTTGGATTTCATGTCCTGGCAGCTGATTGGACGGGAGCGAAGCCTCGCAGCGCATTGGTCTTCTGACGCTGGCGCTTTTAAAATGGCGGCACGGGCATCTGCTTCATTTCCCCGACGCGTCTCCAAGTCTGCGGCGTGTAATCTGGCTCGGAGTTCACAAGTGTATAAATCTTCCCACGGCCTCTGATATACGCCACACACACACACACATTCACATACGCACATTTGTGCACAGATGCTAATAGTCAATCAATCAAAAGTGATGAACAACTACAGTGAATCCGTCTCAGGTGTGTGTGAAGATATGTTTGCTGGATCCGGCATTCAGAGTGTGTGTGTGTTGTGTGCATTGATAGCTTGCAGCTAGCATGTAACTAGCATTGATTATCATGTAACCACAGTGTTTTTGATTACTTGTAGATATAAAGTCACTCGCCATTCATTCATTAATTCATTCGTCTGCAGTGCAACCTGCATTCAGGGTGGTGTGGAAGCCGGGCCAATAGCAACGAGGGAGGCGGGGCTTAACCATGACACCTGTCAATCACGGGTTGCATATTCACAAATATAAATATATATGAATAAAATAAATGCACTAATATATATATATATATAAAAAGATGTACGGAGAAATGTGTTCATATAACCTATTGATTGTTTTTTTTTTGTTTGTTTTTTTTGGGGGGGTGCTGATCGTCATGCCCTCTGGTCGCCATGACGACCAGCTGACACAACGAACCACTAGTAAGCCGTTTAACTCCTTGACGCCCATCAACATGACTGTAGAACCATTTCTTAGCAAATTGATTTGTGCATATTTCATTTTAGCACACACACACACACGTGTGTTACTTTCACAGGTGTTGCTATCGTCCTTTATGGATCCATCCCCCTTGTTTTCCTTCCCTTCTCGTACCTCAGTGACCGTGCACGACCTCTGTCAGAAAAAAGCCCCCGCCACCTCCGCGCCTGTCCCTTTAAGAAGCTTGGTTTTGAGTGGCTATAGGGGAGCGTCAGCCGGTCGATTGATAAAGTATTGATACGCCACCTCCAAAAACAAGCGGGAGGCGGGGGTTCGACGAACTGAAACCTTTGATAATTGAACTCGGCAGGCGGTAAAAATACACAACTCGTCATAACTGGTCACTTGATATTCACGGTATCGTATGATTAAAAGTTCATTAACAAGCGATGGGCGGAAAACGAGACAACGAAGAGCGACGTCGTCGTCCTCCTTCTCCTCCTCCCATCGGTTTCCAGCACATTAATTGAGTTTGGATGGATCGGAGATCGATGGCAGCGGAGGCCCCCTCGATCGCGCAGTGGTAAGAGGGATTAAAAATTTGAAATCAATTAGTTTTGTGTCTGAAAAGCCTTACCTCTGCGGGAAGGGCGAAAATCAATTAAGGAAATTAAAAGTTTGAACAAGCGCGTCTTCTCTCCTCTCATCTTGGGTGCTTTCTTTTTCGCCGGATTTTTATTTTTCTCGGACCACAAAGGAAAGATCCGGCTTCACGCTGGATCCACCCCGGACGTCAGACAGGCCATATTCCCTTCCAGGGAGTAGCCGCATTAGTTTTACATTCTGTAGGGACCCGTGTTGTGCAAGCACCTACCACGTGCACCTTAAACGTCACACTCGAAAACAAACCACCTAAAAATAAGCGGAAGACGACACAGACAACATGGAGGTGGAAATTGCCACAGCTTCCATGGACTATCAGATGGATCCAAGCGGTTTTATCTTCAGTCTGCACTGATTCCCCATGTTGGGAACCATGTTAGCTGTTTGCTAACCCTGCACTTATTTTGGAGAACATGTAGATGTTCCTCTGGGAGCGCTGGAAGCCCTTCTGCAGCGGGCCAGAAGAGCTTGGACCTTCTCGTCGGTCCGTTCCTCGCTGCTTCTGTCCAATTTGTCACAACAGCCGAACAGTGATAGCGATAGGTTTTAAAAAAAGGGGCCGCACAACGCCAGAAGAAGCAACCAATCGCTCAGCACCTATGAAATTCTATGGAGCCGTGGAACCTGCTTCGAATACGGCAGGCCGGTGTCGATATCAACCGCTAGCATTGTGGTCATCTGGATGTATTTTATCACCAGACACAAACACAGCATCTTCACCATATTGTGCCTGTGAAACTCCACAGACGTCCCACATTGCTGCACACAGACAAGTCCAAAACCCTTAATGTCTAATTCTTCCAAAAAGCTCCAGATTTCAAATCTTCGGGGTCACAAAAGGGAGTCTTGAATGCATCGTCTCCAAAACTGCCCGCCGCTCTTATTCGAGAGCACGGAGTCATCCTCGCTCCGGAGAGGAAGAGGTGGACGAAGACCCACCTCTTCTCTCTCTTTCTCCTCACTTCAATAATTCTTGTAAGGTATTCACACACACACACACACACACACACACACGGACATTTCCCTGCCCTGCACTCGTCCTGCAGAGGAAAGACGTTCAAAAGGGGACTTTGGGGTGAGAAGGTAGGGGGAGTAAGAGGACCAGGGGCAGAAGAGGAGGTGAGAAAGAGGAGATGGGAGGAACCATTTGGGCAGGGGGGGGGGGGGTGAAGAAAAATCATCTCATACCAAAGTATCTGCACCTGAGAGCAATTTGTCCCCAATTTTGGCGGCTTAATCACCCAGTTCAAGTGGAACACACACACACACACACACACACACACACACCAGCAGGGTCTGGGGGGAGTTAGACACGCCGATGAGGTCTTCTGGGAAAGCCGCGGGGGTCTTTGAAGAGATACCCAGCTCCATACACTGGGGAAGGATGGGTGGGTCTATAGGGTGTGTGTGTGTGTGTGTGTGTGTGTGTGTGTGTGTGTGAGTGCGTTCCCCTTCATCCTCGCCTGGGTTTGTTCCTTAAAGGGCTAAGAAGCTGGTATTTCACTCAATAAATGTTAAGCTCTCCCCAAGGAGGCTTGGAAGGTGGACCGTTCCTTTTGTTCATTCATTCATTCATTCATGCATCTGTCATCTCTCCTGCACATGGTGGGGCTCCAGCCTATCACAGGGCAGACACCTGACCGGAGGCGGGGTCTATACCTGTCAATCACAGGTGGAGGACATCCAAATCTTCCTCTCATTCACCTTTTCACCTTCTCACTTCAAACTCAGACGTCGGCGCAGGTGTATTTCCTGCATATGGGGGCCCAGGGTGGAGGAAGGCCGCGCCCCAAAATCCCCCACCCCCACCCCCTCGGGGAAGCCAGTTGGAATTTCACCTTTACGACCGGCTCTGCGCCGCAACGCCGTCCATGGGCAAGATGAGAAGATGGAATGAAAATCAGGCGGCGGAGGAGGGGGTTGAGGGGCTCTGCGGTGAGGAGGAGTTTGCTTAAAGAGCCGAGCTGTTATTGCAACGGGCGGCTCGGGAATGTAACCACACACTGCGGCGGCCGGAAAAGAAAACCCAGCGAAAGAAAGAGAGAGAGAGAGATGTTGAGGAAGAGTGGTAAAACCCGAGTGCGACCAGGACGACCGCATTATGTCACCAGGGCTTTACAAGCCGCTAATAACCAAATCCTCCCGGAGGAAAAACTCTGCTTCCAATTTTTTAGCCCCACGGATGTTATTTGACTTAAAAACAAAAAAAAAAAAAAGGGGGGTTCTGGGATCCTTGGCCGTGACGTCGTTTTATCACCGCGTCGTAACTGACGTCACGCATCGGGTGAGGAAATTTATTCACAGGCGGCGGCGCCTCATGCTGAATTTCCTCTAAATCGGATCCAAAACTGCGTTATTGTTATCGACCCGTAATAATTGCTGGAAACGCAATCAAACCGCCATGCTGTTGCGGTATAAATAAGTCACACATGTGTTATAACAAGTCTGTCTGTAATAAGTAAATCCCGTTGTTCAATGTACTAATTCCGATGTGTCCCTCAGAGAAAAAAAAAACAACCTGTTTTTGATCACAGGACCTAAATATGAGGGCTATTATGGAGCAGGAGGAGGAGGTTCCACGCCACGGCTTATACGTCGCACTTAATTTGACTATCCCTTTGCCATCTTGACTTCAGATATTTTGAATCACCCCTAATTGCTAAATCTACAAAAATATGTTATGATGCCTCTCATGGCTACAAATCACTAGTTACTAATCCATACAACTAAACCCCGCCTCCTCCATTGTCAGCATCAGTTGGCTCCGCCCCCAACGCACTACTCCCCCCTCTGGACTGTTTACGTTCAGGGCATTGAGAACAGCGTCGAGACACAAAGTGCTGTTTTAATTTTAATCAATCTTATGCCGGATACTCTCGCCATTGCAGTTTCTGGCGATTATAGCCGCGCTGCGTTCAAT
Organism: Fistularia commersonii; assembly: GCF_037954325.1. Lineage (NCBI taxonomy): Eukaryota > Metazoa > Chordata > Actinopteri > Syngnathiformes > Fistulariidae > Fistularia > Fistularia commersonii. Next base: position 9,196,824 of record NC_141286.1, read on the forward strand.
TGCAACTTGGAAACTGGGTCATTCTCACCTCATCATCTTTACCAGCTTCATCACTGAAAGATAGAGAATATCAACTTATTAAACAGGACTGGACATGATGACCCCAAACACACACACACACACACACACACCTTCATAGCAAAGCTCAAGGCTAATTGATCAGCTCATTAGCCTCCAAAGAGGGTGGATTCAACTTCCAGCCTGATGCAGATCCTCTCCTTGTTCCTACGGTCCTGATCATGGTTTAATTGGTATGATCAAAATTGCTTGGTTGATTGATTGATCGAATGATTGATTGATTAATGTCCTACGGTCGCATTATGATGTCATGAGACTGCTGTTTTCCAACTCAATCCCATAATTTACCTCAACGCTTAAAAAAAAAAAAAAAAAAAAAAAAAAAAAAAAAAAAGGAATGTTGAGCGCCCCCGTCTCCCTGACGACGCCGGCGTCCATCATTTGAGCAGGTACTTTTTAATTAGCGAGGAAGAACACCCGGAGACAGCTGGGCGGCGCCGGCTCATACATCACCCCCGCCCCTGAAAGGTCCCGGAGTCAATCCGGCCAATCGCGTTGCAGGGATGTGGCGGGCAGGCAGCCAGTGTTGGGGGGCGGGGGGGGGGGGGGGGGGGTGGAGGGTTGTGACATCTTTATTCATCCGACGCTTAAAAAGCCTCCAAGGGGAGGCAGAGAAACGTCAACGTGGGAAGGGACTATTACCAGGGATATTGATCTCACTTGCCTTCCCTGAAAAGAACCCCGATGCTCCCCGAGGCCTCCTCACACACACCGAGAGACAGACGGGAGGATGCAAAGCCACGCCTCCTGATTTCTTTATCTCATCTGCGTTTTCCGCTGGCATTGCGTGCGATCGTGCGATCATGAATTAAGCAAAAAAAAAAAAAAACATGGGAATCATTTATCACACATACAGGAAGTCCTCAGTTTACATCACCAGTTCTTGTAAATATATTAAGAAAGTGAAGTTGTTTGGCAAGCGGAGTGGACACATACAGTACATTCTTCTGTATCCGTCTGCTTTGTTGCTTCTACTGAGTAGAAGGATGAGGAAGATTGCTTTATTTACATTCTCCGGTCATACTTTCATTTTTGTTTGCATTTTTTGCCCTTCATCGTGGCTCCCAGGCGTAAGTCAGTAATCTCTTTGAAGAGAAGGAAAGCCGACGCCACGGAAGTGGCATGAAATTGGCTAGGAGAAAACGGTCGGGAAACGGCGAAACTCCGGCAAACATCGGTACGACCGACTCGACCATCATAGGCAAAAGGGAATTCCAACGAAACACGGGACTTCCTGTGTTAAACAGTTTAAATATGTCTTCATGTGTGCTATTTAAATAGTCAAGGAGGAATAAAGTGGCAAAGGAAGGGGCGAGCCACTGCACACACACACACACACACACACACACAGGTGTGCATGGTCCAGCCGTACAGTGCCCGATATCACCCAATCATTACATTACATTACAGTAATTTGGCAGACACTTTTATCCAAATCGACTTACAAGAAGTGCAATTCAGTCACCGAAGATCCGAAGTACCAGTAGTTGGAAGTCAGAAGTGACCACTCTACCCAATCCATCTCAGAACCATATACATACATACATTAATTTCAACCTTTTTTTTTTTTTTTTGCAGGGGGGTTTGGCAGCTAAGTGCGATTAGTAGGGTAGTGCTTGGTGAAGAAGTATGTTTTCAGCTCACGTTGAAAGATGGGCGGTGACCCCGCTGTTCTAACCTTTTTCAGGAGTTCCTTCCATCACTAAGGAGCCAAGACCGGTTCGATTGGCAGCCAAGGGCCTCGGGTGATGGGGTGGACGGTCGCCAAGAGGCGGCAGATCGGTGAGGATAGGTAGGGACATGTGGCTTGACCATAACCTGGAGATAAGACGGGACTGTCCCATTCACCGCCCGGTAGGTGAGCACCAGGGACTTGAACTTGATGCGGGCGGCTACCGGAAGCCAGTGTAGGGACATAAGAAGGGAGTTGTGTGGGTGAATTTGGGTTGAACACAAGGAGGGCTGCTGCTTTCTGAATAAGCACCAGAGGCCCGATGGTCACCGCTGGGGCGCCGGCAAGGAGGGAGTTGCAGTCGTCCAGACGAGAGATGACTAGACTGTATCCTCTGTGAGGGATCAGCGAATCTTCCTGATGTTCGCCATTAAAAAGCTATCTGACATCGAGACAGTGGCCGAGTCACGGCTGTTTACATTTCTATCCACTTCCCTTTGGGGATTAAATATCTAAAAAGACTTGAAAAGGCCAAAGGTTAAAGAGCAGCATTACCGCAACCGCTAGTAATCACTGCTTGGTAGCCGCCTTTCCGCGCCAGTGGAAGGCGGTTCCCGCAGGTGGACCGGCTCCCTGGAGTCCGCCCGATGCCGTCAGCCCCTCCGAGTCCCACGAGCGGGAGGGTTTAACGCGAGTTGGCAGCGCCTCCTCGCCTCCTCGCCAGCGAGACTTCTCTTGATGCCATGAGCAGAGCCGACATTTTGAAAAGCGATCGCCCCCGCTCTCAAAACCGCAACGCATTCGAACGGCGCGCCGGGTCTGCCCACCCCCCCTCACCTGAGAAGGCGGGCGAAAAAAAAAAACAGCTCTCAGACGTGACCCGTGAGGCTTTTTATAGATGCAGGAAAATGTACATCACGGGAACAGCTTGTTTTTTTTTGCGGCGTTGACAGGAAGCTCAATCTACAGGAAACATAGGGCGCTGGACACTGCGACTTTCCCCCCTGATGTTTACCAGAAATCATGATTTTGTGGTTATCAACATCTGGTGGGAACAATGGCGAGCATGTAATTACGGCGGAGGCTATGCTGCAAGTATTGGGAGACGTGAGGAAACTGTAAGTCGTGCGCTGACAGACCCGGGTGAGGTTCGGGGGAGTGGGATTTTTAAGCTTGCAAACAAAAGCTGAAATGCAATGATTATTTTAGCTGGATATTAGCAGGCTGGGCGGAACAGGACGAGCACCTCACGGCCAGATAGTCCCCGGTTGGATTCCCACGGGGGTGGGGGGGGGGTGGGGGGGTCCAAACACATGCAGGAGGTTCATTGGAGAACCTAAAATGTCCAGATTTGTGAACGAGAGGGTGCACATCCCTAGATAACGTGCAAACGAGATGTGAATGGCTGACTTATTAGACAATGAATGGGAGAATGAACGGTTGCACGTCTCTATATATCATTAAATCAGCAAATGAATGGCTGCATGTCTCTAAATGATGTGTTGCCTGGCGATCAGTCCAGCGTGAAACGCCGCTTCCTGCCTAATGACAGCAGGGATAGGCTTCACTAACCCTTCTCACAAGATAATGAATTAATTAGCAAGATTCAGCCAGCTATCAGCTAGCGCAAAGACTATAAACACAAAAGGTGAACAATGATGAACCGATGAACCGAACCCTCCGCCGCAGGGTATCCGTGTCATACGTGGCGGCCCTGTCTACATCCTGGAAGGCAAAAAACTCAACTCAAACTCAAAAAACTGCCGGGGAGCGGGACCGGCCCACGTCTCGTGTTCACTGCCTCCGAGCGAGACGGATCGAAATACGAGAGAGACGCCGGCCGAAAATCCCGTCGCAGATTGCGGCCGAGGGATCGGGCGAGCGCCTCCGCCGCCGCCGCCGCCGGGGCAGAGGGGGAGACGAGCGCAGACACAAAAAGAGGAAGGTAATTTAATTTCATCTGCGCTGAAAAGGCAGATTTCTGGCACCGAGCGGGCGATCCGCCTCGTTAGTTCCCGGCCTCTCTCACGCCAACCAGTGCATGTTTCTCTTGTGAGTAATGTGGAAGATGGAGACTTTGCCCCCCCGTCACCACACACACACACACACACACACACACACCTTCCCCTTTGTTCCATCTTTCCGTTATCAGCCCCCCCTCATACCCCATGCCCGCCTGCAAGTTTAAACATTTAAACTCAAAGCGCGGCTAGTAATCTGAGAAGCCCCGTGGAAAATTTATGCTCTAATCAGAATCAGTGTGTGTGTGTGTGTGTGTGTGTGTGTGTGTGGTGCACTTCAATGGGCTATTGTTGCAGCTCAAGTAGGTGAGATCACCAACATCCCATGGCCAACATGGTAAAAGTATCACATCCTTTTTAAGACTTCACAATGCAAGTAAAGCATGACAGGACACACACATACACACACACACACACACACACCAGACATCACTGATTTTTGTCTGCTAAGGAAGCAAAAAGAGCAAATCTCGAACGTGCTCACATACACACACACACACACAAACCGCGGCGGCAACGTCGCTCACACTTCTCACCTTATCGCCCTTTTTAAATTGTAGTTTTGCGGCGTGCGGCACAGCAGCATTAAGGGTTACCACGGCGATTCAGGTAGCAAATCGGAGAGGATGTTTCCCTTTAAATTTTCTTCCACTGCCAGCTGAGTCACGATACAGAAAAGCATGTCATGTGTTTACATGTCATGAAGCTAACAAGTTACCTGAAACGGTTAGCATTCCCAGCTAACGCCGGGCTCACACCTAAATATTTTCACAATTGCAGACTAAAAACTGAAAATTGGAAGAAAATGTTTGGACTTTAACTGGAGTCGGAGCATCCTCGGTCGTTAATTACAAATGGTTATCTGTTGGTAAGCTGTTTTAGATCCATCTTTTCCTAGTCTTGGGTTTTACAACCTTAGCAAACGTGTTTGATATTATTACAAGTCTTCAAATCTTTATGGTGATGTAACACAATCAACAACCAATAGATGAGCTCCAGCAAAACCAGGAACAGGAAACCTGGTTCTCAAACAATCACCAGAGCGGTATCGGCAGCAGAGACGGTATTTGTTGTCGGTATGGAGGTACGGAGGGGTGGATGGTGGAGAACCCCGCTTAGACGATGTCTACTGTCCGACATACCGCCACCCAGTGGAGAAGGAAAAGCGATGGACAAATAGCAGAGGCTCTGTAGATACCCGATAAAAAGATCGCATGGTGGGACAAAATTGCTGAGATAATCTAGTTGTAGTCTTCGCAAATAGTGATCCCATGAGATTAATACTCTTTGTAAAATTTCAGTCGGAGACCTTTTTTTTTCCATCATGATATTCAGTAATGCGCAGAGCACAATATCAGCGAAATTCCATGGATAAACCATGAGCAGAAGGCAGCCACTGAGCAGCACCAGAGGAGCAGTTAGGGGTTCGGCGTCTTGCTCAACAACACTTGGTTAAGAAGAGTCGGGAACCGAACCCGGAATGTCTGGTTCGCGAGATGATAATTCTCCACAAATCTTTTCCAGATCTTTTCAAAGTCTGCTGATATACAGGTCACTTCACTAAGAAGGTCCCTGGTTCGATTCTGGAAGTCACATGAATGATCGTCGATCTCTTTATGACAGGGTGAATGGTTGTGTTTCTGTGATTGACAGATGAGCGGTTCAGGTTGACCCATGCCAACCTGCCAATCACAGCACACCCTGAGTGCGGGAAGTCTAGAAAATGAATGAATGAATGAGCGAGTTTAAACACGACAAAAGCAACATTCCCCGGTTGCAAGGCGGCCTTGCTGGTCCAACGATGCGTTCGGGGCGACTGATACCGCCAACCCTTCATGCTTTTCAAAATCTTCACTGGAGCATAAGGAGTTTACTGCACCGTCAGATCAATAAAGGATCTCCATGAAGACCAAACAGCTTTTCTTCTTCTTCTACTTCCAGCTTGATGGTTACGAGCGTGTAAACCAGCATCGTGCAACAAAGGCTCTCTATTAACACTGGAGGGGGGGGATCGGGCCATAAAATCATAAATGGGGCTGTAGGAAGAAGGGAGTGGAGCAGGAGGGACTCACTTCCTGGTTCTGCTACAGCTCTTATGTGTGTGTGTGTGTGTGTGTGTGTGTGTGTGTGTGTGTGTGTGTGTAATCACACCTATATGATTACAGCCTTAAGCCACTCACTTTTTAGATCCAGGATAATGACGGGCTTTCCACAAGGGGAGAAGGGTGGGGGTGAAAGGGGAGGGAGGGGTTGTGATTGGATGCAGGGCACGTCTAAGAAGACTTCTGATTGGACGCAGCATTGACAGATGGGGGAAACAGACAGCAAGGTGCAGGCGCGGGATGTTACGGAGTCCAATTATGTAGGTTCTGTGTCTATATGGTTTTTTTTTTGTCTGTTGCCTCTGCCCCCCCCCCCCCCCATACACACACACACACACACTCACACACACACACACACACACCCCTCCCTCCCCCGAGGGTCCATCTCCACAATCCATCATCATCTGGCTCTTCATCAAGGAGGCTAATATCAATACCATCCCACAGCCCACTCGCGCACACGTACACACACACACACACGTACACACACACACACACATATGCACGGAGATGACATGTTAAAGAGACAGCCCATAATTTTTTGTGCGCCAACCCCGACCCATGGGGACAAGACGTAAAACACTCCCTTTAAAGGACCCTTTTTACGGCGTCACAATTCAGCTCGTGTTCCTGACACACACGCACACACACACACACATGCCGCCCTTATGGACTCCTTGCGACCTCTGACCCCTATCTGCCGTACGGACGGGGGATTCGGCTTGCGCCAACGCTGCGTGGACAAGGAAGCAGATGGCGCGAAAGCGTCCGGAGCCTTGAAACGTGAGACTATTTTTTTTTTATGTGTCTCCAATTTAAACCCCCGGCCTCCCAGACGGAGATTCGCCGCCGAGTCTCAGACAAAGATGGCGGTGGATCAAACACCCCCCTCTCCCCCTGATGGACTCCAGCCGCTCTTCATTAGCACCGATACTAAAGTCTGCAACTGTTCCACTAAAACAAAAAAACGGTAAATGTGACAAATGGCACATCGCTACACACACACACACACACACACACACCTCTTCATGTCCCTCCAAACTAGACTCCACATCGCCGGCCTGTTTTCCGGCGCCGCCAGCCTTCCTGCCAGCTCAGATTATTATCCCCCGCACTGTACTCGGAAATCGAGTGCTCACGCTTTTCCTCTGGCAGTCTGCTTTCATTCGAACGGGTGGAACACACACACACACACACACACACACACACGCACACACACACACACTCTCTGCCGAGCACATCGTCTGATTGTCCTTCCTGGCTGTAATCAGAAGGTCCGAGCCAGGGAGATGCCACATTTCATCGCTGACCAGCCGGGCTCCTGCAGTGATGACAACTTTGCTTAATGTGTGTGTGTGTGTGTGTGTGTATGTGTGTGTTGGCGGGGGGTGGGGGGAGAGTCCCTTCCCCTCACGGGAAAACAACAATAACCTATGCGCATGCCGCGGCCTATCACGCACTCACACACATTGGACACTTCCTGCTGTGCTATTGTTCGGTGGCCAACGTGACATTTCCGACACGTTCGCTGATCACAGACCCCATTGAAAGAGCGCCGCCGACGAAAAAAAAACATGAAAAGAATTCGCGGCTCGGTCCGGCTGAGAGGTTAAGAACGGGAAAACCATTCGAGATGCTCTGGACCAGGAGTTCGATCATCTTCACACAGCGACGTTTGTATTTAAAGGTGTGTTTGACTCTGCGAGTAGCGAGAACCAGGGGTCTTGAGGGGTCTAGAGGAGCGGAGAATGTGGAGAGGAGGTGTGCAAATAGGATGGAACATGTTAGGTGCGATGGAAAGGAAAAGTATGGGAGATCAGGGATAATGTCTGATGCGGAGAAGGCTGTGGAGACTCTTTGGTTTGAGGATGGAGAGAATCCATCAGGAATGAGGCCATCAAAGGGACGGTGCTTGGTCGACGTTCTGGAGATAAAGTCAGTACCGAGTCTTCCATGGGAATTTGCACCATTCGTTCATTTATTATCTACAACGCTTGCCCTGAACTCTACCCCTGCCGTGATTGGACAAGAGGCATCCTCTCAGTCACACGTCTCGGCAATTCAGGGTCTCCAGTGAACTTCCTGCATTTTTTTTTTTGACTGTGGGTTGAATCCCATGCAGACACGGAGGAGAACACGGAGACTCCACGCGGAAAAGCCCCTGTGGGAATCCAACCAGGGACCTTCTCACCTCGCAGTAGAAGCGCTAACCCCTGTTGACGAGAACGTTTCTCTGCACACGTCATCTCCAGGACTGACTTTTCCAATTAAATGTTTTGACATGAAAGTGGATCCAGCGGCAGCAGGACCACCCAGCACAGTGGAGGCGTTGATTGGTGGAGGCAGACAGGAAGTAAGTGCCATCTTTTACACACCCCCTCAACCTTTCTTCTTCTTCTTCTTCTTCTTTTTCTCCTCCAGCCTGTTAAGGTTTACGTTTCACTCTTGGATAGTGAGTGATGGAGACGACAGCCGGGCCCTGGCTCCTGTCAGCCCCGGGGGAGGGGGAGAGGGGTCAGGGGTCAGGCAGGAAGTCGGAGATGGATGCTGTCGGTGGGCGGATGAAAGAAGACAGGAGAGATGGATGGATGGGTGTTGGTGAAGTGGGGTGACGCGGAAAAATGTTATTCCAAACGTCAAGATTGCTGAAGGAAAGGCTACGGAGGCTCAAACATGAAGGGAAAACTATTTATGTGTGTGTGTGTGTGTGGGTGCGTGCGACGACCAAGAACAACCATCCATCTGTAGTAAACAACACACACAAATATGCACGCCACAAATCTCACACCAGATATCTCTGTCTATTCCATCTGTACTCAGTGTGTCGTCATTAGCATTAGTGTGCAAACACAAGCAAACACACACACGCGCGCGCGTGCAACAGGTACACAAGCCTCCGTCGCCGGCGAGTCACTTCCTGCCATGATGACACATATTCATAAACACACCTTTGTCACTCCGGGCATAACTCGCACACACACGGTAGCGCTTACTGTTAGCTCTTGTCGAGCCGCGACGTGGCGGTTCTTAAAGATTATCTCAGCGCCGGAGCAAAAACAAAACAAGTCTCCTGAGGCTACTGTTAGCCCGGTTGACGGAATCGTCCGCCGGGTCGAACCGTAAACTTGCTCGCTACCTTACGGGACGGTGCGGTGAATCCAAAAAAGGCTGACGTTCTGCAAGTGCATGCACAATTTTTCGTAACTTCACCAGGAGTATTTATCAAATGCGGATAAACGTAGAGTCAAACTTGATCAGCCACAATTAAGGCCGGGAGACTCGCTACACTGCTGTCACCGTGGTTACCGATGCCGAAAAGACTTCTTGCTAACCCGTTTAACATTGAATGGTTGATGATTGGTCGAAGCAACTGAACACATCAAACTCTGCTCGAGCAGCCATGTCTACGACAACCAATGTTCAGAGGGTAAACAAACATGGCCGACAAACAGCGTGGTGTTAGCGCAGCAACCTACTCTGTCCTCCATTACTGTAGCCCCAGTCGGGTTTTGTTCACCGTCTCCCTCCTTCGGTTTTGATATCTCTGCAAACTGCCTTCTTTTGATTTTACAGCCCTTTCCCCGCCTCCTCTTTCTCACTATCGGCACTAGTGTTAGCACACACACTACCTGATTAAGTCGACGCTTGAATGACAGCCACTTAAGTTGGGTCAGGTCTTCACCGCTAGATACTTACCTACTAGCCACGGCAACCGTGAATCCTGGGTGGGACAACAGATCCTACGGTTTGTCCGGTGTCCGGCTATCCTGAGGCAGACAAGGAACGTTCTCCAACAGAACTTTTGGGTAAAGGCTGCAGTGAAACGTATGCCTTCTCTGCTTAAATTTGTTTCTAAGTTATTGCACCGTCTTGCTAGGCGGTAGTCAATTTGTAATTAATCACACACTCAGCTGTTGTTGGGTATATTTCTGCGTCACCGGCGCGACAACAACATGACAAAAGGTGGAAACTGTCATTATCGTTACTTCTGCGATTAGCTGGCGGGGCGCAACCACAGGCCGTCGCCAGTCCGAGTGTTCACCTCTAATGGAGGGCGGTCCAACTGCAAATGGAACAAAATTATGCTAATTATTTTCCGGCAGCTAAGACGCTCACAAAGTGTTGAACTTTTTTAGCCTGAGAGCGTTTGTTTAATGGATTGTGAAAGTTTGTCTGTGCCCCTTCGCTTGCAGAAACTCCCCCAGGTTTGCCATTTAGCTCTACATTAAACGAAAAAAAAAAAAAAAAAAAGCTTTTTTCGTCGATTAAAAGCTAAAGCCAAGCTGGGATCATCGAACATGCACAACAATACGCAATCATTTTTTGATCACATAAACTAGAGGTTTAGAAGTTTGAGCTGCATACTTCCAATGCATGAGAATTCACCTCACGGATGAGAAGTTGCTCTGCAGAGGAGATAAAGAGGAACGTTCCCACTTGCGAGGAGATTCAAATAAACATTTCTATTGGCAAACAGTGTCTTTCAAGTGTTTTAGCGATTAGCAGGTCATGTAGAGAACGCAGGAAACCCTGAGAGAGTTCTTCCAATGATGAATATTCAGGTGGTAATCGATTACAGCTAACAGCCCCTCTCGCACCGGAGGAACTTTTTGCAGTTCCTGGAAGCTTTTTCTAGGAAGTCACCAGTTTCTTCATGTATCAGAACAGCAGAGGAACCAGGGACTGAGGACCTCAGTTCCAAGGACCACTTTAGGTCCTACTCTACAGGGATTCGTGATGTAGGTGCTCCCATGCAAATCCCATTACAAGATACTCTTTGCAGACTGCCGAGCGGCATTTTTCTAAGCAGCAATAGTTATCACTGGTCAGCTTTTTCGTTTTTGTCACAAAGTGGACAGAAGTAGCAGGAAATGGACCGACAAAGAGGTCCAAGCTCTTCTGGCCTGCAGAACCTCAGAGGGGTCTCTGCAGCCCGCAGCAGAACGGGAACTTAAAAATAAGTGCTGATTTAGCTAACGGCTAATGGGGTTCTTTACAAGGCAAAGCAGTGCAGAAAGAAGATAAAAAAAACAACCCTTCAACCCATCTGATGGTTATTATTCCCTCCATGCAGAACATGAAAGCTGTGGCAGCTTCCACCTCCACGTAGTCCATCGTCTTCCTTCTCTTTTTTGGTGGTTTGTTTTCGAGCCTGTCCCCCACTACCTGTGGGAATGCAAAATTGGACAGTCGCCTTAGAAGAGGAGGAGGCTAGTTTCTAGAATGAACTCAAAAACACTTCTTGGAGCTTTTTTGTCCGAAAGCAGCTAACGTCAAAGTAATCATGGAATTGTTAAATAGCCAGGCAAAGGTAAGTTCTGCCTTCACTTTCCTTCTGCCCATTAGTGTATGACTGGCAGCTATGTGTGCAACCATCTCTGCATGGACAAACAGCACCACCAAACGCTCTTTTCGTGTCTTTTCGTTGCGATTAATACGCACAAGGCAGCCATTTTGGCCTCCATTTGTATGTTCCTTGCGACTGTCACTTGTTTGCCTCCTCCTTCGCCCCTTAAGGATTCGGGTCGTGCATCGACGCAGTCAAGAATGAAGAACATTTCACAGACGGGGGATAATTCATTGGACCAGACGAGGGAGCTCCAGGGGGATGGTGTGGTGGTGGTGGTGTGCGTTTGTGCTCCTTCTCACACACACCTTGAAAGACTTCCCAAAAGACTCCTTGTCCTCCGCAGTCGCTCGCATGTCATTTGTATGCTGCTCCTCAGACACACTGCATTCAGGAAAAAACAATAAAGAACACCCGTCTCCTGATCGCGGCCTCTGTTAGTCCCAGACAGGCGTCCCTGAACGCAACACACTCAATTAAAAAAAAAACTCATCACGACGCACTCCAAAACATACGCAAAATCATGCATCCATATGTGCTCATTGGCACGCACCCTGTGTGTGTGTGTGTGTGTGTGTGTGTGTACACGCATGGACTTTGACACTATTAAGTATGACACTTGTTTATATTGTGCATCTCAGCAAACACGTCGCCTTATACATACAAACAAGCAGGGGCAGCCATTGTTTTCGACAAAGGGTGTGTGCGTGTGTGTGTGTGTGTTGGGCTCTATTCCGCAAAACTAATTCCTCCCCGAAGCCTTGTTAGCGTGGGACTTGTGTATGCATTGGTTTTTGTGTGCTTCCACCAGACATCACACACACACACACACACACACACACACACACACACACACACTTCTCCCGGGATTTCGTTGTGACAAAGTGAGCTGTGTGTCCCCGAAGACCGCTTATAATCAACCTGTGTGTGTGTGTGTGTGTGTGTGTGTGTGTGTGTGTGTCATTGCCCATACATCTGCTGAGAGCTATAATAATGAGCATGACTGCCTGTATCCCTGGTCACAAGAGAGGGGGGTTCCTTGGTGATATGATATCTGAAGGGTCGCGCGCACGTGCACACACACAAAAATACGCGTGCACACGGCCCCCCACCCACATGGAATTTCTCTCTCTCACACACACTGAACAGAAATGGAGTAATTAATAGCTCCTCTACGCATCACTGATATACCCAAGAGATGTGGCATTTAAGAAGGGTCCCACACACACACACACACACACACACACACACACACACACTTAACAGAGCAGGTGTGTGATTATTGAAGGGCTGCTTTTGTGTGTGTGTGAGTGTGTAAATGTGTGTGTGGGGGTGCTGTTTGCTCTTTTATCCATTCAATTCAATTAAGTTTGAAAAAAAAGAGAAAAAAAAATCCTGCCATGTTAATGACCCATTTTGAAGCTTTTATTTTGAAAAGCACGAAACGAGAGCAGCCGCCAATCACCCCGGCGCACATGTGGTATATTGTTCCTCAACGGCTGCTGCCCATTTGACACCGGCGGGGCGGGGAAGCACCCAGAAGCTTTTCTGGACGAGTGAAAAATAGCAGCCAAAGAGGTCAAGTACTTTCCCCGACACACACACAAACACACACTGTAGCCGGGCACTTACAGCAAATGAAATGCTGCGTTCAATTTCCTTGATAGGAAACAAAAGGAAAAAGTCTGCAAACAGAGGGACGCGAGGGGTATATAGGTCAGAGCTCACTGGGTTTTTGCACTTTTTTTTTTTTACCCCGAAACATATCCACGAGTACAAAAAAATACTATTAAAACCATCCGTCCGAAAAGTACTACTTCGGCGCATTCCTGGAAAAAAAAAAAAAAAAGGTATCCCGGGGAAAATGAACAGCGAGAACAGGATTCCAGGCGTCCCTCAAGGCCTCGTACAAGGACACGTAGATATTCCGGAAATCAAATGAAATCGTACAACTTCACATATAATAATAATAATAATAATATCACACTCCGTGACGGACTCGGTACAGTGCGTCCTTGTCTCTGCGATTTGGCCGGCCTTGCAGCTGCTGAGCACAAAAATCCGGGGGGGGTTAGCGAGAGGGGAAAACTGAAAATGAGATTGGCCGGATTAGATTGCCTGATTGGGCAATTAGCTATCGCCTCCATCGGTGGCATCTGCTGCTCTACGAGACCCGCACACACACGCACACACACACACGCACACACACACGCGCGCGCATGCAGGGGCCTCCGGCAGCTGCCTGGCCTCGGTGTGCTGGCCCAGTAGTTGTCCCACGAAATTAACCGGGGTCAAGTATCTGCCAGAACTTTTAAAGACACGGCGTTGAGTAGATTATAACCCCGACATTCCCCCGGATCGAAGTTACCACGGCCGCGCAAAAAAAAAAAAAAAAAAAAAACGAGGGTGGGTTAACATGAGAGCGGCACCCGCAGCCCACTTGCTCAGCCTTACCTGAGCAAGCGGGGAGGGGGGTGACGCCACGTGGCGGCCGGGGAATGAGTATCAGCACACACACACACACACACACACACACACACACACATTAATGCAGTGGTTCTTAACCTTGTTGGAGGTACTGAACCCCACCTGTTTTACATGCGCATTCACCGAACCCTTCTTTATTGGATCGAGGATCGTTTCGTTGATGGGTGCAAAGAACAGGCAGAGTAGCCTTTTCATCGAATCTGGCTCCCTTCACCTTGAATTCAGCAAGCGCTATGTTCTTGTAGTTCCCATCTCCATGCAGCTGAAGGAAGCCTTCCCTTAGTTTTGCCGGTGCTGGACTAGAATTGCTCATCTTGTCATTCCAAATCATGCAGTTAGGACATCGATTCCAATCACGTTCCGTCATACATGTGAATCCGTATTGTACGTATTCTTCCGACCGCTTTCTTTATTTGCCCGACATAATTAGTATGAAGGGATTAAAATATTAAGAAAGAAATCACATGACGTACCATCACGACAGTCACAAGTTACTGCAACTGAGCGCGCCAAAATCCCTGCAGCACGGATAGGCCGAGCTATGTTGCGTGATCACCTGCGGCCAGTGATGTCATCACCAATGTGAGTCTTGACCTCCGCCGAACCCCTGAGACTGACCCACCGAACCCCTGGGGTTTGATCGAACCCAGGTGAGAACCACTGCATTAATGAAAGCAAGAGACTTACAAGGCAGACCCGGGAAAAACAAAAGCCACTACATGAGTGTCACACTCATGTGTTCACCAAGTGTGTGTGTGTGTTCTTGCTGTGGTTTCCCTTAGAACAGCTTACAAGCAGGTTGTTGACCGCACTACTGTTTTCATTTCCTTAATGTGCCTCCACGTCTCTCTCTGTTTCTCTCTCTTTCACTTCTCTTATTTCTCTCTGAGCTGGTCGTTTCTCTTGCCGTGGTGAAGTATTCTTTCATCACCCCCCCCCCCCCCCCCCCCCCCCCCCGGCCCTCCCTCGCTTTCCCTCCAATTCACTTTCTCCGTAGTTTTAAATTTGCGTCTTTACGTTCAATAATATGATTAATAAAAGAAAAGAATGACATTTTCTAAAATAAAGAGCAAGCCGTGACCCCCATTCCCCCCCTCCTCTACCCCGTCTTTGTCACATATCCAGGGCCAGACTGATAACTCTTAAATTGGGGGGGTGGTTGCTTCTCGCCGTCCGCCGGGACCCACTAAAATCTGTTTGACGAATCGGCCTTCACCGGCACTCACTTATTCTCACATGAGGAGCGGTTTACGAGCCGGGAGGGAAGATGGCCGGTTTCGACACGTGACGGGGTGAATCTGCGTCGAGGGTTGGGGTGTGGGGCGTCTCTGGTCCTGTGTGTGTGTGTGTGTGTGTGTGTGTGTGTGTGTGATGAAGTGCATCAGTGCGTTCAGTGTTTACCTGCATAATCGTGCAGGTTCTCCAGCTTATTAATTCACGGGTACGAGTTTTCCATGTGGCTTACATTTGCCGAGGTGTGTGTGTGTGTGTGTGTGCGCACACTCGCGTGCGCGCGCACGTGTAGTCGCGGGTTTCCCGGCGGTCGGGCGGCGACGATGAATGATGGCAAGCGGTGCCTCGCAGACAGTGGAGAGTTCACCTGTCAACTTGGACTACCTTAAGATGGATGGACATCTGGAAGCCATTGGTCTGCAGCTGCAGGAGCCGGACACGGGGCACACACCCTCGCGCAAGCACAAATACACACACACGCGCGCGCACACACACACTCAGAGCACACACAGAAGTGTTGAGAGACCTGACAAGGGTCTGCGTAGATCTGAGACTTGGAGACAATGAGTACAGACATCAATCTTGGACTTGCTCTACATTGTCGTCGTCCCCCCCCTTTTTTTTTTTAATATGGTAAACCTTACACGCACACACACACACACATGCACACACTCCCAGGTAATAAGAGAGCCCTGCTTCGTAAGTGGCCGGGGTGAATGGCTGGCAGGTGCTGTGATTTGCAAAGTAAACCGAATGTCCGTGGCGGAATGTCGGTGGGACTTCGATGACGTCTAAATAGGCCAGAGCATCAAAACACCGCAGCGCCTTTGACAGATGCCGCTGCCGCCGCACAAGGGATACATTCAGCATTCCTAAGATGCGTCGTCTGATCTGTCGGCTGACAGATCCACTAAAATGACAATGAAAGTCGCACTTGCTCTTGAACTGGCGATTGCGATGCTTCCTGTCAGAGGACCGGACACGTGCAATACCCCTCTTCACCACTAGGGGGTGCGGGCAAGATGAGTCAGACTTTTTTAAAAGAAACATTCATTTATTCATTCATTTTCCATTCCGTTTTTCCTGCACAGTTGATCATGGATCCATCTCAGGGGCCACGTATAGGTGGGATTGTCATCCATGAGACCATTTGGTGTCGAGAGCATCCGCGCCATAAATTTCATGATCACCCCCGGAATTTTTAGTTATTCCCAATCTATGTTTTCATTCATTCATTCTGTATACCTGCTATTGGGCGGGAGGTTCACACCGGAACAGTGGATCTCAGGACCATATACAGGGAAATACACGTTCACCCTCTCATTCAGACCTCATAAAGTGACATTCACTCTCTCATCCAAACACTTTATAGAGGCCACAACCATTCACTCTGTCATTCACACCTCATATAGAGACATTCAACTGTTCATTCACACATCATATAGTGGCGTAACCATTCACTCCATAATTCACACACAATACAATCATTCACCTTCTCATTTTCACACTATAAAGAGGAATTCACCCGCTCATTCACACATCATGAACACGTGAATTCTTTCCACTGTGGGATAATTGAGGGAATATTCCATTCTATTCAATCATATAGAAATATTCACCCTTTCATTAACACAACAAATAGAGACATACAACCCTCTCATTTGCATATCTGTGCAATTTAGGGTCTCCAGTCAACCTCTTGCATGTGTTTGCACTGTGGGAGTAAGAGTGTTTGGACAGTGAATACTGAGACTCCACACAGGATGTCCTTGCCGTACCTGAAACCAATCAGGAACCTTCTCGCTGTGAGGCGGAGGACCTAACCGATTTGCTAAACTCGATTTGCTAAAAATACAGCGGTCGAAGGTGACGAATCACTGCGTCGAACTCCTCTGTGTCAAAATGATGTGGCGTCACATCCATCTGTTGCAGGAAAAAAAGATGCACGAATGCATGAACGCTCACTGGATGCTGAAGGTAACCGCAGGTTAAGGACGCTTCACTTCGGCTTCCGACTCTCTGCCGCCGTGAGCATCAATCATCAGACTGGAGAGCAGCTGTCTTATGAAGACATAATTAATTGCTCCTTTGCTCCTTCAAAAGCCAGGAAGTTGTTTTTTTTTTTAATTATAAGAGCCTTGTTGATATAATTTAAAATAAACATTTTTAACGATCGGTGTCATTTATCGACGCATAGAGGATCCATGTTGTTTACCTTGTTTTAAGATTTTCTATGAACTTGCATAGTTGGGTCAATATTGTTCGATTTTAATTTGCATCTTGCAAAGCAAGAAACAGCCCCGCATGCACCTCCAGGGCTCGAAAAAGGGCAAAGCCCATCAGGGGACTAATAACCGACGCCGAGGAAGTTCTGGCGATAAAACACTCGACTCGCGTCGATGGACCTCGGCAGGTAAAGGTCAGTGCTGATGTTTCCTGGTCTGGATTTTCCCATACCAGACTCCCTTTGAAAAACGAGCGATTTTAGAGAACCTCCAGGATGGGAGTGGAATCACCCCACATTAGCAAATAAAAGAAGTTAGACCATCTCCAGACACTTGAGGAGAAACTTCGGACTTTGTCACGAAACAGGAATTTGCGTGTTACTACAGCAAATACGTTTGAATAAATAGAAAGAAGTTTAAATATACACAGCTGGTGGATCTCCAGTCCAGGACTCTGCAGACCAAAAAGCCCTTGATGGACGTGATCAATGCTAGCAGACGTCCGGAGATATCCGAAACCTGTTTTCTCTTCCCTTCTGGACGGGAGCGAGTCCATCGGCGGGACGGCGGACGTTTTTGGAGATCAAGTCCGGCTGAGATGATTTGGATGTGAACAGAGGAGGGATGGTGAAGATCCCGTTAGATGGATGCTGTGGATGGAACCGGCAAGGAGATGTATGGATGGAGGGAAAGAAGACAGAAACTAGTTGGTGTGCAGAGGCCGGAGGCAGATGATTGGCTATGGTGACCCCTGAAGTGAGCAGCCCAAGGCAGAAGACAGTAGTTTAGAGTTTGGATTTTCTGAAGGAATCTGCAGCACCTCCTGGAAGCCCTGATCTGGACCCATGGCGAGCTGAACGTCTTACAGTCCACAGAAGTCCAGCTCTCCAGCGAGATGGTTAATCCCCCCACCGCCCCGCTTTTTGTTTCCGAATTCAAATCCACTGTGCAAATCAAAGTGTGTTAATTAATTCAA